>NC_090922.1:253564559-254172887 GCF_040938575.1 Ambystoma mexicanum | reverse complement strand
TCATTCAGTTGTGAACATGGCCAATTTGCATTTTGCACCCGCCCAATCGCCACCCCCTCCCACATGTTTTCATTAAAAGTGTTTCGCAATGTATGAGCTGTGAAGATAACATTTCTCTTGCCTGTGAGCCCATTTTGGAGAACATCCACTTCTGTTCCAAGCCCATTCTCTCAATTTTTGCTGACTGGTTTCCAGAATGGAGAGCCCCTTCAGAGCTGATTCCTGGGTGCACTGATGTTCATGTTGTTGGCTTTCAACCTACACGATTCCCTTCCTGCCACTCAGTTCTGTGATGTGACGTTATTGCAGCATAAAGCGCTGTACAAGCAACAAAGCATGCCATAGCCTTAAGGCCACAGCCAAAGCCTAGTAACATAACATAGCACACGAGAAGGGTGCCACTGTCAATGCATATAGAAAGACATGCATTTGGCCCTTCTTGCTCTACCAACCTTATTTGTGCTACATCCACCTTCGCCTTCCACATGGTCCAATGAATACAATCTGCATAGGTTGCTCAGGCTATATCTTTTCTCTATAAGGGTCTATATATTACTATTAATAATAAAGATGTGTTTCATTATGTTCAACAGTGCAGTAATATATTTGTATATAGTATAACACATTTCTCCTGCAGTGACCTCTTTAACAGTGCAACACTGTATGCAATATAAATAGGTCTACTGCATTAACTAAATGTTACAGACAAGTGGAGATGCGTTGAAAAAGGATCTTTGTCATATCTGGCAAATGTACATGTAACCAGGAGGTTATTCAGTCTGCATGTGCTATGAATGTAAAGTATAGCAGAGACCAAAACTATAGACAGCTACTCTTAGGGTTGATTGACTAATTTATCATTACCGTTTCCCCTGTAAGCCGTAGACCCACAGAATATGGCTGAGTCCTATGAAAAACCTGGTGTAGCTATTACATAGCAATCCTCTCTGTTCCTGAAACCTCTCCACTGTAGGAATAAGGTTTTTAAACTAGTTTTATCTACTGGTAATTAACAGTCGCCTAAATTCTAAATATTATTGACATGCAATGTAATGATTTTTAATTTCCTTGTTTTTACAGACTACGGTCTACCAAAAGGCCATTCATTCACAGAGCATCAAGGCCATAACAACGGCAGGAGGCGCCATACAAATATCAAGTAACATAGCAGAACACAGCATGTATGTATCTGAGCCGCAGGGGTCCTTCGAGTGTCTGCCAACTTAGTAATGATAGGCCTCTGGCTTTACCTGTTAACGGCACTCCAATCACCCAGTGCTTATGCCTCTTCGTATCAGGATACTCATGGCCACTTTTGTGTAAGTCGACACGTAACAGTTCCCCAGCGCCGAATTCTGCAGTACTCAAAAATGTGCCTCTAAGAAAGAATCTCTCCTCACACTCCATCTGCCCCTGATTTTTTGAAAACCTGTCAAGTTGTTAGCTCAGATAAAATGCGAAGTCAATATTGCTTCTAAAGGCCCATGGCAGTTGCAAGGGATACTTTTTGAATATCAGATGGCTATTGAGGTTTTGCCCATTCATGGCCCTGGGAAGCATTAAGTTGTAGCAGGAGCTCATTGACTAGTCGTCTTGACTGTTGCAATACATTCCTTTGGGTTACTTCAACAACACGTATTAGCAGACTCCATGTGACTCAAAACTGATTGGTTTCTGGATGGAGGAAAAAAGATCATGTCCAAGTTATTCACAGGAACCGGATGTGGCTTCCAGTAGAGTAAAACATTCTGCCTAAAAATGCATCCATGGGACTGCTCCTGCCTACCTTCAGAATAGCAGCATACGGTATAACCCACAATGGAACCTTTGGTCTGTTGAGGATCACAGACTATTCATCCCCAGAACTGTCAGGCCAGAAGAGAGAATACTTTATTCTTGGGGCCCAAGTTTCGGAATACATTACCAAGTTCTGTCCAAAACAGCTCAAGCTTTTTCTAGTTCCAGGCCCCCGTTCAAGCAGCATCTGTTCAGGTAGATGTTAGGTATACATTCTAGTGGAGATGCTATCAGCAAGTCTAAGCAATATATAACTGATCCCACTAAGTGACCGACTAGGAAAAAAAAGAAAAACAATACAGGGGCGCCATCTTTTGCCTGTTCCACCCACTTGGCTGTCAACCGCCCCAGACGCAACACCACGCCACATGTTGCACTATCCACCCACGTACCCCGGAATCCGCAGAGGTCACACAGTTCCACTACTTTTTTCAGTACACTTATACCACTGCGAATGAGTGCAAACTCTGCTTTCAGTCTCTATCATGCAACGTTTGGTGGAAAACCCAATCACCTCAAAGCTTTCTCAACTTCTTCTATGGCAAATACAGAAGACATCCTATTCAGTAACTGGCCAAATCTGTTCTTGACCACACTGACACAGGTTTCCTGATCAGGCATTGGCAACGACCCCAAATGGCCACATCCATTAACTTTCCTAAAAAGGAAAACAGTTTTAGCTGTAGAACTTCTATGGGATGTTCAACACAAGATAGCCATCAAGGGGCCCTTTTTCAGAAAACAGGCTCAGTTCCCAAACTAAGTTACAAATGTGTGTATTATACAAGGTATCACTGTCACCCTCAGTGTGGAGTAAACACAGGTAAACACAGCTTACTGTGCAAGGTTATTCGCCCCGGGACACCAGGTGTGCTTTTTTGGTACCTCAACCTGAGAGCCTTAAGGGACGCACACAGCACTGAGGTGCCTCATTGGTGTAGCCTTAGATTAGGACTCACTAGGGAAAAAGGTTTAATGACCCGAAAATTAAAATGTTCAGGGGGATCACAAAAGAGCAACAGATAAGGACTTGCTGCCCGAAGGTTTGGAAAAGGGGGCTGAGGGTAGAGGGTACATGCATTAATGAAAGTAGTCTAATCATACAAATACGAACGTTGTGCCGTTTACCTATTGCTGTTTATTAAGACAAATGGTTCGAATCATTTTTACAAAATAAGTAGAAACGTAAACAATACGTGACAGATGAACTCGCAGTCTTAAATGTGTTATCTGCTCGTTATGATCATCTTATTATACACTATTCTTAAAGGGGCTACTAACGTGGTGCTGCAGTAAAGTTTAACACATTTGATTTTTTATTAAGGATTACATGGTCTACCTTGCTTGCTAGACGCTTGGCAGCATTTTAGAATCCTTATTAGCTTTGAATAAACAACCCAATATTGTATGGCTACAGCAGGCCTTTAGTGAACTCATTTGCTTAATTTTACATAGTTGTCAAAATGTTTGTATCAAAAGAATGATCATGTTTATCAATGTCCATGTGTATTTGATAATTTAGCATTTCGAAAATCTGCACTATTGGTAAGTAGTGGGGATTTGTTTGTAATGAACAACAATATATCCTGTGTCTGCAATAAAGCAGCAAGGTACGGTGGGAAATGTAACAGGTGATTATAGGCACAAGCAAGCACAACATATTTCAATAGTTGTGTTTTGTTCGAACAGTCGTGGTGCCTTGCTTTGCAACGGTCACCGAGTGCACCAAGTGGGCACACAATACAAGACAGGTTTCTGGGGGGCACCAAGAGTTGTATTCAACAAATAAGAAAAAGATGACTGGTTTTTACGAGGGTGAATAGTGGAAGAGCTAGCTTTGAGTGCAGTGGGGCTGGGGATAGCATGGGATGCTTAATTTAGCAAAGGTCAAGGCTCCCCCAGCCCTCTGCCCATACAGGATCAAATCAAATAGGCCTGAACGTGCTGACAGGGACCGTCTCTGTGACGTAGTTCAAAAGTGAAGAGTCCACAGAGCACCAAATTAAATTGTGCACAAAAGGAAAGGGTTCCACAGTTTCTGGTTGTGGCTCTCACTGGCCCTAATACACCATCTGATAAATCGCCCTCGTCTTTTTATCTCTAGGCTCTGGATTTGCAGTGCTACCGAACCCTTTCCGTTCAATCAGCAGTTATGTCCATTGATAGCGATGACATTGCAGGATCTGTCACTTCACCAATGCCCTTTTTTTGACCAGATGTATGTCTGACTTGTCCTGTAGGGTTACTTCTTTGGAGGTCCAGGCTGAGGCAGAGAGGCTGCTAGCTCCCTTGAATACCACCCTTCTCCAGGGTCTTAGGCTCAAGGGCGCTTCCCTCCTTTTACTCTAGATGTAGCCTCCGGGAAGGCCGCACTGTCTCAGGCCTCCTGCCACCTCTTGACATTTACCCTGCACTGACCTGGTCTGCTTCAACCTCCCTAGACTCTGACTAATGGGGTCACATGTTAGCATCTCTCTTCAGTTTTATTCAGTCCTCCTCCTTAGATGGTAGCACCTGGCCCCTACCCGTTCAATTCCTCACTCTCCAACCTCCTTAATTCTTTCTTCCTCCAGATGGTATCATTCCCCTTAGAATCTCCTTAGTACACGCCTCCTCCAAACTCCAAATCTCCCCTTCAGATGGTATAACCTTCTCATCTCCACATTATGCTTTGCTTTAAATGACTAAATTTCAAGCGCCTTTAAAGCAGCTATAAAAGACAGCAACCCCTTAAAAAAGCAAAAACAAGAAAAAACTAGAAGGGTAGACTTGGAAATCTAATCTGTTAACTAGGCTAGGGACCCATATTTTCACCTAACATTCGCATTACGCCTTCCATTCACAGGACATGGTAACTGCAGCCCAGGGTGAGCAGGCTAGTCAAAGGCTGGATTTTGTACATTAACTCCCATAAGCGGCCAGCCTCAGCCAAGAGGATTCCTGCCTCACATGCCAGTATAGCAATTATTTTAAAGGCCCTCGCCGGACTCGGGGACCTCCAGGAGAGTCGGACTGGGGCTTCTGCCCCCATGGAAGCCCCGGTCGAAATTCCACCCTCAGTTAAATGTGCCCATATTTCCTTCCAGCTTTCCCATCTCTAGAAACTGGCCGTTCCTGGATTAGGAGAGCAAGTAGAGGGGTTTAGCATGCTCGGTTTCCTTGGGCATGATTTCTACATGCCTTAGCTCACCACAAGATTGTGGAAGGCAGAAATGTCCGATCACAGCCAACCCATATACCTAATGCACTTTGGACACAAGCCTGGTGAGGTGAGGTGAGGTTTTTTGCTCGCTTTTCAAAGAGCTTTAGCAAACTGGGAAAATGTGGATTTCTCACATACAACGATGTCCGTGTTTTCTTGGGCATGGCTTAAATATGCCCAGGCTCACCATGCAGCGAGTAACTACCAGATATAGCCCCTGGCACAGTGAACACCTCGTCTCCAGTTATCTCTCCTTTCAGCATTGCACCCCATCATGAGACAGGTGAGTCTTATGATAAATGTGGTCCAATTGTACACATGGCTTCTCCAACTCTTCCTGGTCATGCCTTCCTGATCATCTCATATATCCCTCACCCTCATCCCAACTATCAAACCCACTTTTCTCCTCCCTACCGCTATTGAATCTTCTGCCGTACTCTTCCACCATACTCCTCCTTTGCCTCTGTGAGAGGCAAAAGCACGTCAACGCCATGAACTATGGCAAGAAGCACTATATAAATGCAAGATAACATAACATAACTTTGAGGTCCTCTCAAAAGCACTTAGAATGTGCTGGAATTCCAGCTTCTACACCGCCAGATCCATATCTAGATGGTCCTTCAGCACCAAGACTTCATGACAATGGCAGACATTGCACTATATGACACCCAAGGATCCATAAATTCAAGTTGCAAGCTACTAGCAAGCCATAAAAAAATCCCTTGCTATCTCAATTCTAGTCATACACACGGCATACAATTTCTTAATTGCCAAGAGTACAATTTCACTAGCCAATTGCCAAGGGGGAGTAAGGGTAGCTCAGGAGCAACGTGTTTGTCTTGGAAGCAAGACAACGCAGCGCAACACAGGTTCGAATCCTGATCCCGCACTTAGAAACCACTCATTGGTATTAAGCACGTTATAAAAGAACAATTATAATTATAGTGGCGAGTACACATTCTGCACCCTGTGATACCCATTACATAACGTAGCATCCCACAGAACACTCCACCAAGTGTACACCCAAGTTGCAAACCCAGCTTTGCTTTGTCTTGGACCTGTAATAAGGATGTGCCAGATAAATTCAACGTTGTTCTGTAAACTTTCCAGACTCTATGGATGTGGGTGAAGATATGCACTCCACACAATGCAGACTTGGATACAAACGTGGGCTGGATTTTAATCCTGCTCCTTTCCACAGGGCAGGGTTAGCAAGAGACATCAAGACTGCAAAAACATAGGTCTGCAAACACGTCAATCAAAATTTGAGCACTGGACATTTACCTTAACAGCTTAGATTCCTATGGAAAAAATATTAATTCACGTACAATCAGTGGATATGTGAACAATACATGATAAATTAAGGTGTACACAAATGTGGATTAACTTCATACTGTTAAATGCTTACTGAGTCAAAGGTACCCTCTGATTGGATGCAAAGCAATTCTTACAATACAGGAAATAATGGGCCTCATAACGAGTTTGGTGGTCATTTCGAAGGTATATCTGCTGAATTACTGCCAAAATCATGTACCATTACCATCACTGAGCCCCGCATTACCAGGGCCTCGTTACGAGTTTGACAGAACAGAAAACGTTTTGGTAATGCTGATACTGCCCTTTTCCAGCGGTAACGGAAATACTGCCGTTTTTACTGCACCAATGAATTCCGAGTTTGGAGGTAAAATGGAGAATTCATCGCCATCAATAAAGTGGAGGTGCATCATCCACTTCACCTCAAAACCTGGCGGAATTACAGCATCAGTATTACTGCTAAGGGTAATTCCGCCAGAATCCCCAGGAGTCCTGTGGACTCTACAAATGGGGCTTTACACTGCCTTGTGACCACTTACAATACAATCCCACGGACCGGGTGGCAGCAGCGCTACACTCTTTTGCTGATAATTTGGCAGATTTACAGCTGAATTACCATCAAACTCGTAATTTGTTTTACCTGTTGTATTCTCTCTGGATTACATTCACTTTCTAACAGAAACTGTACTGTGAACATTTCTTTTAACAATCCAATTGTGTATACAGGTACACATTAATAGATATGCAGTATTCGTAAGCAGGTGCATTACACAGTGTAGGATTATTTCTAATTTAGCGAGGAATGCAATTAAATATTGATCAGCAACCAGTGAATAGGAAAACGCCTGCAAGCTTCTGTTTTTACTGTTATTATGTTCCCATAAACATCTTCATTAAAGCACAGTTTGTTTCCTCTTTTCTATAACGCGTCCCAAATGTGGCAGGTCCACTTTGGGGTCAGGCTTCGCTGGTTATTGTCCATTGGTACAAGGGACTATTTCACAGTTTGCCGAGGATAGTATCAGAAAATTAAAGGAAACAATGTAAGACAACACGAGGAATTTCCCAGAAATCGGCAAAGGAGTGTCCAAGAGAGCTCATCCAACTGTGAGGAAGGACCAGATGAAAACATGGCCGCCATGCTCGGGTCTGGTGATCTGCATATACTCTGGTTAACGTGAATTCTATTAATACTCATAGGAAATGTAGAACTGTGGCGGCGAGTGAATCAGACCGATGCTTAATTGTTGAAAAAGCACCATACCAGCTTTTTCATATTAGAGAAATCTTGGGTTAACATTCCCTAGTAAAACCAGAATGTTTTCCTATATATTTAATAAAAACGCTCTATGGCAACCAACTGGAAACCGAGAACAGCAACTTATTCCAGGAGAAAGCCATATTCATTTATAAAAGTAGGTGCCCCTAAGATAATTGATCTAACTCTAGTAACTAAAATCGGAAGAAAAAAATCCTATAATAATTGTATCTATTTAGATACCTCTCTTAGCTTCAATGAAGAAATACGAACATAATATTATGTGATGTCAGCACCAAGCCACCATTGAGGACTTGTGAATCTATATCCACAAGCAAGTATAGCAAGAACGGTTACTGTTCCAAGCTTAGCCCCTTCCTCTTGCATGGTAACTGATATCTACCACTCTACCGCCTTTAAACGTAACTCAACTTGTGCCAACATACCATGAACAGACAACTCCCAACTGAAGCTTTCATGACGTGCACCCCCAACAAACCACACCAACCCTCCTTAGACCCGAATTCCAGCCACCAATGAATACCTTTGCTAAGGATCATGCAACATCTTTAAAACAATTCACTGACAGCGCAGTAGAAAAGAGCTAGAAGGGGTTTTAAAAACATTTCCCGCTTAGCCATATTGAAACACTGTTGGCAGACAGCTACTACCGTCAGAAAAAGGTCAGTGTAGTTTTGCTTTTTTCTCAAATGGTGAATTGATGTTTATACATCGCACACTAGTCTAATAATCACCTGAACATTTCTAGGTGGGGAAAGAAGTACGTGATGGAAAGGCCTTCTAATTACAAGAAATGCACCACAAAAACTATATAATAATGGTAGTGGCACGATTCAAAAATAACAACGCAGTAGGTGCATAGAAGACATTGCACAGCCGCTACTATATGATGAAGAATGTTGGTGAGGAAATGCTTATAATCCGGGATTATTTAAAACGAAACACAATGGTTTAATGTGTTTAGACATAGCCTTCAGAGGCAATGATGTAGGGGAGCGGACAAATCCCTCTGGTACTTTCTGTAGGTTTCCATGATCTGGTAATGCAATCTAAGGGGAGCTGGACCCATTTAGAAAAAAAGCTTTCCCTATGGACCGGGGAGGGATTATGACTATTTATGGGCTGATCTTGCACTGGATTAACCTATCAAGCTCGTCAGTATAATCAAAACTGCAATAAAGCCATACTGTTTTTAATACCAAAAAGATAGCGAATACGTGAATTATACAAACTTAATACACCTTAGTTTTCCTTGCCTGTTCATTGAAACAAGGAACAGTCTTGCTTACTATTCTTAATCAAATAAGAGTGTTAAACATCACTTCTTAACAGCCCAACATATAGACTAGTGCTTGTTCCAAGTTGCTCTCTGTGGATTTCTACTCAGGTGTGGGGGGTTAATGGGAGGTTGGAAGGGAGGCGAAGGAACTGTTATAGTGGTATTAGTGTCTCATTTTACATCTGAAAAAGGCACTCTAATGTAGCGCAATCAACCTCAGTTGCAGAGGACCGTGTGGTTCAGAAATGAATGTGAACACTTGTCACTTTACTCTGCGGGGAATGTCAATTCTATTAATTCCAGAATACGCAAAAGGATGACATCGGCAATGTCTCGCTTATATCAGGCCTCGGCCAAGTGATCCCAATTTGAAGCTATTTCAATCGAGATTTAAATCCACTAGAAAACTGACAATCATGCTAACAAGCAACCAGTCATGTTGTGGCTTTGTAGCACCAAAGAGCAAGGTGTAGACACTTCCACCAAACCAACGCAGTCATCTACGCCACCTAATTCGACAGAGGTACCCAATTGTCCCGCTACCACATGCACATATCCTCATTTAAGACTTCGAAAAGCTGCCTATCAGAATCAACAGTAGACAGGAATGCGGCCTGCAACTGGTAACCCTGTTACCATCACACATGGCAACAATAATTGCCCCCAACAACCCACCTCAGCAGTACTATCCCAGTTTCCCAACCTTTATGAGAAGTTCAAAAGCACTCACTACCTACCTTAGTTCAGAGTATCCAAGTGCTCAATAAAGAATTAAGAAAAAGAAATCTACAAAAGACAAATGATTTATGGTCAAAACCAAACGCTTCAACAGACCCCAATGGATCCTCAAGCTGCTACGAGTAAAAAAATAAAAAAAAAAAATGGCCAACAGAATCATTTAAAGTTGGAACAAACATCCATAACCTGATCACACACCTTAACCTTATTTTCTGACGGTCAAAAGAAACGTGGTTTTCTGATAAATTCACTCCCAAGTTGAATGACGTAGTGCTATGTGTGCTCCAAATCCAGTGGAAGATAGAAGTACCACACTGGATGGCAGCGTGGTACTGCTGTACTGAAGACAGTATGATTGCTATGCTAACAAAGAACAATCCTTCCATCAAACAACTAGCCAACGAATGTAATGTGAACTGCAGGAAGTCCTTTATCTTAGCAATCATCTACCATTCCACGGGCTACAAAAGCATATTCCTGGACTCCTTCCTCATTCTAACCGTGGGCATGCCTTTCCCCAACAAGATCAGACTTCTGTTTGATCCACATTTTTGAATATGCAACCCACTGGTCAAAACCAGTACCTAAATAGAATTGGCAAGTTGTGTTTCACCCAGTTAGTCCAGCCTCAAATATGCAAAGCATGTCACACTCTCAACATGGTGGGTCATCTTCCAGGTGAAGTGGATCAGAAAAAAGGGCAGTAATGCAATTAGAGATATTTTTACATTTTGCCTCGTTTTGGAGCATTTGTGTGGGGGAGTGTGGGCATAAAATGTACGCCTCCATTTCCTGCTCCCTATACTAATACTAGTGCATTAACGGTGAGATGGATTTTCATGCTGGCGTTAATCCAATGAATTCCTATGTGTGAAATAACCAGCTGGTAAAAGCTGACAGATTCCATATGAATCTAATGTAAATACTTGCCGTGATTGTTAAATGCCAGAGGCATTTCCACTTTTCCACGGCATAGTGGAAAAGTGAAGAGTAAAGACGGAAATCATTTTTCTTTTACTCCACACTGTCCCACTAACTAGTGGAAAGGGTCAATATTGCACGGAGGGGACCTTTAGCATAAATGTGCAAACCAGCGGACACACCCAATGCAATTAACGTGGGGGCCAACATGACCCACCTCCCAACACCCCCCCCCCTCTTGCCCATGGCCTTTACTTCCTACACTGAGGTTCTAGAAGTGAAAAAGCACTGAAATCCTGGTCACATTTTTCTTCAATCATGCAGCCTGGGTTCAAACAGTACTCCAGTATCTGACATCCTTTGGAGTCTGTGGTCGGCCTAACTGTGAAACACAAGACTTGGTTGTTGTTCAACTCTGTTTATTACCATACATGATGCAAAGTAAGGTTGGGTTAACGCCTACGAGCCCTCTGGTACAACTATAAACGCAATTTCTCTGGGCAAAACAAGGTGAGGATTGGGACAACTAAAACTGGATTGATTCAGATAAGGGTAAATACGTCACGTTAGAAATATCCCTGCTATTGCAAGTCCTTTTCTCAGGTTGAGACGTCCTTATCTAGAAATCAAATGGGCTAAAATTTGCCCAAGAGAAATCCGAGTCTTAACAAGTCTTGGTCCATTTGACTACACTAGTCTAATAACAAAGTTTCAAGGATTGACCCAAATCAATAACTCACCACCTGTTCTTAAATGTTCATCCCTAAACTGATACAATTGCACAGGACAGATGTAGATGGTTCTCACAATCTATTCTCCCTCCAGACCTCTCTGTTTTCACCTTGGCTTCTTGACCCGTTTTTGATTTTGTCCCAGCCCAATGAGGCACTCATCTCTTTTTCTCTTAGACCTTGAGTGACCCTGTTCAGATGGCAGGCAATCTATTTTCCTATGGCTCCCTAATGATCATATCTGAGTTGTGAGGTTATAAGGGGTTTCTCCTGTTTAAACCTTGGGTTACATATGTATCCCCAGTATTTCTCCAGGCTGATATTTCCAAGGCTTCTTCAAAGGTTTTCTCCCAGACTGTTTGGTTTCACTGTTCTTGACAGTTCCTCCCCTGGATCTTGATTCTCAGGACTCTCGAACATGTCCTTCTTCATGCTATGACTTCAGATGTAGGTCTCTGGTGTTATAAATAGCCTGTTTGAAAATCTGGCTTTCAGACATTTTAAGCAGGTTTTCCACCAGACCCTTACTTTCTGTCTTTCACAGGGTCTTCTTGTAGACAATAGTGTCAGGCTTCTTAGTAGGTCTTCCACCAGATCTCAGGCTTCAGGGTTCGTACCATGTTTTATTCCTGATATTAGCTTTCAGGTCTCCCATTAGGTTTTCCTTCAAACCTTTTGGCCATTAGGATTCATACTAGTTCATTTTCAAGACCATGCCTTGATAGGCCCCACCCGTACCGAACTAACATTCAACTGGTTGCAATGGGTATTTCTCCCCCATCATCAGGGTCCTTGTCAGGCAGCTGTTACTCTACTGCCCTCTTGCGATGGGCCAGTCACACTTTCTTCTTTCTTGGAATTGGTGGTGGAGGACTATTGGCCCTTAAGTTATCTCAAGGTAGGAAGATAAGTATATCACTCCGCAGCTCAGTCTCCTCTCCCCAGTTTCTCTACTTCTCAGTCTGCACTTCCAAAGCTATACAGGAATCCATCAGCCTTTCTTCTGTCTGGGAACCTCTCCTTCGATTGGTCTCCCCCTTCTGACAAGGGAGAAAGCTTGGTCTCTCTCTCTCTTGGTCTCTCTCGGTCTCTCTCTCTTGGTTTCTCTTGGTCTCTCTCTCTCTCTTGGTCTCTCTCGGTCTCTCTCTCTCTCTCTCTCCAGTAACATACCAGCAGCCAACACTACAGCGATGAAATATCCCCCACCCACAATTGCCATGATGGCTTTAGAGTGAGCGGATGCGCCAAACTTACACACTTAGATATCAGAAAGAAACTGCTAGCATCCCTCGATGAAGGCAAAACTGCAGCGATTATAGGTATTGACCTGTTGGTTGCTCATTATATGATTTATTAATCTACCTTATTTCATTGTTTCTATGACAATACAGTAATTGCAGGGACAGCTCTCACTGGATTAGGCATGCGTCTACACAGTCTGTTTTACCAAGTTAAGATAGGCCACTTCTCTTCAGCAGCCCTGGAAACATGCAGCATACAAGAAGGCTCAGTTCCATCTCATTGGAATTTCACAGAATAGAATAGCCCACTATCCACTTTGATTGGACAGCATACAATGGGCCTCATTATTACTTTAGCAGCAAGGTAAAAAAGCGTGGGTAATTCCATTTCCCCCAATTTTTGGGACAGTAATAGAATTACCGCCACTTTTACTGCACTGCTGAATCTGACCATGAAGTGGAGGATTTAACTAAAGCATGGTGCTGAAGGTAAATCCACTTTCCTCAAGGCTAAAAATCACAAGGTTTACTGCACAGAATTACTACTTGTGGTAAATCCACCAAAGAAAAAACCACAGAGTCCTCGAGACTCCAAACATGGGGGTTTAGATCACCATACCACCACTTGCAATCCCATGCTAATGCCACGGGACCGAGTGGTGGCAAGCAAAACTATTATTTTGGCAGTAAATCAGTGGATTTTCTGCCAATTTACAGCCAAATTCATAATGAGACCCACAGTCTTTTCAAATGTTTGAGGACTGCATACAGCTCAACATCCACATGGGTAATCCAAAATACAATATTGGATGAGATCGAGCAGCCGAGTCCTCAATGGCTACAAGATGGAAGTGTTGCTATCCAGTATTATCAGATCTAACAACCTACAATTTAGCTGATCATTAACCGTCAGGGGCCACTTTAAAGAAGTTTTCCAAAACCAATTAATTAGGGGGTCACCTCTGAGACTTTGTTAACTTTCACAAGTCAAGTTCATGCAGTGATGATCATGCTATCATTTTGCCACATTGTAGATTTGGAACAGTCCTGGGTGCTACGAAATGTATACATCACAAGGCTCAGAAACAGGGTAACAGCCCTCGTTCTGGCCTTACACCCATAAGATAAGAACTCATTACATCAGCATTTAAATCCCTATATTGCCTCTAGAAACAAAGACTCATGGTCATGGTTGTGCTTCAGTCACAGATTATATGGAACTTCCAACACTAAATCCCAGTATATAACCTGAGATTGGCATTAGAGACAAAATACTATGGGCTTTATGAGCTACAGGCTGCAGAACAATTGGAGCCTCTAACTAAGGGTACAAAAAAACACCTTAAACTCTGAAAGGAATTCAAAATTACACACTCCCAGCGGAGCTTTCATACTCTCATACAAAGGCACATTAAATGTGAAACAAAGTGAGGTCTGGGATTCTCTCTACCAGCACAAACACAGCCCAATTACCTGTTCTTGGGTGAATAACCCCTGGGAGAGACTCTACTAAGTCTTTAGCTCACTGTCACTTTCACAGAGTAGAAATGTCCCTGCATATCAGTCTTTGTCCTGCCCAGGGGCAGTCCAGCACCAAAATGCTAGGCAATTCTCCTCTGAACAAGAGTACCAACAGAAAACCCATACACCTATTTCAGCCTTGTTGGGCATCATCAGTGAGGTGAAGCTGTGCCTCTCTAAGAACAGTGAGCAGGGGGTCCACGTCTGGATCCCCTGGTAAGTTAGGGTGAGACCCAAAGTTAATTTATGCAAAACAAAGGGGTGTTCTGGGAATCCGTCTACCAGCACAAACACAGCCCAATTGCCTGTTCTTGGGTGAATAAACCCTGGGAGAGACTCTACCAAGTCTTTAGCTCACTGTCCCTTTCACAGAGAAGAAATATCTCTGCCTATCAGTCTTTGTCCTGCCCAGGGGCAGTCCAGCACCGAAATGCTAGGCAATTCTCCTCTGAACAAGAGTCCCAACAGCAACTCCATACATGTGTTTCAGCCTTGTTGAGCATCATCAGTGAGGTGAAGCTGTGCCTCTCTGTGAACAGTGAGCAAGGGATCCACATCTGGATCTCCCTGGTAATTTAGGGTGAGACACAAAGTTAATTTATGCAAAACAAAGGGCGGTCTGGGAATCTCTCTACCAGCACGAACACAGTCCAATTACCTGTTCTTGGGTGAATAACCCCTGGGAGAAACTCTAGCAAGTCTTTAGCTCACTGTCCCTTTCACAGAGAAGACATTTCCACCATGGCTGCCCTAAACCGGCATGCAACAGGGCACCGACCACAAACAAACCGAGCACTAAAGTAGCAATAAAACCCAAAATAATTCTGTAAAATGGAAATCAATAGTGCCATAACACTGAACAACTGACATCTACCCATCTCTTTATTTTGTATAGTGCCACTCACCCGGAGGGCTCGGAGCGCTGACAAGATTAATGACAAAAACACATACTCTACACCTGCTAAAAACCAAAGCCATTATGATATCACAAGGAGTCCTATTGAAAAAAGAATGTTCTCACTTCGCTCATCTTAATAGGGAACCCACCAGACCCATCCTTCGTGACAAAGGACTCAAGAACCAAATCCACTCCATGCTTTCAGGATAGCCATACAAAGTAGATCTGAGAAAAAGAAATCGCAATGGGAGTTATTTTCACAGTCAGTTTTTATCCTAAAAAACTAGTGTGGTCAGAGCTCTCGGAGACTGGACTTCAAGCCCCACGATCTAAAGAATACAATGTATGGAGTTTAATGACTTATCCATTTTGATTAATCCTAAAACGGGACTGTCTTACGAACTATGAGTAGGGGCTCCTGCACTGGTGAGCCCTTATCCTTCAACTCACCCAGTCCCTTGTCCTGCTTCACTTACCTAAGTCTATGTTGTCCCTCCTATTCCTTTCTTCGAAATGCTTCCTGACCTTCTACTCACCCTATTTATTTATAGACGTCAAAGCAATACGTCAAAACAGTAGTTTTCTGCAAAGCTTTTTAGTCAATCAGACTGAAGATGAAATAATAACCAGAGACACATATAGATACCAAGGGCCTCAAATAAGAAAGACACACGTTATATTTAACATTATGCATTTGGAAGGTGTAATTCAGTGTCACAAGCCTCTTCAGAGGAATGTGGAGATAGGTTAAATCATCCACACAAAGAAACACAAAATCCTTTGGGAAACGCAGCTGCACGAATCAGTACATACCACCAGCAGTATACGAGTAGGGAAAAAGATGGAGCATGTGGTTTTACCCAGAGATATCAGCGCCCCGTGGATCTCCAGCATCACGTTTCTGTACAGCTGCTTTTCCCACTCGGCCAGGAGCCTCCACTCATCCTCAGAGAAACAGACTGCGACATCCTTGAATGTAACTGGCGTCTAAAGAGACAAGAATTTCTGTATCAGTCTGAAATCTTTTCCGTTTTCAAACACATGCAACGAGACAGCAGGCTAGAACTTTCCTACGCAGTAAGACACAAGGAGATCCTTGAATTGGTCCCAGTGACGAATGTAAGGGTTGAACCTAGAGTGGACTGGCTAACAATGTTGACCTTCTAGCTCCATTTCGCACTCCAAAGGGCAAGTTATTCCCAAAATTATTTGAAGGGCTTTCGATATTATTTAAGGTGCAAAGTCATTATTATGGTATTTATTAAGTGCGGACCTAGCTTCGAGAGGCAACAGAGCATTTTAGAGGTATACAACAATACAAATACACAACACAGTGCTTTTCAGAGGTAAAAACAGAGCAGATATACAGCGGGGGTAACCTACAGAGGGGCACAGAGGAGGGGTACAGTTGTACAGGGTGGCAGAGAGGTGCGGACAGCGGCTAGGGATTCAGGGGGTGCAGGGGTGCTGTGATGGCCTAGTTGTTGAAGAGGAGAGGGCTCCTAGAAGAGGTAGGTCTTGAGTTCCTTTCTGAACTTTAGGAGCGTGGGGGCGAGTCTGATGCTGACGAGGCCATAGTCTTGGGGGCGTAGGCAGAGAAGGTTTCCTTTTTGCAGCCGCAGATTTGAAGTCTGCACGTGTCCTGGCTTCTGGTGGTGCACTGTCTGCTGGAGGCGCAGAGTTTCTCCACTGGGTAGCTGGGTGACTCGAGGGGGACTGCCTCATAGACGATGCAGGTGATTTGTGCATGCAGTGGGAGCCAGTGAAGGTTGATGAGGGCAGGGGTGATGTGGTCGTATCTGTGTAGAGCTTTGATGAGGCCTGTGGCCGCATGTACAACACTTCTCAGAGGCAAAAGGGAGGACGACGGGAGGCCTTCGTGGAGGGCATTGCCCCCATCCATGTGGGATAGGACAAGTGCTTGAACGGTGGATCTAAAGTGTCCTGAGGGAGGAAGGGTTAGACTTTCCACAGGAGGGAGAGCCGACCCCAAGCTGTCTGAGTTTTCTTAGCTTTGTGTGTCTTGAACGAGAGGTGTTTGTCGATGTGGAACTCGAGGGACTTGGCACAGGAGGTGAGCTCGGGTGTGACATTAAGTTGAAAGTAACATGGCCACATTATTCCTTTCCCCAAGAAACCATCAGAGGTCAATATCTTTCAAGTCAGCCTCTTGAAAACGAGATGTCGTTTGGATACCTTTTATAACAGTGACATTGTGTTAATTCATTTTCATTGATATAAGAAAGGAGATGTGCAGTATCTGCTTGCAAATGTTATGTAGAATGTTGGCTTGTGAGATAGAAGCAATGAGTGAGTGTTCCTGGGTTCCAGAGTTGACAGATGGGGTTAAACTGGAAAGATATACCATCATCTGGTACCATATGGCTGTTCACAGTCTTCACAAGCTACGTCCAGAGTAGCTATTTGTTAAAGAACTGTTGGCTGCCACCAAAAGCATGCTGGCACGAAAGCAGAAAGAAGGTTTGAAGAGTTCGAGTTCAGTATGGACCGATGATGCAGAAATCTGTGTGCGAGCCATGCAGGTCTAGAGATCTATCATCATAACATTTGTACTTGGCCTGCCTGGTGATCTTAAGCCTCTGGTCGTCTGGTAAGATGCTAATGCTTTGGTGATACTGCACAGTGCTGGGTCACAGAAGGATTTTTGGGCAACACAGAGAGCCTAAAATTAAATCCGTTGCTTGCTGTGCAGCCGAAGTAAAGGCTTCATGGATGGGAAGAATTGGTCAAAATCTTTCAGCGTGAAGAAGAGGCAAGCTTGATTTTGAGGGTTTTGTAGCTTGAGTTTGGGGTTTGTTGGTTGAACGAATAAGATCCCTTTGCAATAGCCAACTGGGGAGATGAGTGGTGGGAGCAATGTATTGCACCGGGTGGAGACAGAAGGGCTGCAACTCTGAAGCCGACATCCCCAAATGTGTGAGGGAAGAAATTTAAGGCGGGGATGGAATAGGAAAACTATCACCTCAAAGTCTGGCCTTCCATTGTCCTGCTGGCATGAGGGCTTAGGTGTCCTGTTTACCAGAAAAGCTTTGCTCTCCTTCTGTCTTGCCAGGATTAATTTAGACTAACAGAAATTAATTAATTGCGTTTTTTTCCATGTGTGGTGGAGGCAGGTGCATATAATGACACGCTAAGTACTGCCCCGGTACATGCGTGGGGCAAACTGACTCCAAGGCTTATCTTAATTGTCAAAGAAATCATAAACAATTGATTCATTTGTTTGTTTTTTTGAAAGCCTGTGGTTCACAACTATTATATTTATTTTGTTTTTACAGAAATAAAATCACTTTCATATCTTTTCAACAATTCAATGATCATATAAATGCAATAAAATTAATACATACATCCGATAACACATACAATATATACATTTGGGCATGATTGGTTCTTGTTGCTTAATTTAAAGAAAAAGGAGAGAAAAATAGAATACAAGGACGAGAAAGTGTGGACAGAACTAGTAACAAGTTTGCAAATGATGTATCAATATCACAGTTCTTCCTATCGGACCAGTTTCAAAAGAGACCAATATTAGATCTTTGAGCACCTAATCATGAACCCCTGGCGGGGCATTTTCCTTTATATTTTGTTGCTACTACCCTGGCCCCTGCCAGAGCAGGGGTTGCCCTTAAGTATATATCTTCTCTCTGTCTTGGACACAGTGTCTGTTACAGTCACCTTGCCTCTGATCAATCCAATCTGGCTTGCCGTTACCGTCAACATATTTTATTGTCTGTAACTAAGTTTTGCAAATTCCTGTATCTGCTGCGCCCTGTTACCCTAGGGTATTTCGGCGCATTACAAATAATAAACAAACAAACAAACAACAAGTGTCTCCAGGCATTATTGAATTTCAAAAGGGCGTTAAGGGCTCCCCTCTGCTTGCACTGTCTTAACACAGCACACACTGAGCAACTCCTCTTCAACACTGGATTGAGAATATCTAAACTCAATGTATTTCCTCCCTAACAGCAATTCAATCTCATCTCCCACTGCCCTGCAAACATGATGCCCTGGATTTTGCAAAGCTACGGATCATGCTCTGGGACCACAGTAAGAAACATGATATGTCACCTTCCTGTGTCTGCCAGAAGAGCACTGCTGCAGAAGGGTTACACAGAGGCAGGGGACAGTAGCCTGCGGCTGGCTGTTCCTGGACAATCCAGCGTGGAAGATAGCTCAACAAAAGCAGACACACAGGGATCAGCATGCCTCCAAGATATGGGGTGATCCACACCACATGAACATCTGGAAATTATAAAGATGTGATAAAGGGGAAGAGACGGGGGAGAGAGAGGGAGAGGTATCAAGATTGAGGATATAAAGGAAATATCCCCCACCTAATGACCAATCAACGAACTCTAGCAGATTTTGATCTGGCTACTGTGAAGTGGATGCCTGTTTGTCGCTTGGAGGGGAAATCTGGGAGCAAGGGGGAGCTACCTGCTCTGTGATGCGACGCATGCAGTCGGCATAAGGGGCTCGCCAGTCCTTCCTTGGCTGATTCTGGAGGGAAGCCCTGCTCAAAATTGGTAAAAAACATCACATCAGTCAAGGGGACGTATGTTATATAGCCTATATTAGAGAGGTGAGTTGGGTTAAGGTCTCAGAACCCCTCCCAACGCCCAAAGGGCGAAAACACAGACAATCGACCACAGAACCCCTGTTTGTCATTCCCAGAGCAATAAGGTACTTTGACTTACTGTTCACTACCTGGCTGCGGGTCCAGGCCAGGTGCAGGACTGAATCAGTAGCACACAAGTCACATTTCAAGCTACTAGTCAGGCATAAAAAGCCACTCACAATCTCAACTCTCCACATACACCAAGCATAAACATTTGTACTCACCAGGAGTACATTATCACTAGCCAAGGGCTAGTAGTGAATGCACATTTTGAAGCCTGAGTAGCGCACATTGGGTGTGCAAGCTATGGCATGGAACACGACACAGAGTAAAACAGATAACATTCAGAAGAAATACAGGCAGTGAAAGTTGGCACTCGGGGCATAGGTGCTAGGAATTAAACTCGCAGAAGCACAGAAAAGAAAGGCTGCCGGGTCTGTGGGCTGCAATGATGCTGCAGCATGTCCCAAACATGGTGTACCAATGTTTTTAAAACCCTGGACTGTGGGTGCCAGTACACAAGCTGATTCCCATTGCAAAATGGACATCGCCCGCAGGCTGAGGAAATCACCAGCCACACAATTCAGGTGGAGGAGGATATTTATGGGAGAGACGGATTATGAAGCAGACCCCTAATGGGAAAATGGACCCACAAATCAAATCACTCCTTGTTCCAATCACTCCATTAACAACTATATAAAAAAAATAGAGGCACAAGTAGCCTAGCCTGATGGGTATTAAGAGGGTGTTCCAGAGAGAGAGTGGTGTTATAGTGAATAGAAAGACAGATAAATGGGAGAGCAGAACCTGCCTATTAGTAACAGTGAGACAGACAAGGGGTGGACAGGGCCAGCAAAGCCATAGCTTACGAGAAATCAGGTTGAAGGGAGGTGTCAGACTGGGAGCCCTGCCGAGAACCTGGGACCAAATACTGGCAGTAGCCAAACCTTGCGGAAAGCATCATTCTGAAACCAGCTGGGGCCAACAGCCTGGGCTCTGGTGGTAGTTGAGACCACCAGCACAAACAAGAGAGCCCTGTTACCTCTAAGAACCCAGACAGGGGACAGAAAACCCTGCATTGCATGAAAGTACCCAAGTAGGGAGGAGATCTACCCATAACAGTAAAGAAACCTATAGTGCAACAGGGGTTCAATAAAGGGTTTGCCCTGGTATCAGCTGTGAGGCCACTGCCTTGTCTTATAGTCCAGGATGCAGACAAAGATCAGGGCAAAGACCAGGCCAAAGACAAAGGCCAAGGGAAAGCCAATGACCAAGGCAATTACAAAGGCCAAAAAGAAGACCAAGAACCACAACCAAGTTCAGCCAAGTGTGCGGGATGGGCCCCTTTAAAAACCCTGTGTCTATGAGTGACCTGAAGAACAATGTTCAGGATGAACACAGAAGAGTTTGAACCCAAGTAAAGAATTAGGCCCTTAGTAGGAGTTTGCCGGGCTGGAATAAATGCCGGAGTAAATGTCAGTAATTCCAGCACCAGCATCTTTTCCAGACAGGCAAAACACAGGTTTGCCGGTTTGAGCAGTGAACTACTGGCAGACCTGACCTGCCGGGATTTCAGGCACCTACAGGCAAATAATTGCCAGAATCACCGGCACAGGTGCTATTAGTGCCGGTAATTCTGGCAATCCAATGGACTCCATCGAATTGGAACTTACCGGCGTCTCCATTGCCCATAATATCACAGTAATAATGGGATATCGGGCTGCAGAGACTATAAATCAGTTTTGCCAGTATCCCGCCGGTAACGGCTGCAGGATACAAGCGTATCTGTAATGAGGGCCATTACGTCCTTTTGTTTATTCCCTTGCATTGCATTATTCATCCTTCTTTACAGCGTTTTGCTTAAGTCTTCCCTTTTTCAATTTTGTACTTGTCCCACAGACCATGCTACTACCTCCTTACGTTACAAACCAAATGAAGGCATTGAAACATATCTGTTTTGTGTGTGTTCTATGATAGCTCGGGAGGATAGCTCTGGGGCAACGTGCTAGCCTTGGAAGCAAGACGACGCAGAGCAACACAGGTTCAATCCCCGGGTCAGCGCTTAGAAACCTCTGGGTATTAAGCACGTTATAAATAACCAATTATAATATTTATAAATATTAGAATAATTATAGCATCCTGTGACACTTGTTAGAATGGCTCTTTGTATCTGGAGATAAGAAGGGGCCAATTACACCTTAGCTTGGTGCAGCACAAAGGAATCTAGCAAAGAAATTCAAAAGGGAAAAATGAGAAAAAAGCACTGTCAAAGCCATTAGTTTTGCCAAAGGGAAATGTTTCAGTCGTGCAGACCTCCTGCCAGTTCCTAAGTAGAGAAACCACAAGGTATCATGCATGGCGGTGGTCAGAAATGGATGACTGTGTTATGCTATAGTTGGCTTTAATCGCCATGGTTTTGGATGGTCGCCCTGGTCCACCAACGTTGAGCAACAGTTACCCATGGTTTGATCTATGCTAATCCATACCTGGTGATGGTCGACCATGTTCAGAAATGGTTATCAATGGACGGCCACAGTTGGCACAGGGTTGCTCATGGTCTATCATGTTTGACTGTGGTTGGAGATGAATGGCAATGATTACAATAGTCAACTAGGGTGTGCAATGGTCAACTGTAGTTTGTGACCACATTGCATACCAATGACCTCACCCTAAAAAACATGCACCAGTACTAATAATACCAAATGAGTTACACTAAAATAGGTACTAACTGAGATACAAGGCAATGCCATACAAGGCAATGCCAATGAACAGCCATGACCCATATGTATCTCTGATATGCCAACCCTGATCTCTGCACATCTTTAGCAGTAATGCTGCCTCACAGATAGATGACCACAAAATGATGAAAAAAAGCCAAAACGAAAAACAATGTGCTGTCATTCAGACTAAGAAACAACAGCATGTTAAAAGTGGAATGCTTCACATATTCAGTCCTATCCGCTCAAGGCGACCGGCCATATACAAATCGGTCTTAATTCTACCACATTAGGGCCAATCTAGTCCAAAGGTCCCCTGTGCACTGGAACACAAGCAAACACACACCTTTTGTGCATATATTATGAGTGCCTATTGCACAAAAATTCACTTGCCAACTCAATTCTAGATATACACACAGCACACCATTTCTTACTCACCGAGACACAATTATCACTAGCCAATGGCTAGCGGCGAGCGCAAGGTTTGTGCCCTACTGTAATGGGGTATAGGGGCTAAAACAATGGCATTCAAGCTGCCCAATAAATCCTCTGTGTTTTGATTAATTTAAAGTTTTCCATCCGTCACTTTTTGGTGCAGATAGTGGTTCTCACTAGGTGGGATGCCAAGGCGGGGTTTCCCCTGATCGGTTTGCCTAGGGAATCAAGCTACAGCTCACTGCTGATGGACAACAAAGCTGAAACATGCCTGGTGTTATTTGTTTCTATGCAGAAGCGATCTGGCCTAGCATCTAGAAATTTCGGCTGGCTTTGTCCCATTGAGAGCTGGGCCAAGACGAATTTGCATATGAGCTAAACATTATGGTTATGATTAATGTGGATTGTGGCCTATAAGTTCGGTTGGACTGCTCCCATTGGGACATACGAAAAGACTGATTCAGTGGCACAGATGGACTAAAAATGATGCAATGGAAGGTGCCCAACAGAATTAGTTGTTCAAATTATTAATGCAAAGTTTTATATCTGTCATTTTTTGATGTCTATAAATGTAATAAATCAGCTACACCAAAGCTTGGCCAGGCTGCTGAATCTCAAGCAACCAACCCAGGCCAATATGCTGAACCTGCATCTCCTTGTCCAAGTGCTAAATACAGAGAATTGCTGACCAAGACAATCAATCGACTGCAACTCCAGCAAAAGCCTTGAAAAGTTGCAATACCAATGGCAGACATCTCCAGCCAAGACAATGATCGACACGCATCCGCTAATTGTTGCACTGAAAGTGCTACAGCAAGTACTTGACATGGTGCTGATTTATCAGTAGCAACCGCTAGCCAATATGCTGGATTAGCAGAAAGCTGTGGTAATGGTACAGAATGAGAGGCGTGGCTGGCAGCATCTTATTATGGGCACCTGATCCCTGAGCTGTGGCTGCCCAGTGCTTGTTGTCTCTGTAGTTCCCGCATTTTTAACTAAATAAATATCCTGTCACAGATGGCCTTAGTAAATCACAGACAAATAGGTCAGCATTATCATGCTTTTTTTTTAAGGAATTTGTCTGGGAGATTGGGACGAGTGAGACTAAGAGAGTACCTATGGCTCTTTTGACGTCCACGTGGACTTCCTCTTGAAGCCTTTAAGAATGCTTTTAGCCCTTCCCCATTTTCAGTCTACATTTGTGTATGGCAGCCATGTTGCTTATTTTTTTGTGGTGGCTTTCTTGCTGTGCTGTCGAGTTTTGTTCCCAACTGGGTTTGGGGAGGATTTCTGTGTCTCCCCTGATTTTCTGCAGTCCATTGTCACTCGCAGTTTGTTTTCTGTTGCTAAGCCATTCGCCGGACGCCTGTCTGGGGTTGGGCGTCTTATCTCTTTTTGGCAGGAAAAGTTCCAGTCCATTCCGTGCCTGAGAAGGAGAGGTCTGGGAATCTCTCTACCAGCATGAACACAGCGCAATGACCTGTTCTTGGGTGAATAACCCCTGGGAGAGACTCTACCAAGTCTTTAGCTCACTGTCCCTTTCACAGAAAAGACATTTCCCTGCATATCAGTCTTTGTCCTGCCCAGGGGCAGTCCAGCACCGAAATACTAGGCAATTCTCCTCTGAGCAAGAGTACCAACAGCAACCCCATACACGTGTTTCAGCCTTGTTGGGCATCATCAGTGAGGTGAAGCTGTGCCTCTCTAGGAACAGCGAGCAAGGGGTCCACGTCTGGATCGCCCTGGTAACTTAGGGTGAGACACAAAGTCAATTTATGCAAAACAAGGGGGGGGGGTTGGGAATCTCTCTACCAGCACGAACACAGCCCAATGACCTGTTCTTGGATGAATAACCAGTGGGAGAGGCCTGGCCTTTACTCCATTCCCATGGTTACAGTATGGGTTTCCTTGGTTGCACCCAGGTGCCTTCTGGAAGTTGCAGTTGTGAAAAAGGCAAAAGAGACCGCTGGCCAGAAGAGAGGGCGACAAGCATTGTGGAAGTGACAGTGGTACCAGCAGTCCCATTCATTGCACACTGCAGGGTGGCAGGGAATGCCCCTAGCTCCCCCACCCCCAACTCCCTCACTCCATCTCTGGAGTAGGACCTGCTCTGGTATACACCCTGGTAGGTCACCTACCCCAGATCAGAAGCAGTGCCTGTTTCCGACTGGCAGGGTCATGACCATGAAACTTTCACAATCCTGAGCTGGTGAGCCCCGATTAGACAATGCTGATGCTGGAGGAGTTTTCTCCTTAAGCAGCTCTGCCTTTCAAAGCTCTCCCATTTAGGCTCAGATACACCTAAGATAGCAGATACTGATACTAGAAAAGCAGTGCAGTGAAGCTTGCTCCATGCCTGGTGGCCCCCTGCACCAAAGCATGGGGGCGGACTGCAGAGTGAAGAACACAGAGTGATTGCTGCAGAGATTCTCCTAAGAAATAATACAGTCCCCACGACTCCCGTTTGAGGAGCCATAGAAATGGGCCCTGGAATTGGCAGAGCTGCCCTGCTAGGGGTACAGAGTGGAGTGTGGGAATACTGGTGGGGAGTGCTGTGGACTCTTGATCTTTCACACCCTGCCTGCTGGAATCACAGAGAGGACACAGACAGGATCCTCTGCTCTTTGCAGCCTACAGGTGTTGAAGACGTCGGAGCTGCTGAGACTTCTGCTCTGCCCCTGTGCAGAGGTGCCTAACAAGAAGGATTCATATCACCCTACAGAGTTAGTGTCAAGCAGGCACCTGAATATAGATGTGGATCCCCCCAAACAGCGTGTCTCATCCAGAACTCAAGGCCCCAGAAGATAAGTGCTGTCAGCATTCTTTGTTGCCTCCCAGCCATACAATCATATATCTTTGATCAGTGCATAAAAGGTGCACTTGCCTGCAGCCACTGGCCAGTGATAATTGACTCTTGGCCAGTAAGAAATGGTTTGCTATTTATATGCTTAGAATTGAAGTGGTGAGTAACTTTGTATGGCTCGCTAGTAGTTTGTAACTTGAAATATTTACCCTTGCTTTGATTCGAAAGGGGTGTTTTCACTGCATCTGGACGGCTAGGTATTGTACCTCTGGGATTCCAGAGGTTGAGCCCTGGTCTCCATGGATTACCCTGCCTATACACCTCCTGGACTCTATCGAGGTGGTACTTTTAGCCTGTTGGGATGTTCTTGTGCACCTTTAGGACCTGAAGCTCAGAAAGTCATATTTCCTTGTTGCTCTACCTTGCTGGGGGCTGAAGGAAGGCTCGGACGATGATATCACAGTGTTACTCTGACTAGAGTGACATTATAGGTCCTGACTGATAACCCGCTAAATCTGTACCTAGGAAATGTCAGGACATGGGTGTTCACGAAAAGCGAGCACAATGAAGGCCATTTGGTCAGGCTTGAGCAGTATAGGAACTATGGAGATGAAGGGCTACGAGGGTCTGCCCCATGTCACACGAAGAGAAACAAGAACCACCACCAACCATCACTGATTGTTCAATCACTAAGTGAGAGTTAATGGATTATCTCACCTTTCTTAAAAATTATATTGATAACAAAATGAAGAAAGAAATCTAGCCAGCATCAGCAGACTCGCACAACTGTCTTGATTCCGTCAGACAATATGTTACTCTTCTGGTGGGGGGATCATGTGGATGAAAATGTGATAATGTAAGGTCTTTTCAACAACTACAAAATGGCTGCAACTATATTAAAAGCAAACTTGAAGAAACCAGATACATCCTAATTCTCGAAATGGATAGCCTTGAAGAATTAAAAACTTGTCATCAACGAGAAAACCTCAAAGTGAAGGGCTTGATTGAGTGAACAGAGGGGGCTGACCTAGAAGGTTGGATTCACTGGCTGTTCCCGGCGATAGTCTCCCAGATCCAAAAAGATGGCACTACAAATGACAGGCTATAGAGAGATCATCCCTTGAGGCACAGGGCTCACACCTCTCCAAGAGACAACCTTATTAAGTTTTATAAGGCAAGTCCCAAATTCAAATAATACAACTCGATCCAATGAGCCAAAAATGAAACACGAGATGTGAGAAAACACAAATGTTTAATACACACAGCCCGGGCTGGGGAATCATCAAAAAGATATTCAACATTGCATCATGAAATAGCTGCATTTATAGTAAGAATCAGAAGTGAGGTGACAACAAATGTTACAGGTTATTCACAAATCCCCAGCGTGTGACAGGGCAATGCCATTTACTCTAGTGGTAAATCTATACAATACCTAGCCCGATTGACCTATCCTACCCCTTGTGACCATGTGATAACCTCAGTTTATTGATTGATTGGTGATGGGACAATCTTTCTTCCCATGATGCTGATTGGGTATTAAACTTTTGACATATCATATAAACGTAACTTTTTGGTTATCTCATGTGGCGTATCATTGGAGTCAATGGGGCTCATTACGAGTCCGGCGGTAACCGTCCCGGAAATTCCGGCAGGTTACCGCCGGACTCGTATTACCATTCCGCCTCCGTGATTGGGTGTTAAGCATTGAGGAAAGAGTACAAAGCTACCCTTTTTGCTGATGACATTACCCTCTCAGGTTCTAACTTCCATACCCTCTATCTTAGAGCTTTTGATAAACTTTCAAGCTGTAATTGGCTTAAAAGTCAACTAAAATTAAAATAAGGCATTCAATATCTACATTACATTACAGTTGCATGAACCGTTGATGGTCTGATTCCAAAATAACTTATTTGGATAATTACACCACACGCATTATGTATGTGTTCAAAATCGCATGCAGGTTTAAAACCAAATGCTCTCCTAAGACAGAAGAGGAAAGGAAAGCAGAGATGCCATCTCTCTTTTGCAGCCCTCCGACATCTCAGGAAGGCTATAAAATAAGCTGCAGCATAAAAGAAAAGCATAAAAAGCATTTTATCATTATCAATTGCGCTCAGTTAATTCGAAAATTACTCCCATTACATTCAACAGTTACAAGCAGTGCTTTCAGTGGGCCTGGGCCAGCCGGGGCCGGGCCCCAGCAGTCTCCAAAAAGTGGGACTGAGCCGGGACCCTGCTGGGGCCCCCCGTCCCACCGCAACGCAGCCGCGACAGGAGAAGTGCCCACAGTAAGTCAGACAAACTAACAGAAGTGGCACTTCAGTCATTAACTGTAAATTCCTCTGGTGACACCTCACGCGAGGGGTCACCAGAGGACGTTACAGTCCCTTTGTTTCCCCGGGTCACCGAGGAGTCTTTGACCCTCGGCGAACCTGGGGACTCTGTGCTGATTTCTGTGGTTATAAAAGATGGCTTGAAAAGTACACAACTCAAGCCATCTTTTATAAAGCTTTGCCGATGGACAAATCCGTCGGCAAAGCTTTATAAAAGATGACCTGAATTGTGTACTTTTCAAGCCATATTTTATAAACATAGAAATATGTTACAGATTTCTATGTTTATAAAAGATTATTTGCATAGTACACAAACCATAGTAAGGTACGCATACAAATATATAAATGCTTACATGCATTTATATATTTTCCGTACCTTCCTTTTATTTGTGTGTTTTTAGGCCACGCCCACCCCACAAGCCACACTCCCAAAGAGGGACCCGTCTCGATTTCTTACCCCACTTAAAGCCCTGCTTACAAGTGACTAAAATGTGTTAACATGTAACAGTTGCAACTCTCAGCTACAACTGTGGACTGTTTTTGAATTGTTATACGTGTTCCCTGCATCCAAGAGTTTTATGGTCTTTTAGAAAATACATCAATTCCAGACCTGCATTCCATGCATAATATTCCATCAGCCATTGAAATAAAAAATATGTATTTCTTTCGCTTATCGAATGTAATGTCCCTTGGGTTTTCTTTACTAATCGTTTCATTCTGAACCATCTGATGAAGAAGTCTATAGGACTTCGAAAGCTAATACATTGTTCCATCTGTGCATACAATTTCAATTAGTCCAAAAAACATGACCCACTTTGAGTAATTCATATTCTCCTCTCAGAATTCAAGAGACCATGGCCCTCATTACAACACCGGCGCTAAACCATGGCGCTATTAGCACCATGGTTGGTGCCGGTATTGTAACGAGTCCGCCAATGTTCAATGGGGAATTACCACCCCGTTCCAAGGTTGACGGGGCGGTAATTCCCCATTGAACATTGGCCCTTCCCCATTCCCATTTTTGCCCCATAGGGCTCAATGGGACTGGGGAAGGCGGCAAGTACGGTACCGCAAATTGCGGTACTGTGCTTACCTCGAGAGTCCCTTTGCGGGTCCCTACTTTAACGGCTGGACTAGACCAGCCGGTCAGGTCGGGTCTCGCAAAGGGACCTCGTAGTAAGGCGCTAAGTGATTAACAACGCTGCAGCCTTTTACGGCGCCGTTAACCACTTAGCGCCAGGGACGTAATGAGGCCCCATATCTCCAATTGCTACAAGATACTTTTGACTCTGCAGAAACTACTACACCAGAATATGTCACAGCATGGCATAGGGTGGTAGGGAAGGAATTAAGGCATGACACTTGGGCGAGGATATGGTGTTGCACCAAAATAGACCTTCCCTAACACACTATGATCACACAATGCAGAACTTGATGCTAGGGTGCACAGAAGCAAGACAAAAACAGCACCAGTACACCAAAACACCCTAACTGAAACCAAAGGCAACATGGAGGTTAGTATATGTAAGACATTATTGAAGCACAGCCTGGCCAGAACCCTACTTGGCGGTCTGGTGAGTGGTAGGTAGGGGTAATGGTCTTGGAAGGTGGGTCCTCATTGCAGGCAGGAGCGTAGGAGGTGGAGGGGAGGGATTAACAGCACTGGGATTAACAGCACTAATGGGACCAATGTAGCTACAAGGGTCAATGCGAGAGAAGGTGATTTTCTGGTATGGGATGGAACTAAACTTGTATGGGGTTATCACACCACACCATCCAATGCTGTCGTATCAGCAAAGAAAGAGCCACAGGGTGGAGTGCAAAACAACACAGTGTCTTCACCCGGGATACCTGATTACAATGCCCGTAGTTTAAATGACCGAAACCCGTCTGCCATATCATGGTTGTATAACACCCCCACCAGCCAGCCTGCCCTCACCCTAAAAAATGACCTGCAAGATAACGTCAGGGACGAAAGGGAAAAGCTGTTAGCAATACACGAGATATTATATGATGCATGGGCTACGGGGGGCGGGAATGAGAAAGGGGGGTCTATTTTATCCTTCACCCAGGAAGCTGGGAAGTACATGAGGAACAAAAACAACAGACGGAAGAGGGAAGCGGGGAGGAGGAAGTATGATGAGTACTATGGGTTAGGTCTAGAAAAGATGGAAGACCCACGACACCCCCACCAAACAAATAAGTGGTATGCAGATATGAGTGCCACAGCCAAACAAACAACAAACGAGAGCCGTTATGTCTGCTCCCTCATCCCTCACGCTTCAGGTACACCCAAAGTATTGTTACCCAAGGAGTTGCCAATTATAGATGCCCAATGTCTCCTTCATCTCACGTTATGCAGAATTAAGAACACCTTCCAGGCACACGAAGTTACTTTTCAAATGTTGCAGAACGAGAAAACGTGCTACCCAAAAACAGCAGGGGTGGTATGCCTGAAAGAACCATTTTTTGTAATACAAGGGCCACTTTTTTCTGATAACAAGTGGAAGGATGAAGAAGTAATGTGCAAGGCGGAAGCACTGAGAGGTGTGGCACCAGAGAAATTGCAATGGATAGAAGAAACATGCACACCAGTATGGAAAGAACACATTTCAAAACTAACCTGGGTAACCGCCATTGAAAAACCTTTCAAACTACAAAGCGAAATAGACTATGAACTGTGTCTTAAAGGAGAGGGGAAGACCTCCATGGGAACAAACAAGAACTGTAACAAGACCCTCACTATCCCAGATCTGAGAAAAGGGACAGCGGCCCTTATGGACATGTATTGGGTATGCGGCAACCAGGCATACCTACACCTCCCCCCGTCGTGGAGTGGCAGCTGTTCAATGGCCACTCTACACTCAGCCCTAATGGTAATACCGGAGAGCCACATTGACGAGAGCAAAAAGACACAGGGACACCGGCAACAGAGTGCAGCCCAACCAACTGCGGAGTCACAAATGTACGTCCTGTCTTCCGGAAACAAGGGAGAATTGCTGAACCGTAACAAACGTGCATCAAACTACATATCCAAGGAATCATCAGAACTATTGGCCCAGATCCCAGATAAATATCGATTATTCAGCTCAGCAGAAACATTCTTTGCCTCACTGGTCTCAAGTGTCCAAGCAAGAGCAAATGCAAAATGGCTCCAGATAACACGCTGGGAACTGATTCAGCTGGCGAACGACACTGAAGAAGGGTTTAACGTAATCAAAGTGGAACTAAGGGCTTTACGACTGATGACTATGCAAAACAGGTATGTCCTGGACCTGTTGACAGCAATGGATGGAGGTGTTTGCCGAAAAATCGGAAGTGCCTGCTGCACTTTCGTACCTTCCGAAGACGCAGAAAATGGCTCCCTGTCCCATGTGATCGAGGCAGTCCACAACCTAGGAGAAAAAATGAGAATGGAAGGCGGAGCAGAGGACAGTACATGGTTTGATAACATTTTCTCCTGGGTCCCTCATGGCTTGGAACAACCGTGAAGTTTTTAATGCCAGCCGTGGTGTTCCTCCTTTTAATTTTTTGCCTGTGCCAGGTGGGTCTTCGAGTTTGTGCTAACGCAGTACCAAATGGTGCAATGATGATGGTGACAATGGGCAACACCCGTGGAACAATACAAAACATGCAGGAAGTACAGGTCCAAACAGGAACAGATGATACACCAAGATATCAGCTAGTGCCTATCTATCACGACAAAGATATCATAGATAAAGCATGGCACACCACCATCAGAGAGCCCCGTGTATTAGAATGGTACCAGGAGGTGTGGGTAGACTTGGCGGGAGATGGCGGATGTATCTACCTGACTTGTACCCCAGATGAGTATGCCAGAAGAGGGGAAAGTTTACGGGGGGTGTGCAGAGCATGGATGCCCATAAAAGGCACTCCTGCATGGGACGAGGCAGTGATGGACGAAGCGGAGTGTAGGAGGTTGGAGGAGTTAAAGTATTCGTTACTTAAGTAACGAAAGGGGGGAAATGTAGGGGAGGAGTGGTCCAAAAGGGCCCCCCCTTGCCTACATCTCCACCCCGGGTGAGGGCCATGGCTCATCGGGCGTTTCCTCCTACCACCAGGGCCCAGGTGTTGGATGGCTCACCTGCTGAAGACATTGCCGCACGTATTAAATCTAGCTAGGCCTCAGAAACCATTTTCTGTCTGCTAAAGATGGTGTGCGCTCAGCGCGCTGCAGCGCGGCCCCCACCTTCAGATAGTTCCAGTCCTCCCTGTCTCCGCAGCACCATGGTAGATCCGCTGCAAGCACGTTCCCACGAACAAACGAACAAGACGGGCATGATCTAGCGTAATACATTAACATTGTAACAATTCACCTTCCGCAGTGTACCACTGTTTCCACAATGACCCGGTCAGCAAGGCCTGGGCGATGGGAAAATCTGTAGAATGGTCATCTGCTGAAAGCAGACAGGCACCCAAATATGAATGTAAAAAACCACTTTTAACACATGTATCCTCTCCATACAACCACTTTTACTAAAAGAAATCTGTGAAACAGTGTAATTATCGTACATGACACCAGCCGTAAAGGACCCACACCCCTGCAGGGGTGTACAAATGTTAAAAGCATTTCCGGGGGATTATTCTTCATAAGTACCACTGAAAGCCCCACGCCCCGCGGTCCCGTACCACAACTGAACTGATGCTGCTAGAGTACACAAGAAAACAAATGTAACTATACCCATGACACATGTGAAGAGTGTGCGAGAATGCACTCGTCACACGTGTAGGTCTAGGCTCCTCATGTGCCATATCCGCCACGTACAGTGGCGGGTTACTTTCTATGTACTCCACCAACCCTAGAACTACCTCACTCACTGCAAATGTATATGAATATAACTAATTACTGTAGTTGTAAGACATAGTGTATGAATAAGGTGCTCAGACTGGGTATAATCGAAACACATCCAGCAAAGTTTAAATGCATGTTTCAAAATGATTTGAATAAGTATTATAGAGTGTTCAAATGTTTGTGATGATTTTTACCTAAAATCGGCAACACACGAGAGAGATACCTTTGTGAAATGCATGCAAGGCCGTTCCCCCTCCCACCCTGCGAAGGCTGCCAAGACATGAGAGCAGAGGCCCGCGCTGCGCTACTCCACCTCCCCCAACCAGACTGGAGCCGCTTCAAAGATTTGTAGCCCCCTCTGCAGCACCCAAGGCCACGGCCCGCCACCTGCACTATTTACAGCACAGCAGTAAACCTCTGCCTGAACACACACTTCTAACGGCGCCCCCTCGTAAACCCCATAGCCCACCGGACCATCTTAGACTTATGGACCTGTGCAATCAGGACACCCAACACTTTGACAACACACAGCGGAACATCCATAACAACTTCTAACAAGGCAGAAAGACCTGTATCGCCCGTCCCAGGCCCTGAAGCTTAGCCCCTCGACCTATAGCCCCGGTCAACAGGACACTGGTAACCATGCCCTGACGTATTACCTCCAGACCCCTCACAAGGTACATTCCTCCTGTGTTGCATTAACCTGTAGAATAACCTATTGGAAGATTTACTAAAGAAGATAATATTGCAATGACTGAATGACTGCGGTGTGCATGGCCCAGGGCAAATAAGTCAGGAAAGGACATTCATCTCTGACACTGGCCACAATGGCACAACAACACCGCCCGGATGAACCCAGACCAACCCGCGAGGCTGACCAGTGACGTCTTCCAGCCAAAGCCAACCACATCGCAGCAGCACCTATAGTTAGTCGTCGCCACCCAATCCCATTGAACTTGTGCCCCCTATAGTATGTAGGTTCTTATGACGTTTTTTGTAAATATATACGCCTGTCTTTGCTATTGTCAGACAGAGCGCTCTCGGAGTTTTGCAGAGTTCTTTGCATGCCCTATTCTAATTGATAAACTCCCATTTAAGCTCACCCGCACTCTGTCCTGGCTTTATTCCCGAATTGGGAGAGTCCTTTATTGTCTCTCATTGCGGGGAGGATCTTGCTGGTTGGGGACGCATGCCTTCAGTGGTGACCCCGAAAGCGTGATTATTATTATTATTGTTATTCTTTCCCGACCTAACATTACCGTCCCCTTTTGGCACGAGAATCTCCGGTCGAAAAGGGATACGCACCGTGAGCCGGCTCCGGGAGGCTGCCCGCCAACAGCGACCGGTACACTAAGAAGTGCGCACTCAATAGAGAGGGTACGGGATCCCGGTTGAAAAATCCCCTTTGAGTACCGCTCGCCGGAGCCGGGGCTGACTGTTGAGCTGACGGCGACACTGCCTGGGCGGACCCAGTTTCGGAGACTATCGGTTCAAGAAGGGCACGTGAGTATTGAGTGCGAGCGATTGTAAAGGGAGCGGGGAAAGAAGTGTAGGACAGGGAACGAAGAGGGGGTACACAGATCTACTAAGGATCATCTTAAAATTTTCTTGCTTTTTCTTTGCATATGGCCATTAGGATTACGAGGTGAATAAGAGATAAAAGTGACGGGAACCTAGCTCCGAAAGGGGGTGGAAGGCGGCGCCGCATAGTGCTATATTGACTAGTACTGGGAATATATGAGGAAGTGGAATATAAGATAAAAGTGTTCAGCAAAAGGGGGCACTGAGAATATATTAGTAACCGCTATTACTTCTTTTTTCTTTTTCTTTTTCTTTAGGGGTAGGAGGAGAATAAAAGGTGAGATTAGCACAAACTTAGGGGGAAAGTAAAAAAAAAAAGGGGAGGTCCTACTAGAGGGGGGAAGCGCAGGCTAGTATATATATATATATATATATATATATATATATATATATATATATATATATACTAGCCTGCGCTAGTATATATATATATATACGCATTCAAATAAGACGGATAGGGACAGCCGGCTAAGGGAGGAAAGGGAGGGCAGCTCGAGTGGTGAATTGAGTGGTAGCAAGAGGTGTGTGCACCTCGTATGTGTCGAAAGACAATTTGATGTTGTGAATGTGTAAAACTGTTATACATGTATAGTAGTTAAATGGTCATGGTAAGTGTGACCGGATAAAACTTTTTTTTTGGAGACAATGTTGATACAGTGAAGTGAGTGGGTACCTTTTTGATTTCCGAGTTGATAATGTCAAAATAAATGATGGGTTGCTCTTGTATGTGCCCCCCAAAGAGAATAGTGTAGAAACTGTGTCCAGCCAGCTTTGTATTGTGCAGACAGGGGAGGAGAGCCCAAAGGAGCCCAATATTGAATGTGAAGTAGAAAACGAAAAATAATACTGATAATACATTTACATTGTAGTGCAAACACACAGAGACACGCAAGCACTAGGAGGGCGCAGAGATGGGGGCCGAAACACCCCTATCACATATTTGTAAGAATCTCCAAGGGTACGCGGAGCGGATTAAGAAATACCACGACCAATGGATAACCGAGTTGAAGGGAGAGGGGTTACCCCAGATATGGCCCGAGGGAGGGTCATTTGATAAAAGTGTTCTGGATATGGTGGCCACATGCATTTATTTGAAGTACAAAGGGAAACAGTTGCAAAATAGAAGGGAAGCATTAGATCTTTGGAGGCTATTTGAAGAGATACCACCGTCTAAAACACCAGTATTAAATCCTGATCTCCCGTCCACCACAGACAATCCACTAATGATACAGAAAGATGTCAAAGAATTGTCAAGTGTAGCACCACCGGTAGAGGTAATAAGTTTGTACCCGATATTAGCCAAGCCTGTACCCGCAGAAGGATACAGTGACCCCACATATGTGCCTCCCCCGACAACTACTACACCCCACCGGCCCACGGCGCCCCCACCATATGAGAGTACGAGAGAGCGAGGCCAGGCAAGTACACAAAGGGTGGACATAGAGAAACTCACAGATGATTTACAGTCAAGACTTTCAATAGCAAAAGATGAGCTCTCCAGGATAAAAGACATGTGTGGACAAACAGCACTTGATACGGCTAGATCAGGGCGCACGTCTAGAGCGCCAGGAGAGAATAGAAAGCCTGAAGAGGGGTGGAAAAAAGGCGAGATACTGTTCAGAATTGAAGAAGAACCGACACGCATAATTGAAATAGGGACACGAGAGGGAGATACTGACAATGAAGAAAGGCCTATGGGGGACAGAGAGGAATTGCTATGTGACATAAGGGACGAGTTAGAAGAAAGCGACAGGTTGAGCATGGCAATGGGAGGGGGAAGCGAAGGGGGGGATGGTACGTGTTCAATGAGAACCCTGGCTGATGAGTGGACGGGGCGATTAAGGAATAGAGTGGGGAAAATGGCATCACTGGGAACCTCAGCAGCCAAAACGGGTCTGGATGCAACGACAAAAGGAAGGCTACAGCTCCCATTGATACATAGGGGAGGGGGGAGGCCTAACTACATCCCATGGGCTCAGATGGATAAAGCCAATTTATTAAAGCTATTGCCCCCGTTATCAGGAGGGGCAAGCAAGTGGATATACGCCTTTGAGAAACACACTGCCGGGGTACCCCTAGCTATAGGGGATGTGAAGAGTTTGCTCGTATCAGCAGTGGGCGATCAGGCTGAAAGAGTATGGGTTAAGGCCGGTTTCCCGGGAGTAACATTAGACTGTGACCGCCATGACGGGGCCTCCTTTAACACAGTGCGTGCCAGGGTGTGGGATGCCTTACGCGAAACATTCCCAGATACACCAGACTTACAGTCAGTGATGCAGTGTACAATGAATGACGGGGAGGAGGCTATGGATTACATTTTTCGGGTCCAAGAGATGTGGAGAGCTGAAACGGGCACGCCCTGGTATCAATCGACATCTCTATTTTACTTCATTATAAAAAGAGGGCTCCCAAAGGAAGTGCAGAAGGCGCTCGACAAAATAGCAGGTATCGAAGCAAAGGGATGGCCAGAGATTCAGAGCATAATAGTACACCATTGTAAACGAATCAAGGAGAGGGAGAAGGAGGTGGCGCAGAAAAGATTGGCAGACGAGGCGAAGTTAGTACAGACAAAGTTGGTGAAGGTTGCAGCAGCAGTAGCCGCGCTCCCACACAGCAGGGAGGGAGATGATGAGGAGGAGGGGCTGATAGCACTACAAGGAAGGATGGCAACTAATTGGGCGGGAATGGGACAGCGGCAATGGAATGAGCAGGAGCAAGGCGGAGGTCCGCAGTGGCAAGAGTGGACCCCTCGAGGGGGACGAGGTGGGTACAGGGGCCGAAGAGGAGGTGGATCAGGGTACGGGGGAATGAGAGGAAATGGATGGCAAGGTCCTAGAGGAGCGCAAGGAAGTTGCTGGAACTGCGGGAGATGGGGGCATTACTCTAGAGAGTGCAGGAGCAGACCCAACAACGGGTTCCAAGAGGTAGAACAATATGGCCATCCCCATCCAGGAAGCCCATATGGTCTCCCAATGGGACAACAGCAACTAAGAAACCCAGGCCAAGGTAATGCCCGCCAGCAACAGGGACCCCAGTATAGAACACAGAATCACCCACAAAACAATGACAGTATGCAATACACGCCAGGTAACCCTTTCGCGACAACAGCAAACGGGGCCCCTGCACCAGCACCTTACAACGGCATGTCAGTGGTTTCAGGAAGTGTCTTTAATGAGGGGGGCGATGAGACACCCCGCATAGGACAGCCCACAGAGAACACTTGCGTGTCCAGTTCTATCTACCACCTACAATGCAGCAGAGGAACCATTGGTAGGGGCGCAGAAAGGAGACAAGCAGTTCATATTCATGGTTGATTCGGGAGCGGAGAAATCATGTATCAGAGAGTTAGAGACGCAGGGGTTCTCTGGGGCTGTAATTGAAGTTCCTTACACAGAAGCTTTGGATGTAACAGTGGGGGGTAAAACTGTGAAGGCACCCTTACTGTATTACGAACATTCACCAATAAATTTGTTAGGGAGGGATCTCCTGAGTAAACTTAACATGACCATATCATTTACCGAGAGAGGAATAGTGTGTTCTACACCCGGGATATGCCCCTTGCGTGCGATGTTGGTGGTGCAAGCCTACACAACCACACAGGAAATACGAGGGCTGCCACAGAATGAGGAAATGTTTATTGAAGGGCTAAAGACTTTGGCCCTCATAATCCCAGAACTAAGAAGAATGGACTGGAGGATCCCAGCGGAATTCCTCTTCCGCCCCATAGTGTGTCCCAACGCAGCACTAGGATCAGTGGTATCATTGGACTTGCACCCTGTACAGGTATCAGCGAAAAGGATCGCTGTGATTGGAGTGGACAGGGAAGGATGTGAGTGGCGCACAGTGCTGTGCACAGACGCCAACATCGCCCTACGGGAGTTAGCGGATGAGGATCTCTTTTCAGACACAGAAGGGGATGGTGAGATAGTAATGGAAATAGCGATGCCCTGTGACATTTTGATTCAAGCCAGGGAAACCCCCGTCCAATTGATGGCAGTGGTAGGAGCACCGCCGTCATTTTTTGATGACGACATGAGGCTCGTACCAAACAATTTGTGGACAACAGGCCCCCATGATGTAGGGCTGCTGCACGGAGTACAACCTGTGGTAATAAAACTAAAGCAAGGAGCAATCTTTCCCCGAGTTAAACAGTATCCATTGTCCCGTGAAGCTGAAGAAGGGATAAAAGAAACAATAAACGCACTACTAGCACAAGGGATAATAGTGCCTTCAAACTCCCCATGTAACACATGTATTTATCCAATCAAAAAAGCAAAAGGGGGGTCTTGGAGGATGATACAGGATTTACGCCCCCTCAATGATGTAATTGAGAAGGAGTTCCCTCTAGTCCCGAACCCTGCATCAATACTATGTAGCATCCCAAAGGTGGCATCACATTTCACAGTAGTGGACTTGAAAAATGCATTTTTTTCAATACCCCTGGCTGAAGAGAGTAGATACCTCACAGCATTCACACTGGGGGGTAAAAGATATGAACACTGCAGACTACCACAGGGATACTGTGAGAGCCCGAGTATATTCAACCGCATATTGCATGAAGACTTGGGAAACCTATCAGTTGAGAGTACGATCATTCAGTACGTAGACGATTTATTAGTGTGTGCACACGACGAGGTAACATGCAGAAAGGATTCAACAACGCTCCTGACCCTACTGGCAAACAAGGGGTACAAAGTAGACAAGGAAAAGTTACAGAACTGCCTGACAGAGGTCTTATACCTGGGACAGCTCATATCAAAAGATGGAAAAAGAATAATTCCCGACAGGGTAGAAGCAATAAGATCAGTAGGAGAACCCGCAACAGTGAAAGACATGCAGAAATTCTTGGGGATGTGCAACTATTGCCGAGAATGGATATTAGATTACGCAGCATACACGAGGCCCCTCCTACAAGCACTCAAGGAAGCACAACAGGAGAATAAAAAAATAGAATGGTCAGAAGAAATGAGCACATCATTCCAGTCATTAAAAGAGCTAATTTCAAGCGCTCCAGTGCTAGCAAACCCTGATTATGGACGCAAATTTTACCTATTTTCACACTGCAAAGGAACACTCATGACAGCTGTACTGACACAAAAGACGTCCCTAGGACACAAGCCATTGGCTTACTATAGTGGTACTTTGGATGCCGTGATGCAAGGCCATTTCGCGTGCGAGCAATCACTCGCTGCAGCCGCGTTAGCGATTGAGAAAAGTGCCACAATAGTAATGGGTTGCCCCGTGACATTGTTTGTGGAACATTCATTATTTGCAATACTTGAGAGGTCAAAGAGCACACTGACCACACAGCGGGCGACAGCCTACGAGATTATATTGTCTAGCGCCAATATCCATGTGGTGAGATGTAAGACAGTGAACCCCGCCACATTCATTACAGAAGCGTGCACACTAGAGGACATGCAGGACCACGATTGCGCAACCTACACAGGAGAAAGAGGGGAGGACACAGTGGTGTGTGAGAACGCTCTGAGCGAGGGGGAAGTGTACTTCGTGGACGGGTCTGCATCAATTGACGTGGACACGGGAGAAAAACACGTTGGCATGGCCGTAGTGAGGTTAGAAGACGGTGAGTATGAAACACTGGTACAGTACCGCCTCCCCTCACATTACTCCGCACAAGCAGCAGAACTGATTGCGCTCATAGAAGCACTACATGCAGCAAAGGGTTGTGCAGTGACAATATACACAGACTCAGCTTACATGACGACGACAGTACATGGAGGTCTAGCAAGATGGGGGCGTAGGGGATTTAGACGGGCAGACGGAACACCAGTACAGCATGCAGAATTGTTGAAAGAGCTAATTGAGGCCCTATAAAACCCTACTACAGTAGCAATAGTAAAATGCCAAGCACATACATCCAATACGGACGTTGTGTCTCTGGGGAACGCAGCAGCGGACGCTGCCGCCAAGGAGGCTTCCTATTTTCAGAAATATGACGCAGGTGAGTACATGCTTCAGCATAAGAGAAACGAAGAGCCCCCAGAAGGGTACAATATGATGCCCATATCGCAAATACTAGAATTGCAGGAAGGCGCTAGCGCAGACGAAAAATTGATGTGGACTAAACGAGGGTGCAACAGGTCGGGAACAGACTTGCTATGGCGGCAAAATAACTCAGGGAAGGTGGTGATGCCCATCCAGTTACTAGAAATTGCGTTTCAACAACTACACTTCCCCGCACATAATACCAAACAGCACATTGCAGCAGAAATACAGGAAGATTGGTTCGTGCCCTGTCTCCAGGAGCACGTATCTCGATTAGCAATGGAATGTACAACATGCCAAATATACAATTCAGGAATGACATTACGCACGCTCCGGGGAACAATCCCTAAGCCCATTGGTCCATTCAGAGAACTGCATATAGATTACGCAGACATGGGGGAAAGGTGTAATGGCGCACGGTACATGATCGTGGTTGTGTGCCCATTCTCAAGGTGGGTGGAAGCTGGACCATGTGCACGGCCTGATGCCAAAAGCGCTGCCAAGTTCCTAGTGAGGGAAATATTCCCGCGCTGGGGAATTTGTGACGTGATTCGCTCAGACAATGGCACTCATTTTGTAAATGAACTTTTCAAGGAAGTAACTGCATTATTGGGAATAAAACACAAATTGTGCTCAATTTATCATCCTCAAAGTAATGGCGTAGTGGAAAAGATGAACGGACTGCTAAAGAGCAGGCTGTCAAAACTCTGCTTTTCGTTGAAAAAGAACTGGATCTACTGTCTGCCCCTTGCGCTATTTGAATTGAGAAATCAGCCAAGTAAGGATCACCATTTGTCCCCGCACGAAATCGTGACTGGGAGACGAATGCACACAGCTCACTCCCCGCTGCGCGAACACTCAGATGCACACAGAAGCGCCGCGATATTAGGGGAGGAATTCACGGACTATCTGAAAAAATTAACAAGGGCAGCGCGCGTAATATCACGGCAGCTCTCCCCACCCTTCACAATAGAGGAGGGAAACGTGACAGGGTCTGTCACAGAACCTGAGCAGCAGCTACAGCTCATGCCAGGAGAAGTGATATATGTCAGGAGTTTTGTGCGTCGATGGAATGCACCACGGTTCCACGGCCCATACGAGGTAGTGTTCTGCACTCCCACAGCTGTAAAAGTGAAGGGATTGCGGTACTGGATACACTTGACAGATGTGCGAAAAGCTTATACTAATGTGCAAGAGGAGGCAGATGAGGAGGCACAGACAACAGCAACCAATTTAACTGAACAAAATGTCTGAACATTGACTTGTGTGTGTGCTTCAGCAATGAACACGAATGGGAAAGTGACTGATGAAGTATTGTTGCATTTTCTTGTCTATTTGTTTTTTTGTCGTGTTTTATCCTATTATGCGATTGATGAAATGATCAAATTTTAACGTCTGTGAATTCCCCTCCCTACAACCCTACCCGCTTCCATTTCCCGTCAACATATAACGGCCCTAATGGTGCCAACAAAACGTTTACATGCATGCACTTAATGCACTTTTGTATCTTACACAGGAACTACCATGGCATCCAACAGGCAGCCTGCAACGGATAGAATTAGTAGAATGAGAGAAATATTAAATGAGAGATGCAGATATTCGTATGAGTGCGGATTATCTATATGCATTACGATGTTTTTTATGATAATGTTTGGCTTGGTTACATATTGGTTTATAGCGTTCATCTCTATCGAGATGAACGAGGGGGGAGGGATTAACAGCACTGGGATTAACAGCACTAATGGGACCAATGTAGCTACAAGGGTCAATGCGAGAGAAGGTGATTTTCTGGTATGGGATGGAACTAAACTTGTATGGGGTTATCACACCACACCATCCAATGCTGTCGTATCAGCAAAGAAAGAGCCACAGGGTGGAGTGCAAAACAACACAGTGTCTTCACCCGGGATACCTGATTACAATGCCCGTAGTTTAAATGACCGAAACCCGTCTGCCATATCATGGTTGTATAACACCCCCACCAGCCAGCCTGCCCTCACCCCAAAAAATGACCTGCAAGATAACGTCAGGGACGAAAGGGAAAAGCTGTTAGCAATACACGAGATATTATATGATGCATGGGCTACGGGGGGCGGGAATGAGAAAGGGGGGTCTATTTTATCCTTCAGCCAGGAAGCTGGGAAGTACATGAGGAACAAAAACAACAGACGGAAGAGGGAAGCGGGGAGGAGGAAGTATGATGAGTACTATGGGTTAGGTCTAGATAAGATGGAAGACCCACGACACCCCCACCAAACAAATAAGTGGTATGCAGATATGAGTGCCACAGCCAAACAAACAACAAACGAGAGCTGTTATGTCTGCTCCCTCATCCCTCACGCTTCAGGTACACCCAAAGTATTGTTACCCAAGGAGTTGCCAATTATAGATGCCCAATGTCTCCTTCATCTCACGTTATGCAGAATTAAGAACACCTTCCAGGCACACAAAGTTACTTTTCAAATGTTGCAGAACGAGAAAACGTGCTACCCAAAAACAGCAGGGGTGGTATGCCTGAAAGAACCATTTTTTGTAATACAAGGGACACTTTTTTCTGATAACAAGTGGAAGGATGAAGAAGTAATGTGCAAGGCAGAAGCACTGAGAGGTGTGGCACCAGAGAAATTGCAATGGATAGAAGAAACATGCACACCAGTATGGAAAGAACACATTTCAAAACTAACCTGGGTAACCGCCATTGAAAAACCTTTCAAACTACAAAGCGAAATAGACTATGAACTGTGTTTTAAAGGAGAGGGGAAGACCTCCATGGGAACAAACAAGAACTGTAACAAGACCCTCACTATCCCAGATCTGAGAAAAGGGACAGCGGGCCTTATGGACACGTATTGGGTATGCGGCAACCAGGCATACCTACACCTCCCCCCGTCGTGGAGTGGCAGCTGCTCAATGGCCACTCTACACTCAGCCCTAATGGTAATACCGGAGAGCCACATTGACGAGAGCAAAAAGACACAGGGACACCGGCAACAGAGTGCAGCCCAACCAACTGCGGAGTCACAAATGTACGTCCTGTCTTCCGGAAACAAGGGAGAATTGCTGAACCGTAACAAACGTGCATCAAACTACATATCCAAGGAATCATCAGAACTATTGGCCCAGATCCCAGATAAATATCGATTATTCAGCTCAGCAGAAACATTCTTTGCCTCACTGGTCTCAAGTGTCCAAGCAAGAGCAAATGCAAAATGGCTCCAGAGAACACGCTGGGAACTGATTCAGCTGGCGAACGACACTGAAGAAGGGTTTAACGTAATCAAAGTGGAACTAAGGGCTTTACGACTGATGACTATGCAAAACAGGTATGTCCTGGACCTGTTGACAGCAATGGATGGAGGTGTTTGCCGAAAAATCGGAAGTGCCTGCTGCACTTTCGTACCTTCCGAAGACGCAGAAAATGGCTCCCTGTCCCATGTGATCGAGGCAGTCCACAACCTAGGAGAAAAAATGAGAATGGAAGGCGGAGCAGAGGACAGTACATGGTTTGATAACATTTTCTCCTGGGTCCCCTCATGGCTTGGAACAACCGTGAAGTTTTTAATGCCAGCCGTGGTGTTCCTCCTTTTAATTTTTTGCCTGTGCCAGGTGGGTCTTCGAGTTTGTGCTAACGCAGTACCAAATGGTGCAATGATGATGGTGACAATGGGCAACACCCGTGGAACAATACAAAACATGCAGGAAGTACAGGTCCAAACAGGAACAGATGATACACCAAGATATCAGCTAGTGCCTATCTATCACGACAAAGATATCATAGATAAAGCATGGCACACCACCATCAGAGAGCCCCGTGTATTAGAATGGTACCAGGAGGTGTGGGTAGACTTGGCGGGAGATGGCGGATGTATCTACCTGACTTGTACCCCAGATGAGTATGCCAGAAGAGGGGAAAGTTTACGGGGGGTGTGCAGAGCATGGATGCCCATAAAAGGCACTCCTGCATGGGACGAGGCAGTGATGGACGAAGCGGAGTGTAGGAGGTTGGAGGAGTTAAAGTATTCGTTACTTAAGTAACGAAAGGGGGGAATGTAGGGGAGGAGTGGTCCAAAAGGGCCCCCCCCCTTGCCTACATCTCCACCCCGGGTGAGGGCCATGGCTCATCGGCCGTTCCCTCCTACCACCAGGGCCCAGGTGGTGGATGGCTCACCTGCTGAAGACATTGCCCGCACGTATTAAATCTAGCTAGGCCTCAGAAACCATTTTCTGTCTGCTAAAGATGGTGTGCGCTCAGCGCGCTGCAGCGCGGCCCCCACCTTCAGATAGTTCCAGTCCTCCCTGTCTCCGCAGCACCATGGTAGATCCGCTGCAAGCACGTTCCCACGAACAAACGAACAAGACGGGCATTATCTAGCGTAATACATTAACATTGTAACAGTTCACCTTCCGCAGTGTACCACTGTTTCCACAATGACCCGGTCAGCAAGGCCTGGGCGATGGGAAAATCTGTAGAATGGTCATCTGCTGAAAGCAGACAGGCACCCAAATATGAATGTAAAAAACCACTTTTAACACATGTATCATCTCCATACAACCACTTTTACTAAAAGAAATCTGTGAAACAGTGTAATTATCGTACATGACACCAGCCGTAAAGGACCCACACCCCTGCAGGGGTGTACAAATGTTAAAAGCATTTCCGGGGGATTATTCTTCATAAGTACCACTGAAAGCCCCACACCCCGCGGTCCCGTACCACAACTGAACTGATGCTGCTAGAGTACACAAGAAAACGAATGTAACTATACCCATGACACATGTGAAGAGTGTGCGAGAATGCACTCGTCACACGTGTAGGTCTAGGCTCCTCATGTGCCATCTCCGCCACGTACAGTGGCGGGTTACTTTCTATGTACTCCACCAACCCTAGAACTACCTCACTCACTGCAAATGTATATGCATATAACTAATTACTGTAGTTGTAAGACATAGTGTATGAATAAGGTGCTCAGACTGGGTATAATCGAAACACATCCAGCAAAGTTTAAATGCATGTTTCAAAATGATTTGAATATGTATTATAGAGTGTTCAAACGTTTGTGATGATTTTTACCTAAAATCGGCAACACACGAGGGAGATACCTTTGTGAAATGCATGCAAGGCCGTTCCCCCTCCCACCCTGCGAAGGCTGCCAAGACATGAGAGCAGAGGCCCGCGCTGCGCTACTCCACCTCCCCCAACCAGACTGGAGCCGCTTCAAAGATTTGTAGCCCCCTCTGCAGCACCCAAGGCCACGGCCCGCCACCTGCACTATTTACAGCACAGCAGTAAACCTCTGCCTGAACACACACTTCTAACGTCGCCCCCTCGTAAACCCCATAGCCCACCGGACCATCTTAGACTTATGGCCCTGTGCAATCAGGACACCCAACACTTTGACAACATACAGCGGAACATCCATAACAACTTCTAACAAGGCAGAAAGACCTGTATCGCCCGTCCCAGGCCCTGAAGCTTAGCCCCTCGACCTATAGCCCCGGTCAACAGGACACTGGTAACCATGCCCTGACGTATTACCTCCAGACCCCTCACAAGGTACATTCCTCCTGTGTTGCATTAACCTGTAGAATAACCTATTGGAAGATTTACTAAAGAAGATAATATTGCAATGACTGAATGACTGCGGTGTGCATGGCCCAGGGCAAATAAGTCAGGAAAGGACATTCATCTCTGACACTGGCCACAATGGCACAACAACACCGCCCGGATGAACCCAGCCAACCCGCCAGGCCCAGCCCAACCCGCGAGGCTGACCAGTGACGTCTTCCAGCCAAAGCCAACTACATCGCAGCAGCACCTATAGTTAATCGTCGCCACCCAATCCCATTGAACTTGTGCCCCCTATAGTATGTAGGTTCTTATGACGTTTTTTGTAAATATATACGCCTGTCTTTGCTATTGTCAGACAGAGCGCTCTCGGAGTTTTGCAGAGTTCTTTGCATGCCCTATTCTAATTGATAAACTCCCATTTAAGCTCACCCGCACTCTGTCCTGGCTTTATTCCCGAATTGGGAGAGTCCTTTATTGTCTCTCATTGCGGGGAGGATCGTGCTGGTTGGGGACGCATGCCTTCAGTCCATATTAGAAGATCTGCACAAGAATAAGTCTGTGTTTGATGGCATGTATACACAAGGCAAAGTGCTATCCAATATAAAAATGGAAAAACATTGGGTGTAATTCCGAGTATGGAGGTAGCCATGCTGCTTTTAGCGGCATTGCTACCCCCATACCGGGTACCGGGTGCCCTGAATGGGGAAATACCGGGCCATTCTGACCTTGGAGGGCCCGGAATTTCCCCATTCAGGGAACCCAGACCCTGTGCATCCCCATTCCCATTCGAGACGCCATAGGGCTCAATGGGGAGTATGCTAACAGGCCCGTTAATGATGTGCCCGTTGTTAGCATGCTGGACCGCTCGCGGGCCCTGCAAGTGGACCTCGTAATGAGGAGGTAGGGGGTTAACAGGGCCGGCAGCTCTACCGGCCCCGTTAACTCCATACCACCAGGGTTGTAATGACCTCCATTGTATCACTTTCCAGACTTCCTTTTAAACATGCCTCCCTTGGTTCCCAACAATCAGCTTGTTCCAGCCCAGATCCAATGATATTCGCTGAAGTCCTCCCTCCCCGGACTCATGACCCAAACTGCCATCCAATTTAGCACTCCCTTGTATCCTGTGGCTCCTCTCTCTATGTTTTTGTTCGTCCTCGCCGCCATCTTTCCTGTCTTTTCCTGGCTCTCATCCCCATCCATGTCCCAAGGCATCACAGCGGCCTCAGACCTCGATGGAGGTCTGCCTCTCTGGCCTGCAGATGTGGCATGGCACTCCTGCTCCATTGCCGCTGTCTGTGTCCGGGGCCAAGGACTGACTTGTTTCCGCTCTGTGGGCTGTCTCTCCCCAGCCGCAGCATCCTGCCATCGGACCGCTGCACCCTAGACAGGGAAGCATGGAATAATGTGGGGAGGGACGTGGGTTACGCCGGTCACCTGCTTACACTCCATCACTTACTCACAAACACACTTTTACCCACTTCCCTGCCCCTACCCCTGCCCTTCGCCACCACAAACATTCCTCCTCCTCTCCCAAACAGACACGCACTCACTCACAACACACACAATAAATAAACACTTACTGTAAGGAACTTGAGGCCGTCTCACTTTTCCCCATGGATCCTCCTCTCAGGTGGCCAGGGAAAGACCATCGCTTTTGGATCCCGACCCTGGGGGTGGATATGTGAGGGAGGATCACCTGGGTGGAGGGAGCTTGAGGAGCGGGGAGAGGACATCCTTAGGTGAGACATTTTATCCCCCTTTCACTTTTCAAAATGAACACTCTATCCCTCAAGCCTTTGTAGGCTACTGTCAGCCCTTTCCCTTTTCTTCCCCCTCTAATGTCCAACAGAAACACAATATTTCAACACTAGGATGAGGAAGAGACCAACTAGGAGGACACATTCTCATTTGGATGAGACCAACCTAAATCAGCCTTATATTGTTAATGCAGACCCACATCAGTCAAGTACCAAGACGAGGAGGAGACAACACAGAGTAATGCACACTTCCTTTCATTTTAACCTCCCCAAACATCACTCTGGTTCCGAGCCGAAGAAGAGGGTTATGGAGGACTTCAATTGTACCAGCCAGGCATGTCCAGGTTTTAGCATGGTCAGGCAATTGAACTTAATGACCCACACTTGCGGTCATTTAACAATCCCCATAGTTATAAATTGGCTGGATACACAGGGAGACCGAGAAAGAAGCAGGCTGTAGAGGCCGAACTGGCTGGAGAGGAGCTGTGTCGAGCAGGAGAGAGGCACAGAGGCGAAGGCTGACCGTGTGAGGGTCTGGAAACCCTGCTGCCCTCCACGTCAGGTGCACGCATCGGGAGTTGTGGGGTGCCGATGCATTCCAGCTGCCACAGGACTCCTAGAGAAAGAGCAGTGCTCTCTGTGGCTGCCACGAGGGAAGAACGGAGCTACTGGCCGCGGGACTCCAGGAGAGCGAGCGGTGCTCACTGAGGCTGCCGCAAGTGAAGAGTGGAGCAATAAGAAGCCAGAAAGCGAAGCGGAGAGTGGAATCAAACCCAAGAGAGCTGCCATATACAACCAGTGAGTGGAAACAGGGAAACGCTCATACTGGGGTGCTCCGGGGACGTGAAACAAATATTTATAAATTCCGAACAAACTAAAAGTAGTTAAAAGCACTTTTGAAAGCTGAAACAAGTAATTTTGAGTACCAAACTAACAGAAAGGCACTGTAAGCACTTTTTTCTTAAACAATATGGGTTGGGAAAATACCTCTCTATCCCTATTCTAAAGAGGAACTTCCCTAGCTAGAAACTAAAGCTAAGGGTCTGTCTGTGTCAGCATGTCAGCTATTAAAGAAAGTCGCCTTGTGTCCAAAAACTCCCTTTTCTGACCCTCGCACTACAAACAAAACAACAGAAGGTGCAAGGAAATGTCTTTATCTTGATGTTGGCAAAAGGTGTTCAAAACCAAAAATATAAGGATGACTCCAACAAACCTTTTCTCCAAGGTCAAGGCCCATGGATCCAGAGTTGGTCCCCTTTCACTGGATTCTTATACAGGATGGCTAAATGTCTCTTCAGCTACTAGGTCCTTTTCTCAGTTGATCATTTAGTAACGGTGCCGCCTGCTTCCTACAGATAATGAATCTGAAGCCCAACGCCTCCTGTTCAGCAGAGTGTGTTTTTATCAGGGCAACAATTAAAGGAGATACCAGTTTGAGTAACACCCAGTTAGTCATACTATTGTGCTTTGGGAGTTGGATGCGAGTTATGTCCGTGGGGCTAATTGGTGGTAGGTCACCAATTTGGGAGAAGATTTCCAAAATAATTTTACAATTCAAAAACGGGTTGCGATTCGTTGGGAATATCTCCTCTATCTTGACCCATTTTCCCAGTGACTTTGCATCTTCGTCCGTGATGTTTTTTCTATTAGCCGTTTGGGCTAGTGCCGGGTGTTCCCTCGATCGCATTTGAGATGATGGCTGCAGATGGTCATTGACGCACATGCTGCCTCTGGTTCTCTTGTTCAAAAAGTGGGTTGTTTCCAAATGTGCCTTGTTGTGGTACGTGGAGCTGATAATTGGTTTAGAGTATAGGAGCAAGAGAAGGAACAGTAAAAGTGGGGCATTTAAGATGGGTGTTGGAAGCATGTATCCATTGACCAATTGGTTCATAATGGTGTGGCTTCTATGATATTCTGTCTCCAGGTTTATGAACCTTAGGCTTCGATGTGTGCGTGTTGATACCTTGGTTTACTCCCCTGGCATCCTGTATTCTTTTACAGCGGCGTTTGATATTGTTTTTCCTTTTGTTTAAGCTGTTGGGCATTTGGCAATTAGGCTTGTATTTCAAATAGGCAGAATAGGAGGGGAAGTAGGAATAGGGACGTTGGCATGTGAGATTTCTTTTACTGTGTAAGGCGTCAGCGAGACTTCCTTGTAGCCCCAATCCGTTTCCCCCATATTATTCTCCCAGTTTTCCGACAGTGTTTCTTCAAGTGACCTCTGTAAATTGAGATCCAGTATGGCTAGGTGTCTGCTCACTGTGATTGTGTTTCCCTGGTTAGTGTTACTTAGAAGCAGTGAGTTTTTCAAAATTAGGTCTACTACCCTGGTAAAAATCAGCTTAAATTCACTTTGTTCTTTTGCAATGGTTGCACAAAATATCATTACAGCCTCGACACTGGAAGCAACTGCATTTATCTTTGATATCAGTTTGGTGTTATTATTCAAAAGTGCCGCTCTTGGTGTAGACAAGTATGATTCTTCATCACCATATGTAGCACTCGAGAAATAGTCTGACGGCTGTGAAGAGGATACCATTTTGGTCAGATCTGGAGTGGTGGATAAATTTGTGCCTATGAGGTTATCAAGTCTCTCGGATGTCTGCGTGGGTCTATTTGCATTTTCCAGGGAGTTGCGTTTGAGCCCAGTACACATTTTCAGCAGCGAGTTATTGTTGTCAATTATAGGTGAGGAATTAGTGACTGATGAGTGGGAGGGAGAGGAAAGTACCACTTGGTTTTTCGAGGCAGCAGCCGGCAACAGTTCCCAGAAAGGAAGTAATTACTGGTTGATTTCCTGAAATCTCTGCCACTTTCTTCTTTTTACCATCTTTGGTGTTTGGCTCAGGGCTGCGTGTTTGCTTTGCGCCACGGGCATTGGTGCTGCATAAGACATATTTGCGAGCATTCGCTCGCTTCATTTTTCTACCAGCTGGTGTGTAATCCTGGTTTAAGGTCTCTCTCATTGATGTTCGCGTCACTAAGTGCACTGAGTGGCACCGAGTATAATTTAAAGTATATCGAATAATAGCAATAAACCCAGTCTGCCACGGTCGTGGTCCAGCAGGCTACCTCCGACTGCTGGCAGAAGGGCGTCTTGCTTAGACAGATTCTCATTGTATTAAAACGGAAGCAAGAGTTTCCGCTATTTGTTTGTCGGTTAGGTTAATGTATTCCGATATTAGAACACCCTAGCGGGCGTTTTACAATTTTGATTGGTCAATCTGCGGGCTGTACGAACTGGTATAGTCCGCAGATTGATTACAGCCTGCAATTAGGGTTGTAATTACTTACCTGTTTCCGCGGAGCTGCCGGCGGCAGTGGAAGCCTGCAAACTGGACGCAGCCCCGCCCGCAGAAACAAAGCTGAAAGAAATGCTTTCCGCTTTCAGGTCGGAAGGAAAGCGTTTCAACAGTGTAAAAGCTGCATTTTAGCTTAATATGGAACGTAAATATGTAATTTTTCCCAGCAACCAAGTCACAGGGAACCTTTCCCTCACTTCCTCACGTTCATTGGTGCATGGAAACACAAATGTAAGTTGATAGCCTGCTAAATTAATGTATATGCGGATGCTGCTTGCAAATGTTTTGTTACTGTATGTTAGTGTGGAATAATTGGAAACTTACATTTCTGTAGAGGGGGGAAAAAACACACCTGAAGTAACCTTAATTAGAACAGTGGGCACACATACCCACAATTGATTCCTCTTTAATGGCATACTTCTCCAACCCAATTACCTTCCACCACCCTATAAAAAAAACACAACCAAGTAAACGGCTGCAGCATAGTAGCTTGTACTTTGGTGTGCTTCACTGTGCTGTTCGATAGGAATGGTAGTGATATAATTTATCCTCCTTGGAAATAAAACCCTTGAAGAGTGGCTGAAAGAAGATACCGAAGGCATGGAGGAAATGCCTAAAAGACACAATTGTGTGTCTGATGCAGATTAAAATGCCCTGGAGATTAACAGGTGTGATGCCAACACCCATAATACTACTAAATGGGCAACCAACATCTTTAAAACCTGGCTAGCACAGTGCAAACTTTCCTTGCAGTTTGAAGAACTGGAACTCCCAATGTTGAACAACTTGCTGCGGAAGTTTTAGACAGAGGTACGCAATTCATCTGGTGCTGAACATCAACCTGAAAGCCTAATTTCAATCCGTGCTGGCCTCAATAGATACCTGAGCAACCCTTAATTTTCGTGAAATGTGAACTTGATGCATGGGAGTTCCAGAGTGCCAAAAATATTTTTACTGCCATGATAAAAAAAGCAAGACGTGAGTGCAAAGATCAGACAACGCACAAACCATGCATTAGTGGAAACGATCTGCACACACTAAAGAACCGTGGAATTTTCATAACAGACCATCCAATAACTCTGCAATATAACGTATGGAACGATATACAACTGCATTTTGCACGATGAGGAAGAGAAGGACAGCGTGCTCTACCAAGTGATGCTTTCCGTATTGGCACAGACGAAACCGGACGCAAATATGCAACATTATCATTTAATGAAACCACTAAAATCCACCAATCCATAAATGTGAAAAACTGAGCTAGCCTTCGTGGCGCAATGTAGGAAATTCCAGATGAGGAGGATTGCCCTATTAAATCATTGGAACTATATATACACAACAACTTCCCCAGAATGCACCATGTTTCTTTGTCCTAGCCAAAAAGATGACAATTTCTGAAAGCAAACTGAACCCTATTTGGTATACCTGTCGACCACCAAAAACACACTGGGCTCAATGATGCAAACAATCAGCAAGAAAGCAAAGTTAAGTGCTATCTACACAAACCACTCTTTGCATGCTACAACTGTGCAGATTTTAGCCAATGCAGGCTTGGAAACATGTCAAATAATATCGGTAACTGGCCACAGAACTGAGTCCTCAATTAAATGCTACTGGACCCCGCAGTACTGTTTGAGAATGGAATGGTCTGGACTTCTACACAATGTAGGAAAACCAGATGACAAAACTGCAACTTCTCATTCTACCACAAAAGTGGGCACAGATACACCTACAACAAGCAGAAAAAGACAATATCCAGCAGTAACTGAAAGAAGTGAAAAAACCAATTGCAATAACTTTATCAGAGGAATGTCCAAGCACATCAACAAAGGGCAATACTATAAGTGGTACCATATGTACTTCTGCAGCCAACAAAAATAATAAATAACCTAAACTGTCCCAGAAAACTAATGAAGAGGCTGAAGAAAGTGTTCCAGATGTACTACCAAGCACATCATCTGGGCATAATTTGCTGTCTACCACCTCAACCCCAAATATAAGCAGATGTGCAGTCCCCAGTCTTGTTCCAAATGGTCAATTTATCAATTGCACCCTTAATTTCTAAGGTACCACACACTTAAACCTCAAATAGAAAACTTTCTTTTGGAACCTGCACTTTCCAAATAAATACTTAATGTCTGCAAAATGTATATACAATTTTTCAATGTATTCTACTTTAATTAAACACCAAGGGTGCTCTAATAGCTTTATAGACCTGCAGCTGAGGCCCTCTTTCATAATTCGCCTACATAAAGCAACGGGGCCCCTTGCCCCCATCTCCTCACGTTGTTTGATCCACCGGTGTATGGGAATTGAAAGGGAGGAAATGGACATAAAAAGTAAGTGTATTCATTGCACGCTATGTTAATGGGTATGCAGACCTACCTTGCAAATGTTGTGCTATTCTATTTAAATGTGTAATGATTAAATGCTTATATTTGTGTACTTTAAAATAGCTTTATAGACCTGCAGCGAGGGCCGTATCGGGTGTTATGGTCCCTCATACCTCGTTAAACTCAGTCTTCAGGGCCCATAACGCCCGGTACGGCCCTTCGCTGCTAGTCTATAAAGCTGTATTAAGGTGAAAAGCAGGGACGTTTACCGGCACTCCGCCGTGGACCACAGCAGACCACTCCCAAGCCACTCTTGATTATTTGCATGTCTGCCGATGCCCAAGCTGCACTTATGCACATTTTCACTCCACAATGTTTCTCTCTGAAATGAAAATGTGTACATTATACAAAGTCTTGAATTTGCACAGTCCGCGTTTTGCAAATTGGAATAATGAAGAGTTTAGCATTTCTTGTCTGTGAAAAAAAGAATCACTTGGAATTCATTTTTGGACAGACTTCGTCCCAAAATTTGCTTTTTACACGGTTTACCATGCAAAATAAGTTGTGCAGGAATATTCTGTACTTGCTGTGACTGAGCAAAACGCTTTTTCCTCATAAAGTGTGAAAGCAAAAAGCACGATCCAGGAGGCCCACTTAAAATTGCACACATCATTATTGAAAACCAGCTCTGACGCTGTGTGTTATCCTCAGGGAGTGAGGGGTGGGCCGAGGCATGCAGGAAAGTCTCGGAATAATGATTATTTTTGCTGTCTTAATATTTAAGCAATATGCCCCTCGCTGCGGGGCCATTACCGAGTCAGGTAATGCCCCAGGGCCCATAGTTACAGGCCCGAGCGAAGCCTTTCGGAATGGAAAAGAAAAAAAAAAAAAGACTACAAAAATGGCTGCCGGGGAAGGGAAAACAGAGTCAGTTTTCCCTTTCAATTGGCGGCCTTCGGGAGCGGATGTGCTGGGGAAAGAGAAAAAAAGATAAGTGGGGTTGGGAGGGCAGGGAGGGGATTGTTGGAGGTGTGGGGGTCAGGGGTGGGGCAAACACTCATGGCAGCATCCAGCCCTGCGGAGGCTAGGAGCAGGGATTACCCTGTTCTTAGCCTCCTCATCCCACGCACTTGCATGATCTGAATGACACCTGGCCTAGTAGTATCGTTGTTCGGCCTCCCTTTGTTCACCCTTCCTTGCCTCGTTGCGCCTTGAAACACTTGTGTTTATGCTACAAATGCCATATCATATCATATAATTGGCTGAAGGGCTGCCACACCCCCCTGCCAGTGACAGGAATGAAGCTTCAGCTTCGAGGGATTCCGCATTGGGTATGGACTGGGCGAGGGCCAATCAGAATGCTTCTTACATTCTGATTGACCCTCGCTGGGTGCTAATCTAATTTTCATTGTTGTTAATGTTCTCAGATGGAAGCCGTCACGGCATATAGATGGCAATGTATTGAGTGAAATGGTTAAAGTAATATTGGCAGGGCCAGAAGAGGCTCTCCTGGTGTCTACCTTAGCAGCTGCTTTATGAAAGCACAGAACACATGGCTTTGCGGTTGTGCCCAGCAGCATACAGCAGCCTGGAGTGGCGTTAGGAGAACGTTTTGATACGCTGTATTGTGATTAGTTTATTTTCTTCAAAACTGCATCTTTCGTTTGCTATTTCCAATGCGGGTGAGTTGAGAGCTATGTTCATCTGTGTAACTTTGCTAATGACCTTAATCCCTGCAAAGTATCATCTCAACACCGAGCTACCTGAGCAGTAATATGGGCGGAGGGCTAGAGATACCCCAGGACAGTTTTGTCCTACTCCTTGCAGGGTCTGACTGGGACAAGAAATAGGCCTAGGCACCAAAAAAAACATTTTTTTTTTTTTTTTAAAAGTGGCACGTCCCTCGTCTCAAAAAAAGTGGCCCTCAAACCATCATCTGTGAATCACATCAATTCACGGCTTTACAAAAATGCTACTTATGGAGGATTCATGTTTTTTTTGCATGTAATGTTTTGTGTAAACGCTTGAGAAAGTGAAAACATTCAGTGTTCTAATACTTATACACAAGCCAAAACCATTGGCTTTGCAAATGCTTGTTTTTAACAGGACTTCGGCGAAGTGCACGGATAGTACTTACAAATCGAGTGCTGGAAGGCAGACCTGGTCAAGACATTTCTTACTACACCAGTAGCAACTTCAAGTCATTAACTCTCAGAATACTGCTTTGAAAAGAACTGGCATGCCATTTGAGCATAAACTTTGATGGTAAGGCCTGAATAAAATAACTCAATGAGATCCCAGGAGGATATGTTTTGGGCGGGGAGTGTGAGGAAGTGGGTTGGACATAAGGATTCGCATGGCCACGGGCAGTCTGGGTGGGTAAATACCCAAAAAACACCTAAGGTTTGTGTCCCTCCTCGCAGGCCATTTCTCCACACAGTGGGGACCAGCGTCTGCCCCTGCCCCCCCCCCCTTGCCCTGTCTAACTATACCTCTGCTAAAGCACTGAATGTTTGCCACCTCCCCCATTCTCTGCCCGCAGATTGTTTTTCAGTAATGGCATTATGCACCGGGCAACTTCAGACAGATTAGATAAAGCCCTGAGGGGAGCTACTAAAATGGTGCCCGGACTTCAATGTTTTAGTCTGAAGGCAGACAGCGTGAAAATACGAGTGGGGCCTTTAAATAGAATGTGGACGAAATACCTTGAGTGGACGGGCAGATTTCTTTCCGCTGTGCGTCCAGCTTCACGGAGGGAGGGAGGGTCAGTCAGTGCTTTAAGTGGGGTAAGAAATTGAGGGGGGGGGCTGATTTGGGGGTCGTGGCTTGCCTGATGGCCATGGCCTAAAACTTGAAGGCGCAGCCTAAAGAAGAGCATGTCAAAATGAACAGGGGTGATATCATCTACATAACTAAGCACATACTGCAACACTGCTGGTACAACCAAAACGTGTGTTCATGGGCAAATCATTCAATTGCACTGCTCAGGGTGAGGCTTTTTAAAAAGCGAGAAAGTTGACTGCTTTTAATATAAAATACAAGCAGTCCTTGCATTCGTGGAGGGGGGCCTACCAACAACTTTTTTCTCAGGGGTTTCGGCATAAAAAAAGATTGTATACCACTGCCATTGCCCATGCCTGCTTGCAGGGGGTGCTGTGTGAGAATTCCTTCCTTCCTTCCTTCCTTCCTTCCTTCCTTCCTTCCTTCCTTCCTTCCTTCCTTCCTTCCTTCCTTCCTTCCTTCCTTCCTTCCTTCCTTCCTTCCTTCCTTCCTTCCTTCCTTCCTTCCTTCCTTCCTTCCTTCCTTCCTTCCTTCCTTCCTTCCTTCCTTCCTTTCCCCCCCCCCCCCCCCCCCCCCCATCAGAAGGCCAGTTTTTTGCCTCTCCTGCTGAGCATCCAGCTGCCTCCCTGGCTGTCCCACTTCCCCAGGTGTCTGTAGCTCTTTTTTTCTTCCAAAACCAAGCTGTGGCATAGAAGGCTGGGCACCTTTTGTGTAGCATGATGGGGTTAATGGGTCAACCATTACCATTCTTTTGTCTCCACTCCTGTTGTGCCTGTTACTCTCAGCCCTATGCTGTAAAAGGCACAACAGGGAGTGGAGACAAAAGGGTGTTAATGGTGGGTGGGATGCTGTGCATTTCCTGAGCTGTGACTGACAGAAGTGCAGTGCAGCCACAGAGTCACACAAACTAGTTTGAGCAAAGCTGTGACTGGCCCGCACTTCTGTCAGTCACAGCTGCCTGACCTGATGACGGCGTGCTCATCTCTCAGTCGCGGCTGCAGCCGTGGCAGGACAATGACCTGCCGTCAAGTGGTGAGCTCAGCCTCACTTTTTGGAGACTGCTGGGGCCCAGCCCCGGCCCACTTAAAGCACTGGCATCAGTGATTGTATAACATTAATATTTGAGGGCTTGTGTTTCCCCCAAAGGGTGTTTGCGGGTTGGGGGAGCGGGGGGCTGTTTCCAAGTTGTCAGCGTGTCGCTTCACACACAGGTGGTGTGCTCGTTTCTTCGTACATACCTGCTTGGTACAGTATCGCCAGGGCAATCACGTGATGAATATTTGGAAATGCATGCGCCCCGCCACTCTGTGTAGAGGTGGGGTGATCTACGTCGATAGGATGCCCCATGCAGGCAGGCCTTATCCAAGGCTGGCTGCCATTTCCTCAGTCCTATGGGCATTTCAGAGACAACAGTCTCAGGGTATAGTAGTTGCAGGCCAGACAGAGAAGGTGGCTGGTGCTGCTCTTCAAAGGGCCGAATTGACTTACCTCATTTACATGAGGGCACGTCAGTGCAAATTAGTGAATCCAGCGCTTTCCCTCCGCACATGCAGATTCGGTATTAAAGAAGTAGTATTATGGCCCATTCTTTTATACTGGAGGCCCGACTGGTAAATGTCAACATGCACCATTTGTGCAAGGACTGCAGTATTTTAAGTGTGGTGGTTTAGCTAATTTTTTTATTATTTTATCAACAAAATTCCAAACATTACAAACTATAAGGACATCCGCATTTATGCTTCACACCATTATATTACAAATTAAACATTTCAGTCCTCCCCCCTCCCATCCCCTTAACTCGAGCCCCTGTTTACCTGTCACTACCTATTTATCTCCAGGCATGTCTGCTTCGATTATCTCTTCCATATCATCTTCACTATGGTCGGCCTGGGAGGGTCCTATCATCGAGGCCACTAGTTGTCTCCATGCTATCAGGGGTCCCACCTCCACCTCCCCCCTCTGCTGACTGCTTAGTACCAAGCAGCCGTTTCTGCCTCTGCCCATTTCATGAGGTCCGCCCACCACATCTCAATTCTAGGCGGTTGGGCTGCCTTCCAGACCCATTGCAATTCTCTGCTTGGCCAGAATGTAGGCCAGGTCTTTCATCTTACTAATGTGCTTCAAGTTACGTGGTCTAGTGAAACTCCCCAGCATGCATGCCCAGGCTGACTCCACCTCCAAAGTAATTCCTTTTTCCGCAAGGTGTATCTTCAGCTCTATCCAAAACCTCCCCACCTCCGGGGAAGCCCAAAACATGTGTAGCATTCCCACTTTCTCCTGCCCACACCGTGGGCATTTTTGTACCGTCGGGCCTCCAAACTTGGTGATTTTACTGGGGGTCATGTATGCCCTATGACTGACATACAATTGAATCTGCTGAAGCCTCGCATTTCGGGACACCTTCTTATGATACCTTTGGGCTCTGTCCCATTGCCCATTCAACATGGGTTCTCCCATTTCCTCCTCCCAGTCTCGCGTCAGTTGGAGTGGCTCTTTTCCCACCCTGGTCCCCAGTAGCTCATATAGGCGAGATATTTCATGCCCACCCTCCGAAATATCATACATCGTCTCGATGGTTGCATCAGGTTGTTCTGTGAGTACTGCCTCAGACCAACATTCTCGCACCCGTTTAATAATTCTGGTATAGGTAATATGTTGCCCTTTGTGCACCCTGGTGTCCTCTACTAGTTTCTGAAAATCCAGTGCCACCCCCTCCTGTCATATATCCCCAAGAGTTGCCAGGGCCACCAGTTCCCAATATCTGCGGATCCCCTTTATCATTTGGGGGTCCTCGCCGCATAGCGCCACTAACGGCACCTGCAGGGAGAATGGGGTTGGGTTTCCCACCACTTGCCATGCCCTGCGCCACATTTCCCAGCCTAGCACCAGCAATCTCGCCATACCTAGCACCTTTGGTTTCGGCAGCCACACTGTCTCTCTAAGGAAGAAGGGGGCAGGGTCCTTATACAATAGCCTGGCTTCGGCTGTTTCTTCTTCAGACAACCACCTGGCCACATATTGCAGCTGTCCCGCCAAATAATATAACTCAAGGTTCGGCAGGTTTATACCCCCCGTCACACGAGTTTTGTAGATTCCAAAGGGCCACCCTATTCCTGGAGTTGTGCCATAAGAAACCCCTGCACAAGCTGTGGAGTTTAACAAAAAAGCGTTTGGGGATCGCATACGGTATGTTTACAAAAAAATGTAACAGTCTAGGCAGGACTACCATCTTAATCAAAGCCGCTCTACCCACCATAGCCAAGGGCAGTCTGGACCAAAAACCCCATGCTGTTCTTAATGCCGTCCACTGCCTTTACTGTATTGTGTTTGTGTTCCTGCTCAGTCGAGTGGTATATGTTAATTCCTAGATACCGGAACGACTCGGTCTGCCAGGGTTTTGGCATGACCGGTAGGTTCCTAGGCAGGGTTCGTCTGTACCTCCCCAGGGGGAACATGCTTGATTTCTTGGGGTTCACCGCTATGCCTGAGAGGGTGGCGTAACGTTCCATCACCTCCAGGACATATTGTAGATTTTCCTCTGGGAAGCGAAGATATAAGAGTATATCATCGGCGTACAATGATATGAGATGCGAAACCCCCGCAGTATGGATCCCTATCTCCCTGTATTGTTGTCTGAGGCAGATTGCCAGTGGCTCCAATGCAAGGATATACAGCATGGGCGACCAGGGGGAGCCCGGTCTAGTACCCCTGCTGAGTTGCCATTTATCTGAGATTGTGGTGCCCGTTTTTGACCCTGGCAATTGGAGAGCTATATAGCATTTTAACCCACCTCAGGTATGTCGGCCCCATCCCGTATTCTCTCAGAGTCGCCAACAACCAGGGCCATCTCACCGAGTCGAAAGCCTTAATGGTATCCAGCGAGACTATTGCCAGTTCGCCGGGGTCCTTCTCTGGTCAATAATGTGGTGGAGTCTCCTATGATTATCGGTTATGTTCCTGCCAGGAACGTAGCCTGTTTGGTCGGGGTGTATCAATTTGCCAAAGACTCGCTTGAGCCTGTTCGCTAGCGCTGATGTGAGGATTTTGCTGTCCTGATTAAGCATCGATAGGGGTCTGTATGACCCGCAGTCTGTGCTTGGCTTACCCGGTTTTAAGAGCGGGATGACCACCGCCTCCCATAGGGACTCTGGCAACCTGCCGTGCACAAACGCCTCGTTAAGCATGGCCAACAGCAGGGGGAGCGCCTCTTGTTTGTAAGTTTTATAGAATTCACTGGGGAGCCTGTCTGACCCCAGGGCTTTGCACCTGGGCAGGTGCTGAACCACTATCTACAATTCTTCTAGCATGATTGGGGCGTCCAGGTCCTTTCGTTCCTGATCGTCTAATTTGGGCAGGCCTAGTGTTTCTTGAATCTCTTGATCTGTCCCTTCCCCTGCATCTCCATAAAGACATTTATAATATCTAAGGAACCCCCCATTAACTCCCTTTTGGGTGTCCCAGCACTGGCCTTCGTCTCCTCCAATATCCCTGATCACTGGCCGTGGTGTTTCATTCTTATATAACCAGGCCAACAGCCTACCCGGCTTGTCTCAACTTGCGTGTTGCCTTTCGACATATTTCTTGTAACTCAGCTTGCATAGTCTATCCCAGTGCTCACTGCTGGCTTGGTCGAACAGCTTCGTCCTTTCCACATCCTCCTGTGAGGTGCCCCTCTTACGCATTATGTCTTCCAGCTCCCTCTCTGTTTCTTGCAACTCCCGCTCTATGCCCCCTTGGAGCCCTCTAGATCTTGATATGGCTACTCCCCGTATAATGCCTCCCACAAGGTTCCCACCGATTGGACACTACTTGTGTTAGTGTCAAAATACTCAGTGATCGCCTCCCTCAAGTCCTCCCAGAATCCCGAGTCCTGCAGGGCCTCCGCTCTGAGCTTCCACGTCGGGATTCTCGCTCTAGGGGGCTGGTGTCGCCACTCCAGAACCAAGGGGGCGTGGTCCGAGAGCACTCTGGCCTTGTATTCCACACCGTCATCTCTCCTACCAGCTCTGAAGCGGCAACAATGTAATCCAGCCTCGTGTGCAGGTTTTGTGGGGCCACGTAGTGTGAGTACTGCCTATCTGCTGGGTGTAACTGTCTCCAGACATCTTCGAGTCCCAAGTCTCTAAGTAGGGCCTGTAATGCCTTTGCGGCCGGAGTGGGTCTGTCTGGTTTACCATCTGATCTGTCCATTTTAGGGTTTAATATACAGTTAAAATCCCACCCCATAAGATCGCGCTGCCCAGTAGGGGTCCAATTTTGCCATACAGGGTCCTAAAGTAGGTCACTGTATCTTGGTTAGGGGCCTATACATTTATAATACTCACTTCCCTGTTTTCCAGCATCCCCCTCACCACTGTCATTCTGCCTTCTGGGTCTATTGTGGTCTGAAGCAGTTGAAATGGTACATGCGGTGCCACCCACGTGATGACCCCCCTCGCGTAAGCTGAGTATGTGGCTCCCGTGGTACACCCTCTCCACTGTCTCTGGACCACCTCCAGCTTCTCCCTAGTGAGATGGGGTTCCTGTAGTAGTGCTATGTCAATCTTAAGCCTTCTTAGGTACATCATTACTTTATTCCGCTTCAAATAGCTGTTGAGGCCCCTCACGTTCCAGGTCACCACCCTAAGGCTACCCAACGCCATCTGTGGGTTCTCCCTCCCGCCTGATTTAACACAAAATTGGGCTTGTTCCCCTCCCACTCCCAACAAAAACGCCCCAACTAACCCCCCCTCACCCCCCTGCCCAACTACCAACACTGCACACAACCCCTTACCTCCCCCCACCCCACCCAACCGCAACAAGTGCCCAGCTCCATCCCTGGATCTCAGGCAAGTGCCAGCTCCATCCCTGGATCTCAGGCTCACCCACATTTAGTCCTGCCTCGGAATGCCGAGGTCAGGAACTCGGCAGGATGTCACCGGACTACTGGTGACCTAACTAATCTACTCGTTATGGGGGTACGAGGGCTGATTCCGTAAGGCTCCCCTGCTGTTATCTAAGTTTCATGTGCTCACGGATCATGCAAATATGTATAGCCCTAATTGCACCCTCCCGAAGTCTATGACCTGTACTATAATCAAGTCCCAATGTCCTGGACTGTGACATCGCGGGTGCCACAGTTAAATGTTACTTATCTGCACCGTCTCCTGTCTGGATACCCGATTCTTGGGGGCAGCTCTGCAAGTCCAGCCACCCCATGGCGTCCTCTGGGGTTTCAAAAAACAATGTTCTGCTCTTGTGGAACACTTTCAGTTTTGCAGGGTAGATCAACATATACTTGTGGCCTTCTTCACGCAGTCTTCTTTTCACGACCCCAAAGTTCATGCGTCGGCGTTGCACCTACAGGGTGTAATCCGGGTATGCGGTTATGTTTGCCGATGCTCTTTGTATCGGTCCGCCATTCCGAAAGTATTCAAGGATTCTCTCCCGGTCACAATAGTTCAGGATCTTAGCTATCACCGGCCTGGGGAGTGGGGGCTCCCGGTGGTGGCCTGCTCATCAGGGCCCTATGCACCCTTTCCACAGCAAACCCTTGAGTCAGCACTCCCCCGGTTATCTCCTGAAGCAGCATTGATTCAATGTACTCCGTAGGGTTGGGTCCCTCGGCTCCTTCAGGCAATCCAACGATCCGTATGTTATTCCTGCAGGTGCGTCCTTCCGCCTCCTCCGCTCTACTTTCCAGGGTGCCCACTCGTACTATGGCATGAAGTTCGGATTTGTGGGCTGCACACACCGCTGTATTCGGGGCCACCTCTTTTTCTAGGCCACCTGTGCGTTCAGCCAGCGACCTGACATCTTGCCAGAGAAGATTCACCTCCTCTTGTAAAGCCCCGACTTTGAGCTCTAGTGCCGCTTTCAGCTCGTTCATGGCCAATCCTAGTTTGGTTTCCCAAGCCACTTTCAAGTCAGCAATCACAGCGAGGATCTCCTGCTCTTTGCCCATAGTGTCCGTGCCCCCAGTGAGGATTTTGTCTTTGCTTCTGGCCCCTTCTGCCCCCGGCGATGCTCTGGTGTATTCTTCGAGTGTGGGTTGCTTGCGCTTTGCTCTAGGGAGTTTATTCATCATCGTGGTGTGCCGGAGCTGTGTGTTCAGGCTCCATCACATATGGCCTTTGGTCTTCAGTAGGTTAGATTGCTGCTTGTGTCAGGGCCCGAGCAGGCCATGTCAAGAGTACCCCCAGACTGCCGGTTCTGTTCCTGGAGTGGGCTGTGTCCTCCCACGTAATTGTTATTGAGCTATGCAATCCTCTCAAGACTCGAGCCCCAGCCCTTGTTGGCCTGGGTCCATGGGTGCACACCACAGAGCTTATGGGGCTCTCCAGGTGCACGCGCCGGCCCAGCGCGCGTCCACCGTGAACCACACCAAGTTGCCGTCACTTTCTCCACAAAGGTGGTGATTGTGGAGCCTCCACCAGACACGCTTCACTGTGCCCCCATGTTCGTTTCCTACATAGGCTGGGAGGGTGTCTCTTCCCACCCATCTATGGTTGTACTGTTCGTGAGTCTGACTCAAGGTGGGCACATTGCCATTTTCTTACTGCCTTTTATAATCATTCATTTTATGCGGGCGCAATACTTGTTTTGTACAGTCCAAGGCACCAGGCCCGATTGCAAGGCTGATCTCTTCGCACTCTAATCAGCGCTCCTGCCCCCGCGGGGTTATTTCTCTGCGGGCACACTCATCTGTTGTGCACACTGCGGCTCCTGCCTATAATGGAGTGCTCCAGCACTCTGTGTCGTCACTCCTTGGAGCGATCCATTGTGCAATCGCGTGAGGCTCCCAGGAATCCCAGGCGCTTCTGTGTACACTTTCGCCCGTTTACTCGGCCCCTGGAAGCATTAGCACCAGTGCAGTCTAACAATGGGTCTCCCTCGTTTCGCACGGCTGGTCCCGCACCCACCTCAGTGCTAGGGGCAGCCGTGCCTCGCTGCATCCAGCCTTGGGGGCTTTGCGTGCTGGGAATCTATGCGGTTGCATCCGCTTCTGACCTTCGGGAGCCAGGCATCAGTGTCCCAGCGGGTGTCGGAGTGGCTCTAATGCGCCGTAGCTTGCTTCTGTCTGTAATCGCTGCAGTGCAGACACCTTCTCCGCTCTGCTAGCTGACTCCTTTGTCAGCTCCTCGTGTCTGCCATTTTGGGGTCTCAGCCCCGGAGTGCATGGGCCTGGCGATGTCCGCAGGGCCGTCCTCTTCCTTCGCTCAGGCTCCAAACTTGCAGGATACCCGTGCTCCACCTTCATGGACGGGCACACACATTTTCTGGGGACAAGTGCGTGTGTGCACTTATAATCAGGATCGGATGCCGGATCTCAGGAGCTCTCCCAGGGCTAAACTCCTCACATGGCTCTCGTAGCCACGCCTCTCTGGTGGTTTAACTATAACCTACTTATAGCTGCACTGCACCCTGTGTCGCCAAAATACACAGGTGGCATAGTGGTTTGCGTGTGGCGGCCTAGCCTAAAATAATGGGGGTCACCAAGGTGCACCAGTAGGAGGTCGAAACAATCCCGAACTCCACTTGCGTCCGTTCAAGACCCAATGCTGGGTGCATGTGCTACTTGGAGTTGAGGATGAGAAGGGACTCTACTCCGTACCAACAATGTCTCTGCTAGAAACCCCTTCAGCCACAACAGCCCAGATCGCCATTATAATACTGCAGTTGCAGGGGGCAATGCGGCGTGGGCTGTGGACGGGGTCATATGCACCTTATCTATCCCCAATAACTAGCATTTCAGTACTTCAGTCTATGTCCTAAACCATTCTAGTAACATGGGGCATGCCTTCTGGGTATTATGTCTGTTTAGTGTGGGAGGATTTTTGGTGGGCAATTAAAAATACATGCAATGTACATATTGGCATTTGTTTTATTTTTTCCTGCATTACCCGTCTCTTTCCTCTCTGCCCGCTATGATGAGCACAGATATCTCCAAACGCTCCGCTCAGTCCTCGCACCCCCCTGAGCATGCATGCATGCATGCATATATATATATATATATATATATATATCTCTCTCTCTCTCTCTCCCTCCCTCCCTCCCTCCCTCTCCACTCTGCACCCAGCTCTACTCTATATTCTCATCTCCTGTGCACCCTTTTCTCCCAAGTCCCTTCCCTGCACCCCACACCAGGTCACTACTCTGACACACTTCCCTCTGCACGCTCTCATTTGCAAAACTAGAAGCCCCACCTATGCCCTTTCTAGCCTACACCACTCGCCCTGTGTTCTGGTCTTTCCTGCACCCCTCTCTCACCTGCGCACACTGGTATCATGCTGCAAACCATCCCTATCTTTCCTCCCTCCTCCCTTGCTCCTCTCTGCGAGTTTCTGTCCTCTAGGTTTTGGCAGGCTTCAACGAGATTCTGCAAAATGATGCGTATTCCTGTGGAACTGAACATTTCCTTGGGGCAAACATGAGCAGCATAATTGAATATAAAGCATTATTTTCCCAGTATGATAAATAGGACCCAGGGCACAACGTTTATTATATCAAGGCAAAGTGAGAAAGACACATCACCTCATGTAGTACAACAGTGATGTGTAAAGGCGAACATGGCTGCAGAATTGAGGCTCTTTGTGCGAAATCCCTTTTGTGAAGCCTGAAAGAACTGCTCCTGTAATGTTCCCTAGTCTTATTTATTGTTGACTTGCTCAAACGAGGAGCAAGTCTGTGGGTTATCGGTAGTGAAGACTGAAGTATGGCGAGACTGTATGGAAGGCATTCAAATGACAATATTAACAGGTACTTCTCTTGCGGGTGTGTGGGGACATTGCTTTTCATGAAAGTGTACAATGCCTTGATATACATACCTTGTCCATGCATTAGTGGTTCATGGTGAACATGTTGTTTAATCCTATTTCCTGCATCCTTTTATTAAATCAATATATTCGGTGGTGATCAAAACTATGATCCAGATCTTTCCTTTTAACCGATATGTCCATATCTACCTCCTATGCTTTAAACTCCACCTCCACAATCACTTAACATATTTTACCCTTCTGGGTTTACTTCAAAGAAGTGAATAACAAAACATTAGCTCCTTGAGGTAAGATGGCATATAGAGAAAAGCAACACTAAGATTCTAGTACTTACTGTGTGTGTCACTGACTTCACTCTGTGGGGTGGGGGGAAGAGGGGACTGAGTAGAGCATTCCAGCCTGTGTACTGTAATCCAGTCCTACTCTCCTCGGTTGGGCATGGGTTAGGCTGCCAGTGCCTGGTGGGGCTGGAGCACTGCTGCAGCAGCCAGGCAGCTCCAGTTGGGCCCCTCACTTGGTGGTTGGTTGCAGGCAGGCCGCACCGGCAGGGACTAGATCAGCGGTCCGGTCCACCTGCACCTCCCTTTTATGAGTTTGCTGTGTCTCTCCTGAGCTACCTCGTGCTGGGGTGTGACTGTGTGAGTGACACAAGGTCACAACACGAGATGATAGTGGCACTGGCAGAAGCTCAGCTTCAGGCCCTCAGCCCACACACTTCAGTCACCATAAGCCCACCCACCCACCGAGCCCCCAGAACAATTTGTTGCACTTGCAAATGCAATGTGTTGCAATTCGCAAGTGGAGACTAGGAGCGGGCTGGTGGCTTCCTGACTGGCACCACGCCATCACCAGCAGATGGCTTGGGCCAGGCTCAGAGGCAGCCCAGCACAACAACTCTATTGTGATGCATTCCTGAAAGCAAGGTACCCTTAGGTATTACCTTTCTTTAATGAATGCATCCACTGTGGCATGCCGTGAGGTGACCGCTGTCCTGAGCGGGCCACAGGCAAGCAATCAAAGCAAAGTAACTTAAGTTACAAAAATATTATAACCCCAAAACCGGCCCAGGGTGGTGGCTTTATGAAACTGGCCCCCAGGGCGTCCCAGGGATTCAGCCCGTGGCCGAATGCCCGATAGCCCCAGTCCGACCCTGCATCCATGCTGCAATCTCACCCCTGTCCTCTCACAAGTATCACCGCGAGAGAGGGAAATCACTCAGAGGTGCAGTGCTTGCAGGGCGGCACAAGGTGAGGGGCCAGCAGGAGCATATTGCTCTTATGGGAAACTGGGGATGAGGAGGTCAACTGACTTCTGCAATGTTCAAAACAATCAAACTACGGTCAACTGACAGGCCTACAAATGGATGTAACTTGGTTTAAATAAAAGAGCTGCTACTGTGAATTCTAAGCCAAGGTACACAAACACCATGGAAAATCAAAAGCTTTGCACTAATGACAAAGACAAAAAAGATGCAGGTAACCACACAATGTTGATAATGTAGTTATTACTGGATGGCACACAATTAGGCACAAAAAGGCCAGTCTGGGTGGTGCTAGAATAAGGAGTTAACTATCCATATCATAGAATCTTCTGTCTTTTTGGAGAAGTTATATGATTCGACCTTGTAACTCATTGTTGAAGAGTTGTGGGGATGCCCCTCACTGCATTATGTTCTACTCTGAACGTTTTGTAGGGTGATGCACACCACAAGCGGCTTCCTGGCACTGACAAGCTAAACTGCTAAATGCCAGATGATTCTGTCTTGTACGTTTAAGCATGTGGATAAGGCAGGCTGATGCAGAGGGAAGGTTCCATGAGTATATGTATTGCATGAACATGTAAGCATAAGTTTAAAATACACAAGGAATATTGCCGAGGCCCAGTGCAAAGGCAGAAAAGGAAGTTGGCTCCTACTGATTCAGAGCTGCATGTGCCACAACCACCTTCCCTTCCTCATTAATCCAAGGGCTGCCTCAATACAAACAAAACACCACAACACAGTGGGCTACTCTCGAAGCTGGACTACTGTAACAGCCTCTATCTTAATCTGCCTGCCTCCACTCTCCGCCCTCTGCAACTCATCCAGAACAGAACTGCGAGACTTGTCCTTGGCCTCAAGCCCAGGGACCGTATCTCTCCAGGACTGAAATCTCTACACTGGCTCCCAGTGGCTGCGAGGATAAAGTTCAAAACCCTCTGCATTGTCCACAAGGCCTTCTGGGGCCTGGGTCCTAAATACCTTCAACTCTCTCTTCCCAAATATCTTCCTTCCCGAGCCCTTCGCTCATCCGCCTCCAACTCCCTCAGGGTTAGCCGCTTCTCGAAGCAACGAGCTGGGGGTAGATCTCTCTCCGCGGCAGGGGCCTCCCTCTGGAACAGCCTTCCTGCCTCCCTGAAACTTGAGGAGAACCATCTCCGGTTCCGGAAGCACCTCAAAACCTTCCTCTTTGCTTCTGCTTTCCCTCTCCCTCTCCCTCTCCCCTGCTGAGCGGCTAATTAATTTTCACTGAAGCTGCACTGATCCTGCAATTGGACCACTCTAAACGGCCTCGGTCCTGGGCCCTGCCACTCTCCACTTGCACTGATGCCCTGGAACCCCTTTGCACTGCGGGTCTGTCTCTGTATCCCTACAGCCCCCCCTCCCCCAGCACTTGTTCTGCACTTACCTCACACTTGCCACCAGCTGGCCCTATTTATTTATTTATTACGTACGCCTCTTACCTTGTACTGCACTTCCCCCCCCTCCCCTTCCCCTTGCACTTTTCCCCTCCCCTACCCCTGCACTTGCGCGATCTGAATGACACCTGGCCTAGTAGGATCGTTTTCTGTCTCCCCTTGTACCCCCCTCCCTGCCTCGTCGCGCCTTGAAACACTTGTGTATAGGCGCGTTACAAATACCATATCATATCATATCATTATTAGCATAGCTAAAGTACCCTCTGCAAAGTTTCTGTAGCACCCCTCACATCTCAACACTGTACAGAGATGGCTGGTCACTGTTAGGCAGAATCCTGTGCAGTGCCCTTACGGACCACTACACACAATTAAGACTACAGGTGGCAATTCAGGTTTTACCTTTGGTACAAGACTGTACTACTAGGTTATAGTGGTAGCAGGAGCGGAGCAGCCAGGCTTATCTCAAGAGTATATGAGTAGTAGCAGAGATTACACAAAGGGACACAATTACTGTGGCTCAAGCAAACACTGACTCAAGGTTTCAGGTAAAAAATATAAGTACATTTATTTATAAGCCGTTTGTTATTAACACAACACTTCTATTAAATTTAAAACCACACGTTAAATACACTACAACTGACAAATTCCCTTTGCACAGTATAAATCAAGGTAAGTACACTGTGTTTGAGAGAACCGGTGCTACGAAACAATATGCGTTACCGTGGATACAATTGCAATCACTTTTTACTAAATAAAATGTGTATCCGTGGCAAGAAATGCTACCGGGGCAAAAACACACTTAGCACCCGAGATACCCAGAGAGAGAGTTGGGGGCAAAAATCATAGGCAATATGTTAGGCAGGCACACAGAATCGAAGAACATTCATAGACAGAAATACAAGAGTCAAGAGGCCGGAGCCATTGTCAATTGGAAGCAGGTTCCTGTGTCGAGGATCACACGTCGGATAGTTCGGGATTCAAAGTTGCCAAGAGTACTTTAGATATTGTCAAATGTTCGGAAGCAAAAGTTATAAGAAGGAGGGAAAAATAAGGGCAATTTCACCCAAATAGGGATTTCACCCAAAATTCCTCAAGCAGGACACAGTACCTTTTCAAAGAAGAAGCTGGTGCCACTGCAGTTGTGGGTCTACGGGAAACTACCAGGAACGATTCCTGGCTTCGGCACGAAAAAGGACGATGAAGGGGGTCTACACCACACAGGGATGAGGCCGGCAGCAGCGACAATGAATAAAAGGTGCGCTCCTTATCAGGAAAGGCTCTTAAGGTGGCTATCCGGACCACTAAAGCAGTGTGCAGCGATTTCGACCACGAAGGCGACCTCTGGCTGAAGACGACGAGCTGGTTATCCCCACCAGGCTTAAGGGAAGACGACTCCGGACTGGATCTCCTCTTAGTCGTTGAAGGGTGGATAGCTCAGGACTGCAACAGGGCTTCACCGGTACGGGGTAGTTGCAGCAGTCAACCTTTCCTCTGCCTATCTTCGGTTCCTTGTAGTTCCAGTGGCGACTCTCTGACTTCCAGCCCAAGAGACCTGCCTTTTATGCGAAAATCCCCCATTCACCCAGCCTGGCTCTCAATCACACAGCAGGGGGGTTGTCCAGCCGAGAAAACCACCTCAGCCAATCATGAAAAAGTGTGACTTGGGATTCCTAGGATACCCTGTGCAGGGGGTGACTAGACCCCTCCCTCACATTCAGCCAACCTAAACACCCAGGCACCTTGAGGAGGGCTTCTTAGCAGAAGCCCACCAAAAGACAGTGAACAAAGAAGGCAAACCTGGTTTGCCGCGCAAAGTAAAACACAAGAAGGGTTTTAACAAAAAGAAATGGCGAATGAACCGCACCGGAGTCAAAAGAAAAAGTATTTGGTCAAGCGGGTTTAAGTTCGAGGCTAACACAATAGCCTACAATATTACCACGGTTATATAAAATAACCGCGGTAGAAAATTAGGCTAGATACCACTGCCACCAGCCATGTCTAAATGTTAAAAAGAGCAAAACAATGCTCTGAGGTACAGATAAAAAGGGCTAAGAGTTAACCCTTCCAGTACTCCATGTAAGATGGGGTGTACTGGATCTGTGGTTAATTTGACTAAGTAAAGTTAATGGTAACCTTTTCTGGGGGACAGTAGTCAGCCTCAGAAATGGAGTCGGTGGGAAGTCTGAACGACCACCCTGTGTCACGGCACAGAAGGTGCTGTGAGACACACAAAGGAAGGGGGCTACTGAAGTGGTGTACAATCACAAAAACAGGTAAAAACACATAGCAAAACACAAGTAAGAGGGGTGGAAAGCTTGCACTCTTACCAAGTGGAAAGAAGAGATCCAGCAAAGCTGCTGAGGGACTCACTAGGTAAGGGAAAATTAGCCATGAAATGAGAATTCTCCCTATCAGTCACTACCAAACTACATGAACTCAGTGAGTTAGATGCTTCAGTGGAGATCCATGGTCACACTGTTAGAGGCTACATTATTAACTTCCAGAGAGGTCCACTTTGTTTTTCATTTTTTTGGGAGTTGCTTGTATTAATACTGGTCCGGCGGCAGGTAAGGGTGGCGGCTGTTCAAGCCGCAAGCTGTTAAAGTAAGCGGGCTGAGTCTGTCCCGAGTCTGCCTCCGACAGGGGTTCATTGAAGTCCCTTGGAGTCTTTCTGAGGAGGTATCGAGACTCAACTTACCTTCATTAAAGGCCAATTGCGATGAGCAGAGGTGGCAGGATCGTGTATGCCACAGCTGCAGTTATTTGCCCATCTGCAAGAAGTCTCCAACTTGCTTCCGGTGTTGGCGCTGTAGGTGTGCACCATGCTCAGTAAGTCCTGCTTAATTTCCTTAATTACTGTGCTGGCACAGTTGCTCTAATTTCCCTGTGAGCATCTTTGTTTGCCCTTCCATCCAGCCCTGATGTCACCAACAGGGTTTGTTTTCATTTCAACACCTTGACATTACTTCTACCTTTACTGTTAGATTCTGATGCTTGGAACGCTGCCGATGCCTTCATCTGATATCTCCAGCAATTAACTGCCTGTGTTGTTTGTCGTGACATTTGCCTGTGCAATCTGTTTTTTGGGGCATATATCTCGGTTTTAAACAGCCACTAGGGCGATCAGGTGGTAAGTGTGCCGATAGAGTGGTGGATCGCAGGCGGAGTGCAGGACTTGGCCTAGGGGGTAGCCTACACGTTGATTTACATTGTGACTCACCTTAACCTTCACCCGTCAAGATTGGCACACAACGTGTAGCAAGGCAGCTCATCCTGCTTGTAATTTTCGCCATCCTGACTGTTGCACTTGAAACTGCGCTCAGAACCAATTTACCATGCCACACTGTTGATTTTTAGAGTTAGAGGGGTTTCATTTTTGACGTATTGTTCTGCTCCTTTTGAGTTTTTGAACACTAAATGTTGATAGTTGTAGAGTGAATAACCAGGTCTCGAAGAGGTTTTATACTTATGATTTTATTCATTCAGCTTTTATGATAATTATTATATGTTCTTGTTTTATTATCCAATGGCTGCCTTACATTCTTTAATATGTGGGAAAATACTTATTTGTATTCCCGCCTGTGTTCAGATAATAACTTTAAAGCAAAATGAAACACTGGAAAAGAATTTTGTTTTATGCTTAGAGACACAGGTTTTTATTATAGCTGAGGCTAAGTCTGTATGGTCATACAATCTACCATGCAAACCACCTGCCCTCATTATCACTCTGTGTCTGCTCTCCCTCAATCACAAGGAGAGCATTTATACATTTTACAGTTAGTGTAATCTTACAAAGGTCTTTGACCCTGGCTAAATCTGAACTCCGGCAAGGGCGTCAACTAACTCTCTTTCAGCTGTTCCTTGGCTATATAGCATACAAAACTTGCTTTGTAAGTACAAGTGGGCAGCTGGATCCATACATAGGCATTTTATGTTGTTGCAAACTCAGGATTTCTAAAGCAAGACATGCGCACAATTTTCCTGGTTTAGAGAAACTATGTCGAAAACGGCTTCCAAAGCCTACAATATTTAATACACAGCTCACAAATAACCACATTGTAGTTATATCATTTGATTGCACCACACTTTACTGAAAGGGGGAAGCCTGTTAGTGCAGCAATATGTCTAAAAGGAAGGCCCTGAAATCCCCCTAATGGTAAGGCGGGTAAATGTGTTGTTGCATTCACTAATCACATTAATGAGGCTAATGCCATGCTAAGTGAAATTGCAAGCCTACTATATGATATTGAGCCTCAAGACTCATGTCCCCGATTAAGCAAGAGGGGTGCTGGGCAAGCTGCCTTAAATTGCGTAATGACAGGTAACCCAGTCAAAATTGGAGCAGCTCCTATGTCACAAATGGTGGGAGCTTGTTACACTTCAGGCTTCCCCGCGGGCATCCTTGCCGAATACAACTTCTTTACAGGCTCCTCTATGGTCCAGGTACAAGCTACCATGGCGTCTGTACAAACGTCGACGCATTCCAGGTCACCTGACACGTCTTGTACGTGGAAGACGTACAGCAAGCCACGCCCCTCTTACGACTATAAAACCACCGTCTTCCAAGGGGCTTGTTGCTGCTTATTAGCGTTACCAGCTACACGCGGTTTCGTCCATTTCCTCTTCGTGTCTTCCTACAGGAATCCTTATCTGATCTCCTGGTTTTGACCCTTTGCCTGACTTTTAGATTGCCTCGTCTCCTCCTTCATTCCTGTCGTGCTCGTCTGGTTGTTGGACTCGGAACGCTACTGGATACGCCTCTCTTCTGTGTCTTGCGGTTCTTTCCTGGTTGCCGCTCTGCACTTCAATTTTGCTGTCTACTATCCGGATCATCTCAACAGCTATTCAACTATACTCGTGTATTCAGGTACATACCTATTGTCTTCCATGGATATTGTCTTCTGTTGGATTCTGGGACATTGAGTGACTTTTTTGTGAGATTGCTCTTAAGTGCATATGAACGCCCTCCGGAACTGCACCAACCCGGCACTAGTGCGTCCCTCGTGCCGTTCGGGGTTACTTACCTATACTAACTTCCCTGTTTGTTATTTTCTCCTGTCGTCTTCAGAATCCTGGACTCCTCTTACTCCATTTATCTTTATTCAGGTCAGTTGTTTATCAATTCTATAGCTATAGTGGGAACCGATACCGATTTAGTTCAATTCCACTCATTTGTGTCATTCTTTGTAGATCATCCCGGGGAAACTCAACTCCACTCCAATATCTATCTAGGTAGTTGTCCAATCATTTCAACTGTTCTAATCACTTGTATAATATCAACACTGTCTAATATCTTGGTCTTCTTTTGCAGCATTGGTACTGGCGGTGTGTGTTCTCCCCGCTCTTTTACTCAATTGACACCTCTGTCTGTTCTAACTGAAACAGCAGAGAGGTACATTGTGGAAAAGAGCCCCTCTTTGAGGAAGCCTGAGTCTTGTACTCAGGGGAGCTGGGGTGGAAGGCTGAATTTGGAATCTTATACCACCAACATCTCCAAGGTCATTTTTTCTGCATCTTCGGCCTATTCGGAGTGGTGAGTAACAGAATTAGCAGCCTTAAAAAAAAAATTAAAAAATGTCCAGAGAGGCCAGTGATGCTTTGAATCAAATCGTGCAAATGGTCACGGATCTACGTACCGACTTGACCAATGCACAAGAAGCACTGCGCCAACGCATGGACGCCATTCAATCTTTGGTTACCACACCAGCGTCACAGATGGCTGGTGTTGGAGCTAAAGGTTCAGGGTTTCCACCACCACAGCAAGAACCAAACCCGATCATGCTTACATCCCAGTTCCCTCTAGCTCCTCCTGAACGCTTCCTAGGCGACCCTAAACAATATCGAACCTTCTTTAATCAATGCAAATTGCATTTTCTGTGTCGCCCCGCCTCATTTCCCACATCTACAACCAAAGCAGCTTTTGTTTTATCTCATTTGGGAGGCACTGCAGCCGCATGGGCTAACCCGTTGTTGGAATCTAATAGTCATGTTCTCTACAATTGTGATGCCCTTCTTGCTATGATGAGTAAAGTATTTGATACACGTTATACTATTCATGCTACTGATCTGGAACTCTTAAAACATCGACAAGGAAACAATTCTTTATTAGTTTATTTGGCACAATTCAATCAGTTGGCAGCAGAAACTGACTGGCCTGAAGAAAAGAAGACAGCTGTCTTCTCTCAAGGCCTCTCAGATGAACTAAAGGACATCCTCTCCAGTGTTCCTGTAGTCCCCGCGGCATTCGGGGAACTGCTAGACTTAGTCCTTCAGATTGATGCTCGTAAGTCCGAAAGACGCGGCGAAAAGAAAACTGCAGTGTTCAGCACGGTTTCAGCAGAGGCCTCGTCTTCGTCGTCTCCTGTGCCTGAACCTATGCAGATTGGGGTGGTTAGGGGACCGCTTACCCCTGCTCAACGAGAATATCGTCGAGCACACAATCTCTGCATGTATTGTGGGGCCCCTGATCACTTATTACCCGAGTGTACCAAAAAACCTAAAAGAAAGGCGGGAAACGCCAAATCCCGACAGTAGAAACTCACCCTTGGACTCTACATTACAGAATCCGAGTCATTTAGTCCGTCTACCTGTTACATTTTCCTTAGATCATGGTGTTTCATTCCAGACAACAGCCGTGATTAATTCAGGTGCAACAGGTAATTATGTTGATCAATGTTTTGCCGCCATGTCAAAAATACCACTGGTTCGCAAAACTATACCTGAAACAGTGAATGCAGTGGATGGTTCACTTCTTGTCTCAGGAATGGTAATTCACCAAACAGTTCCACTACATATGAGTACTGATGAAGGCCATACTGAAGACATATCATTTGATATCATTAAAGCACCAGCTTACAAAGTCATTCTGGGCATTCCATGGTTGAAACTTCATAATCCTGCCATCGACTGGTCGACATCTCAGATTCAGTTCCCTTCCAATATGTGCAATACTCGATGTACTACATTACTCAGTATTACCCATGATAGTCCAGTCAGGGCGCTAGTTTCACCTACGATGCATATCGGAGCGGTCTCTAAAAATGTTACCCCTGTGATACCTTTTCAATATGCAGATTACACAGATGTTTTTGACAAAGGGATGGCAGAAACTCTACCCCCACGTAGAGCTTATGATTGCCCAATAGACTTAATTCCGGGTGTAAAAATACCATCCGGCAGAGTGTACTCACTCACTCTCAAAGAAGAAGAAGTTCTTAAAGATTACATAGACAAGGCTTTGACCATGGGATTCATTCGCTCTTCCAAATCACCAATTTCATCACCACTTTTCTTTGTCCCTAAGAAGGAAGGGGATCTACGTTCTTGTATTGATTATCATGCTTTGAATGCAGCAACCATAAAAAAACAGTATCCTCTTCCTCTGATCTCTGTCCTTCTTGATCAATTGGGTTCTTCCAAAATATTCACTAAGCTTGTTCTCAGAGGAGCTTACAATCTCGTCCGCATGAGAGAGGGCGACGAATGGACGACCGCATTTAAAACACGTTACGGTTTGAGTATCTTGTCATGCCTTTTGGTTTATGTAATGCCCCGGACACCTTTCAAGCTTTCATGAATGATCTGTTTTACGACATTCTTGATCAATTTGTTGTTGTCTATCTGGACGACATCTTGATTTACTCTCAAAACCAGGAAGACCACGAAAAACATGTCAAGATATTACTCCAACGTCTGAGGGAACATAGATTGTTTGTTAAAGCCGAAAAGTGCATATTTCATGCCTCATAGGTGGAATTTTTGGGATATGACCTTACTAACAATGGAGTGCGCATGAGTCAATCCAAAATTAGTGCGATTCTGGAATGGCCTGTGCCCAATTCAGTCAAATCTTTACAATCATTCCTGGGATTTGCAAACTTTTATAGACGCTTCATCAATGGGTTTTCTGAAATATCTGCACCACTTACCTCTCTGACAAGTGCCAAAGTACCATTTGTATGGTCTTCAGAAGCTCAGAGAGCCTTTGATCAATTAAAATCAGCCTTCACTTCCGCTCCTGTCCTCAAACATCCTGATCCCGAGCTTCCTTTTTTTGTTGAAGCTGATGCTTCAGGTTATGCCCTTGGGGCGGTATTGTCTCAAACCTGTCCGCATTCGGGAGAGATTCATCCTGTTGCCTATTTCTCTCGTAAATTGACAGCTTACGAAAAGAATTATTCCATCACAGAACGCGAACTTTTAGCCATCAGAGACGCATTCTTGGAATGGAGGCCTCATCTTTTGGGGGCCAAACACCTTGTAACTGTATATTCGGATAACCGCAGTCTGTTAGCCTTCAAATCTATGAAATGTTTTACGGCTAGACAGGCGCGGTGGTATTTATTCTTTTCACAATACCAATTTGTTATCACATACCGTCCTGCTAAAGCTCAAGTCCCGGCTGATACTCTCTCGCGCTTACATGCGGATGGTCAGTCTCAACAGATCGAAGCTCTTCCTCTTCTACCAAACAAGGTGGTTTGTGGTTGTTCTGTTCAGCCCTCTTTGCGTTCAATCATCCTTGATTGGGTTTCAAAACATCCAATATAGATCACTGACCTCAATCTGGAAATCATTCAGGGTATGCCATTCATTCAAGGGTGCGTCTATATACCCTCAGGTCAAGCTAGAGATTTAGCGCTTCAGTGGTCTCCCGATTCTTTGATTGCTGCACATCCAGGAAGTCAAAAAACTCTTGAAGCCTTACGGCGTTGGGCTTGGTGGCCTTCCATGGTTCGTGATGTAAAGGATTACATTTTGACTTGTTCCATATGCACTCAGTGTAAAACTTCTAGAGCCAAACCAGTTGGATTGTTACAACCTCTTCCTGTGCCATACAAACCTTGGCAGATGCTGTCAATGGATTTCATTGTGGAACTTCCTGACGTTCAGGGTTATGACACTATTTGGGTAATTGTCGATTACTTCACTAAATATGCATTGTTCATACCTTGTTCTGGTTTGCCTGCAGCTCCGGAATTGGCGAAACTGTTCTTGACAAATGTGTTTCGTTTCTTTGGTTTACCCTCGGTTATTGTTTCAGATCGTGGCACACAATTTATGTCACGATTTTGGAAGGCTCTTACAGCTTCTCTGGGTATTGAGGACAGGTATTCCTCGGTTTACCATCCTCAAACGGATGGGCAGACAGAGAACTAATGCTACCATCGAACAGTATCTACGCTGTTTATGCCTTCAGTACCAACAGTCTTGGTTTACTTCTTTGCCTTTTGCAGAATTGCATACAACAACTCTATGCATACATCAACTGGAGTTTCTCCCTTTATTGCCCTGTATGGTGGTCATCCTAGGGCACTTCCACTTGATCCTGTATTACCGGCCATTAATCCTCCAGCAAATGATTGCATCAGAGATCTCGATAAGATTCATCGGGATGTACGCTGTCATTTACTCCGAGCTCAAGATCGTGCCAAGAAGTATGCTGATGTGCATCAATCACCTGATCCAGTCGGCATGAAGGTGTGGTTATCGTCCTGCAATTTGCGAATTGCAGGCAAACGCTCGCTTCTGCCCAAATTTGTGGGACCCTATGTCATTACTGATGTCATCAATCCTGTGGCAGTTAAGCTTTCTCTGCCGCAATCATGGCGCATACATCCAGTCTTTCATGTCTCCTTGATCAAGTCTTTCATCCATGGGACCCGTCTGCCTACTCGTCCTTCGCCGATCTTGGTGGATGGTGAGGAGGAATATGAGGTCTCGCGTATCCTGGACTGCAGGGTGTCTAGGGGTATGTTGTTCTACCTGGTGGATTGGAAGGGGTATGGGCCTGAGGACCGTACTTGGGAGCCACTCTCCAATTTGCATTGTCCGCTTCTTCTGAGGAGCTTCCATTCCGCCAGGGGGTTGCCGGAGTCTTTGGGGGAGGATGCTGTTACACTTCAGGCTTCCCCGCGGGCATCCTTGCCAAATACAACTTCTTTACAGGCTCCTCTATGGTCCAGGTACAAGCTACCATGGCGTCTGTACAAATGTCGACCTATTCCAGGTCACCTGACACGTCTTGTACGTGGAAGACGTACAGCAAGCCACGCCCCTCTTACGACTATAAAACCACTGTCTTCCAAGGGGCTCGTTGCTGCTAATTAGCGTTACCAGCTACACGCGGTTTTGTCCGTTTCCTCTTCGTGTCTTCCTACACGAATCCTTATCTGAACTCCTGGTTTTGACCCTTTGCCTGACTTTTGGATTGCCTCGTCTCCTCCTTCATTCCTGTCGTGCTCGTCTGGTTGTTGGACTCGGAACGCTACTGGATACGCCTCTCTTCTGTGTCTTGCGGTTCTTTCCTGGTTGCCGCTCTGCACTTCAATTTTGCTGTCTACTATCCGGATCATCTCAACAGCTATTCAACTATACTCGTGTACTCAGGTACATACCTATTGTCTTCCATGGATATTGTCTTCTGTTGGATTCTGGGACATTGAGTGACTTTTTTGTGAGATTGCTCTTAAGTGCATATGAACGCCCTCCTGAACTGCACCAACCCGGCACTAGTGCGTCCCTCGTGCCGTTCGGGGTTACTTACCTATACTAACTTCCCTGTTTGTTATTTTCTCCTGTCGTTGTCTTCCGAATCCTGGACTCCTCTTACTCCATTTATCTTTATTCAGGTCATTTGTTTATCAATTCTATAGCTATAGTGGGAACCGATACTGATTTAGTTCAATTCCACTTATTTGTGTCATTCTTTGTAGATCATCCCGGGGAAACTCAACTCCAATCCAATATCTATCTAGGTAGTTGTCCAATCATTTCAACTGTTCTAATCACTTGTATAATATCAACACTGTCTAATATCTTGGTATTCTTTTGCAGCATTGGTATTGGCGGTGTGTGTTCTCCCCGCTCTTTTACTCAATTGACACCTCTGTCTGTTCTAACTGAAACAGCAGAGAGGTACATTGTGGAAAAGAGCCCCTCTTTGAGGAAGCCTGAGTCTTGTACTCAGGGGAGCTGGGGTGGAAGGCTGAATTTGGAATCTTATACCACCAACATCTCCAAGGTCATTTTTTCTGCATCTTCAGCCTATTCGGAGTGGTGAGTAACAGAGCTGCACCTTTTAAATCCAGTAAGACACATCCTGCTGTTAGAGTATCAAAAGAGGATTTACAGATACAGGGCCTTCAAATCCTAAGCAGATCTAAAGTCCCCCTGACGGCGTTGGCCGAGGTGTGGGGGGAGGGGACTACTCCCGAGATATGAAGACAATCACCCCACCCCCACACAGCAGGCCGGAAAAACATACAACATCCCAGTGGAAATGAACGTCCCAAGTACGACATCTTCTGGGGACAGAGCGAGAGCACAGGGTGGTGGGAGGTTTGGGGGGGGGGGGGAGTAGAGGGCAGGATGGGGGCCTAGCACCTATATTGCAGCATAGATTTGTGAGGTAGTAACTTATCCATCTGATGTAGAGATTTGCAATAGGTTTGCCACTCTGACCGAAAAGATGGGAGGCATCAGGACTGGACTTGCACTTTTCAGGGGCTGCAAGTAACACTCCAGCCTGCAAGACCCATGAGGAGCAAGGGGCCCTTCATTCTCAGTATTTCAATTAAATTGTCTGCTCCGAGCCAACCCCCAAATCAAAGATGCTTTAACCATTTATTAAGATATTCATATGCCCAACACTCACGTTCAATTGGCAGGAACCAGATTCAATAGATTCATACCCTCTTCTCTGTGATTTGCCATCCTATTTTACCACTGTGGCTGCTTTCACCACAATCGGCTCATTGGAAGTGATTGTTAGTAATAACTAACTACACAATAAATCCAGCTAGTTTTCCAGGGACAGTTATGATGCCAGCTTAATGCCCATTTCCTGACCCAAGGAGTACGGAGCCCAGATCTCCTTCCTACTAGTGAGGTCGATTGACGGGCTCCGCACTATAGTCCGCTCACAGGGCTTATAGCCAGTGGGGAATTAGTGGAGGATTTGGCCATTCGGGATGCCCCTGAGAGCAACTGCTTGCCGGGGCCTGGGGTGCGATATGTGTCTTGTAACATAGTTGCAGTGAATACATATCTGGTAGACAATAATTGGCTGCATTTTATTTATTCTTTTGGAGTAATTAGTCTCCAAGAGACCTGGACTGTACAAACTCCTCACTTGCAGGGATGTTCTACATATGCCATTCCAGCTTTGCAAGGCCCAGGTTGTAGACCCAGTGGTGGGGTTTTCAATACCGCCCTATTTCTGCTTATCAAGGTCCAAGATGTCGGCTCCAGCAATGTTCTGGAGCTTAAGCTGAAGCTTCACAATGTTAGTGAGGCTCTTTACATCAACTTGTACAACCACTATTCCCGGAGGAAGTGGGGTGGGGAGTGCATTTTGGAATCTTCTCCCAGCTGCAAGATAGAATTATTACATGGAGATCAAGATGTAGGGGACCTGTTAGGGTAGTGGTCATGGATGATTTTAACATAATAATATTATTATTATTTTTATTATTAACAATAATAATAATGCAATATGAACCCTTGGACATAATGGAAGGAATCCTTGATGAGGAAGACACCATTTGGGGTGTATCAGAACTTAACTCTTGTAAACCCAAGAGACAGTACAGGAATGTGGAAGAGGTAGACAACATGATTATGGGGGCTAACCTAAGGCAATGGCAGATTCCCAGGAGATACCATTACCTTTGATGGTGGTGGCCGCACAAGTAGGATTGATTATATCTTAGTTAACCTTGAGGCTTGGGCATCCGTGAAGGATTTTAATGCCGTAGACAGTCCAGAGAGTGACCACCATGCGCTGGTACTGGCGGCTGATGAAGCATTTATGGGGCTGACCCATAGGCCTATAGTGGGATTCAGTAGTGTTATTTCAATCTCATGCCATTCTAGGCGCACCATCAAATGGTCACGTCTGAACCCAGAGGAAGTCATAGCAAGGGCATATGGGTGTATTGTGAAGGAGCTAGAGCAATTCTATATATATATATATATATATATATATATATATATATATATATATATATATATATATATATGTGATGCTCAGGGAATTAGAACCACGCATAAGAAACCTATTAGCTCTTTAAGAGCCCTTGTTACCAAACTATGCAAGACAATCTCACGACATGTACAGGGCAGGGCGTCTTGGTATGACAGAGCGCCGTTGGCTCAAATGTTTACTGTTTGAAAAAGCTAAAGCGGTCCACAAGGATGCTAGGTTAGATCTACGAGAAGACAGAAAGAACTAATCGCTCGCTTCCTTAAAAAACGCGCAAGAAAGCGGACTGGGCAGAGCAGATTTGGAGCTCTCTGCTTTCTGCCATTGAGAATGGAGATTTTCGTGAATTCTGGTCTATCATGGGGGAAAGAGCGCACAAATTCCGATGGCTTATACCAGTGTTGTATACCGGAAGCCACCTGGGTAGATCATTTCTCTACAGTCTATCATGAAACCAGGGAATTTGGGATGATTGGCTTGCAGGGGGAGGAGACTAAACAGATGGGCAATAGCAGTAGTCTCCCTTCAGGCCTATAGAGCTCAAGCTAGGCAAGAGGCCACGTACGGCGCAGAGCTATGGGGACAGAAGGGGTGGCAGATCTTGTCAACTACTGAAAATAAATATCTGAAAAACATCCTTTGTCTACCCTGCAGCACCCCGAACCTCCCAGTGTTCCTTGAGACTGGCATGCTGCACACAGAATCTTATTGCAGGGCTAGGCCCCTGTATTACTTGGCGAGGATCTGGGCTTCTCCCCATTCAGCCCGCTACAGGGCAGCGCTAAGCGATTTGCTGTCGCAACCAGGAGGAAAATCAATGCTCTGGTTCCATCATGTTAAAAATGAATTGCAACAGATGTGCCGCCTTGGAGAGGCGGATCTACCTGGCCAGAGGCTGCCCCAGGAAATTTCAGAAGATCTGGGGGAGATGGGAGGACTTTGTGTAGTTCCCACTCGTAGATGTGTCGACTTCCGCATTGTGCCCTTGCTCCGGACTATGTGTATGCTGTAACCTGCCCTTAAGGTGAACGGCGGGGACGCCACCATTGATTCTTTATGTAACCTGCCGACCGCCTTATTTTTGTGTGTGTATTGCTGTTGTAAGTGTTCTTAAGCCAATCAAACGAATTATAAAAAATAAAAATAAATGAATTGCATAAATTAGAGCTAGATGAGCTCTGGACAGATCCCGGCAACTGGAATGGCGACTGCAAGGCAACCATTAAGGAAGTCTACAAAATGAAAACGGAGCAAGATCTTTTAGCTACTGTCAGCCAATTCTCTATTCTGCTCTGTTATTGGGATTTGAGGTACTCTACTGAATATGAATTGTACCTCGATCATGTAAACCTCAAGTTTTCCAGAGCCTTGTACGTAGAATTGTCGAGTTGGCACCCTCCCACTAGCTGGCCTCTGCAATAAATGGAACTCGAGGGAGGTGGCTACCTGCCCCCTTTGCAAAGACAATACTGAGACAGATACTTATTTTGTTTTAATCTGCCCCCTTGGCTTGCTCGAGCGGAAAAGGTTCCGGAGTCCCCTTTTGAGGGAAAGACTGGTCAGGACCACCATGTCCCTTTGTTGCTGTTCCACGGATTTGCTAGCAGTATATTGCACTTTGAAGTACCCCCCAATGGGCATGGCGCAGGAGGGGGAGAGCTCAGGCCCTGTGACATTCATTGGCTGATATGGTTTATCGACTGGTTTTAGCTCAAGCTATTTAAATGCTGCTGTGATGATGTATATGGATTGATTTCTTTAGGGATAATGCGATAGCCTTTTGTACATGTTGGCAGTTCATTTTGATATATGTGCATTTTACGATGATGGTTATACGATTGCACATCTATATTCGTGTTTTGACTGATTGTATTGCTTTTATGATATATTTTTATCGCAAATAAAGCTGAAATTATGCTGATTAATACTGGTGCTCCGTTTGAGGATTGCAAGCACTATATACAACTATTATATGTTGCATGTGGTTGTACCATGGCCCATGTACAGCGCCTTTGTGTATTCATTCACAGCAAAGTGAGAGAACATGTATTGTATTACCTCGTGGCAACCTTTCTAACAATGTTTGTAGAAGCTTCATGTTCTGTGTCAATTCTTTCAACCACACTGGTGTGTGAAGGGGAAGAATTTAAGAGTTTTCAGAACTGGGCCACATTCTCCTGCTGCCTGTGCTAGAGGCGGCTTCCAAGTCCGCCCAAAACTCCATCCAATTATACTGAATGCTCAACCTAGCTCGGCTAGTTATACACTATTTTGTGGGCACCTTTTTTTTAGTTTATTCCAAAGTGCAAACAATGTGATTATTCATGTGAGATGTAAACATTAAAAATGCATGCAATCCTCTGCTTTGGAGGTCATATTGCAGTCAGATTTTCAAGGTCAGAGAGTCAGGAATAGCCAAGCGTTGGGCATGTCCCTCATTCCCAAGAACACCTCCACCCCTTTAGCTTGCTCTTGTCAGTCAGTCTGTCTGTCTGTCTGTCTGTCCCCCAGTCCATTACTCAAAGATGTAAAATTGAAAATGATGAAAAGGCTGAAAGCCCCGCCATTTTCTTATCAGTGATGGGTGAACGTCAAAGCACTGAAGGCGGCGAGAGGCCATTTAGGCAACATACAAGCTAACATGCGCAATTTCAACCGGGGCATGCTTGACCAGTTCTATTGTTTTATTTTGCATTCTGGCACTGGTAGTCCTAAATGTACAGTATAAAGCAAAACTCCAAGTATGGGACTGTAGGGAGGTGGGGTGGGCGGAGGTGGAGCAAACAGGATTTGGCAAGTATCTCGGGAATCGTCCATGCAGCTTCTAGTAAGCAATTTGCCGGTCATCTTCCATTGTGTCAGTAAAACCTTCAGTAAGGTAGGTTCCCAGTTTCCATGAGTCACTCATGTTTGTTATTTGTATAGTGGTGCTTTAAATTTCCTATAGCAAAATAAACAAAGTAATAGCTGGGTGGTTTTGAATTAATCATAACCTCTGGTATGGCTCTGGGCAGCCATTCCGGACCATCGTTCTTCAGCCTGCAAAGCCATTACAGAAAGGGCAAAAACCATATGCAAATCAGGCTTGGTTCTACACCAAAGAGGCCAGTCCAGACCGAACTGCTTGCTCACATTCCTTCTTTACGAGACCACACACATGTTTCGGCCTCATTAGGCATCCTCTGTGAGGTTTAGCGTGGGTCTCTAGGCCCAGAAGTTTCGGGACCCACGTCTGGGCAAGCCCGTCCTACTCGGGGTGACTTAAGCAAAACATAAGAAATTATGGATGGAATCTTTTGAATGAATCTTAACCTCTGGCATTGCCCAGATGTCTGGGGTTACCAGAGGTTAAGATTAATCCCAAACCTTACAGCCATCAACTCTTTTGTTTTGCTCAAATTGGCTCCAGGCTCTTTCACGAGATACAATGCATGGTCCGGATCGACGCCCCCATCCTTTGGCACATTTAGTAGTGCTGTCCGTGGTGTTTCCCTTAAAAATGAATGTTTAATATAAACAGCACTGACTTATGATTGCCTATGTGTTTTACATCACAAGTATTTTTATTATCAACTATGCAATTTAAATGGTGGTTTACAGCCACAGTACTCTGAGCTGGTACAGCATGGGCCACTACGCTGTATTGGCCTTTCAGGCCAAAATGTGCCAGTCCTCCCCTGAACCAGGCCATACACTAACCTCCTGCACCAACATCCTCAACCTCTACCCTCAAAACACACTATACACATACCGACCGAGCCACTCGCACACAGCTGCAACAGACATCAACTAACAGAACGATATGCGTCCACGATAAACCTAGATAACATAGTATCCGCCAATATATCCTACCATCAAGGGTATGAAAGTCTCCACTCTTGACACAAGCGAAAGCATCCTCAAGACACATGACGCCTAGAAACAGACCCAGACACAGAGTTGAGAGTACTGCAAGTATGCATGCATCAACAACAACAAATCTACCATGCATTGTCCCTCTCTCTCCACTAACCTAACCCAATCCCTCTCCAGCATATTCGGGGACTATGCAAACGGATTCAATCAAATTTCTAGTATAATTGTAAATTGTGTGATTTTTTATGAGGTGCTGTAGTACACTGCTACTGGGTGAAGGGCCACTTTGTAAATATTTTAAATAAACAAATAAAAAGGAAATCGTTGGACAAATGACTGCCTGGACAGCCACACTGAGCCGGGTGCTGAATCAGCATGGGCCACCTCCAACCAAGGTCCTGAATCGCCAACAACTGCGGGGCAAGGTACTTAATGAACAACACACACCATGGCCCGGATGTACAATAAGCATCAACTACAGGCAATGGCTCCGAGTGAGCAACAACTGCTGGCCAAGAATACGAATGAGCATCAGCAATCGCTCATGACAAGGTACTCAACAAGGAAAAGCCAACTTTGGCCAAGGGTGCTGCATCTCCAACAACTGCTGACCTGGCTGCTGAGCTACCAGACATTACTAGCCAACATGCTGAATCAGCAGCAAACGCATGCAGATTCTGAATCGGCAACAACTGCTGGCCAGATGCAGAACAAGAAACCACTGGCAAAGCCTCTTAACCAGCAACACCAACCAAGGGCCAAATGTAGAATACGAAACACTAGCAGACATTGATGGACAAGCAACTGAGTCAGCAATAGCACTGAATTCATAAAGTGCTGAATCAGGTTCAATGGGTGGCCAAACTACAGATTTAGAAGCAACAAATGGCTAGGGTGATGGATACGCAGCACTGAGTGCGAGCACATGTAGCCAATCATCAGCACAAACTACAGTCCAGGGTTGTGGGTCAGTGGAAGCTGGTCAAAGTGCTGAAACACTACTCACCAGGGATCTCTGTGGTTAGATCTGTGAAACAAATACGGTCTTGTTATTACCGAAACGCATAGTTCAGCAGCTCGCGTAGCAGTTGCTGCCCATAGACAACATTTTCAGGTTAATAAGCAGTGACTACTGCTCGTCTAGCAGCTTTACAAAGGTTGCTGCTGATTCATCAATGTGGCCAGAAGTGGTGACTGCTGATTTTGCAGCTTGGCCTATAGTTGCTACTAGCTTTCACCTTGGTCAGCAGTGGCTTTACTGAGCACATTCGCCGTTGGTAGCTTGTGATTCAGCACCTTGGTCAACTCTTCAACTGATCATTCCCTTGTAGGGATAGGGATGCCGAGTCAGCAGTTGCGTTTGTTGATTCAGCACCATGGAGAACACTTTGGCTGCTTCGTCATCCTGGCCTGCAGATGTTACTTGTGTCTAATCTCCAGCTACTACAATGATGAGCATTTATGTTATGCTCCATCATGTTACTGGAATTAAATGAAACACCAGTTGGCTCTTGATATTTTCAAGAAGGCCCGTGCAATGATTTGAAACAAGGTGTTGCCTTTGTAAAAAAAAAAGTCTTTAAACGCATATATGGTGAAGCCTGTACTGCAAATCATACATTTTTCATGTTAATGTAAACACCACACCGGCATATCAAACAGACCTCCAACCAATCTCCCTATGCACATCGAGAGCATGTGTGGAACCAAACACTGTCCCCCTTTCCCTTATCTCTAATACCAAAATGGCTTAATAATTGGCAAATGTTGGACAAGGTACCTAATCAGCACCACTTGTTGACCAACGTTCTGAAACCAGAAGAAGCAACCGTTGGCCAAGGTGATGGATCAGCACCATTAACGTTAGCTAAGGTACTAAATTAGAAGCAGAAGCATATAGTGCATATAGTCAAGGTGACGACGACCTGAGCAGCGACATCATCTGCTAGACAAGGTGCTCCGCCGTCAGGGTTCTGAATCACCAGTGACACACTGTGGCCAGATCAGCAGAAACCTCTAGTAAAGGTGTTGATTTAACAGACCACAGTCTGTACCCGCTGTCCAAGGTGCAGAGTCTACTGCCACTGACACATCATGTCAACCGCTGGCCGTGGTGCTGAATAGCAAACCTTTAGGTACAATGCCAATTCAAAACAAAAACGATGGAGTCCAACATAAGAAACAACTTGGAGGAATCAGAAGAGTCAACCACTGTCTCTTCTTCGGACGAAAAGAAATGCATTATTTGACTGCTCACGGTGTGCTGTTGAAAGGGCGGACGTGGATTGCTGGCATGGTCTGTAATGATAAAAACACGAGCACAAATAAAGGCACAATTACTTGATACGGGTCTGTCGATTCATGGCAGGGTGGGGGCTACCATCAAGGACCGACTGGCGAAGATATGAGATTTCCTTTTAGGTTTCAATAGACCGTCATAAGTGTGAGGAACAAAAAGAACATAAAAAAGGAAAGGCGATGCTACATTTTAGCTCTACATAGTGGTACGTTTCACTCACAAAATTAAGTAACCTGCTTGTGCCCTGCAACAGAAAACAGTTAAAATGACGAATGAAAACTGTGGGTATAGTTTATTGACAACTTCCTAAAATCTCGCTTAATACTTAGGGCCATGTTGTGTGTGACTGCAGACCCCCTCAACTGATATGGGTCTTCGAGTGACAATGCATTGCATCCTATTAATTTCCGAGAACGAGACAGGGGAAAGAGAGAGGGCATAGAGAGCGCGAAATAGACGGAACAGGAGACAAATAAACCTACTATTGCGATACATATTTTTGCATCTGCAATTATTATACATGTAAGGGGTTATCTTTTTGTTTGATGAAAGAATATTTTGAATTAAAAAGGCTAGACATCTAAATGCGAAACTGAGGATTTGGCTAATGACTTCTAAATATTTTGGGTAGCCAATTAAGGAATATTTTGTAGAACCACGTGAAAAAATGTCTAGCAAAGCGAGTGCGGCGTAATTTGGATGTGCGGACTAAGGAAAATTTAGGGCCATCGAGTTGTATGCCAGAAGCCAGTGAACATGTTACGGGGATACGACAGAGATATTTGTAGGGGTGGCACTTCTTCTACCCTGATCCGCATCGCCCTTACCAGCTCAGCCATGTTCTCCTGCGCTCCAGCACTCCTCTCCAGCAATGGGCGAGGCGGCCAGCTCTTTCCTCACCGGCGCACGTCAGTTTCCCTGTAGGGTCAGTGTGGGGTAAACCGTCTGCACCCTCTTCAAAAGGAAAATCTGTTGTTTGACTTCACATTTCTAGAGGTCTTCTACGGCCGCCAGTCAACAGTGCAATTACACACGTCTGGCCGATCCAACCATCTTTTCCCAGTTGGGCTGGGGCACGTAAATCCTATGATATTAGAGACAAGGAGAGCCACCTTCACAGAATCCATTCCTACTCGACATAAACAAAGCAGAGCTCATCCCAAACCCGGAAGTTGACGTGGAGCGCACGCGCGCAGTTTGGATAACTGACCCCTTGAGCATGCGCGCTGTTACTTGGTTGAAGCCAAAATCACCGCCCTTCATTCAGTTCGAAAAAATCCAGATTTAAGGTAATTGATTGCGATTGGGCTTGTTTTTATACAGTCATCTAAATATTAGTCGCCATGATTTTAGGCGGAATAATCTGTAAATGTTTCAACAACAAAAAAAAGTACTAAAAACGGAACTACATAAAAGGAACATTATTAGTAATTTAAAAAAAGGCGTGCTTCCACAAAGAGTAATAATTGGTTGTTGACTGGACCTAAAAACGAATATTAAAAGATGTCTACTGTGTTTTCATAAAGCGTGCTTTCAGTGACTTACTTCAGTGACTGGCTGGTTACGCGCATGCTTATTGAATATCTCTAAAATTACTAAAGGTAATCAACATTACACCTAAATTATATAGTAACAGTCCGAAGTAGAAGAAGACAGGCAGTCCTTCTTGGTAGACGGACAAAAGTAGCTTTTTTTCCCACAAGCCACCTCCTGCCCACCTAAAATACCAGACTCCCTAGCTTCACGGCCGTTTATTTTAGCACGCGGCGTGTGTGAGTTGGGGTATGAGAAAGTGGTGGTGTTCTCAGATTCATTGAGTGGGTTACAGGCGATTGTGGCAGGGGATGGTGATAGGAAGGATGTGATTTTGGACATTAGGATGAAGATTGATCGGTGTGTGCGCGGGGGTATGGATTTGGAGTTGGCGTGGGTTCCAGTCACAGTAGCATTTTGGGAAATGAGTTGGTGGATCTGGCGGCGGGTGAGGGTATGAGGAGGGGAGCGATTGATGTGAGGTTGCCTTTGAGTGTGGATGAGGTGAAGGCTGTGATGGTGAGACGGGTCCTGGATGAGTGGCAGGAGAGGTGGGTGAATGGGGTGAAGGGCAGGTGGATGTTCGGTGTTCGTGGGAAAGTGTCGGTGAAGGTGGATGCAGGGAGTTCAGAATGGAGGAGGGGGGGTAGGTGATGCTGAATCGGTTGAGGATAGGTCATGTGGGTCTGAATGACTGTCTATTTCGAATAGGGAAGCGTGAATCAAGGGACTGTGCGGTGTGTGGGGTGCCTGAAACGGTGGGACATTTTTTGATTAGGTGTGAAAGACATGTTGCAGAGAATTGATGAGGGTTCGGTTGACTGCGTTGGGTGTGGCTGAGCTGAGTGAGAGGACTATACTGGGAGGTGATGGGGAGAGAGGCAGGAGGAGGAGTAGTGTGATGTTGGATTTTGTGAGGCAGACGGGGAGGTGGGAGGAGTTGTGAGCTTAAATGGAGCCAAATAATAATTAGTGGGTACGGTGCACATCATCCTATAGGATGGGGAAGCGCCTGCGTGGGTCCGCCCACGCTTCCGATAATTAAGAAGAAGAAGAAGAAGAAGAAGAAGTAAGCAAACCCGCACAGATCCCACGGCAGGAGCATCAAGTAGAACCCGGTATAGTTTTTTCACAGAAGTAGGTAATCCGGCAACCCTCATCCTGTCAACATAGCTCTCAACCATTTGTGTCACAAAGGCGGGTGAAAACACCCGATTTTATTTTTGGCGGGTGAGAGGCACATTGAAATGAATGGGCGTGTTAGAGGCTTGGCGGGTGAGTCAGCTGTTTACAAGGCGGGTGACACCCGCCAAAAGCGTGTGAGTTGAGAGCTATGCATCCAATGTAAGTATCAGACATTTGACCACGGGAATCCGAAGCTCACTATCAACTGGAAACCAGGGGAACGCTCATTCAACCAGGCGCCCAAACATTCCAGCAGGAAAGGACTCTCAAACAGAACACCAGACAATCTCATGCAAACAGAGGAAGATAACAATACCTCTCATAACCTGGGCACTGTGGCGCCCTGCCTCGTCCCTTTCATTGACTAGATCACATGGTTAACACCATGTGACCTTTGCACAAGTCCTGGAAGCTACCATGCTCCCAGGAGAGGTGACATGCAACAGGTATTGGGCCAGTTCAGGCCACTAGACAATCGCCCAAACTGTCCCGGGTTACCAAAGTAGTATCACCACACTTTAACAAATGACAATGACAGAGGGCCCTTTGTGGCTTGAAAGGCTGCAGGTTTATGAATTACACACACACTTGAATTCTAGCTTTAGTTCCAGTTATAATTGTCATCAATGCAAAATCACCCCTTGATTACAATATTACTTTGAGTGCAAACATTGTACTTTGATAAAAAACAATTTCAATTTATGCGGCGATCAGTCGACTGAGTCCAATTTGACTTCCCCTTTGAAACCTCATTGTAGAGACATTGCAAGTCTCCCAGTCTCACGAGATCTCGGCGCAAACCAGAAAGAGCCGGGTCGCAAGAGCGCAAAGTGCCAGAAACCAGAGCAGAGGGCACGGAGCAGGTTGAGCTCCTGGCGCTCCTCTGATGGGACTTTAACAACCCACTTACAGACTTTGAGGCATCACAGCAACCTGCACTGTTGAGGGGTTAAGGACTGCTGAGTTCATGGTTAATGTAATGCTGGTACTGCTGCTTAAATAAAGAGGTTTAACCAGCTGCACTGAAGTCTCCCTCACATTATTATACAACATAATTGACGACGAGGATCAAGACTCATCCCACGCGGCGCCATGCAAGGAGCAACTCCACCCCCGCCTTTTCTTCAAACGCCAGGTAGGCCTGCCATCCCATGGCAACAATGGCAACCCTTTTTTACCACGCACCTGGAAGCATTGGGAGGCGCAGGGTACACAGCGGCAAGATGCAGAGCCATGTTATTGAATGTGCTAGGCGTAGAAGGACAACAAGTGTTTGCAAGCATTACGCCCGAAGAAGCAGTGGATGAAAATGACGACATGTATAAGAAGGCCGTCAGGAGAATAACGAAACGGTTTGCCAGCAAAGAAAACACAGTTTTGCACAGAATACGGTTCTACAGCCGCAAAACAGGAAGCATCCGAACCGGTGGACGACTATGTGACTAAGCTACGCAAATTAGCCGCACTGTGCAATTTTGGAAATAACGCTGAAGGACTAATCTGCGATATGCTGACAGTACATACCAACAGCAGGAAAGTGCAGTACAAGTTTATTTTAGAAGAGGAGTTACAGCTGGAAAAGGCCGTCGAGATCGCGAGGGTGGTTGAGGAGACCACGGGACGAAGGAAAGAATACGCGGGTGGGGCTGGCCCAGCAGAAGTATAAGCCATAGCCTTCCAGACCAAGAAAGAGAAACTAGTCGCTGATGCAAAAGAAAGGAAGCAGGGAAGAAAAGAACCTTTGAAGTGCCACAGATGCACCAGCACTAAACACTTGGCAAACGACCGAGAATGTCCGACAAGAGACAAAGAGTGCTAAGTTTGCAAGAAAATCAGACACTTTTCGATAGTATGCAAAAAAGTCGGAAATGTCAAAGCAGAGTACAACGCAGAGAGAGATTCCTCCTCTGATAAAGAAGGGAGGCCCACTGTGTTAATGGTGAGCAGCCCACGAACCAGGAGAGAAAAGCCTCACTGTGCCATCAGAATAAATGGCATGGAAACGAGAGTCACGGCGGACTCCGGCTCGGACTAAACCATACTGCCCCTTCGGCCATATAAAGAGATGATGGGCGCTGAAACGGTCGAGGTCCTCAGCACCCGCCACAAGCCCACAGTATTTGGAGGTGCATCCATTGACCTACTAGGGTACATCAAAGGGAAAGTAGAGTTCAAGGGGAGAGAAACCACCACAAGAATATATTTCAGTCAAGAAGGCCCAACAGTCCTAGGGTGGGACGATCAAGCCAAGCTCAAAATCAAGTTGGATCCCAGCACGGAAGACCAAGTGTTGACGGTCAGTACAAGAGGAGCGCCGGTGGTCAAGGAAGACTTTCCCAAGCTGTTCCCGGAAGGGCCAGGAAAGATTAAAAACTTTGTTCACAAGATACTGCTCCAGGTGAATGCAGTCCATATCAAACACATAGTGAGACCAGTGCCAGCGACAGCCTGAGACCCACTCAAAAACCAGCTTGACAGAATGGTGAAGGAGGGCACCATTGAAGAAGTCTAGGCCTCAGAGTGGTTGAGCCCTGTGGTCCTCATCAGAAACATAATTCACAAGACTTAAGGGTGTTCACTGATTTTTGCAGTCCAAACCTGGAAGTAATTTCAGACAGCTACCCTCTTCCTACCATCAATGAGCTAATCCTCATGATGAAAGAGGCCAGAATGTTCTCAAAGTTAGACATGAGGGACGTGTATCATCAAATTCACTTGCACAAAGTCTCCAAGCCACTTACTGCATTCATCACTCCGTTTGGCACATACCAGTTCACGAAGATGCCATTCGGCGTGTCATCTGGAGCCTCAACCTTCCAGCGAATGATGGACCTGCTACTACTGGACATAGGAAATATGTCCTATTTCCAGGACAATATACTGGTCTACGCCGCAGATGAACATACACATGACCTTACCTTAAAGAAGGTTCTCACCAAGCTGCAGGATGCTGGAGTCAAGTTAAGGTATGAAAAGTGCCTATTGAGAGCACATGAAGTTGAGTACTTAGGGTACCAGATCTCGTCACAAGGCATACGCCCCAAACATAACCTATTGGGAGCCATAATCAAAGCTCCAGAGCCAACTAACAAGGATGAAGTTAGGTCATTCCTAGGACTCGCAGAATATTATGCCAATTCATCCCCAAGTTTTCAGAAATTTTGACTCTGCTGAGAGATCTACTCAAATAAGGCACTGAATTCACCTGTCTGGAAGCCCAGAAAAAGGCAGTGGAAACGATCAAACAACGCATAGTGGAAGCACCGTGCCTGCAGCTGTCCAATCCAGATTGGTGTACAGTCATCACCATGGACGACCAGCGCATGCGGATTAGGAGCTGTCCTCACACAAAAGAAAGGAGACTCAGAACACGTGGTGGCTTTCGCCTCTAAAGCCCTGTCTACGGCTGAGAAGAACTACTCCACAGTCGAGAAGGAGATGCTGGCGTGTGCATGGGCGGTTGAACATTTCAGTGCTTATGTGTGGGGCACTAAATTTAAACTGGTCACCGACCATAAGCCACTCATTCATGTGCTCAGTCCAGGAGGGACAAAAGCGTTGACATCCTGGTTGGCACGCATCACGGCCAAGCTGCAGGAGTATACCTTTGAGATTAATGACATAGCAGGATGGAAAAATGCACAGGCGGACTGCGTGTCAAGGCTACCTGAAGACAAAGACAAAGCCACCACCTTCCCGCAGGATGACTGCATAGTGGCGTCTATCCATGACCTCAAGGGCCCAGATTTCCTGGAACTAAGTGAGAGGCACTGGAATGAAGAAGACAGCAAAGACCCCACGATGGGGAGAATCAGAGAGTGGATCAGGAAGGGATGGCCAGATGAAAGGTCTGTGCCAGAAGGCATGAGACCGTACTGGAAGGTGGCTGAGGAAGTTTCAGAAGCGGATGGGCTTATCATGAAAAGCAATCAAGTGATACCACCAACGGGATGAGAAAAATGATGTTATGCAGAGGCCACTCAGGGCATCTATGGAACACCATGACGCAGCAAAGAGTGGGGGAAGCGTACTGGGTGGCCCTCCATGGATCAAGAAATGTACACAATGATAGAGTAATGCCACAAGTGTCTCAACAGTGATAAACGCTTAAGGATCAGGCAAGCCCCGACGATTCCCACGGAGATCCCCGAAGCAGTATGGTTGAAAGCGCAGCTGGTAAAACTCCTTTATTTAAGAAGCAGTACCAGCATTACATTAACCATGAACTCAGCAGTCCTTAAGTCATAGGACAACTGGCCCTCAACAGTGCAGGTTGCTGTGATGCCCCAAAGTCTGTAAGTGGGTTGTTAAAGTCCCATCAGAGGAGCGCTGGGAGCTCAACCTGCTTTGTGCCCTCTGCTCTGGCTTCTGGCACTTAGCACTCTTACGACCTGGCACTTCCTGGTTCCTGCAGATATCTCGCGAGACTGGGAGTCTCACAATGTCTCTAAACACCTCCCTTTGATAATGCAGAAAAAAACTTACTGCATAACATAGTCATTGTATCTCACACGTTTTCTTAACATAATATGTATCTCGGCAACTTCCGCCTTTCTATACTGGTTAGGTCGTTGCTACCCAGGTGAATTACCAGGACCTCAGGTTTGTGACACTTTTATGTCTCAATCCTAACGTCAGCACACATCCTGCTAACATTGCTTTTCCCATTCATATTCCATACAAATAAACGTCTAACATTACGCCTGTCGCACACTTGATCTGCACAAAAATAATGTCTTTTCCTCCTAATGACCAGTGCACTGTAGCCATTTGCGTATTATTGGCCAGTGTGTGGCCGTGGGCCTGCACTGGTGATCCATGGGCTGACCATTCAGATAGAGGGCCTCCATGATCTACACCAACTGCTTGTGCCTGTCTGAAACATGAAGGTCCCTGCTACACCATCCTACCAGACCATGACGCCACCTGTACATGAAGGGATAGATAAAAGAGTCAAACGGTGCTCTCCCGCAACCATTAGACAAGAGACGCTCACTGTTAACTAAAAGCGCATGGTAAAGTGATAGATCAGAAGACGGTGTTCCTAAGCAACCAATGGGTGCAAGGCCCCCATGGCACCCCTGTAACGCATGCTGCCCTTTTCCTGAAATATTTCGTCTGACCCTGCTGTGGTGGGGGCCCAAGTCTGGCCATATGGATGTGAGGCGCAATGTTATTTTACAATGACACACGCCTCCCTCCCTCCCGCCCCCCCAACATTGCTACCCTTAAGTCCCTGGCATTCAGGCTAGCGCTGGGTAAGGTGAGGGCTTTATTTTAACTACCTTTGACTCCACACCAACTGCTGAGTCTCGGTCTTACCAAACGTGTCACACGTTATGCCAGCCGTGCACCGTCCCATACTGCATCTCCTCTGTGCCTTCTGTATCGCTTATTCTCCCAGCGCCGGGCTAGTTCGGCATCACAATTGCCATTGCCACTCCGACGGTGCCCGAAACCATAATTCCCTTATGTTTAATAAGGGTCTCAGATAATCTGGGATGCATTTCCCCATAACTGAAGTGAGAAAGAAAACTGCCGTTTCACCATTGATCCCGCGCACACGAGAGCCAGGCCCGAGCACGCAATTCCAGCCCTGATATGACCTGTTGGGGGTCTGTCAGTGCCCCCACTCGCGATGCCCGTGAGACCCCCAACATCCCCATACAGACTCAGCCTGCAGATGTCTGTAGTGTTCGGGCTCCCTGGTCGTACTGACGCGGCCGGTAACGCCCCCTTTATTTATAGTGCATGCGGCGGAGAGCAACGTCACTCAGCCGCGTTCTACATCCCTTAAAGGGGCAGCACCACACTCCTCCTTTTCCATGAGGACAACACCTTTACATTAACAAAATCGCACAACAACCAAACATATAAACCAATGTAACCAAAACACATCACCGAACAGTACCCCTTTAATAACTGCCGCCTTGGGTCCCCCTTATGACTACTACAACCCACGGGTCGTTCAGGATACCTGTCCTATCACATAGTCGCTGAGGCGAACATGTTTCCCTCGCCCTGTCCTCGGGGGGTACCCCATGCTTGCCTCCGGCACGGGAGATCCATCAGCTGGCGTCCATCGGCGGGAGACGGAGGGAAGGGTCCAGCACCTCCACCCTCGTCGGGTACCTCCACACTGTCCTGCACTTGGGGTGTATCAGTCCTCGTTTCCCTCAGTTTCTTGAAAAAGCTCACGTTCCATGTGACTGATGATCTGCCATCGGATGCTGTCACCATCGAGCCTTTCACAGTTACAACATCCAGCGGCTCGGGTTCATAGGGTAGGGGCAGCTTCCGGTGGGGGTGCCTGTTTCGAATCAGCACTTCATCCCCGGGCGCCAGGTGTTGGGGCCGGAGCCCTCTCCTTGCGTTCTCTTGCTCGGTCCTCAGCCGGCGATCACACTCCACTTGCTGGTCGTCAATGACCTCTGGTTCTTTTTCTGTGACCTCTCGCAGCAGTCCCCTTGGGCACCGCTTGAAAAGTGCTTCTGCCGGTGCCACCCTCGTCGATGTATGAGGAGTGGACCAGTAGACCCTCAGAAATTGGTAAAGCGCTCTTCTCAGACACCGGCCTTGGCCCTGCGCTATGCGGAATGTCTTATTCAGAGTCTGCATTAGTCTTACTGCCTCCCCATTTGCTCTTGGCCAGAGCGGGGTGATCTTCCAATGTTGAACCCCATACCTGTCCAACTCCGCGAACCACTCGCCCTGTAAGGGCACCCATTGTCTGAGCACAGGGTATGGGGAAACCGCGAGAGGTGAAGACTTTCTCTAGGGCCACCACCACATGTTCAAAGGCCACCGACTCGACGAATTCAACCTTCGGATATCAGAAGTATTCGTCCACCACCACCAGGAAGTGGGTACCCTTCATGGTGGATACAAAGTCCGCATGTACCACCTCCCATGGGGAGGCGCCTCGGGGCATTAACTCGATAGCCGTCTCTCGCTGTGCGGGGAAAGCCGCCTGGCCCCATACGCATGCAGCCACGTGCTCATCCACCCACCGCTTCAGTTCGGGGAACCACACTTTCAGGCGCAGTCGGGCCTTGGTTTTTGCAGCCCCTTGATGTCCCTGACGGGCCAGACTTATTACTTCCTGGATCTTGGCCTGGGGGACAACGATTCGGTCGCCCCTCAGCAGGGGACTGTGGCGGAGAATGATAGTTCTTCCCTCACCCTTCACAACTGTTCCAACATGCCTTTTGGTTCTTGCGTGCACCCCGCCAGGGATACCAGCACACTCTTCCATGATCCCTGTTGCATGGCAGTCTTTAGGATGCGAAAACATCCAGCCTGGGCAGCTGCCGCCTCCAGATCCTCCAGCGGCAAGGCGTTCGGGGTAGCTGCTTCCACCACCATCTGCACGTGGTCGTCCGCTTCCTCCGCACATGTGTCTGGTGCATCTCCACTGCTGCTACCCGGGTGGTGGGACAAATAGTCTGCTGCATTGTTGGAGCAGGGTCTGTACACCTGCGAGACCCCGTACTCAATTAGTGCGAGCATCCATTGTTCAATTCTCGCCGGTGGTTTTGACGACGACCCATCCAGAATGGGGAGCAGCGGCTTATGGTCAGTCACAACAGTCACAGGCCTGCCCAGGACGTAGAGCCTGAAGTGCCGCACCCCCACAGGACAGAAAGGGCCTCCCGCTCGATCTGGGAGTAGCGCTGTTCGGTGTCCGACAGCACCTTGCTTGCATACGCCACTGGGCGGACGCTGTCATCAGGGCCGACCTGCGTTAATACGGCCCCCAGGCCAAACGGGCTGGCATCCACAATTATCTCCGACTGGAGTACAGGGTCGAAAAACGACATTGTGTCCTCTGCTGTGAGGGTGCCTTTGATGTCTTCAAATGCTGCCTGCTCGAGAGGGCCTCACTGCCACACTTGTCTTTCTTGGTGAAGGCCCTCAAGGGCTCTGAACAGGACGCCAAGTTCTTAATAAATCGTCCGCAGTAGGTCACCATCCCTAGAAAACTCCTCATCTCGGACACATTCTCCGGGGGCCGGGCCTCTTTAATGTCCTTCACTTTCCTTGGGCCTGGGGACACTCCACCCTCTTTGAACATGAACCCAATAACTTGATGGTTGGCTGTAGAAATTTGCATTTCTCCCGATGGAAGATAAGGCCCAGCGACTGCAGCCGCTCAAACGTCTTGGCCAGCTTGCGTACATGGTCTACCTCAGTCTTTGCAAATACAAGGATGTTGTCGCTGATGTTCAACACCCCATCAAGATCTGCCAGGGCGCCTCTGATTATATTTTGAAATACCTTGGCCACTGATGACACCCCAAAACGGAGTCTTTTGTACCCATATAGACCTCTGTGGGTGGTGAAGGTCGTGATGTATCTCGACTCTGGTTGCAGGACGACCTGCTCATATCCAGCACTGAGGTCAAGCTTCGAGAAGAAGCAAGCTCCTTGTAGCTCCATGATAATGTCATCGATGGTCGGTGTTAGGTGTTGCTCCCTCCATATGGCCTTGTTGGGAAGCCTCATGTCGACGCAGATCCTTAATGAGTCGGGTTGTTTTGGTTTCCTGGCAACCACAATAGGGGATACCCACGGTGTGGGACCTTCAACCTTTTCGATGATGTCCAGGTTGACTAAATTGTCCAGTTCTTTGTCCACTAGTTCTCTCAGGTGAAAGGGCACTCTACGGTGTTTGAGAGCAATGGGCTGCACTGACTCATCAATGTGTAGCCTCACCGGATCGCCAGCCATCTGTCCTATCCCCTGGAACAGGCGAGAGTATTTGTCCAGCAGGTCGTGAATGTCCTCCAGGTACACAGAGTAAACGAAACTCACAATGCCCAGGCCCTCCGCTGCTGCGCAGCTCAGCAGCGTGTTAACATAGAATCGGGCTGTGATCCTTGACCCAGCATGCTCTACCTTGGCCACAAACGCCCCATCCAGGAGAATTGGTTCAGACCCTCCAAATGTAAATATGCAAGCTCTGGGGGTGACCAGCTTTGGTAGGCTGTCCATAGCATCATAATGTCCTCGGGCCATCACGTTGACAGACGCACCCGTATCCACCAGCACCGAGACGGGAGACCTGTTCACTGCAACAATGCACTGTGGTTGTCGTCTGCTTTTTGACTTGAGAGCCTCGACACTCGACACAAAGAAGAGGTTCTCCTCTTCTTCTTCCTCCTCGTCCACCTGTGCACCTTCCCCCCCTTGGTCGACTTGGGCCATATTGGGCGGGCGAGATTGTCAAAGGAAGCCAGACCTCACCGGGCCTCTGGGCACCATTACTGGCAGAGATGCTTTGCACACCCGTGCGTAGTGGTCAGCAAGGCCGCACCGCCCACAGGTTCTTCCTACCGCCGGACACTCCGCAGGGTGGGGCAGGTCGTAGCCGCACTTCTTCAACCAACTACAGGTGGGGAACCCCTACTCCATGGGCATCTGGGGTAAAGGACAATGCATGCTAAACAAGTGTGATGCCCTATAGAGTGAAACCTCAATAAATGTGTTTCAAAAGTAACTATTGAGATGATGTACTCACTCATTTTATGAAATTTCAATAGAATAAAATGAATTTTAAGTTAGTACACAGTCTCTGGCCCTCATCATGTTACTTTTGAAATACATTAATTGAGGTTTCACTCCATAGGGCATCACAGTTGTTTAGCATACGTAGCCGCACTTCTGACACGCTTCTCCAGCTCTACCGCCCCGGTCGTGGAAGTTGCCGCTGGGTCTCCTGGCACCTCTGCTGCCACGCCCCACTGCACACACCTCCTCCGTTTTTACGGGACATGTGCCTGCCTCCATGCTGGATGCACACGCCTCTGAGACCTCGTGGCAACGCCCCAATTCCAGGATGCGTGCAAGGGTGGTCCCTGGTTCCCTCAGCACCTGTCGTCGCAGTTTCCCTGACAAGCACGCCTAGATCAGGAGGATCCCGATCATATCATCGAGGTCACCCCGCGCACATGTCAGAGACAGGCGTTTGAGACGACCATAAATGTGTCCAGCGTCTCATCCTCCTTCTGGCAAGCCGACAACATCACAAAGCACTCATAGTCTGCGTTGGCTAAGGGGAAGAAGTGATTGCAGAGAGCTGTCTTGGCTGCATCATAAGAGACATTGGCAGTCTGGAGGGACTCTATTTCTTGCACCGCAGGCCCTGCTGCATATAGCAGCATCGCCAACTTACTGTCCTCGTTGGTCTCTATGGTAGCCCTGAAGTACATGTCGAGACAGTCAACCCACCTCTTCCATCTAGGCCCCAGACTGGATGGTGGGCCCGAGACGTCGAATTCCGGGATTGGCTGGAGTGCCACAGGGGCCTGCATTTGTGCCATGACTTGGGGCCTCCAAGGCCTTGAAGTACACCAGTCCAGAAACCTAACCTGAGCTCAGCAGCCAGACCTGATGATGATTTCCAGCAGGCCCTGCAGGCCGCAAAGTCCACCAGTCCAGAAGTCTGACTTGAGCTCAGCAGCTAGTCATGATGATGATGATGATGATGAAGGTGAAGATCTCCAGCTGCAGAACTGCGCAAATGGGCCACAGTCCACCAAGGATGTTCCAAGAATTGAGCCAGGGAGGTCCAGGGACAAAGCAGGAATCAGCAGTCTTCCCTAGCACGTCACCTTCACTCAGTCTAATTCGCCCAAAAATTTAAAAAAACTTCAAAATGTGGGCATGTGTGAGCAGAGATAGCTGCCCGCTATCATTGTATCCGAAAATTGGGGCTGGATGGCATTCACGGGCCCCTCCGGAGCACCGTGATCATCCACTGCCTGATTCGCAAAATAGCCGCCTGCCCCGTGGTAGACACTCGGCCCGCGGCACAGAACGAACGAAGTTCCTCATCTGCTCCGTTTTCAAAAATTGTTTCATTCATCACCGCCAGGCCCGGGCGAGATACCGGACTCGGCGCCACAATTGGTGGTCTGTCAGTGCCCCCACTTGCGATGCTCGTGAGCCTCAAAACCCCCCCACAGACTCAGCCTACAGACGTCTGTAGTGTTCGGGCTCCACGGTCGCACTGACGCGGCCAGGAACGCTCCCTTTATTTATAGTGCATGCAGCGGAGTGCAACGTCACTCCACCCCGTGCTACATCCCTTAAAGGGGCAGCACCACACGACCCGTCTGCCGCTATTGTTACACCTAATCTCAATTCTCTCTTCATCTGTAACCTTAAATATGGGAGAATACAAAAACCATTGCCAATAACGGCAGCAAATCGTCCGCCTCAGCCACTCGTAGGTGTCTCCCATCGTAATCGAGCCCTGCAGCCAAGATGCAAGACGCAGCTTTCGTCCTCACTATGAAACTGCATTTGACAAAGCAGAAAAGCACATACAATCAGAAGGACTTTTCTAGTTTGAAGTAAAACATGAAATGCTGATATAAAGAAAAGAGGGGCGGGAGGTAAAGACGACACACTACTGTAATGGAACCGCCATATTATGGCAGGATTTGCTCCTGTAATGGCAGAAGTAGGTAATCTGGCAACTCTCCAATATAAGCGCCTCGAAAAACCTTGTATACAAGGGCATTATAAATACCCAATAAAAAAAATAAAGACATTCAACCACAGCAATCCCTATCCCAGTATCAACTGGCAACCAGGGGAACACTCACTCAAGCAGGCACCCAGAAATTCTAAGGCAGGAAAGGGACAATCACACAGAACACCAGACATTCTCCTGAAAGCAGAGAAAGGCAGGAAGATAACAAAAAATCTAAAAATCACACACTGGGCGGGTGTCACTCGCCAGGGAAGCTGTTCTCTCACCCGCCAATCCCCCAACCCATGCATGCAATCAATGGGCTCTCACCAGTCAAGAAGGAAATCTCTTGTGTTTTCACTTGATAACACATCCCTCTTATATCCTGTAAAAAAAAAAACAAAGCAAATGATCATATAGAAAGAGAAGGAAAAAGACACATGGGAAGCATTCCGATAAGGAGGCAAACAGGCGGTATCTGGTCAATTAGTTGAATGCTATTGCACCTAACACCAATCCATCGAATTATAAGCATCGAAATGTCATTCCATTAAATGACCATTTCATTGTCTATTATTCGATGGATCCATCGGAATGTGTTATATTGGATTAGGGTTAGGGTTGGGGCTAGGGTTAGATAAAGGGTTAGATTAGGATTAGGGTTGGGGCTAGGGTTAGATTTAGGGTTAGGGTTGGGGCTAGGGTTAGATAGGGGTTAGGGTTTGGGGCTAGGGTTAGATTAAGGATCACATTAGGGTTAGGGTTAGGGGGTGGGCATGGGGTTTGGGGGCTGGCTGAGGGGGCAACCCCCCCCTCCAATATACATAAAAACTTTAAAACGTTACAATGAGCTGGCCAGTGCCAAAATTTCAGCACTGGACAGCTCCATCTAACGTTTTAAAGTTACAAAAAAGCTTTGAAATGCTATTTTGTACTTGTAAAAGTGCATTTCCATTAAAACCAGTCCATTTATATTTTCGATGGACTGGTTTAGATGGAAATTCACTTTTACATGTTAAAGATAGCCTGTTGATGCTTTGGCAGATGATGCTTTGCATTAGATGGTTTGGTATGTAGATGCTTTTTTTCTGCTGGATTGACCATAAACCCAAACCGGCTGTTGCAATGTGGCTTTTGCTATAGATGACCAGGAGTCGACCGGTAGAAAAGGAAACCTCCTTTAATAGTTTCACTGTAGTACAGTATAGGTAAGCCCACAGGTTACAGGACTCCAGTACATTGGGGAGCGCCCAATGGCACACCCTCTGTCTCAGCCAGCCACTCTCCTGCTGTTATCCAAGAACATTCAGCAGGTAACACTCACACCACATTCCTCTCTCAGAACACTCCAACATCACATTCATGCAAAGTAGACAGGGCAGGAGGAAAGCACATTGCAGCACATCTCGCCCTTATGTTAAATCAGAATGTGAACACAATCAAAGAAACCTATATAAAGACTGGAGGTGGGTCTCTGTACTCCTGCTCTCTAGATGGCAGGGGAGAGGCACAGAGGACCCCAGCCAAGATTCTCTATTTGGTACACGTGGGCAAGCAATCAAGGCCTAGCTCTCAGGAGGTGATGCAGGCTGGTTCTTAAGTACAGTGTAGTCCCCAAGCACCCACAAAGGAATGTCCACACACTGTATTAGTGAAAACACAGTTCTTTATATAAATAGGATTCAGGTTATATACACAATCACAATAACACACGTTGTGCTCAGTTAATCTAAAATGGCAAATATATACACAGTTCTACATGGTAGTGCAATTATTATGAGATTTCATTAAAGTGCAACTGTACTTAGTTTAAATGTCACATAAATTAAGTAATAAAGCGAACAAACAATAGGCATAGGAGGAAAAGCAGTTGGTTAGAACAATGGGCAGAATACTGGCCCCTACCACTAGACACATTTCTGTCTGGAGATCCCCCCCACCTGGGCAACCTGTAAAATAAAGATATACTACAAGCCTAGTCCATATATTGTTCACGGAGTCTTATTTCCTTCTGAAATGCTTCTACCCCCCACAATGTTCCTGGAATAGCAGAGTTCTTCGAAGAGGTGTTGATGGATCCTTCTTGATGACTCCCTTTAAGGCAGGAGCCACGGATCATCGATAGTCCTCAAAGAAGGTGGACTTGGTGTCGATGGTTCTCGATGGAAAGTTGGATGGCGTCAAGGAAGCAGCTTCGGTCCTGGCGGTTTTCGTCAACGATCGGTCGTGGACATCCTGAAAAGACAAGGCATGCGGTGCACCTCAACGACAATGGTGCATAGCCGCAAAGAGTCTATGAAGAACTTTGGCCCAGCAAGGCCGTTGAGTCGTCCGGAGTCTCTGCGGTCTTTGGGCGGCGGATGCTCTTCGGCATGTCTGTGGCCTCGACTTTCTCTGGCGGGACCACATGGTCGGCGGTGCTGGCGAGAGCGTACTTGGATTTAAAGTGTCTTAATCAGGTGGAGCGTTGCGGCTCCAGTCGTTGCCGGCGTGGCATCAAGCAGTCCCCACTTCTGGGCAACACATCTTCGACGGGCCTCCAGTGGTTGTAGCAAACCTGCAAACCCTGGTCGACGGCAGTGGACGGAATGGCCGGTGCTTCTCTTCGTTCTCCTCGGCAGGCCCTGTCTCTGGTCGGCAACCTGTCGAGGGTCTAACTTCCAGGGAGCTTCGACAAAGGTTGGTGGTGCTTGATGGTCCCTCGTAGCTCGGGAAGAAGTCTCCTAACCAGGTCCTCTCTCGATCAGTCCTCGATAAACTTGACAGTTTTCGGATCGGGTCGAAGCAAATGCAGCAGCAAGTCTTCTTCCAGCTGTGCTCCAAGGATCAACTTCAGCTTCTGAACGATTTCTAGCAGTGAGAGGCCCCCAGCTATACTGTTCTGTCTCTCATTCATTCTGCTGGGTCACACTCATTCAGGCCATTCTCCTCCCTCACAAACACTCACAACAAGGAATGTGTATTGGGACAAATACCCAGCCATTCAGCACTCCACACTGCATTCATACCAGTTTCGGGCAGGGCGTTCTCATTCATTGTATTACATACCGGAAACCAGACACCGATAACAAGAAGTGCATATTGGTCACACACTCCATTCACCCAGGTGCCACCCACAGCATGTACCCACAACAGAGTCACTGGGAAGGTTCCAGCCAGTCTGACCTGGACTTCCCAACAATACCATATATGGAACTTCCACCCAACAGCCAGTCAGGGGGAGGGACAGAGGCAGGGCTTCCCAGGTCTTTGCGAAAACAAGGTAACAGGTACTAGAAAGCAAGATGCCACAAGGGCCACCTTGTTTTCTATCAAGAATCAACTGATTTCAATGGCAGGACCTGGGTATCCCCAAAATGGAGGATACTCAGAGCACCTGTCAAATTCAGCATGGAGCTGCCACCAGCCCATACCCTGCTCTGTGGGCCACACACAGGTGCCCAAACATACACTAGGGGCACAGTATTGTACCCCAACCCATGGGTGCCATAAGGGTAGCCCAAGGGTCTGTACACCATACCAAAAAGAGGGAGAGCTGCACTACCAGGAATGCCACATGGACTCCTGGGCAGAAAACAATACAGAACACATATGAAAAAAAGACTATGGAACAAGGACAGGGATGCCCTGTCCCTCCAATGCATTTCCAGCATCACAACATACACATCAAAAAGTAGCACCAGGGATTCCAAGATAGCCGCCAGACCGAGAACACTGAACAGGTGCTCTCTGTCCCGCCCACACTTAAAGGCACCAAAAAAGCAGGAAATCCCCTCCCCGGGTAGCATCCGGCAGTCAGATAGTGTGGAAGCACGGACCAGACAGGGATGAACCCGCGGCACACCACCGGCACAAAAGAGCAGTCCCTCGACGGGACAAGACAGAAGGGGCAGTCTACATGCCCAAGCAGTTTGCGTCCCACAGGTGCATTCCCCATACAGCCCTGGTGAGCAGCACACACAACTGGAGCAAACAAGGCTTTAGTCCCTCCAGAGGAGGCAAGCAACACGTTCATAAAACCAGGAGAGAAGTGGGATCTGACCCTGAAAGGGAGACAACCAGGAAAAGAAGCGGGGGGGGAACTATCAAGCACAATAAGAGATTCCCTAATGCCACTGTGACCGGGAGACCGGAATAACAGTAAAATGGACAAGGAGAAGAGGCCCTCCCTGGGGAACTAAGAGGAAATGCAGGGCACTAATCACAAATCCCTATCAGAGGCTGGGGGCAAGCATCCAGAAGCGGAACAGGGCATATAGGGGTCGGGAGAGGAGGCCTTGATCACTGCAGGCTGGCGCCCAATGCCTCCAGTCCCCGACAACACCTAAAACCAAGAGAATAGAGACATAAAAGGAACAACAGCAAGGGACCACTCTCCCCCTCCCCCCGTCTACAACAGCTGACCAAGGCACAAGGCAGGATGTCAAAAAACAGAGGAAAAGACTGCCAGACCCCACGACAAAAAACCCACTGACTGAGGGAGCAACACAGAAAATGCAGGGGAAGGAGGGGGTACAAACCCTGAGGCAGAACAGATGATGGACAGGGTAGACGAGACCCCGCAAGAAGAGATACCAAAAGAGCGGGCAGTCACATAAAAGTTCCTGGAGCAATGCTTCCAGAACTTTGAGAATAGGATGGCGAATACGATCCAATCTCAACTGGATAAAAATAGAGAAGATCTGGCAGGGGCGTTAAAGGATGTGATGGGAGAACTACACATACTTGAAGCTAGAGTGGACACAAACGAGAAAGCCCTTCAGGAGATGGCCAACGACTCTCACAAAATGGAAGACTTGATGGAGCACCTAGCTAGAGCTACCCACAACTTGGAGATCCAGACCGAGGATCTCGCAAACAGATCGAGGAGAGCAAACATAAGAGTCAAAGCAATCCCTGAACCAGTGTCAAGGATGGCACTCTATTAAGAGTAGCACAGAACACCCAGAAAGGGTTTGGGTGGTTGTGCCAAATAAAGTGGACAGATAAGAACACACACAGCGGAAAGGAAAGAGAACGAAGAGTAAGCAAGAGTAGCAAGGGAAAAGATACAGAATGAATACCCTCTTGGGGTGTATGCAGATATAGGAAAAGAGTATTCCACGAACCTTGGAAATACTCTAGCCTTCTGCACAGTTTGCTATAACAGAGGCCCACGCTGTTTGCTCATGACTTGGAACAGCAGCTCTGGGTGTCTGTAATGTAGAAACAGGACAAGGGAAGGGGCAGAGGTTGACTGAAGGGAACCAACAGACAAGCTCTGTACAAAAGGGTCTACAAACAGTACAAGAGAAGATACTACAGACAAATCCAGGAAAGGAGGTGATAGCAAACTAGCAGAAGGAAATGAAAGGAAAGTCGTGTAACAGGATAGGATAGCAGAGGACAGTAAGGAACAAGGTTGAGAGCTCAGAGGAGCAGGAAAGCAATGAGTAAGCCCACAGGGGTAGGACTGTAAGGTAGAACGCCCAGAGAAAAAGGGCTTAGGGCAGCAGAGTAAAGCAGACTGCACGGCAAGGATCCCGTAAGGGCCGGGCAGTAAGGAGTGAACCCTGAGGGACAGGGCCGATGAACGTAGAAGGTAGCAGAGGACTGTAGAGAGCTGCTAGGCCGAGAACCCAGCGGAAAAGGTAGGTAGTAGGCAGCGAAGCGGGATACGCTGCAAAGTAGGAAGGCCCAGAGGACAAGGGCTGTAGGTAGCCAGAGAGAGGTAGGCTGCAGAGCAGGGAGCCCCAGAGGACAAGGGCTAAGGCAGCCGGAGTGAGGCAGGCTGCAGGGCAGGGAGCCCAGAGGACAAGGGCTGAGGAAGGAAAGCAGCTGAGCGTGATCAGCAGCAATGTGGAGAGCCCGGTAGGACAAGGGCGGAGGCTGGAAGGCAGCAGAGCGTGATCGGCTGCAATGTGGAAAGCCCGGTAGGACAAGGGCGAAGGCAGGAAGGCAGCAGAGCGTGATCGGCTACAATGTGGAGAGCCCGGCAGGGCAAGGGCGAAGGCTGGAAGGCAGCAGAGCGTGATCGGCTGCAATGTGGAGAGCCCGGCAGGGCAAGGGCGAAGGCTGGAAGGCAGCAGAGCGTGATCGGCTGCAATGTGGAGAGCCCGGCAGGGCAAGGGCGAAGGCTGGAAGGCAGCAGAGCGTGATCCGCTGTAATGTGGAGACCGCCAGGGCACTGGAACAAAAAGCAGGTGAAAGCAGGAAACTGCATACAAAGTTTGTAGCTCAAAGCAAAAAGGTGCCGGAAGGACTCTCAATGCAAGAGACTGAGCTCTCGCAGGCAGCAGCCTTTATACTGCCCAGCCCAGCACAGAGGCAGGCTAATTGGTTGCACCTGGCTCAGCACACCTGCAGACAATCGGCCACCTCCCTCTCTGTTCCTGAGCTGGTGGGAGCAGAGCAAATCCCTAGGGCTTCTGGGGATTGTAGTTCTGATAAAGAAAAATAGGAATAGCCAGGAATGGATTGTTATAGCCAAGTGCATTATGGTAAGTGTAGTTTTCTGTGAAAAATAAAAAGGCACCAAAGTCTTGCAAATGGGAAATAAAGTCCAAATAGTGAATAACGGTTGATCCAGGAGTTTTCTATAGATAAATGAATAACCATTTGTCCATATTGATTGCCAATGTATGCGCCCATGGCGCAGGCATGACAACCAGTAGGGGATGCAGAATTGTCTCAAACAATAAGACACATCTTTGCAGACCTGATGGATGCAGCGGACTGGGCAGAAATCAAGTTGGACCGGATCCATAGAGTGGGGCCTTAAAGAAATTAACTGAGAACAAGGCCAAGAGACACCCTGGTCACCAAGCATGAATATACCCAGAACGAAAAAATCCTGGGTGCCGCAAGAAGAGCAAAGGATCTCCACTTTAATGGCTCTGCTATCCAATTCTGTCAGGATCTCTCCCAGGTTACACTCACTAAGAGAAGGATGATGCGTCCAGTAGTGCAGGAGCCTATGAAAAGAGGTACCAAATACAGAATGACTTTCCCCTTCGGCCTTCTGTTCGAACTTGAAGGCAGGCAAAGGAGAATTACTACGGCAGAAGAAGCAGCAAGTATCCTGGGAATAGAATGCAATTCAACCAACAGTGAGGCCCAGGGCCCAAGAAAAGATCAGTTGAAAAGAAAGGCGTAGGAATGGTCCACACAAGAATCAAAAAAGAAAGCAAGGAAAAAGAGGGACCCAGGAGCACTGCCAGAAAATAACCCACAGGAAAATGACTCCCCAGAAAGGGACTCTTCCACCTAAACACAAGTCTGAGGGAAGAAAAGAAAAACAACAAAAAACACCCGGGGAGGGGTCACGGTTAGCAACTGCAGTGGGGCAGGGAAGGAAGAGGGGGATTCTTGGGAATGGCACATGGGTCAGGGACGACCTGCAAGGGGTAACGCTGGGAGAGGAAGGGAATTCAACCCCTGAGCAGGAGATTCGGGAGGGGTCAGAGGCTGGTTGAGCCTACCCAGCGAGGAGGGAGGGAAAGGGCGGAAGTTACAGAAGGGATAGGGGAGGGGGCGGGGGGCAAAGGAGGGGAACCAGGTCCAAGTCCAGCCAAGCACGCTCACAAATTAAGGCCCACAAATACAAAACCATCAAACAATGGCTAATGAGAAAACACTAAAAGTCCTATCACTAAATATTAAAAGCCTAAAAACTCGCCAACAAAAAGGACAAAATTCGAACACTTCCTAGCGAGAAAAAAAACCCAGACTGGATCACCCTAAAAGAAATCCACATACAGGAGAAAGATAAACATAAGATACGATAGCAAGGCTATAATCAGATCCAACAATCCAACAATGCATCAAAAAAAGAGGGGGACCTAATAGCAGTGCGGAACAATTCAGATCTCAAGACGTTAGACGTCAACAGAGACACTAAAGGGAGGTATATCGCCACACTCCTCCAGGGAAAGGGGAGACCATTCACTCTAGCCACCATATACGCACCTAACACAAGACCACTTCATCCAAACACACACTAAAAAGAATTGGAGGGATTCGCGAGGGTTAGAATAATACTCACAGGAGACTAATTTAGCATGGGATCCAGAAAGGGACAGGAGTGCTAGAATCTCTTACTCCCAGAACAAACCCTGCAAAGAATTGAGGGCAAAAATGGACAACCCATCACTGGTAGACGCCTGTAGGGAAAAGCGAGGCGACAGCAGGGGGTATACATTCTATTCACATGTACACAGATCAACATCTAGAATAGATTACATCTGAGTTTCGAGATCCTTATTAAGGCAAGTAGCAGACATAGAAGTGGGAACTATGGCAATATCGGACCATGCCCCGATCACACTGAAAATTAGAAGGAAATTAAACCCAGTGGGGCTATGGAAATGGAAATACCCAGTTTAGGTTTTCAAAGATGAGATCCTGAAAGGGGAACTACAGGAAGGGATAGAGACATACTTTCAAACCAATGACATCCAGGAAATAAGCCCACTCATTATCTGGGACGTATTTAAATCCACGATAAGGGAACGCAAACTACTAGAGGAAGATTTAGAAGCCAAAATGAAAGCGGTTATGCTTAAAATGGCAGCAGGGACGACAGGGGAAATTAGAAGGGAATACAGGGCAATCAGGGACCAACTTGAAATTATACAAACCAGTAGAGCAGTGCGCTCCCTAATGCACCTGAGACAGAGAGATTACCTTAAAGCGAACAGGTCAGATAAGCTCCCAGCTAAAATGCTGAGACAAGAAGGGAAAGGTAGGATCATCCTAAAGATCAGGACACTAGAGGGGGGGAAAGCTCCAAACAAACATCCATTACGAGCAAATTCACAAAATACTACTCAACCCTATATAAGTCGGACGACCCTAAGAGTCAGGCCCAACTAGAATACCTGGAAAACTGTAGCCTACCAAATATTACGGGCCAAAACAGGGCAGAACTAGAGAAATACATCACCATAGAGGAAGTCTGCAAAGCAATCACGTCACTCCCACAAAATAAAGCCCCAGGCCCAGACAGATTCACAACTGATTTTTTAATGAACTATTCAGGGAGGATTTGGCCCCTCGCCTAACCGCTGTTTTCAACAAGTTCAGGCAGGGGGGTGGAGGGATTTCACCCTCAATGGAAGAGGCAAAACTAGTTCTGTTACCCAAACCAGGGAAGGACCCGACTTTATGCAGCTCTTATAGACCAATAGCGCTCAGCAACACAGACACTAAGATCTTCATCAAAATCCTAGCAACTCAACTAGAGATCCTCCTTCCCAAGTTCATATACCCTGATCAGTCAGGCTTCATAAGAGGCAGACAGATGTACAACACCCGTAGGACCGCCCACATAATTGAAAAGGTCCACAAAACACACACTTCAGCCATATTGGTCATACTAGACGCTGAAAAAGCTTTTGACAGGTTGGAATGGGAATACATGTTCCATACCATGCTCAAAATGGGATTTGGGGAAGCCTTCATGGCCAAAATAATTGTCAACTACTGCAATTCCTCCCTATGCCTGTTAATTAATGGAGACCCAAAAGAAGTAACAAGAGGAACAAAGCAGGGATGCCCTCCATCCCCACTCTTATACGCCATTCACTTAGAGCCCTTATTGATAAGAGATAGGAAAGATATAGAGGGAATCCCCTTCAGAGGTAAGGAACACAAGGTGGCAGTGTTCGCCGATGACATGCTACTAATGATAACTAACCCGGAGAAATCCCTCCACGCAATAGATGAAGCCTTAGCCCAATTCGGAGAAGTGGCTGGCCTAAACAGAAACAGAAACAAATCGGAAATAATTAACATAGTTGTACCACTGAAAAGGGAAAAGGAGTTAAAATCTAGCTTCCCGTACTGTTGGGCAATAAAATACCTGGGAATCCACATCGCTAAAACTATAAACCAATTATTCACAGCCAATTATCCCCCCTTTCTAGCATCAATAAGAAACATGCTGCACAGCTGGAGCCCCCTGACCATTTCCTGGATGGGCAGAATGAATGATCTGAAAATGGTATGCCTACCAAAGCTGCTATATGTATTTATGGCCCTCCCCATAAAAATCCCCAAGCAATACTTCAATTACGAGGGCCTGCATCTGGAACCGCAAAAACCCAAGAATCTCAAATAAAGTAATGTAGTCGCCCAGAAACAAGGGTTGTATGGGAGAGCCAGACCGGATGGCCTACTATCACGCAGCTCAGATCGGAGTTTCAGGGACTGGTCTAGGGACGGCCGTAAAGGAAATGGAAAGAAATGGAGAGTGCAGTGGTGGGTGCACATCTAGAAGAGGTCCTTTGGCTTCCCAGGGAGGACAGGCCCCATAACATGTACTGCAGCTAAATCGAATCCCAGGTGGGGAACTCATGGGACACAGTTACGAAGAACTCCAGGACGTACACCTTCCCGTCACCCCTCACAACAATCTTCAAGAATCCACAATTCACACCGGATGTGACCGGGAAGGGGTTTGGTAAATGGCAGGATGGGGGGTGCTATAAGGTACAAGATATGTTAAAAGACGGGGAGATCAAATCCTTCCTCCCAGTGCAAACTGGACTTTGGGGTGGGCGAAGGGGAGATATTCCACTGTGCCCAAATGAGGCATTGGCTTCAGGACCCTAAAGTGAAAGAGACAGCAACAAGTGTCCTGACTCCATTCGAGAAATTAGTTACGACCAACGCAGGAGACAAACACATAGTGGGGGCAATAAACGGCCTAATTAAGAAGGCGAAATAGCAGTAGACATGCACCTCATGGCAAACAGGGTGAAAGAGACAGACCAATCAATAGAAGGGGTCAATGGTTAGGATTGCGGTCAAACATCCCCAAAATAGCACAGCCATTGCAGATACAGGAAATCTGGCTAAAGATGATGTAGGAATGGCACCTTACCCCTTCGAAGCGGTCTACAATCTACTCAACTACACCCATGCTTTGCTGGAGGGAATGCAGGGAGGAGGGGAACTGGAGACACATTTGGTGGCAAAGCCTGAAAGTTCAACCGTTCTGGCTAATGAGCCAAGAAGCAGTGAAGGAAATATTGGGGTTGGAAGAAAAGGGCAACCTGGGCCTGTTCCTTCTGGGCCTGGGGGAGAGCTGGAGAGCCTACCCTCGAGAGCACAATGCAAAGTGTACGTGATTATGGTAATGGCCGGCACTCTACTAGTAGCCCGTAAGTGGAAATCAAAGGTTGTACCCACAGAACATGAATGGGTGGCAAAGATATGGGAGTTGGTAGTGATGGAGTGGGTATCATACTCCCTCTGGGGGGACCACCAGAGATTCCTTATGGATTGGGACCTAGTGATAAAATTCCTTATGATGGACTCTAGACAGGCATGGTGCTCAAGGAGGATGAAACTGGTGGGAGTAATCTAAGGCCCCACCTCCAACCGGGCGTTGGACACATCTACATACCAATGAAGGGAGAAGCGCAGGGGTAAATGGGGGTTGGGGGGAAGGACACCAGTCCCAGAACTTAAGAGAAGAAAGAAGGGGACTCGCCTCCACGCAAATGGAGAATATGGAATGAGCAATAACCAACCGAGTGGAAACTGGAGCTATCAAGATCTGGGAAAGGGAGGGGAGTTTATTTCATGTTTTGTTGAAACAAAATGCCAATAAAAATGTATACAAAAAAAGTAGCACCAGGAATAATATATGTCCCTCCAAACTACAATATCAAATCCACCACCTTACATGGACCTTAGGTCCCCATCTTACCCGCACACAGCGTGTGGTAGCCCCCCACCCACACCAGAGGTACTCCTAACCTCTCTGTCACTGGGTGACGCGCTTCAAAACAGAGCGTCACACCACGTAGAGACTACACACTAAAACCATCCTTGCATGCAATGCAAACGATCGCACCCATGACAGCGGGACAAAACAACAAGCCTGGTCACCCATCAATTTAGACATGATAAGAAGAGACATGACAACACTACAACTAAGAAAAATGATACCATCACAAACCTCTCAATCACACTTGGACCATCTGACCAAAACATACTGTTCAACAATTTATTAATCAATGGGCCGGATTAAGCAGGGAGGGAGGCAGTTATTGGCTTCACCGCATAACGTCATATTTCTTAACGGAGGGACCTTATGAACTTGAAATTCTGTTTTATCAGAGCTACGGGCTCCTTTCAAGACACTATACCCAGGCAAATCAGATTCTCCTCGTCCCTTCTGTGTCCAGTCTTCCCTCGTCCCTGACATGTTAAAAGCTTGATCACTGGGACATCCACTCTTTAACACGCCTTTTGGGCCCCTTAGTAGACTATGTCTACAGCCCTGTCTCCCTGCTTAGGAAATGGCTAGTGGTTTTACACATTTTCAAACAGAGCATTGTTCTGGGACAGCTTCGCCCCTTCCTTGAACAAACTATTTCCATTCCCAATCAGTCTTGAGGTCCCACTCTTACAGTTATTGACTTCATTCCAGAAAATGACATATTTCCCCTGATCAGGAAGCCTAGACACAGTCTGTGTTCGATGTTGGTAACCCATCAGTTTATACCGAGGTACTCACAGTATGATTCTCCACGAAGAGTATTGAGTCATTGATGTCGGAAAGCAACAAATTGTTCCCGAAGTCAGAGTTATCCTTCTCAAGGTTCTGATCTGTGGGGAACTGGGCTAAGAAGTTTTCCATTGGCTTTTTATTTTTCGTGCCCAAAGCGTACTGTTGGTTTAGAGATTCATGGATAGTGAGTTTTCGCAAACATGTTTTTGATGACTTCCCTTCCTTTTTTTTGTCATGATGTTTTTACTTTTCTTGACTTGCTTTTTCCACACTGTCCTTCCTATGTCTTGACCTGGTGCTCATGAGGGACCTTCAAGGGGATCTACCAGCTCCCTTCTGCTAGAATGAAATTCCATTGCAGTGTCCTTCCCCCAATGGTTTTCAAGGTTTCTGTGGGCTTTTCCATGGCCACTATCTCTATAGATCGATTTTCCAGTCCTTGAACGGCTAGATGCATAGAGCCGTTACCAGTCTGGGCCTGCCCCTGACACTTATCTTTTGCTGAGGAGGGAGTATGCAATGCAGCTTTGTTAGTTCGACCATCGGCAAACATAACCTTTTCCTGCCCTTACTCATCTACTGGGGATGAACAGTGTTGATTAAGGTTGGAAGTATGGAGATTGCCTCTGATGTTATCAGCAACACACAATTCCTCTTCCCTTCTTGTAGGATTCCTCAATTGTGCTGAAGCCTGGGACGGTGGATTGGTCGCCAGTGCAGGGGGATTGGCAAGAGATTCAATTTTAATATTTAGCTCACTGAGTAACATTGTATGAGCTCTTACTTCGTCCCCGATATTGTCATACAGTTCCACAAAGGAGAAAGTATTTAGGGCAGAAATTGTAGGGGAGGTGAGTCTAATTCTTTCATCCATTTCAATGAGTGTGTGATGCAACAAACCATTCTCACTGATGTTTGACGTTCCAGGTACTTCATCCATATTAGTGGGCAGTAATTCAGTTAAGACTGTGGGTTATCTGGGGCTATAATCTCCCTGGATGGGTGATTCTGATATGCCTATTATGTTGTTAAAACTCTGGCGAAACTCAGATGAATGTTTATCTTGCAATGGCCTCAACAGGTCATCTGCTACCTCTGGCAAGCTCTGGTCGTTAATATGTGACCTTTCAGTCAATATTCTCACACATGTTGAAGACTTAAGAACTCTGATCTACGTGCTGGTCCTTGAACGTGGGAAGAAATCCGTGATTTTACGACCAGCAATGGGTGTCATTATCCCTGGGGATTGCGAGGGTGGAAAACTGTTACAAACTGCTCTAGGCTGTGTGATGAATCAGTAATGGCCTGGGACCCTTCTCATGTAACCAGGGAAAGGCAGACGGTTCCTGATCCCGACTTTGGGGGTGGTGTACTGCCGGAGGATCACATGGGGTTGGGGGGACAGGCTAGGAAGACTGGGAAACCCCCCTGTTTAACTTTCCCCGTATTCCAACACAGTTGATGGCTGTTTGCCAAACATAAGTTAAAAGAACTAATTTTGTTATTAAGGACTACAAGTCCCATAATCCCATATGTACTGGGACGAGAAAGAGGGCTGAAGATTCATGCTGTAGTAGTATTAAGCCTAACAGCCCACACCTGAAGGAATCAGAGAAGCATAAAAGGCCCCCTAAGGTGCCGGCAATTAGAAGGAGCTGGAACTGTGACTGGAGTGCGTGCTGTAGAAGCAGAGGCAGAAAGAAGATGACAGTGTTGTGCGAGAAACCTGAAGGTGTCTCCCTAGCTAGTCCCTGGGGATCTTTCATCCAGATGGCCAGGACACAGCCATCGCTATTGGATCAAGTTCCTGGGGGTGGACCAGTGAGGGAGGATCACTTGGATGGGGATCCTTGGTGAGTGGGACACCGACGGGTGATGTCAGGATACCCCAGGTGGTTGGAGGGAGCATGCAGCACCAAAGTACTGTGAGTGGTGGCAAGAGGTTAAAACCCCTTTATTTTAGGACCTTGCTTTGTGTCCTTTGCAGGCAAAGGGCTAGGCGTGGACAAACCAGCCCCCTAGCCCTTCCAAAACAAGGAAAAGAGGCACCGGACTACATTTCCCAGCAGCCTCGCGTGCAGGAGAGACACTGGAAGGCTTCTGGACCCCGCCCTGGACAAACGCGCATGCGCGCCCGAAACACGTGGAGCGCTGCTTGCGCTACGGGATCTGAAGTGGCAAGACGTGTTTCCAGCGGGCTCCTGCAGGCAGCTATCAGCGGGGCCACACCCCGCCTGCAAACTCTGCAGGCCCCGCTGAGTCCTACAGAAAAGTGCATTTAATTCTTATTGTTATCCAAGCTCGGACACTCGTTCCGTGTGCATTACGCTTCGCAGTCAGTGGCGTTTCGGAGTCCGGCGGCATTGTGATATTTGAAGCCGCACAGCTCCACGCCAAGTAGCGAAGCGCGGAGTCGGGCTTTCCGACTTTAACCCTTGCAGTCCTTACGGCCGGAACTCCGGCACAGCTAATTCACGAACGGAGCACCGGCACTGCTCATTCGCTACATTGCGAGCCGGAGCTCAGACACTAGTCATTCGTGTTTGATCTAACTGTGGCTAACGTTTATCAGACACAAGTTATTTGTATTTGTCTAACTGTAAAGTGGCTACGTTTATGCCGGGTTCCTACGGTATGTTATGTCAAGTGTGCTCCATATTTTAAGCGTATGTGCGCTCACTCCTGTTTTCTGGTTCTTGTAGCGGAGTTCCGTTGTTCGCTCAGCAAGAAAGAACACTGGTGAATTAACCCCGAGTCTCCTGCTGACACCCGAAGCTAAGTGCTTTCCCTTGTTACCTTATGGCATTGTGATTTCTATGTGTGGTGATCATATGTTCTGCAGATCAGTGGGTAATATGCAAACTGCTAGATAGCGTGTTTCTTAGTGTGTGCAGTGTTAATTGCTTAAGCAGAACCCCCGGAGGGGCAACACATCAAACCACTCAGCTTTCCCTTATCCCTCCTCTTCCCTTTCCCTACCTTGTTACCCGGTTTTCCTAATCACCCCAACCTAACCAACCAGCGGACCCTAACCCTCTTTCCCCGGAGGGTCGCGGAAGCCTGTGTTGTAAACACTCCCAGGCCCCAAGACCCAACGGGGAGGTAGGTGTACGTGCTACCTCCGCGCAAGGCCAAGATCGTGACAGGAGCGCAAGCCCACGTATCATTAAGCGCCCAGGTAGCACGTCACCATGGAGGAGGTATTGCAAGCCCTGAGAGACTTGAAATCTGATTTGCTTGCCACAAGGCAGGACTATGTAAATTTGGCTGGCCACGTCCATACGTTAACGGTTCAGGCAAATGCACAGGCCACCCCATTGCCCGCGGACCATGCACCACCCATCCCAGTCCAGGTACAGGTGTCCGCCGAGCCTACACTTCCTTTGTCAGTTCCAGAACGTTATCATGGGGATCCCCAAAAATTCAACCAGTTTGTAATGCAGTGCCAATTGCATTTCATCACCAAACCAAATGTGTTTCGCACGGCTCAGTCTCGCACAGCCTTTATGATTTCGTATCTTGGGGGTGATGCAGCGTCATGGGCCACTCCGCTGGTTACGAAAGATGACGCACTTCTCTATCAGTGGGACTTGTTTTTGGAGGAATTTGGGAAAATATTCAATCGAAGGGCTGCAACTCTAATTAAGGACAGGGAATTGCTCACTTTACGTCAAGGGGGTAGGGATTTGGTTTCCTATGTGACCACCTTTAATCGGTTGGCTGTGGAGACAGACTGGCCTCAGGAGAAGCGCCTAGCACTATTCTACCAAGGACTAAGGGACGAGGTAAAAGACTTAATAGCTCAGGTAGATCCCCAACCCGAAACATGCTCCGCTATGATCGACCTGGCCCTACGGTTGGATCAAAGACAGTATGAGAGGAGGTTAGATAAGCGTGAGTGGGATCCCAAGCCCATGGTCTGTCTGGATCACCAACCGAAACCAGGTAAGAGCGAAAAACCCTTAGATGAACCAATGCAAATAGGGACGGTTCGAGGCCCTTTAACCCAGGAAGAGAAAGACAAACGACGTCGAGAGAAGCTCTGTCTTTACTGTGGGAAGGCCGGACATTTTGTTCGAGAATGTTTAGCAAAGCCCAAGGGTGAGCAGTCGGGAAACGCGAAAGCTCGTTAGTAAGGGTGGCCCCGGCGAGCCAATCTGAGAACACCCCTAGTTCCTTAGCTAATACCCTGCAAAGCAAAGTAGCACATGTGACCGTTTCAGGTCATATCTCCTGGCAGGATCATCGGATACCAGTATCATTGATGCTGGACTCAGGTGCTACTGGAAATTTTATCGATGAAACCTTAGCAACACAATTAGGGGTTCCGTTACTGTCCAAGGAACGGAGTGAAGAGGTAAAGTCTGTAGATGGATCACCCTTGATTTCAGGCCTAATTACTAAGCAAACTCAGTGGGTAAGTTTAGAATGTAGTCCACAACACTCTGAGAACATCAGCTTTGACGTAATAGCAGCGCCCCAGTTTGGCATGATTTTAGGTCTGCCATGGTTGAGGACCCATAACCCCGAAGTTAATTGGACCCAAGGAACAGTGCGTTTCGTGTCAGACCATTGTAAAACAAATTGCCACCTTGAGGAGATCAAAGGCGTAATGCCCTACGAAAAACATGTCATTGGGAATGTTGAAACTGGTCTCCCATCTGTTTATCAAGACTTTAGGGACGTTTTTAGTAAAGCCGCTGCAGAAACTTTGCCTCCTCATCGGACTTTCGATTGCAGAATAGATCTGGAACCAGGAGCGGCCTTGCCCTGTAGCAGGATTTATGCACTGACAGAATCTGAAAACGAGCACCTTAAAAACTATATTGAGACGAATCTGGCCAATGGCTTCATACGTCACTCTAAGTCACCAGTGTCATCCCCTTTGTTCTTCGTTCCTAAAAAGACCGGGGACCTAAGAACGTGTATAGACTATAGGGCTGTTAACCGGATAACCATAAAGAACCGCTACCCTTTACCGCTGATACCAACTCTATTAGATCAGGTGAGGGACGCCCAGATTTACACCAAGCTAGACTTAAGAGGAGCGTATCAACTGGTGCGGGTGCGTGAGGGGGACGAATGGAAGACTGCCTTTCGAACCAAGTTCGGTCTATATGAATACCAAGTCATGCCATTCGGCCTCTGCAACGCGCGCGCCGCCTTTCAGCATTTTCTGGACGAGGTCTTACGTGGATATTTGGACGTGTTCACTATGGTCTATATTGACGACATCCTAATTTATTCACGCAACATCGAGGAACATCAGGCTCATGTAAAAGCAGTGTTACTACGGTTGCATGAGCATCAACTCTATGCAAAATTGGAAAAATGTGCGTTCCACCAAACCTCAATAGAATTCCTAGGGTTCATTTTATCACCCAAAGGCATTACAATGGATCCGAAAAAAGTCCAAGCCATCACGGAGTGGCCGTCTCCCACATCTGTAAAGGAAGTACAAACGGTGTTGGGGTTTGCAAATTTCTATCGTCGGTTCATTGAAGGATTCGCAGCCAAAGTACAGCCCATCACCCGTTTACTAAAAAAAGGCGTAGCCTTTCAGTGGGATGCGGCTGCAGAGACAAGCTTTGTAGCTTTAAAAACTGCATTCACAACTGCTCCTGTGCTATTTCACCCCGATCCCACGCGTCCTTATATCATAGAAACTGATGCTTCCAGCTATGCTCTTGGTGCAATTTTATCCCAAAGAGACGACTCCGGGCAATTGCACCCGGTGGCCTTCTATTCACGTTCCCTGTTACCAGCTGAACGAAATTATGTGATTGCCGATAGAGAACTCCTGGCCATCAAGGTAGCATTTGACGAGTGGCGTCATTACTTGATGGGTGCTCGGCATACGATCACGATACTGACGGACCATAGGAATCTTCAATTCCTAAAATCAGCCAAGGCTTTGAGTCCCCGACAACTGCGATGGGCGATGCACTTTGCCGAGTATGATTTCGTGGTAACATACCGTCCGGGTACGGAGAACAGAAAGGCTGATACACTGTCTCGTTACCCGGAACCCGACCCTAGTCAGGGTAAAAAAGAGGAACCAAAGCCAATGGTACCACTCACACGTATTGTGGGTAGTATTGTAGTAGATGATATGTTCAATAACATACGGAAAGCCATGTCAGCTCAAGAATTAGTGCAGTGGAACGATCCAGGGAAAAGACAAACAATCAAAAATGGTTTACCCTTCTTTGGATCATCCCTGTACTTACCAACACCTGCAACGCGTAAACAAGCCATTAAGTGGTGTCATGACTCACCCTTTGTAGGGCACCCTGGAATCGTCAAAACCCAGGAACTGGTAATGCGTCATTTCTGGTGGCCTCAAATGAGGAAAGACATTCGAGAGTATGTGCATACTTGCGAGTGCTGTTTAAGAAACAAATCAGACCACCAAAAACCGGCTGGCATGTTGCAACCCCTGCCCACTCCTCCAGTACCCTGGCATACTGTTTCCTTGGACCTGATCGTGAACCTACCGGCAAATCATCACTTCACCGCCATAGTGGTGGTAGTAGATTCTTTGAGCAAATTAGCACATTTCATACCATGCAAGGGGGTCCCCACGGCAAAAGAGCTTGCAGACCTTTTTCTCCAGAATATTGTACGCCTACATGGCATTCCACAGCACATCATCTCTGATCGGGGTGCACAGTTCACCTCTCGCTTCTGGAAGGCGTTCTGCGAATCATTAGGAATTACCTTGCGATTGTCCACCAGTTACCACCCCGAAACCGATGGGCAGACCGAGCGAGTAAACCAGACATTAGAACAATACCTACGATGTATGACCTACGACAACGATTCTTCCTGGGTAGAAACCCTTTGGTTAGCTGAGTTGGCGTATAATAATTCCATGCATTCCTCCACTAAAGTGACACCGTTTTATGGCACCTATGGGTATCATCCGCGGTTCCAGCCTGTGCCCCATGTTACAGACTCAGTACCAGCAGTCAAGAACCATAGGCAACATTTAACAGAAGTATGGCATGTCATCAAAACAAACCTAGAAAAAGCTAAACAAGCATATAAGACTTATGCAGACCGGAAAAGACGAATTAGTCCACCATATAAAGTTGGGGATCGAGTCTGGTTGGCCACACGAAACTTACACTTGCAAGGCCCTAGGAAGTTCCAACCCCGATTTGTGGGCCCTTTTCCCATCGAAAAGATCATAAATCCAGTGGCGGTTCGCCTGACCTTACCACCCAGAATGCATGTAGATCCGGTTTTTCATGTATCCCTGTTAAAGCCAGCCTCACCCTTAACACGCCTTAATAAGCCTCCACCTATCATGGTAAATAGTGTACCAGAGTTTGAAGTGAAATGCATACTAGATTCTCGTGTTGTGCAAGGAGTTTTACATTACCTGATAGATTGGTTGGGCTATGGTCCCGAGGAGCGCTCATGGGAGCCCGCTACTAATGTCCATGCTTCTCGTTTGATTCGAACTTTTCACCTGAACAATCCCTCTAAACCAGGACCTGTTGGGAGGGGGAGTACTGTCAGGATACCCCAGGTGGTTGGAGGGAGCATGCAGCACCAAAGTACTGTGAGTGGTGGCAAGAGGTTAAAACCCCTTTATTTTAGGACCTTGCTTTGTGTCCTTTGCAGGCAAAGGGCTAGGCGTGGGCAAACCAGCCCCCTAGCCCTTCCAAAACAAGGAAAAGAGGCACCGGACTACATTTCCCAGCAGCCTCGCGTGCAGGAGAGACACTGGAAGGCTTCTGGACCCCGCCCTGGACAAACGCGCATGCGCGCCCGAAACACGTGGAGCGCTGCTTGCGCTACGGGATCTGAAGTGGCAAGACGTGTTTCCAGCGGGCTCCTGCAGATAGCTATCAGCGGGGCCACACCCCGCCTGCAAACTCTGCAGGCCCCGCTGAGTCCGACAGATAAGTGCATTTAATTCTTATTGTTATCCAAGCTCGGACACTCGTTCCGTGTGCATTACGCTTCGCAGTCAGTGGCGTTTCGGAGTCCGGCGGCATTGTGATATTTGAAGCCGCACAGCTCCACGCCAAGTAGCGAAGCGCGGAGTCGGGCTTTCCGACTTTAACCCTTGCAGTCCTTACGGCCGGAACTCCGGCACAGCTAATTCACGAACGGAGCACCGGCACTGCTCATTCGCTACATTGCGAGCCGGAGCTCAGACACTAGTCATTCGTGTTTGAACTAACTGTGGCTAACGTTTATCAGACACAAGTTATTTGTATTTGTCTAACTGTAAAGTGGCTACGTTTATGCCAGGTTCCGGCGGTATGTCATGTCAAGTGTGCTCCATATTTTAAGCGTATGTGCGCTCACTCCTGTTTTCTGGTTCTTGTAGCGGAGTTCCGTTGTTCGCTCAGCAAGAAAGAACACTGGTGAATTAACCCCGAGTCTCCTGCTGACACCCGAAGCTAAGTGCTTTCCCTTGTTACCTTATGGCATTGTGATTTCTATGTGTGGTGATCATATGTTCTGCAGATCAGTGAGTAATATGCAAACTGCTAGATAGCGTGTTTCTTAGTGTGTGCAGTGTTAATTGATTAAGCAGAACCCCCGGAGGGGCAACACATCAAACCACTCAGCTTTCCCTTATCCCTCCTCTTCCCTTTCCCTACCTTGTTACCCGGTTTTCCTAATCACCCCAACCTAACCAACCAGCGGACCCTAACCCTCTTTCCCCGGAGGGTCGCGGAAGCCTGTGTTGTAAACACTCCCAGGCCCCAAGACCCAACGGGGAGGTAGGTGTACGTGCTACCTCCGCGCAAGGCCAAGATCGTGACAGGTGAGAAGCAGTATCCCCCTACATTCAACACCTTTTCCCCATCCTACACATAGGATATTGCAAAACAATGCCCTCCCCCCTTTTCCGACACAAACACTTGCACTACACGAAAGACAACAGACTAACACCAGAGCCGTTTACCTGACATGTCCCAATACAAGGGTCAGATAAAGTCAGGCAATTGACTAGAATCACACACACCTGACAGCCCTTTCCCTTTCCCAAACGGATTAAAGGTGGAGCAAGAGAGCACAGTACGAGCAAGGCAGACCGCATGACGTGAGAGCTAACTCAGCACGGCAGTTCAAAAGGTGGAGAAAGACGGTGCATACCGAGAGGGTGACAAGGAGAGAATCGACCTTGCCCTTTCCAACCAAGGCCTGTGAAACCTCAGCCGAAGGAATTGTAAGACCACGAACGATAGCCAGCGTATGTTGCAGCAGATGTTAACGGTACACAAGACCCTCCTCCGCTGATTACCAAGCCGCAGAGAGACGCTGGTCTCGGTGGTACCAACCTTGACTCCAAAAGCAAATAAAGCAAGCAGTTCATAACAGCCGGTGAGTCGAGGGAAGAGTTGATAAGAAACCAAACTGTGTTAAATGAAGAATAGCAAACAGCTAATTTGAACTGTGAAAGGCTTAAAGAGCTATTGATGGAAAAGGGGGAAAACCAGCAACAGAGGAATCTGGCACCACGTAGGTGCTCATGCAAGAAACTCTGGGCGATTACCCGCTGGTAAAAGCTACCGTAACCAGAAGGCCTTAGGAAAATGTGAAAAGAGGTCAAAGTGGTCATACAGGGGTCTTGTAAAATCCTCTGTACTGTTGAAAGTCTTTGACCGACAGATGAACAGTATGTTGCAAAGATTGGCAAGAGTGTATCCAGCGGAGGGATGCCCACAAAAGGGGGCGAAGTCTAAAGTCCCGAAATACAGTATGTTGGCAAGAGTGAACCCGGTAGAGAGATGCTAACAGAAAGGGGCGAGGCCTGAAGTCCCTATGAACAGTGTGTTGACTGCAGTGAACCTGACCAAGGGAGACCCACAGTGAACTGTTACGGAAAAGTTGACAAAGAGTGAACCCGGCAGAGGGAGACCAACAAAAAGGGGCAAAGCCTAAAGAGTTGTTTAAAAAGACATTAAGATTTGTGAATGCAAGAAGTATAGTAAGACCAGGGGAATTGGATTGTCCCTCTTGGCATTGGGATCCGAGCTCGTCAGAGGGAGATTCCATAGGAGAGGCCTAAGCCTGATCAAGGCATACATAGGGGTCTGAGCCCGACCAAGGGAGATCCAGGGGTGAAAAGTCAGCACCCAAAGTCCATTTGGAAATGAACCTTTTGTTTGTTTTGTTGAATACATCAGGCCCTTGAAGGCAATAGACTTTTATTGAAACGAGACTGACCCATCAAAGAACCTGATAGCTGGTACGGAACTGTTGGCTCGTGCTGGGAAAGCTTGAGTGTGTGCTGTGCTCAGGAGATCCACCTTGTCCCGTGCTCAAATCGTGGGGGAGGGAGACCCCTGGCAATCACATCCTGGCTTATTTGTGAGCACTTCTTTCTTTATTGAATTCCTTTCCCACACTCTTTCTGTAATTAGTTGCAAAGATTTGGCAATCGTTTTTTTAGTTTAGGCCATTTTACTTTGACAAGACGCCACAAATACTGCCTTATTTTTAATTTGCTGGTCGGAGCTTGCTCCCATCTTAGATTTAGGCTTAGGTTAGGCATTTTTCCACCCTGCATTTTCAGTTTAATAAACACCCTTGAACTGTGATCACTTATGTCTGTCTTTACTGTTGCCACCATGAGTTCCTTACAGTTGGCAATCCAGGCAGAAGTGGGAGAACCAAAGGGATGACGGAACATTGATGCAGCAGATTTCACATGCTTATTCTGAGGGCCCTGTTTCCCAAACTCTGAGTTGTAGAGGGTGCTCATAAGAAGTTGTGCAGAAATGCTGCTTTTCCCAATGTGAACCTAATTTCAAAGATTGCGCAGCAAGAAGAGCGTTGGAGACCGAGGCGAGCAGCTGTCATGAAGCCATGAGTCGCAGGAGCGAGAGGGGCTCCTTAATCGAGTGGCCGGACCGAAGAAACCTTCAGCGAGAAAGGTTGTGGGTCTCTGTAAAGCCAGAAGCACCTGGCGTTCCGATTCCTTGCACGAGCACTGCTGGCAACAGTATCCAGTTTAATATACATTCTCGTATAAGGAGAAGCAAGCTGAAGTTATTCCTTGAACTCTTAACAATGGGACAATGGAAAAGTACCACTAGCATGTGGATGGTAATTTCTCTTTTCACTCGTGTGAAGAGCAAACGCTGCAGAAAACTATTGTCAAACACTTTAAACAGTGCATACCTTATAAAGAAGTGGTTGTGTGTGCGTAATTCTGATTTCCAGGGGAAGAGTGAACTTTGCATCTTTATTCACGTAAACATTAATTGTCCATAAAAGAAGTAAAGTGTTTAAACAATATATCTACAGTTGAAGAGAGAGCAAGCATTGCCGAAGCCAAGAGTATTCTCTATTAAGACTGAAAGCAGCCTTTCTTAAAGGCCAGAAAACAATCTAAACAATACTGTGAGCCTAATAGAAGTCCAACCTTGTCCAAGATACAAGTGTGCAAGCATTACATGAAGCCAAGACAGTGGCACCAAGGTTTCTGGATAATTATGTTGGCCAACAGTTGGCAGACAGAGGAAGGCAACGTTGGGGAAGGGAAACCTGCTTCTCATATGTATTATGTTAAGTTGACACAATCTATATTGCAAAAGACTGTAAGCAACAGAGAGAAGTGGGTCAAAGACAAACGAGTCGTTGTAGCAGATGGAGAAAAGAGGCAAAGGACTGCCCCTTTTGAAGAAAGATATTCAGAGGAAGAGTGCTTTGCCTATTTGACGAGGTTAAAGTGCCTTAGAATAATTCTTGTTTGAACATAAACCAGTTTTGAATCACTAAGCACTGAAGCTGTGGTGGTATATCTGTTTGTCAGTAGATGGAACACTTCAGTAGTGGAGAACTAGGAGACAAAGGAGAAGGTCCTCATGGTAACCTTTAGTAGAAGTGAACTTGTTGAAGTAGAAGCAGCAGCACTGTAAAGTCATCGTAAAACAGATATCTACTGTAAATCCTAATCTTGTAACTAATGAAGTGGAAAGTCCTTATTTCACCAAGGAGAACAGATTTTCTATTGTTTGAACTTTGCTTAACAAAACTTTACTTTAACATTAAGATATCCAGAACTGATCTGAGACTATCATACCTACATGGATTTCCTGGTTTTCTTTTGTTGAATATTGAGCTGAATTCACATTGAATCCTGGTGAAGGGAACTCGCTCAGGTTATTGAGAAGTTGTCAAGAAACTGTGAATACTATTGTTGATGTTATTTGAATTGCCATATATTTTCTTTGTGTATTTGATGTTTAAGTGTGATAGCCAGACATCCTGTGTTAGAGTGTTTCCCTTTAGTTTTGTTAGGTAGGAAAATCCTCAGCAGAGTAGGGACAGTGAGGCATTTCATATCATTCATACTTTAATAAAATGGCATGTTTTGAACAATCCTGAAAAAGTTGTCCGCCTCGCATTGCTGACCCCTCACAGTCGTGACTGCTGAAATGTACTAGATGCAGCACTCTCCAACACTAGTGGATTGCCCACGTTGGAACGCAGCTCTAATACCACCCCTTGGCCTCTCAACTTGCCTATGTCCTCTCACTGCAATGGCCGAATTCTCAGGGATACTGCATTTGTCAGTAACCCTGCAGGATTGTTATCACAATGAGAGGCTGATTGGATGCGCTATGCACTCTGGCACATTTGATGCCCGCCTCACTGCTACCACACCACCTGACAATGACTCTATGCATATTGAGATCACCATGCCCAGTACTACCAGTCGGCCCACTGCTGTTGGTACACCTAATGGCGCTGCCAGGCCCAGTGCCATCACACAGCCTATAGCTGCTATGCCTAATGTTACCATGCCCATGGCAACTTTACCTGTCAACGATGATGGTACGTTTAATGTTGCTGCTAGGCCTAATGCTGTTGCCTTACCCACTGCCACTTCACTGATCAAAGATGTTATGCCTAATGATGTTGCTATGCTTAATACTGTTGCCCTGCCCACTGCCACCTTACTGAGCAATGATGATGTTATGTTTAATGTTGCTGCTATGCCTAATGCTGTTGCCTTACCCACTGCCACTTCACTGATCAACGTTATGCCTAATGATGTTACTATGCTTAATACTGTTGCCCTGCCCACTGCCACCTCACTGATCAATGATGTTACTACGCTCAGTGATGCCATTATGCCTACCACCCTCTGTCCAACAAGGCGAACAACCCAGCCACACGCTGACACAGGCCACCCCACCCATGGCCCCTGAAGTGCGCCAGCAATAACGCATCCAACACCACCACCCCCACCTTCACCACAATCACCACCCCCACTAAAGTCACACATCCAGCCACCCCACCCCTCTCTACCTGGTAGATTCAAATTCAACTGCACCCCTATCAACACACAATCCTTCAGCTCACGCCTTAGACATAAATGACCTGATCTCAACATACAACATTGACCTCACAGAAAACTACAAAAAAGTCATGTCATTCAACACAAGGATCACTAATGCAAAGTCAGACTCCAAAGACATTTCCACCATCTTCAAGGACTAGAAACTCTCCCCCATCCCCCCAAACCATCACCAAAGTTGACCATGGTGCACTGACATACAATCAACCATGCTCAACATGCTAGACACCCTCCACAACAAAATCCTTACCAATCGACACACGCTGAACTCACCCAAACAGCCTCTCCCTACCACTCCTAACCACAGGGCTGCTGACTCACCTCGCTTTGCCTTCAAAGATGTTAACAAACTTGAAGTAATTTCCCTCATGAAAAAGATTAAACCCTCCATCTGTAAAGGTGAGATATGCCCGGCCTCACTCATCAAAGACTGTGCAGGCACTCTTACACCATTGCTCACCGCTTTCATAAGTGCCTCCTTCGCCTACAGATCCATTCCTGCTAGCCTCAAGGAAGCTTGGGTACGCTCACTCCTAAGAAAACCATCACTAGAGCCCACCTTCCCCAACAACTACAGACCAATAGCCACAGTCCCCTTCTTACTAAACATCCTAGATAAGGCAGCCTATCTACAAGTCCAACAATTCCTCGAATCCAACAACCTCCTTGGATTACGACAGACCGGTTTCAGCCCTGGCCACGGAAATGAAACAGCCCTGCTCGACCTTAAAAACCAGATGGACGACATCAAGGGCACAGACAAACCTGCCCTACATCTACTCCTAGACCTATCCACTGCCTTTGACCTTGTAGACCACAATACTCTGCAACCATCTCTCTGCCTCAGCATATTTCTCCCTCATGCAACTATCTGGATCACCTCATTTCTCCAAGGCAGAACCATGAGAGTATTCTCTGACCATTCCTGCCCTAAACCTGACATCATCCACTGCGGAGTACCGCACGGCTCCTGCATACCCCCCACATTCTACAACATTTTCACCCGACCACTATTCAACATACTGGACTCAATTGGCATCGCCTACACCAATTACGCGGACGATACACAAGTCCTCCTCCCTGTATCAAGTGACTACGAGTCAGATGCTAAAACCCTCAACTCCACTTACTCCACCATTCAAATCTGGATGGCAGAGAACTGGTTATGCCTGAACGAAGATAAAACAGAAATACTAATGATAGGACCGGTGCTCTAAAGAATCAATAATCATCCTTCAATATCGAGAACACCCTTATCCCCATCTCCAAGGCCATAAAAACTCTCGGGTCTACTTAGACTCCAACCTGTCCATGTCCAGGCAAGTCAGTGCCATTGCATCCTCTGCAGCCTACCACACCAAACTCCTAAATGCAGCCAGACCTTTCCTGACCACCGATAATTGCCTCACCATCGCTAGAGCCATAGTTAGGTCTGACTAGACTATTGCAATGCCCTCTTCATAGGCACATTAGCAACAAACCTTGAGAAACTCCAAACCATCCAAAATAATGCTCTCTTTGCTGCCATAGGCATCCCCAAAAGGGAACACATATCCGCAGCCAGAAGGCAAGCCCGCTGGCTGTCCATAAGAGAACATATCCTCTTCAAAACACTTGTCTTAACGCACAAAAGCATCAACCACACAGCCCCACTCTACCTCTCGCAAAGAGTAAACAGATCCTTGCCCTTGAGACCAATCAGAACACCTTACGCTAAACGCCTCACAGTACCCAAAGTGAAGCTAGCCAGAGGTGGTAGCACCAGCTTCCCTTTCATTGCTGCTTTCATTCCTTGGAAAACAAAAGATACAAATGAATAGGTCCAAGGATGCTAGGCTCAGAACAACACCTCCACATGTATTATCAAACTCTGCATTGCTAAGGAAGGAATCACTCTTCAATATTATGTTGAAGAGATAAATCTCATTTTTTTATATTAAAGTTGTGTGCAAAAAGACATAAATCCAACATTTAGAGAAATTAAGACATCAAAATGGTTTGCTAAAACAGAACAATCAGACAAAAAAATATATTTACAACACACAGTGCCAAAAAAACATTTTTTGGGCCAATCTCCAAATTGTGTGTGTGTAACAAACCCGACTCCTATTAGGATTTGCCAAGAAATTCACATATTGCAGTGTACATATTCAAGTCAACATTTGTGGAAAACACATAGAACAATGGTAGGTACACAAAATTATTTTTCTTGCGTAAACAGCATTAATGTGCTGTAGTTTTGGGGGGAGTAGTGCGTCTACACCAGGTGTTTCAGCCGTTTCTAGGTGGGCTAGGTGTGCCTCATCTTTAACACGGCCTTCATCAGGACGGAGTTCTGTGTAGATTGACGTCTGTGCTGCAGGGGAAGGAGACTACAGTCAGGGGGGTGTCTGAGCCAAAATTATTTAGTTTGAGTGAATCACGTGTGGTTGATGTAAAATCAAAAAGCACATAGCTTACCTATGGGTTAATAGATTTCACAGGTGCTAAATTTGAGATCTGCTAGCCGCATGGGCTGGTCTCTGTATGGTCCTGTTGCAAATAACAGAGAACGAGAGAAGCAAAGGGAGGTTGAAGCTAAACATGTCCCCGTTTAAAAAGGCATGAAAAAAAGTTTTTTATTATATGCAGGGAAAAAAATCTTACCTCTCGCTGGAGGTCGAAAAATGCTGATCCAGGGTGGTATCAGTGGGAAACAGACACGGCTTGCACAGCTAAAAAAATATATATGGCTCAAGTTGAGTGTAGTTACCTAGTAACAACTGTCTCATATATATAGCAGTAAGTGCAGGGTTTATTTTAAAGTACCTGTGAGGGTTGCAGCATGGGCAGCCTGTCTGCCAAAAAAGTACGAGCTGGAGCTCCTCAGGCTGCTGTGTCACAGTTGAGACTGCAGGGGCCTGACTGCAAAGCGTTGGTAACGCTGTTGCTAGGTCCCTGTAGGTATTTATATGTCAGCCATCTTGGAATGGCCCTAGGATCGAGTGAGAAACAAAATGATGGATTCTGCTCCATCCGGGGGGCACAAAAAAAGCTCAATCAATTATGGGTGTGATAAGTGTCAACGCGTGTCTAAAAAGTTAATTTAGACAATATTGTTGACAAACGGTTGTCATGGCAACCGTAAGCATTGCGGGGTGGCATTGGTTTTTTATACTCTGAGACAACATAGCTAATGGCCCCATGAGGTTGTGATTACCGAAAATACTTAATTTCAATATGTTGTGGCATGGATCACAAAATGTTTATGTGTCTCAGGAATCTCAGCAGAGAAAAACCATAATTAAGTAGGTGGACAGTTTGTATTGTATTACTAACAGCCCGAGAGGGTGAGAATTAGGGCGTGTCGTCTGGAAACTTAATACATAGTTTCATAATGACAGAAAACATTTGGAATTAACAAAGAAAGTATAGTTTTTCATGTAGGTGATTTCATACATTGACAAAAATAATAATAATAAATAAATAAATAAAAATAAATAAATAAAAATAAATAAAAAACACAGTGTCATAATGTCTACTGACTTCTGCATTTCATGAAATGAAAAATGATCATAGTGTTAAGAAGTTCATAGCTCATACTCAATCATTGGGCACATGTCATTACAGGAAAGACTTCCATTCAACTGACACATTTAGACCAGCCTGAACGGAGTTAAGTCTGTGGACCCACCGTTGTTCTAATTGGGTCAGCGTTTTGTTCAGATCCCCCCCACGCTTTGCTGGTTTCACTTTTTGGAGGACAAACCATCTTAGATCAGTAACACTATGGTTCTTACTGATAAAATGCTCTACTAGGGGCTTGTCTGCTACCTTGTTCCTGATAGTGATACTGATCTAAGATGGTTTGTCCTCCAAAAAGTGAAAAGAGTGTGTTTTTTATTTATTTTTTTTATTTATTTTTAATTTTTTTTTTTTTTTGGTCAATGTATGAAATCACCTACATACATACTTTCTTTGTTAATTCCAAATGTTTTCTGTCATTATGAAACTATGTATTAAGTTTCCAGGCGACACGCCCTAATTCTCACCCTCTCGGGCTGTTAGTAATACAATACAAACTGTCCACCTACTTAATTATGGTTTTTCTCTGCTGAGATTCCTGAGACACAAACATTTTGTGATCCATGCCACAACATATTGAAATTAAGTATTTTCGGTAATCACAACCTCATGGGGCCATTAGCTATGTTGTCTCAGAGTATAAAAACCAATGCCACCCCGCAATGCTTACGGTTGCCATGACAACCATTTGTCAACAATATTGTCTAAATTAACTTTTTAGACACGCGTTGACACTAATCACACCCATAATTGATTGAGCTTTTTTTGTGCCCCCCGGATGGAGCAGAATCCATCATTTTGTTTCTCACTCGATCCTAGGGCCATTCCAAGATAGCTGACATATAAATACCTACAGGGACCTAGCAACAGCGTTAACAACGCTTTGCAGTCAGGCCCCTGCAGTCTCAACTGTGACACAGCAGCCTGAGGAGCTCCAGCTCGTACTTTTTTGGCAGACAGGGTGCCCATGCTGCAACCCTCACAGGTACTTTAAAATAAACCCTGCACTTACTGCTATATATATATGAGACAGTTGTTACTAGGTAACTACACTCACCTTGAGCCATATATATTTTTTTAGCTGTGCAAGCCGTGTCTGTTTCCCACTGATACCACCCTGGATCAGCATTTTTCGACCTCCAGCGAGAGGTAAGATTTTTTTCCCTGCATATAATAAAAAACTTTTTTTCATGCCTTTTTAAACGGGGACATGTTTAGCTTCAACCTCCCTTTGCTTCTCTCGTTCTCTGTTATTTGCAACAGGACCATACAGAGACCAGCCCATGCGGCTAGCAGATCTCAAATTTAGCGCCTGTGAAATCTATTAACCCATAGGTAAGCTATGTGCTTTTTGATTTTACATCAACCACACGTGATTCACTCAAACTAAATAATTTTGGCTCAGACACCCCCCTGACTGTAGTCTCCTTCCCCTGCAGCACAGACGTCAATCTACACAGAACTCCGTCCTGATGAAGGCCGTGTTAAAGATGAGGCACACCTAGCCCACCTAGAAACGGCTGAAACACCTGGTGTAGACGCACTACTCCCCTCAAAACTACAGCACATTAATGCTGTTTACGCAAGAAAAATAATTTTGTGTACCTACCATTGTTTCCACAAATGTTGACTTGAATATGTACACTGCAATATGTGAATTTCTTGGCAAATCCTAATAGGAGTCGGGTTTGTTACACACACACAATTTGGAGATTGTCCCAAAAAATGTTTTTTTGGCACTGTGTGTTGTAAATATATTTTTTTGTCCGATTGTTCTGTTTTAGCAAACCATTTTGATGTCTTAATTTCTCTAAATGTTGGATTTATGTCTTTTTGCACACAACTTTAATATAAAAAAATGAGATTTATCTCTACAACATAATATTGAAGAGTGATTCCTTCCTTAGCAATGCAGAGTTTGATAATACATGTGGAGGTGTTGTTCTGAGCCTAGCATCCTTGGACCTATTCTTTTGTATCTTTTGTTTTCCTAGTTAACCCTCCTGGGTAGAATAGGTTCCACACCAGGAGCCCTATTTTTTGATTCTTGCTTTCATTCCTTGCCAACCTCCCTGAGAGCTGAACCTTTCCACATTGCCTTCTGCAAATCCATCAAAACACTATTTGCTTCAACCAGCACTCTTCTCGCTTGAATCCACACGTCAAACAGCCTACTCTGTCAATCTGTAATGTAACCTGTACTATAATGTTATGTATCTCCATCTATATCACAAAATGTTAGCTCTTGTAAGTCGTTCAAGTATGTAACAGCGCCACAATGCCTCCGTGCTGCTTCCACACTTTATAAATGCAAAAAATAAATACACAAAACAATGCACAGGATGAGCAACTAGCCATCCTTTAAATATACAAAGTAAGTGCTACTGCCAGCCAGAGATGGAAATACATGCAACTACTCACAGAACCAGTTGTCTGGATGAAATAACACAATGCTGGACTTCTAAACGTTACAGCTTCCTCCCTGCCAAACTGCAGAAACACTAGCCTTGTGCATGCTTCGCGGTCAGAGGGGTTCTTCTGGTGTGGTAGACCTCGGGTGTATTTAGCAGAGCTCCCAGAGTAAGAAAATGGATGGCTGAGTGTCAGCCCTGCAAGCACTTGTAAAAGCGAAGTCAAACAGCAGAATCCTGAGAGCACCAGCACTGAACATGGCTGCCAAACTGCAGAAACACTTGTTTCACACTTCCCTCAAAACAGAGGCCACGATATGTACCCTATTGTATTTCACTCGAATCAGACACCACACATAGTGTTTACCATCACAGGCCTACGATAAACACAAACTATTCCACAAGACCACAACAGTTAACAATGACATTACTTCTTTCTCCACTATGGCAGTGGACAAAAAGATTATCTGCTCACCACCCCCAAAGTACTTTACTGCCAGGCTGCAAGTCTTTCCAAAGCAAATTTGATCTTGCTAAGTGACAAACGTCTGAGTGAAACAATGACAAATCCTTCTCCATCCAACCACCACATAACTCCGGTTACTAGGCCCATCCAACTTCATGTCCATGGGAGGCTGAACTCCCGGCTCTGAAACCGAAACATGATTGCACTCCCAGCGTGTCTGTGGCACTGTTCTTTTGTAGAAAACAGGACCTTACTGCGTTGGCACGCATAGTTCTTCTTGTTCGGTTGTCTTAGAACGCACCTGCCGTTCGGTCACGTCATCAGTCAAGCTTCAGGCACTGCACCAGATGGAGCTGAGCCTAGGCTCCCTCCTCCTCACAATGTTCCCGCATCCTCCCGCACAAGAGGTGGCTGCGGTCTTGCATCCACCACAACAGTATTGGGGGCACCACACAGAGTATAACCCTCTCATCGCAGACACCATGTCCAAAGCTGCAATCACTATCACAACCAAATATTTTGAAAGATAAACACTCCAACAGTCCACATCCAATTGGTATAATCAAGTGCAGTTTCCAGGTACTTAAATTAGCTTTAGCCACCCATAGCAGTAGCAATTCATGTAGCAATTCAGCAGACAGTGCCGTTAGCACAGGTCATATCACCTGTATTATGAATGATAATTGCCCTCACAGGAGGCTGTCACCATATCACCATATACTCTAGAGTGTAGAGGGTATTATCTTCTTTTTCGAGTTTGGGGGAGTGAGGGGCGTCGATGGCCGCAGGCTGCCCCCCCCCTAGTACAACTCAGGTCCTTCTGCAGCGGGTAAGGCAGTAGGTTCAACTTGTCGCTGTAGTTGCGATGTGGCCTTTCCCACAGATGACCAGGAGCCACCAGGTAGAAAAGGAAATCATCTTTAAAAGTTACAGTATAATATAGGCAAGCCCACAGGGCAAAGGACTGCAGTGCTTTGGGGAACATCCACCGGAACACCTTTTCTCTCAGCTAGCCTCTCTTCCGCTGTCATCCAAGAACAGCAGGCAACACTGACACCGCATTCCACTCTCAGAACACTCATGACATCACATTCATGCCAAGAAGACAAGGCAGGAAGAAAGTCCATTACAACATAGGCACTACAAGGAGATTGCGTACACGGTCTCTAGCCAAGTACTGTAACCACCCAGGATGACAGGTAAAAAGGAAGCAAGCAAGAGAATAACCACACACAAGGCATACAGGGTAGACAACAGATCAGGTGCTTAACATGCACCAAAAACAGGCTCAAACTATCACATGTACCATCACGCAGAGCGAAGAGGAAAGAAAGAGGATTGAAAAGAAAAAAAACAAAAAAACACGAAAACAAAGCTCATCCACCAGACGCACACAACATTCACATGCACTGCACACCACTGAGACTATACATGCAATACCTCCACATCCTAGTACTTACTGTGACAAATATGAGGATTTTGTCCCATCTCCTCTAGGGGGAGACTCCTCCCATGGGGCCTGAGTGGTGTATCCACAGTGCAATGGTCCCCCTGAGGGTGGTGCACCGAGGGAGAATCACATGGGGGAGGAACCCCCTTATGGGATTAGGGACGACTATGTTCAGATAACACAGGATGCTCCCGAATTAGTACCCCTAAACCCCGCTCCAGTGTTCAATCCTCCCCGCCCTTGGTTTGATAATGCCAATATTTGTAATAGCCAGGTTAGTTAAGCTAATATACTTGACAAAGTTCAAACCTTAAAAAATGCAAAGTATTTTACATCGGACTCTAGCACATATACTGAGAAGAACATGATCAGGAGCCAAAGGATCACTAGGGAGAAACAGAATGAGCATTCTAGCTTTTCAAGGACTGAGAAGATGATGAACAGGAGTCCAAGGATCACTATCAAAAAGCAGATTGAGCGCTCTAGTTTCCCAAAGAATGTAATTGGCCCAATGCAGGAGTTTAAATATCAGACAGCTGAGATGTAATGGATAGACGATCCTCCAAGGGGGAAACCAGCAAGCTGTGCTGCGGTGAGAAGGACAAGAGCCAGCTGGAGGGAAGCTGAGAGTGAGGAAAGAGGAGAACGCGAGCAAGGTCCTAAAAGCCAGGACGGGTCATGTTAGTTCCGACTGAAACCTCTGGGCACCAGGAGCATCTGCGAAGTGCCCAGCAGAGAGGACGCACTGCCGGGAAGAAGCAGACATCCGGAAAGCCGCTATCAGCCGCAACAAAGCCCCAAACGTGGCAGCTGCAGCCGCTCTTTAAAACCTGGTACCTTCCAGTGGGAAGCAAACAGGTTACCCGAGTGGTGCAGGAGGTTCAGGGATCGGAGGGGTGAAGTCTGATGCCGCAGAAGGGGGGTCTGGGACCCTGGGACAGATTGCAAGTCTTGGATACGCACTCATTTCAAAACCAGAAGCAAAAGTCAATCCAAACATCGCAAGTCTGGGACCCACACCCATGAGAAACTGAAACGAAGCCAAACCGAATATTGCGAGTCAGTGACCCGCACATAAACGAGAAAATTCATGAAAGGTTAACTACTTGGCAGGAAAGTGAACCAAGCAGTTATATCGTAAGTCTGGGACCCACACCCAAAATAAGGGAAGAAAACACAGTGCAACAAATACTACATCTGGCAAAGGTAGTGTGCCAAGTTGGTAGGATAAATGGGAGAAACAAAGAGGATATTCCTGTAAACTGCCTATTGATGTTTATACAGGCCTGAGAGGCCCCAAAAGGAAAGAAACACTAAGATGGATTCTAGGGGGAAAGGACCACAACCCGAACTTTGGAATCCTACAGTTTTGAACCTTTGTTACTTGTGATTACCCAAGAGACTGGTTAAACTTTTTGTTACTTAGATTTATAAAGAATACCACAACAGAGGAGTCTAGGGGAAAGGACACCAGACCCTAACCTTGAGCCCTACATGTGAGGAGTTAGCAATGCAATGCGGACACAAGGTGTTCATATTTTTAAACAAAGACTTTTATTCAAGGAAACAAAGTTGGGTAAATGCTTTTCTAGCCCTATTATTAAGAGGAGTTTCCCTATCTAGAAAACAAAACTAAGGCTCTGTCTTTCAGGAAAATCTATAAATAATAAATCGGTTCTTGTGTCCAAAACACCCTATTCTGGTCCTCGCACTAAAAACAAAATAACAAAGGGTGCAAGGAAATGTCTTTAACTTGATGAAGGCAAAAGTGTTCAAAACCAAAATTAATAACTCCAATGAAAATGTTCTCCAAGGTAAAAGATCCTTGGACTTGGGCAAATGTCTCCCTTCCCCTAGAGTATTCAAACAAGTTTGATTGTAAAAGTGTTCCTTTAAGTAACAGTTCATTTAATCCTGCTTTGTACTCGCAAAGTTCTTATTCAAGCAATAAAGTTCAGTATAAATCTTTAGGTGAAACTTCTCATAGCTTTGTAGATTGCCTGGTATGCTCCCCTTCCAGGAATCCTGATTTAACTTCAATTGCCTGGTATACTCGCGTGCCAGGACGTTTTAAATGCTTCAGAGTTCTTTAGTTATATCAAAATAGCATATACCATGAGGTGCTTGGTTTAATTATCTTCGGTAATGCTTGTTTAAACTTCTCTCCCACATTGGCATCTGCCAAAAAAGTGCCTGTCCATTGTGATGAATCCAGTGGAGTCATCACGGATTCCCTGGCGGTTCTTGGGTCTCCTCCCATGTGGCCATGGGACCGCAGCCGCTACCTGATCCTGACCCGGGGGCGGCTATGCAATGAGGATCACATCGGAGGAGACAACTACCAGGGAGATGGGTGAGACGCGGTATCCCCCGCCCTTTTCCATGAGGAAGACCCTCTAATGCCCAAGACCTTGATGGCCTATTGCCATGTGTTTGTTCCCCCTGGTAAAGGAAGTAGAGAAACTTCTCAATAGTCTTGAGGTTCTTTTGCCTAAAGAATCAAAGCTCCAACAAGACCCCTTTTGCTTCTGGAACACCTTTTTGTGAAACCGTTATATTAAAAACCACTGAGAAAGATTATCCAAAAACTGTATGTCTAATGGCAACTATGGACTCCAACTGCCATAACCATCCAAGTACTGAGAGGAGGAGGATGCAGGAGTTGGAAAAAGCGGGACGGGCCTGGAGTAAGGAGACACTGACACATTATATAAATAATAACAGGGGAGGGAAAACGCCTCACTAGCCTAACTCTATGAGGGGTTTCTCTGCCTCAACAAAACTAACTAATGTTACCATCATCAGGATGTCAAAATAAATGTCCACAGTCCTGTGTCCAAAACCTATTATAACCCTCACAATCAAATACCACCAACTATTATCGCAAAAAATAATGTATGGTTGGCTGCTTTCCTGCAGTCTTGCTTTCCGGCTACAATTGTGGTTAACCAACTACTTCTAAGAGAAATCAAAGTACCACCGCCCTTCCATAATTCAAAGGGTACAATCCACATCACTGGTCCTTCCTGTTCTTTTTGCTATAAGGAATTGTAGTGCTTCAATCTTAAATCCCAACGTGATAAGAGAGTCTTCTCCTATTTCATCCACTATTAAGGAAGTGTCTTTCTTACCTTTTGAAGTGGATTTTTAATATGCCAGGGGGACAAAGCGCATCCCTGGTCGTTCCTTGGTCTTCAGTAAAGTATACTTTTGGTTCCCACTGATGTCTATGGAAGTTGCTTTATCGCACCCAGTCTGAACCCATTATAAGTATGGGCTCCTCACTCTGTAGAATTGTCCCACAGCCCTGTTGTACATAAACAATTGTTTATGTCTGGTGTTTTTACTTGGATCTGTCAGTCTATTAATTACGTTCTTCCAAGTCCCTGTGTTGGTTTCCCGGTAACAGAAGCCTAAAACCCAATGTGCAGACTGGTTGTTTTACCAAACCATCTGCGTGTCGGACATTTAAAGGACGTCTGCACCATCCAGAGTGGCAAGTGAGCAGATAAGCCGCACTACTACCAACAGGTTGAACAATTTAGCCACTTTAGCCATGATTGTGTGAAAAGAAGCTACATCGTCCAGTGGTGAGGCACCCCCAGGACTCTGCTTCTAAATAACGCACTTGTTCATTCATCCACCTGACGTGTTAGTAAGTCCTGAGGAAGTTCACTCTCCTCAGGCACATCGTCTTGGGTGTCCGGGTCGGAGAACTCCCTGTGTGGATCGTCTTCAGGATCCTGCCTGTAGGGGTCATCCTACCAATCTGACAAGGACAAAGTGGAAGGTGCAAGCCATCTCAATGAAAACGTGCTTCTGGGTGAGATGCTGCGTTTCCACCATGGGGACATGCTCCTGGGTGAAGTGCTTGGTCCCGGTGAGGGTGGGGTGGGGGGGGTGAGATATTCCACTGCCTTTTGGTTGATATTTCCTGTCCTGTGGTATGTGGGCCGGGGCCATCTCATGCTGCCAAACATGATTTTTTGCCTTTGCTGGAACTCATCTATGATGTTTTTCATGGACTGCATGAGCTCTGGGTGGAAAGGATTGGTGTCCTGCAGGGTGGGCTGTGTTCTTTGGGGGACAACTGTGGCACCTCAAGAATATCCTCCACATCAGAGAATTCTTCCTGGAGGATGACATCCAGTAGTTCTACCATTTCCTTAATTGGAGAGAAGCTGATGCTGGGTCCTGCTGTGCTAGGGGCCACCAGCATGATAAATGTACTCTTGGCAGTGGGTTCAATGGTTGCTCTAGACGAAATTGCAAATGGTGGTCCAGCGAAGATGTTTTCAATGACGGGACATTGCTCATAGACAAGGTAGCCGTGGACGAGAGGGTAGTCCTGGACAAGCAGTGTTTTGATCCGGTCGTTAATGGGGCTTTGCCCGTCGATGGGGTAGCCATAGGCGAGAGGTTAATTGTGGACTAGCTGTGCCACGTTGACGATAACTTTTTCTCCTTCGACAAGGCTTTTTCATCGACGACATGGAAGGAGATCTTTCCATCGACGGGAACGTTGTCATGAATGGGGCCTTCCCCATGGACGAGGATATTTTGGACAAATCAGAGCATTTCCCCGTGGACGGCTTAGGTGTCAAGGGTGTCTCGTGGTTGTTAGCAACTCAGTTTGTGGACGAATATCCTTTCGTCGATGATTGGCCCGTAGAACGGGTGCGTTTTTCCATCAGTTGGGCTGCAGAGGAGCTACTCGTCAACTATTCTTTACATGCATGGGAGCTTGCCTCTGCCTCTTTAAGAATGTTTTCCTTGGCCTTAATGGGAGGTGGAGACCCTCTATCAACTGAAGAAGCTCTCCTTTTAGGATCTTGCTTCACACTGGCCCTGTGTGAGAAAACAGGGGCTGTCTTCACAGATTCCTCGTGTGAAAAAGGGCAGTTCCTCTCAAGATGGAGTCGTCTGTGCCTGTCGTGAAGAGTCTTCTGAGAAAAAGTTGGACAAATCTGACATTTAAGACAGTGATGTGGATAGAGGCAGTAGATGCACTCAGTAAGTGGATCCTGACAAAAATAAGCCTCTTTCTGCATTTATTGCAGTTCTTAAACAAGGAGGTCTTTCCCTTGGAAGTACCTTCAAAGCATTGGCCTGCCATGGACATGAGGTACCTTGTGCTGATATTTCCTTCGATAAATTTAGACCCAGCAAGGAGTCCCTGTGCTCAGAAAACACAGGCTGTACAAAGCAGGAGAAACTCTCGCATGTTTTCTAAATGATAAAAGACTTGGAAGACTGGATTAAATTGAAGAAAGCTCAGAGAGCTGATGAGGATTCCCCTAGTCCATAGACTGCAGTGAAAAATCTGAACATGGCTGCCTGTGGTGGAGCTTAAACCCTGCCGCCTCATTGGCTAGGGTCACAAGGATCAAAATGAGGTGGAGGGACTACAAAAGTAAGTGCCTTTTCAGGCACAATGGGCAATCTGTATTGCCTTTTCCTAAGAGAAAAGTTAAAATATATATTTATTTTCAAATTCCCGAGGATTCCCAGTGTGACGACGGGGAACATTCAAGCATGTGAATCTATAAAAGATCCAATGCTGGAGAATTATAGGGTTTTGGCACAGAGGTGTGTTAGGAAAAATGTCCCTTAGGTGCAATTCTCCCTCCATTTATGGATCCCCACCCAAACGTTTTGCTTTTGTTTGGTGTCAAGGAGTTTCCCCGTTCTCACCTGGGTCCGGAGTTTGCCGGTGTCTTCGATCGCTGCCTTCTTGCGAACGCTCCTGGTCTTGAACAGCGCTGCTCGAGTCTCGTCTGGTTCCAGGTTGCGTTTAGTTCCGGGAGCACGTAGTCCAGGAATCCGGGAGTCTGGGAAAGGCTAGAAATGCTCAGAGCCAGGAAGGGAGAAAGGGACAGGAGCGGGTAATAGCACTGGGACAAAGGAAACAATACCGCAAGCTACGAACACACGTCTGGACTACTCTGCAATAGCATTGAGACACGCGGAGCTGCAGAAGGCGTGGTCTATAAATAGATCACGCCGCGTTCAGCGCATGGAGCGAGCAAGGGCTTCAGCTCTGGATGGCCATGTTGGAAGTAGTACGGAATGTAAGCCCCGTTGAGACAAGGACCAGGAGGTCCAAAAGGGGCGTGATCTGAAGTTCATGACATTTGGCTAACCTAACCTGACTTTTTCCAGTGGAGCCCAGCCTTCAGCTCCACTTTTCTGGGCTTTTGCTCATCTGTTATGGGGAAACAGACACGTCCTCCAGACTGTCACTACTGGGAAACGTTTCCCTTAGTCTTTATGTTGCCATTCCTTGGTAACATTTTATCTATGTGCCAAGTACCTTACAGGACCATGCATAGGGGTCTTTTGTTTTATGGCGCTAGACACCCTCTGAGGATTATTTGGTGACTGTACAAGTGTGCCTAGGACAAACTGGTGGCACTTCTTTTTAATTAGCCACATCACGTTTACCGGGTTTGCCTCAAGACTGTAGCCAGTGCCGAAAATGGCTGTGCCACTAAGTCTTTTGTTCTGTCCTTTGACCATTTTGTCCCTTTACCTAAACCCAGGTCGAGCTGACCCGTAATTCAATATTTGGGCATGCAGCATCCCACGAATACCTCAACTTTCACGGGCTCCTGCATGTCACGTGTGCTGGTACCCAGGAAAAGGATTGGGACTATCTGGTCCCAATCCATACTACTGGTGCCAGTATGTCTGGTATGTCTGAATGACTGGGACCACCGTGGACCAGGATTGGTCCACGCCTGCCGTGCATGCAAGAGAGCAGATTTTCAATTGGCTATCCCAGATTTGAGCACGAAACAAATGTTGGATAAGAGAAGGGGCTCTGTGTCCATTCCAGGTCGATCACCTGAAGTTCACTCCGAATTACAGAAGGAGCCAAGTATCCTGAGATGCTAAAGCAGACCCGGGGAACCGCTGGAGACATGGTGGAAGGTTTGGCACCCTGAGCCCGCTGTTGTCCTGTCAGACCCCTGTTTTTGCATTGATCACTTAAGGCCTCGAAGGGTGCTACGACCCGTGGAGTAGTGGTAACAACTACTCTCGGCACCTACTGCTTGCCCTCCCAAAGAGACTTATCAGAAGTGTTCCTAGGCCAACCAGCTGACTAGCTCAAACCGGGGGTATCGTATGGGAGCGCTGCCATCCCGAGTTGACACTCAGACTTAAGGAATCGCCAGCCTGTGGTCCTGGGCCCTCTCCTGCCAAAGTCCAGAGTCCTAGCTCCTCTGGGTCGCGATTTAAGACTGCACCACAACGTGAGCATTTGCAGCCCCTGTGCAGCCCTACTGTGGTGACGGTCATTGTAGGAGCCTTGCCTGCCTGCCCCCCTGTGCCCCGAGACATGCTGCACTGAACTGTCCTCTTTTCTTCATCGAGAGCTGAGAAAAGGCTACTGTCCCGCCACAGACGATCATCCCGTCATGCAGTCACTGAGAGCCGGAGTGATGTGCAACTGCAGGGGTTGAACCTACAAGCGACCTGGCCTAGACTGGCAAAGTTTGACCCGGACTGTGTCAAGGGTTGGTGAGTACTTGCATCAATTACAGGTGGCCCCCTGGCACAGCCATTGTTCTTTACGCACGAGAACACCTAATCACCTTAGCTGGGTTAGCCTGTGCTCAATAGCTATTCGGAAACTCCAAAGTTGCTCTGCCTACAAGGGTAGACCCTCCTCGAATAGCGGCACACTGTTCTTCACCATCTCAAGCACCTTCTTGTACTGCTACAGCTCTCTGAAGAGGACCCGCTTTCACTCACTATGCACGACTGCGCGTTTTCAACGAACTACTGAACTTTTGATCATAAGGCTTCCCACTTCGTAGGGCTGGACTGCTTAAGTTAGGGATCGATTCTGAAGAACTGCCTAATGCTATATTTATGTTAACCTACCCTTCTGTTGCAGGTTGTGGCTGTGTTTTCCTGTTTACCGCATTAGGCGAAACTTAACTGTATATATGTTAAATAGTGAAAGGCATGTGTGATAACTGTTTTATATTACTGTGGTTTATTCATGTTTTATTATGAGGCCTATAATAAATGTATATGTATTTTTTATATACACTTGTCTAAGCATATTCTGTGCAGTTTTACTGTGTGTTTCTCATTGTGGGCTTCTGATCAAGCTCACCCTTTCTGAGACTTACTCTTGACCACCTGCCAAGCTACCATGATTGGTCTGGCTTGTTCAGAAGGTTCCCCTTTTCCGGTAATCTAGGGTGGCCTCCGAAACCTCTGCCCACTAGGTCAGAGTTTAGAAATCCATCTTAACAAGGTGCAAACCTGAAATTCAGCCCCTGCGCTGCAGAGACTTGGCTGTCCCTGCAGTTGTCAAATGGGCACCTGTGAGCTCCGAGCCTGCTCTGTGCCACTGGCTGAGCAGGTGTTATGGAGACTACTGATGCAGTGTCAGGGTCTGCAGGGGCAAGAGGCTAGAAAACAGGGGCAAAAGATCAGTAATTGTCCACAAAGTGGGAGGATGCTTTGCTAAGATTAGATGTTAGAAGGAAGGAGAGACGGGCAGGGAGTTTGTTTCTTGTTTTTTTCCTTAACCCAGCTATACATGTCTCCCAAGCCAAGATGGCAGAAACTTGAAAGGGAAGCTGGTTGAGAGTTCAAGGACAGTCACTTTGGAATGTACAGAACAATTCTCAACTGCCTGTCATCAGATATTCTAAAGAGTCATGTTGTGTATTTTGGTGCTCCCCTAGGCCCTATGAAGCAGGAAAACTAAAAACAAGCAGCAGAAGAAAATAAATATTCCAAGCTACTGAAGGCAAAGGCAGAGTCAGTAGCAACAAGAACATACCAGCTTTTAGGGAGTGGAGAGACCGATTCAAGGAGAAAAAAGTGATTTGTAAATATTTTGTCAATTTGACCACAAACTGTTTTGAGAAAAACTTGAATTCAGCTTGTAGAATTCAACAGCAGCCGTGTGAAGGGTTCCATGTGTTAAAATCGCAGCAAAAATGGCCGTGAACACAAAATATCGCATCAAAAATGCAGTGGTTTTGATGCTGCAATCCATGTAAAGGATGCGGGGGACACCCCCACAACCCCCGGACCCATTATACCATTTAAAGGGAGCGGGGGACAGCCCTGCAACGCCTACTCCCCTTAAATGGAGTAATGGGATAATCCACAGCAATTTTGCCGCAATTTCTTTTTACAGGCGATATGTTTTCCGCAATTTTATCACTGCATACCGTGTGAAGGCAGTAAACATGTGAACGGGTGCAATTAAGGTTCCACATACTGTGTGCACAAAATTTTTGTGTATATGCTGTTCAATCTCGTGTGCGGCAGTCTCATGCAGGGCAAATGGTTTGGGGAAGCAGAGGAGCAGAGTTAGAATCCACATAAGGTAGGTGCGTGGGCCCCTGTGGTTCATTCGCTTCGTTGTGTGCGGAGAAGGAGAGTGCAGGCGGACACGGTTTTTTAAAACATTTACCCAAGAGGGAAGAGAAGAGTGCAGTCTGTTTTCAGGCATGTATGCTTCAGCTTGGATTTCATTTTCAGAAAGAAACAGTTGCCACAAAACCAGACAAGCTTCACAAAGTGCATGCGCGCACTTTGGAAACTAAGGAAACACAGGCAGCAGCCTCCTTGTCCCAGTAATTGAAAAAAAAAGAAAAAAGAGAAAAGACTCCAAGTTGCTTCTTTGGCAGCAGCAGTTAGCAACAGTTTAAACTGGACCACAGTAACTCCAACAAATGTAAAAAGGATAAAGAGGAAAGACTCTACGTTCCTTCTGAAGCATCACCAAGCAAAATTAAAGATTGGACAGTGCAATTTAAGACAAGAGTAGTTTGGGTTAGCTTAGTTTGGGATTCTATAAAAAGTTATTTGAGACTAAACAAGACATAGAAGTTGTTGGTGAATTTTAATAAAAGAAATAAAAAGTTATTTTCTTCATTTAATCAATTACCTTCAGGCAATAAGTGGAGGTCAAGTAAGAGAGGTCATATGAAATTAATTAAAGTTAAAAGTATGCTTTCTGGTAAGGGAGTAATATGATTGTCATTTGTTGTCCTGCTGCAGATCACTGAGACCAGAGCAGAGCCAGCCAGTGAAGCATCTGTCTATTATGTCATACACTACCCATTTCCCTTCCCTGGGGTTACTGACTCAACTGTTAAGTTAAATTGAGGTTGGGTTGGAAGCCCCTGGAGAGGGTATGTGAGATCAGCAGTTTCCGCAGAGAAGGCAGTCCAGAACCTGATATGCAGCAGGGCACAAGTACACTATATATTTTTGGCATGGTTCTTATGAAAGTAGAATCTGATCAGCAGATTAACCTTCCAGAGATGGAATTACCAACATTATTTTATTACATCAATACAAATAAAAATAAACCAGTGTTCTACACCATTGCCAAATGGCAATCCATCACAGACTGTGCTGCCCGTCACGGAGGAGCGGGGGAAGCCCCCTCCTGCCCATAGTGGCGGGCACCCACTGATAAAGCAGTAAGTAGAACACAGGAAAGTCTTCTCGTAATGGTGAATGTCTATGGTATGATCTTCCGATGTAAGTACAGTCTCACCCTTAGACAACAAGGACAATCTTAAGGATGAGCAAATACAAAAGTCAAATTACACAGACACATAGGCTCGACCACAGCCACAATGTCAGAACGAGGCTCAAATCCCACAAAGAAACAAACTGGTGTGGTGGAAATTAGTTAGTTTACCCCTTGGTGAAGAATGTGAACTGTTCATGAGTGAATAAAATGGAAGCCAACTACTAAGGTAGCCTTTGGCAAAGAAAAGCAGAAAATAAAGAATGGAATAGATTATTCAGGACATTCAGATTCTTCCCTTTGCCCCAGCCAGACAAAGTACAACTGTAGGTGCACGTACACTTGGTAGACAACCTCCTGGCTGAAACAAGCACATCCAGAACTTTGTCAGACAGGGACATCAATAAGACTGTTGTCGGTGTGGTATGGTATGCCAGAGGTCTGGGGGTTACTACAATCTTACCCCTTCAGCTCACAGGGCCCAACAACCCTTCCCTCAGAACAAACAGAGGACTCAGCCAAGGGCAGGTTAAACTGTAGTTTATTACAAAAACCGAGAGGGCTCATACAGGTCATTCTAAAATCTCTAGAATCACCGCTCCCAAACCTGTGTCAAACCTTTTTGTTGCAAAGTAACGTCACAACAAGAGCCCTTCCCCGAAAAACCTATCCCACTTTCTGATTGGGTGGTCAGAGTGGTATACCATATAAATTGCCCCTATGGATCTTTGTTAATTGGCCCTCTCATGTCAGTTGGCTGTCCTGCCCCTTCCCCAAGAAACAATCTATTACATTGTTGCAGGGTCGCATGATTACCGTTGGCCCTTGTCGCCTGCCATCCACCCCTGGATTTCTGTCTCCTGATTGGCTGGAACTTGTCTCCCCAGCCCTGGGACCCAGCTCTTTTCTCAGCGCTCTGTGCACCTCTTCAAAGTGACGAGACAGACTGTGTTCCAAACGTATCTGTTAGCAGTACCACTTTGCCTGTGAGAGGGCCCTCCACATTGCCACATTGTTGACAAGTTCATGTGTCACTTCAGGTTTGTGTTGCTTTGAACTGTTTGTCTTCCCACCCCGGGTGAGTAACCATTGTCTAGCTTAGCCGCATCATGTGGTTGAGGACCACGAAATCGAGCTCTTCTGTTCTGCAATTTATGAGGATTTGTTCTGTTTTTCTGCAGATGGCCTCTTGTCATTTTAAGTTTGGAATGTGCTGCTAGTCTCCGACCTTGGCTGCGAGCCCTGGCCTTCTTGTTCTGTGCAGCCTGGTTCTGCTTTCCCTCATCTCTCGTCCTGCGGCTTCTGGCCTTATGTGATCCTTGTTTTATTTATACTTTGATTTCTACATATCTATACCAGGCTCCGTTTTCCCTAGGTTATTTGTATTTGGTCCATCCAGGTTCCTTTTGTGATCCTGTAGTTCCATAAGGTTAGTTGCCATAAGCATCTGCAAGCTTGCGCTGCATTTCTTTGTTGCCTTGTGTTCAACGTTTCTGCACTTAGCTAATGAAGGAAAAAAAGCTTTTAACAGTATGTAAATGTATCTGTCCTCCATCTACAGAACTGTGTAAGCATGTTCTTCATGTATTCGAGTGTATGTTTGTGTAAGTAACATTGTACATGGCTGCAAGTGTACTTCGTGACTAACGTGGCTATGTCGTGGTGTCACTTATGTCGTCAGCACAGTGGTTTCTCAGCATTAGTCAACGTCATCCATCAAGGCATTTGGGTCCATGACCAATGTTGAGTGAGTGACTGCGTTTTTGACTCTTCGGGCCGTCAAGTTCATAAGGGTGAGGAGGGACATTCCTGGGACCCTCTCTTCCGTCCCCCCTCTGGTCGATCTGTCGCCCAAACCTCCATACTTTGTCACTCTTGCTTTCAGTAGCCATATCTTTGTTACTCCTCCAAGATGTCCATAGTTTTTTGCGTGGTCATCAAAACTCCAGGTCATATAGCTACAGTCTCCCTCCAGGTTGCACCATACCAATTTCCCCCAGTATCTGTTGTTGTCTAATGGATTGTTAAATGTGATCATCTCAGTCGGGAACAGTGGGCACTTCTTTATCCTTACTCTCAGGCTATTTCTTTCACTATTTTGTCTTTTTCTTCTACCATGTTCACATCCACTAACACCTTTATCCCTATTGTCTTCTCAGTAGTTTTGCGACATTATGTAATGCAGATTTTGACCACACACATGACAACCACATGACAGCCAACTCTGGTCCCTTTTCTGTTCCTTTGGCTTCCTCCTCCATCTGATCGTGCATCTTCGATAATCTTATGACCGCTTCTTTCAGTGTACCATTCTCTGCGTCATTTGTAGGCATGACCGTGCAACAGGAACTCCCAATCTTAGTGTAGACCCCACCTTTCATTGCTTTGAGAAGGTTTAGAACATATCTTTTCTGGAGTGCAGTTAACCTTACTGCTCGAAGCTCTTCTTTTATCGCATTGAAGCCATTCACTGAATAGTTTATTGTTTGCATCAGCTCCCATCTTGTTATCTGCAACCATTTTGTGTTTGTATATGTCTGGACAGCTGGAACTACTGACATGAAAAACATCTCTGTCCTGCTGAACAACCAGTGTTCAGGTGGTACATAGTCTAGTATTGCTTTTGATTCTGATGAGACATAGTGGTCTCTTTTCACTCTACTCCCTTCAACTGACCGTTTCTTTCTTCCCTTTTCTTCCAAATCTATTGAGCTCTTCTTTCTCTTGTTGGTATCCATTTTAGGGAAGTTGTCTATCTTCACATCCTTCTGTGGCACTACCAGTTCTGGCATATTGATGTGCACCAAAAACAAACTCCTCTCCAGTTGGGTGGCAGCTTCTCGTATGCCTTGTATCCACACGCCCAATAGTGATCCATTATTACTGCCATGCCAACCTTCATTGCTGTATGATTTTCTTTGTATCTACACTCTGTATTTTTGCCAACCTTTACTGCACCGCCATCCTGGTAACATAATGCTGGTTTTCTTCAGTGGTATTATGGGCATTGGTCCAGCTTCATTGTCCATCCAGGTGAGCAAGTTGGTGCTCGCATGCCATTCTTTCAGGATCTTGTCATTTCCTCCTTGAACTGTGTTAACCAGTGCTTGTACTAGAGTGTGTGCTTTGCTTCCTACTAATCCCTCTTTCCATCCTTCTGTTGTGTATACTTTGCCATACACAAGCATTTGTGGTCTTTCCCAACATCCTTGTTCTCCTCCCATTTCCTTGACTCCCCTCTTCAGGCAGGGTAACTCCTTCAGCGCTATTGTTTTTGTCTCTCCTTTCTGTGGGCCATCAGTTATCTATCCTTTGGAATCTTCCTCGGGTTGCACCCATAGATAGGTCCATAAGGCCTTGTGCTCTTGCTGCTGGTATTTCAGTTGCTATAAACGTTCTGGAGGCACTCATGGCATAGGGGATTAGTGAGCAGACATAGCAGCTCTCCCTAGTGGTTTCTTTACCTACTTTGGTCATGTGCTTGTACCACATATTGTTAGGCACTCGAGCAGTGTAGGTCCACCCCACCCATGTCTGTATCAGCACTGCGCTTACCTCTCCTTACTGTGCTTACAGTGCTCCCCTGTCCACCTGACATGGTCGTTCCACCTGCCGAGGTTGGGGTAATGTTAGTAGAGGATACAGCGGTAGCACTAGATACAAGGGATATTTGCCAAAAAAGGAAAGCAAAAACACCACTTGGAAATAAGAGACAAGATGAGCATTTTTCTTTTATAACCGTATCCATTACCTGTACTGCTTGGATCCTGATGCAGCTTGAAGAGATCAGTTGTCCGCCTGAAATGCGCAAAACTGTGTGTTAATGTATTAGTATTATATTAGTTCAAGCCTGGTAGACCATGTAGTCTGTCATGGCAAAAATTAATAGTTGTTCCCACACAGCTTTAATCTTGGGGTCTGTGAGGACTGCAAGGACGGATGGGTTTCCTCTTTCTATTTGTGGGTAAACATGGGCTAGGTATGCTATGAAGATATGGAAATAGATATTAGGATGGTGTGCCCGAGACCTGTTGGACAGTCTAATAAATTTGACAAATTGGCTGTGGATGTCAGGTTGGGTATCAGTGGGAAGCATGGAAGAAATGCAATAAAAACAGTCGCTCTTTCACGATTAATGTGTGCAGAAAGAAAAATAACAGTGTACTCTCACTCTGGATGTGTAGGAAGTCCTTGCCCTAACTCTGCTGCCTGTGAGCGAGTAACCAATGGATGTCCTCTGCTCGGCAGTGCGGATTCAGAATTACTTCTTTGCTCTTCTTGCTGAGGATCGTTGGCCCTGTCGATGTCGTTGACAGGTGACGCCACCGCTTTGTAGGGCTTGATGTCAAAGAGCTGATTCGTACGTGCTTCCCAACCAGTTTGACGGCTCTCTCAGTTATTAGTTCTACTGTGTGGTGGCCCTGTGAACCGCGGAGCATCCCACTTGCAGGAAAGGTTCCTCAGGAGAACCTGTCTCCTGGGAACAAGGGTGGCTGCTTACGCAAGTCCTCGTTTCTTCTTCAGCTTCAGGCCTCTTCTGGTGTCTCTGCAGCTGGCGAGAAATAAAAGAGGCACTAGCAATCAAGGAAGTCATATACTCGTACATTTCCTGACTCAATACACCAGCCACATTCTCAGGATCCTCTATTGCCCTAGTGGGAGGAAGCAAGGGAAGATGCATGCGCTGTCCTGTCACCACCTCATGTGGGGTTAAATGGTGGTTGCACCCGGGCTTATTGCGCAGTGCGAACAAGGCTAGAGGGAGGACATGCAGCCAGCTTCTGTTCAAACTCTAATTTTGGCTATAACTTCTTTAAGAAAGCCATTGATGCGTACACACACCCCATTTGCTTTTGGGTGATAGGCACAGGAGAATTTGTGTTTGATTCTAAGCAAGGTTGTAATATGCTGGGACGTCTCATTTGCGAAGTGAGGGCCATTATCAGACCGCAGGACCTCACACACCCCAGTCAGGATGCGTCAGGATGGTAACAAGGATCAGCCTCGATCCAACGGGAAATATGACACATGACCACTATCATGTAGCGGTACCCTTGACAGACTTGGATCATGTCGACGTGTAGGTGTTGGAATGGAACCACTTGCCGAGGTATGGCTCCTTTCACTACCCTTAATTTTTGACTTGCAGTATATTATTTACACAATAAACAATTAATCATGAATTCGGCCATGTGTCCGGCCAAGTTAGGACAGAACCATGTTTCTCCAATATGAACAGCAAGCACCTCCTTCCCTGTATGGGTTGGATTGTGTAGTTGTGTCAGCGCTTTGTGCAATAATGCAAGTGGCATGACCATCTTCCCTGTGTTTTGCCGCCATAGGGCGTCTGTTGGAGACACTGTACATCCCCTCCTTAGCCACAGTTCCCTTTCTTCCCTGGGTGCAGCTCCCTCAGCTCCATAATCTGGGTCACTGGTAATATGTTGTACCCCTCTTTTAGTATCATAGTTCTTGCATAATCGTGACAAAATAGGTGGCACATTTTGCATCCACGTCTGTTGTATCGTTATCCCTGGTGATAGGATCCTCCCTTTTGTGTGTGCTTGGCATTTCACTATTGGTATTCGCTCTGGGAGATCTATGACCTCTACCAATCTGCCCAAAAGGAGTGCGTGCTGCACCAGTGACCCATCAGTATGTCTGAAGCCCCTGCTAATCTAACGTGACAGCCCAGAATGCACTGTGTATGTCATGTATGCTGAATCTGAATAAATCGTCACTTCCTTCTCCCTGCTGCGCTGTAATGGCAATATTAGGGCCACTAATTCTGCTGCTTGTGCTGAGTAATGTGATGGCAGGCATGCACTCATCACAACCTTGCTTTTCCCGTCCTCTCTCAGTCTCACAACTGCTGTCCCAGTATGTCTTTCCCCAGTCGTTTGGTCAATTGTTGAAGACGCATCAATATAGAGAACATCTCCCCTCTCAAGGGTGTCCTCCTGTACCTTGTGAGTGTCACTAAATTCTTCTAGGTTTGTTATGCAGTCGTGTGCAGACTCACCCTTATGTAAAACATCAGAGAGAAAGGTCACCGGGTTGACAAGTCTGCATCTCACTACCTTGAGAGCTGGGTTAGACAGTAACACCTCATACCTCGATGCCCTCCGTGTTGTTAGTGTGCTCTTTGGTCTTTCCAGTATTGCAAAGAGAGCATGCTCCACGTAGCGAGTGGTGCTGCATCCTATGGTAATACTCGCTGATTTGTCTACTATGAATGCGGCTACAGCCAATGCTTGTTCGCATGCATAGTGTCCTCTCATTACTGGGTCTAATTTCCCGCTCTGTAATAGGCTAGTGGCTTGTGCCTCAAGCTGGTCTTCTGCGTCAGTACTGCGGTCATAACTACTCTGTCAGAGTGTGAGAATAGAAATAATTCCTTTAGATAATCTGCAATCCCAAACATTGGAGCTGTGCATATTGCTTCCTTCAGCTTGTTAAATGCCTCAGCCACCTCTGTTGTCCATTGCATTTCTACTCTCTTTGTGCTTCCTTTAGTGCACATAATAAGGGCCTAGTATAAGTGCTGTAATCGAATACCCATGCGCTGCAGTAATTACATGGTCGCAAGAACTGCTGCATCTCTCTAACTGTTGTGGGTTTCGCTGTCCTATGTATTGCCTCATCCCTCTCTGGTGTCACTCGTCGGCCATTTTTGGATATCATCTGTCCAAAATATAGCACTTCTGTCCGGCAGTATTGTAGTTTGGTCTTGTCCACCTTGTATCCCTTTTCTGCTAGTACTGTCAGCATAGTACTGAGTCATTTCTACACTGTTCTTCTGTCTTGCTGCAAATCAATATGACATCTACGTACTGTATAACCATGCTTTCCATCTGTATGTTGTCTAAGTCCGTTTGGAGTAACCCGTTGAAGATGGAAGGGGGTTAGAAATAAAGTTAAGTCTTGTGAGTCTGGTTATAATGGTATAGAGAAGAATGCATTCTTCAAATCTATGACTGAAGTAGGCAACTTCCATGGGGATGCTATACAAAACTGTCACCGGGTTCGGAACTAAAGGACATTGTGCTTCTACAATATGGTTAAGAGGGCGCAAGTCCTGTATTAAACATCATGACCCCTGTTAAGATGGATTTCTGAACTCTGACCTGGAGGGGCAGAGGTTCAGAAGGCCAGCCTAGTTTCTTGGAACAGGGTAACCTCTGGACAAGCCAGACCAATCAGGGTAGCTATGGCGGCGGTAAAGAATAAGTCTCAAGAGGGGTGAGGGTGACTGAAAGCCTGCAATGAGCACACAAAGCAAGGACACTTACAAATTACTCCAGACAGGTGTTATATTAAAAATATAGACACATTTATTACAAGGCCTTTGTAACATGGACCATAGCAAAGGATCACAATAATACTAAAGTAAACCAACACATCACAATCAATACAATATATATACAATACCGAGGGGTCTAAGGAGTTAGGAGCACGTAATATGTAGACCACCTAGATGGGGAGGAAAACAGGCAGTGCAAGTAATCATTAGACCCAGTTCGACATCTGAAATACACCTAACTAGGAGGAAGTCCGAGCCCTACAAAGAGAGGAGCCTTATGCTCAAAAGTACCTGCACACGCTGTTGCCAATGGGCAAAAGAAGGCCTCTTCAAGGATATCAGGCAGTTCAGGAAGGTGAATGAAGCGATGCAGAACAAGTCCCCACTACTCAAGCCAGGCCTCCACTTGTGGGCAGCGGCAGGGTGAGAGTGCGGGATAGAGTCACTATTTCGTAACAGCGGTAGAAAAAAAACGGGCTCCTGCGCGAGGAGCCACCGGTTGGGGTATGGACTACTCACCGGTCCCCACACAGGCAGACCCAGACTTCTCCAGTTCAGTTCACGTTGCTGGCAGGTTCAGCTGCGATGATCAGGACGTCTCGACGCCATGTAGATTCTGCATAGCAGGATGCAGGGTAGAGGGTGTCCCAAATGCAGCGGACTTGCACAGTTTGTTACCACAGCAGGGCAACACGGCAACCGCGTTTACTCTGGTCCGGGCGCACTCGTCTCACTTAAGACCTGGGAATGCCAAGTGTACGAAATTCGGTGTGAGGGTGCCGTGGACGCAGCGAAAGCAGTAGACCAAGTTTCGAGGGCTTCCCCGAAACGGCAGCGGTGACAGAGCAAAGCGTCCTGCGTAAGATGGTCAGCCCACTGGTTGAGCCAGGGACACTTCCGAAGAGGCTTACTTGCAGGGTTTGATGAAGATGCTGGGAATAGTTGATCCCACTTTTCCAATGGGTTAAAGCGCCTTCGCAGACCTTCTAGGACGATCAGATGCAGAGGGGTCTCGCAGGACGACAGCAGTTCAGGGTGCCAAACCTTCAGCGGGTCACCAGCGGTTCCTCGACTCAGCTTCTTGTTGCAGGATACTTGGCTCCTTATCCCTTGTTCGGTGTGAACTCAGGAGATCGACATGGTAGTGGTGTTTTCAGCCTCCTCTTATCCAAAGTTCCCTTCACGCCAAAATGGAGAGGGCCCAATGGGAGATCTGCTCACACACACTCACACCATACGTGGACCTATCACGGACCACGGTGGTCCAAGGCATTCAGGACACTCTAGACTCTCTGGCACCCATGATGTGTATTGGGAACAGTAACATCCCAGCCCACATCCTGGAGGCACACACAAGGTATGCAGAAGCCCGCAAAAGCGTTGTGTTTCGCGGGAAAGTGCATGACCAAATAAGGACTGTTTTATCTTCACTGCTCCTATTCCTTTCAGCAGCCCCACATCATAGGGACCTGTGGTCCGTAAGATGCTCGGGACCTTTGCCAAATCCTCCTCGAGAAGGGTTGGCGGTGCTTTCAGCACCATTGCCATTCTCTGTGGTACCTCTCTGTAATGTATCCTCACTCAATATGTGATACTCATTTTGACCACCATCTCGTGATCTGATCTGTTGTCTTTGAATAGTTCTTTGTCTGTGACTGTAGTCAACCTGTACCCTCCAGCTATGGCGATCACTGCTCGCCATGGTTGCCCTGTGTCATCTGTCCCATGCACTGCTATCCAGTCGTCCAGCACGATCACTGCCTCTAATTCTAGTTGCACTATCGTCCCTTCTTTCTCATCTAATGTTATTTCTGGCCTGCATAAGTACTCATTTGGAAGGCACCACATTTCACCTGAATCCCTGATGCTATTATTTCAGTCCCATATAGGAACAGCTCCTCATCCACTGGCACCACCCTCGATACCCTCTGCCCACAATAAGCTTGAATGATTTCCCTAACATTTAGAAGGTGTATCCCTGGTGTGAAGCACACTGTCCCCTTGTCAGTGAATGAAATGGTCATGTTAAGTCTGCTCATGGTGTCTCTCACTAGTATATTTACAGTGTCTGTCGAGAATAGAGTAGGGGCAAAGATAGATTGTGTTCCCCTATTGAAAGTGCAATATCTTCTGTAAAAGGAACCACTTCCGTTGCCCCAGAGAATCCTTGAGCATGCATGGCATTGCCCGACATACTATATTTTCCTTCTCTGATGCAGGATTTGGTTGTTCATGTGTATACAAGAAAGGAAAATGTCTTGTCACCTATCTTTATCCCTATACGTGGTTTCTCCGCAGTTTGGGTGTAATCGTTAGGATGGAACACATCAAGTCCGTCTGTGGGCTATCCTATTGAGGGTATAAATTCATTCCATTCCCCAGGAATGGGTTGCCCCCAATACAGTGACCCCTTGCCCCCCAGTTTCCTAATGGGAGGAGTCGTCATAGAGTCTGTGCGTGCCACCGTCGCTTTGTTTGGTTGTGTGCTGGTCTACATCTGTGGTATTTGCTGTGCTGTGTATGCGTGTTACACTGCATCTTTGGCATCTGTGGTGTCTATGAATACTGATACATAGGTGCTTGCATTTGCTGTGCCTGTGCCATGGGCTGGTGTGTCTGTGGGTATGCATTCAGTATCTGTCCTTGTTGTGGTGTCTGATCCTGAATATAGTACTCATTCTGTTCCCCTGGTATGCTGATTGGTATTGCATTCCCCCATTCTGTTGCACCCCTCCCCTGCTTCTGCATGCCCTCGAGATATGCCCCATCTGACCACACACCAACATTGGGGTGGCTCTCACCTGCTTTTAGAACCACCAGAAAACCTCTCTGTGCCCTGTTGCGTTTGCTGCCCATATCTTCGGAACACCCCCGGGAATCCCCTGTGGTTCTGCTACATCTGATGCCCGTACCCACGTCCTCTAGGTAGCCCTTCTCTTCCACCAAACACATGCTGCACATCCCCAGTCCCATGAATCTACCTCCCATGGGCGGTGGTGCATACTGCGTCTGTGGTGCCCCTTGTCCTCCCGTGTTTGTCAATACTGCCCCTTCCATGGCTTATGTAGATAGCTTCTTCTGCACTAACTTCACATTCTCCTGCTTTCTTCCTTTATGCTTTTCCCCCCGCATTCTCTTGCATTAACCTACACCTATGTACTATTGTGAGCTATATTTCTGACCAAGGCTTTGCCTCCATCCCCACCAATTTCTTCAGTTGCCTTTGCACCTGCTCTGGCAACCATTGGCATAATATGTGGTAGAATAATGCTACTGTTTTGTCCCATGGTACCCGGGTTTCAAGGCGTCAAAGCTCTTGAATCGTCTGATTGTAGTGTAAGGGGTTTTCGTCTTCCCCCATTTTGTGTGCATAATCGCATTAATGTCCGACATGTCTGGCTACTGTGTCCGCAGACCTTGCCATATGGCTGCTCAGCAGTTAGCACATGGCACACAATGGCGTGCTGTGTCCTGGGTGGTTACTCCTGGGCACCCCACCCTTCTCCATACGCCATCAGCGGCTTCCCCAGGATCGCCACTAGTAGCCCCTTTATGTCCCCCACTGCTAATTTTTGTCCCACTGTCATTCTTTCCAATTCATATAGCCATTTCCCTGCACCCACGGTTAACGAGGGTAGCCTACACCTCCAAGTTTTCCTTGTCTATGTGCTTCCATGGTATGTATTGAGGTCGCCCCCTCCTTTTCCAGTAAGGGTGACTGTGTGAAACCGATCTCCCAATTCACCCCTTGTGTGAGCCTGGTCTGCCTATCTGGTCTCTCAGCATCTTTAATGTCAGTACATGCCTTTGCCGACTCACCTTTCTTTTGACCCTGAAGATCTCTAAGGCTCTGCACGTATGGGATCAGGTCGCCCATACTGCGTGATGCATCTCTGGACTGTTGTGATGGATCGTCCTCGTCACCCTAAGTCCCCCTGTGTCTTTTCCTGCTTCCCATGTCATGCTTCTCTCTGCGCTTCTCCCAGTCGATTGACGCCTGGGTCACCCTCTTCCCTCGTCCTCACTTCCCTCTGCATGCCAATCTCAGTACTTGTAACGCTCACCTGATTCTCGCAGAGGCGCCGGTCTTGACTGGGCGACTACCGTATCTTCAAAGGTGATGTGTAGCACCCGGTTGGCTCTTTGGGCTGGACCTCTGTGCACTGTATGCCTGACGTGTAGAGTAGGATGTCTGCAGATAGAAAATATGGGGTTAATGAACTGGGGTTATTGGGGTGTCCCTATCTCTTTCCTCTTCTCCTCTCCTGTAGACCCCCAAAGGTTAACGCTCTCACCTTAGGTAAGTGAATGCCGAGCTCTCCATCTGCCTCGGGGCAGGGTGCTGTAGCCAGTTTCTTCACTGGATAGGTAGCGCAGGCCTCTTGACTTCAGAGGACTGCTGTCCGTTGTTTACTGCACGAACGGTAAGTTTCGAGTCATTCAAATGTCTTTTTAAAGTCTTTAGTAATGATGTCTCTTGTTTTGCAGGGTTCCGGCGATGGCGGATGACGGGCTGAAGTGAGTTGAAGATGGAGCCCGTGTGATGAATAGAAGCGCCTGGAAGCACGTGAGTAAGCGCTTGATGCCTGCTTCACGATGCGCTCTAACTGTCTTTTTATTTTGCAGGTACGAGTTCGGAGCGGCTGCAGGGTGCCGGAATACCCACTGGATTAGATGTGGAAAGGAGTAATGGCACGTGAGTATTAAAGTTCCCCAATGTCTTTAAACGCACCTTGTTTTGTCTTTCAGATGCGGATGCAGCGCCGAAGGCCTCCGGAGCGTGCAAAGAGTTGGTAAGCTTTTGCCTTTCAGATGCCGGAATGCAGTGTGAAGACCTCCGGAGCGCACGAAGAGTAGGTAAGCCTTTGCCTTTCAGATGCCGGAATGCTAACCTGTTCTTTCTTGTCTTTATAGGTGTTGCTGAAGACTGGATTCAGGATGGTAAGCCTTTTTCCTTAGGCCCAGGACTGGATGCAGAAGACACGATGAGCGTCCTGCTGCAGAGGGTGCAGAATAACGCAAAGCAAGATTCATCCACCGGGTGTGGTTTAAATAGCCTCCTGTAGTGCTTAGGTGTCTCCTTCCACAGCCACGCCTAAGTAAGAAAAGAGTTCCTGGTAAGAAAAGAGTTCCTGCCTTCCAGAAGAGTTCCAGTGTTCTAAATCTAGGGAGTGGCTCCAGCCCCACCCAACAGGAAAAGTAGTTCCAAACAGAAGAGGATCAGAGGCTCAACTGGCAGGCAAGTAAGCAGCATGGTCTGCTGCAGGTAAGTCCACCCAAGCATTATGAGCCCGGCGCTTCCAGCGCTGGGACTGGGCATATTTATGAGCCTGGTGCCACTGGCGCCAGGACTGGGTCCAAAAGGTCCCAATTGGGACTGGTTGGCACTCGGAACCTGGGTTATGGATCTGCTTCCAAGGGAGTTGGGAAAACCCTGACCTTTTGGAAGCAGAGATCATGACAGTACCCCCCCTCAAGGCCCCTCCCAAACCGGGCTTCTCCGGGGGTTTTGGCTTGTCAGGAAATGTTCGGTGAAATCTTTTGATTAGGCGAGGAGCGTGGACATATTCAGCAGGTTCCCAGGATCTCTCTTGGGGGCCGTAGCCTTTCCAGTCAATTAGGTAGAATAGTTTAGATTTGGAGATCTTGGAGTCCAGAATGCTTTTGACTTCAAACTCGAGTTCTCCATCCACTAGGATAGGTTTTGGAGATTTGGTTAGTCGGGTTTGAGGTTGCACGGGTTTTAATAGAGAGACGTGGAAGACCGGATGTATCTTCATGTGCGGGGGCAAGTCCAACTTGACCGCTACTGGGTTTACTATGGTAGTGATGGAATAGGGACCAAGGTATCTTGGGTTGAATGTGCGTGGCCCTTTTAGAGATAGATATTTGGTGGATAACCAGACTTGATCCCCTACTTTATAGTGAGGGGCTTCCTTCCGATGTTGATCTGCTCCTTTCTTGTATTGTTCTTTAGCCCTTTGAAGGTGAGAAACAGCTTCCTTAAAGGCTTGGGTGATTGTAGAATGCAGGTAGTCTACTGCTGGTGTTTCAAGATCTTGGAGGGGATCCAACTCCGAGGTTCGAGGGTGACTGCCGTACAAAAGAAAAAACGGGGTTTTCCCAGTTCCCGAATGGACAGAGTTATTGTAGGCATACTCGGCTATCCAAAGGATATCTTTCCAAGTTTTTTCAGTTTGTTGCAGCATGCAGCGTAAATACTGTTCCAGAGTTTGATTGGTCCTCTCGGTTTGTCCGTTGGTCTGAGGGTGGTGACTGGTCGATAGTCTCACATCAATTTGAGCCGACCGACAGCAACTTAGCCAAAAATGAGAAATAAATTGACTACCTCGATCCGAAATTAGAACCGAAGGAAAACCGTGCAGTCGGACGATGTTTTCGAGAAATTCTCGGGCCAGAGTTGCTGCTGTTGGCAAGCCTTTGAGCGGAATGAAATGCGCCATCTTGGAGAATAAGTCCACGATTACTAGAATCGTATTGTATCCGGAGCATGGAGGTAGATCGGTGATGAAGTCCATAGAAAGCGTATGCCAAGGGCGAGGTGGGATGTCAATAGGGCGTAAGAGGCCTGCTGGTCTTTCCTTTTGACTCTTGTTTTGGGCGCATACTCCACAGGACATTATAAAGTCTCTGATATCTTTTTTCCAAGACGGCCACCAGAAGTAGCGCTTGATCTTTTCTGAGGTCTTGGCTATACCGGGATGACCTTCCATTAAAGAGTCGTGATAACAAGAGATTACTTTTTTCTGTAAATCTGTGCTGGGTAGGTATAATCATTCTTGGAAATACAATAAGTTGTCCTTTACTGCAAAGTCCTTTCCCTGCAGATGCCAATTCTGTATATCTGCTGGAGTTACAAGTTGCCTGGCTTTATCCTTAACTTCCTCTATGGATTCTGTGACGATTACACCCAGAATTCTTTGTTCGGGAATGATTGGTACAGGTTTAGGGTTGATCAAGTGTTCTTCCACTCCCATCCGAGAAAGGGCATCGGCTTTACCGTTCTTTGTACCAGGTCGATAGGTAATTATGAAGTCAAACTCGGCAAAGAATAATGCCCAACGGAGTTGTCTAGAGGATTGGGCTTTTGCGGTTTTCAAATATTGCAGGTTTCGGTGATCCGTAATCACAGTAACGGTGTGTCGGGCCCCCAGCAGATAATGCCGCCAAGCCTTAAAGGCAGACTTGATAGCCAGAAGTTCCTTGTCAGTAATCGTGTAATTGACTTCAGGAGGTGAGAATTTGCGGGACCAAAATGCCACGGGATGCAACTGATTGGTTACCGAGTCCTTTTGTGATAGAACTGCCCCCATGGCAAGGCTTGAAGCATCAGTTTCCACGATGTAGGGGAGTTCGGGGCGAGGGTGTTTTAAGATTGGTGCAGAGATAAATTTACTCTTCAAATCCTGGAAAGCTTGTTCCGCCTCGGTAGACCATTCAAAACATTTGTTTTTCTTTAACAAGGCAGTGATGGGCTGGACTATTCGAGAGAACTCGGGGATGAACCTGCGGTAAAAGTTAGCGAAGCCTAACATGCTTTGCACACCTTTTACGGAGGATGGTGATGGCCATTTGAGAACTGCATCGACCTTCTTTGAATCCATACGCACTCCGCCAGGTGATAATATGAATCCCAAGAATTCAACTTCAGTCACGTTGAAAACACATTTTTCCAACTTAGCGAAAAGTTTGTGTTGACGCAATCTTTCGAGGACCATTTTCACGTGTTTCCGATGTTCAGATTCCGATGAAGAATAAACGAGGATGTCGTCAATGTAAACAACAACACATACATCTATGAGCTCTCTGAGGACATCGTTCATAAAATATTGAAAGGCGGCCGGGGCATTGCAAAGTCCGAAGGGCATGACCTGATATTCAAATAGCCCATACTTGGTGCGGAAGGCCGTCTTCCATTCATCGCCCTCTTTTACTCGTACCAAGTGGTAAGCTCCTCTAAGATCCAGCTTTGTATATATGCATGCTTTTCTGACTTGGTCCAGGAGTTCAGGGATCAAAGGTAACGGATATCTATTCTTAACAGTGATCTGGTTCAGGGAGCGATAATCGATACAAGTTCTAAGGTCTCCTTCCTTTTTTGGAACGAAGAACAAAGCTGAAGAAGCAGGGGACTTGGAAGGACGAATAAACCCATTTGCCAGGTATTGATCCAGGTATTGTCGAAGGTGAAGGTTCTCAGGCTCGGTGAGGGCATAAATTCTACTACAAGGAGGAGTAGATCCAGGTATCAGGTCTATCTGGCAGTCATAAGACCTATGAGGAGGTAGAGAGTTAGCCTGATCCTTCCGGAAAACATCTTGGTATTCGGGAGGTAACTGGGGAGTCTCTGAAGAAATTGCGGCCAGTGCAACACCAGGTGGAGGGTGACAAGTAGAGACACATTCTGGAAACTGGACCGTTCTTGCTCGCCAATCGATCAGAGGATTGTGTTTCTCTAACCAAGGTATTCCTAGAATAATCTGAAACTGAGGGGCCTTGATCACATCGAACACGATCTTCTCATGGTGTCCATCTTGACTTACTAGCGTCACTTCTTGAGTGGTATGCGTTACTGGCCCGGAGGCTATCTCCGTACCATCCACCGTAGTAATGACGTCCTTTACAGCCTTGGGACAAAGAGTTAGATTCATCCTAAAAACCATTTCATGATCCACATAATTGCCGATGGCACCGCTGTCGACGTAAGCTTCAATTGCATGTAATCGATCCGGATTATCAGGGCTAATGAGGACCATAGGTATCACGAAATGCGAGGTCACGGAACTGGTTTTTACGCTCAGCAAGAGGACCTCTATTCTTGTCGGGCGAGGTCGTTTCCCTGCTCAGAGTTTGTAACTTTGGTAACTGCAGCTCCTACTGCCTTCTTGGCAGGTTTCACCGGACAGACTCGAAGAAAGTGCCCCGAGTTTCCGCAATATAGGCATAATTGCAACTGTTTCCTCCTTTCCCGCTCCCGTTGTGTTAGAGGACCTTTCAGACCCCCTATTTGCATGGGTTCCCCGGAGTATACTCCTTTGGAAGGAGTTGGCGGTTTGGAAAATACTCGAGCATCAAACTTGGAACGATCGGCCTTCCTGTTCTGCAGCCTGTGATCTATTTGAACGACCAAGTCTATGTAATCCGAACAGTCTTGTGGGGGATTCACTTCTTGGGCTAAAACGTCTTTGAGCTCTCCACGTAGACCTCTATAAAACAGCGTAATCCTTTTGTCCTCAGGCCATTGAGTTTCCACTATTAGTCTATTGAAAGATGCAATATAAGCCAAAAGGTCTTGATTACCCTGTCGCAACGAAAGAAGCTCATTGTCCAAGGCCTGCCCCTGTGAATGTCTTGCGAACAGTTTTTCCATACTAAGCTGAAAGGCTTGAAAATCATGGAGAACCGGATCATCTTGATGAACTAGAGGGATCGACCAGTCTGCCGCATTGCCACTAAGGTACGAAAGTACAAAAGCTACTTTAGCTTGATCAGTTGGAAAGGCTGCTGGCCGGCATAAGAAGTGCAACCGGCACTGATTGATAAATACTGCAAACCTCTTTGGGTCACCAGAAAATCGCTCGGGCGGAGCCAGAGGTACATTCCCAGGTAGGTTGATCTGCACTGGATTCATAGAGGATGTTGAAGGAAGATTTGCCCCTGATGCGGGTAACGGGGTCTGTCCGGCTTGTGACTGTAGCACTTGTCTAGCAAGATTGTCTGTTCTCTCCTTGGAAATAATTAGTTCCCTTCTTAGAGCATTCGTTTCCTGACGAGTTGCATGCACTTCTGCCCTTAGTTCCCCAAGTAACCGGGCTAGGGGGTCAGTATCCGAGGTTTCCATAGCGCCTGGGCGAGAGTTTTGCGGTAGGCTTTGCGTTCTGTAACGCTCACCTGATTCTCGCAGAGGCGCCGGTCTTGACTGGGCGACTACCGTATCTTCAAAGGTGATGTGTAGCACCCGGTTGGCTCTTTGGGCTGGACCTCTGTGCACTGTATGCCTGACGTGTAGAGTAGGATGTCTGCAGATAGAAAATATGGGGTTAATGAACTGGGGTTATTGGGGTGTCCCTATCTCTTTCCTCTTCTCCTCTCCTGTAGACCCCCAAAGGTTAACGCTCTCACCTTAGGTAAGTGAATGCCGAGCTCTCCATCTGCCTCGGGGCAGGGTGCTGTAGCCAGTTTCTTCACTGGATAGGTAGCGCAGGCCTCTTGACTTCAGAGGACTGCTGTCCGTTGTTTACTGCACGAACGGTAAGTTTCGAGTCATTCAAATGTCTTTTTAAAGTCTTTAGTAATGATGTCTCTTGTTTTGCAGGGTTCCGGCGATGGCGGATGACGGGCTGAAGTGAGTTGAAGATGGAGCCCGTGTGATGAATAGAAGCGCCTGGAAGCACGTGAGTAAGCGCTTGATGCCTGCTTCACGATGCGCTCCAACTGTCTTTTTATTTTGCAGGTACGAGTTCGGAGCGGCTGCAGGGTGCCGGAATACCCACTGGATTAGATGTGGAAAGGAGTAATGGCACGTGAGTATTAAAGTTCCCCAATGTCTTTAAACGCACCTTGTTTTGTCTTTCAGATGTGGATGCAGCGCCGAAGGCCTCCGGAGCGTGCGAAGAGTTGGTAAGCTTTTGCCTTTCAGATGCCGGAATGCAGTGTGAAGACCTCCGGAGCGCACGAAGAGTAGGTAAGCCTTTGCCTTTCAGATGCCGGAATGCTAACCTGTTCTTTCTTGTCTTTATAGGTGTTGCTGAAGACTGGATTCAGGATGGTAAGCCTTTTTCCTTAGGCCCAGGACTGGATGCAGAAGACACGATGAGCGTCCTGCTGCAGAGGGTGCAGAATAACGCAAAGCAAGATTCATCCACCGGGTGTGGTTTAAATAGCCTCCTGTAGTGCTTAGGTGTCTCCTTCCACAGCCACGCCTAAGTAAGAAAAGAGTTCCTGGTAAGAAAAGAGTTCCTGCCTTCCAGAAGAGTTCCAGTGTTCTAAATCTAGGGAGTGGCTCCAGCCCCACCCAACAGGAAAAGTAGTTCCAAACAGAAGAGGATCAGAGGCTCAACTGGCAGGCAAGTAAGCAGCATGGTCTGCTGCAGGTAAGTCCACCCAAGCATTATGAGCCCGGCGCTTCCAGCGCTGGGACTGGGCATATTTATGAGCCTGGTGCCACTGGCGCCAGGACTGGGTCCAAAAGGTCCCAATTGGGACTGGTTGGCACTCGGAACCTGGGTTATGGATCTGCTTCCAAGGGAGTTGGGAAAACCCTGACCTTTTGGAAGCAGAGATCATGACAGTACTGTCAAAATCGTCCATGAAGCGCAGACATCTGGAGGTCATGTCTTCGCTGAGCTTCCCTTCAAAGTCGATCAAGTCCCCACTACCCATTCTCCCTGAGGACCCCACGCCTGTTCTGTCCGATGGAGTGGCAGTCCTGTCCTGTGTGGTACCGCTGTCTTGCTCTGTTCGCCTACCTCCTCCCACTTTGTTGTGTACTGTGCCCATTCCCCACTTTGTCCTTATGTCTCTCACTGCGTGCTGCTCTTCCTTGCATTTGTGCTCTCTTACGAGTCACTCTTCTCTGTTCCCTTCTCACTAAAACTTGCCGTTCCTTCTCATCTTCCTCCCTTTGCCTTTAACTCCTTGAGCTCCTTCCTCCTCCTCATTTCTCGCTGCTCCCGTTCATCTCCTCTTCCCTTTGCTGGTGGCTTTGTGCTCTCTCACATCCCTTCTCGTCTTCTTTCTCCCTTCTTTCCACTTCTTCCATTATCTTTGCCTAGTCTCATGCTTCGCTGCTCCCCTTATGATCCGCTATTTCTTTAGTCACCCCTGCTGATACTCCTGTTGTCTTCCCATCAAATTTCAGAAGTACCTGCCCAATATGCCCTCTAGCCCCTGCTTGGTGCTCGTCTGGATCTCGCTGCATACTCCTCTCCCATCATCTGTCTGTCCTCTATCTGCCCCTCCTCAGTTTATGGTGGCGGTTGAAATATTGGATTTGTGTACCCCTCTGCTGCCTTTAGCTCTAATTTGGGGTATAACCCCTGTGCTTCTGCTGCAGCCCTAACCCCTGTGCTTCTGCTGCAGCCCCTTCTTTCTCGTTCTCAGGAGGAGGTGGGGCAGCGGGGGCCGAGAGCACTGCTCCTGGCTGGCTCAGCATCCATCGACGCCTCGCTACTTCCCCCTCATCCTCCTGGAACATTTTCCAGAGCTCAAACATCGCCATAAGATTGCCCAACTTTGTCCCCTTATATGTGTCTTGTATGTGTGTCTGTAATGGTTGCTGCACATTTTTGGAGAAACTTCCGCCTTGTGGTCATGGCAATTTACCCTATGTGCTTGCCGTCCATTCTGCGCTATATTTACAAATCTTGTCCTTATATCGCAGAAGGGCCTTACATATGTGCTGTAGGGGTATATACCCCCCTGCACTTCCCTTGATACATTGCTTTTATACTTACTTTGACTCAAGTCGAGGCTTACGACACTCAGTTATTACACAAGCACAATGAATATTTTCAACTCAGATTTATGAATGTCACAAATAGCAGTTCTCAACAATCTTTCGAGCCTCACTGGCTCCCGAACAACCTGTCAGGCGTGCTCCACGCAACGCTCCTTTCTGCAACCCTCCGACTCCTATGGCACGGCCACCAATCGCGCACCGAACAGCCTCCTCTGTCAATTTTAAGTTTCTCAACACCAACTTCTATAACTCTGCATGCTCTCCAAGTCTTATGCACAGACCTGATGGGTGCCGTCACCACTTCACTAAACAAGGGAGTGCTAGAGATCGCTTACAATGCTCACAATGCTAATGTGTTGTTACACAAACATTTACACAACCCCAACATGAACCCGCAGCTGTCTTCTTGTCTCCTAACAGGGGATACCAATATTTCTCATGTTCAATGTGTACCTACAGCGTTGCCTTGCAGATAAAATGCCTCCTCGAGACTTAACCAGAACAACACTGTCCGCAATCTAGGCCGGCTCGCACATAACTTCTGTCATATGAGCCCTTAATCAATACTCTAAGTTATTCACCAGAACCTTTTCCCTCAAGACCGAATGTGCCCTAACCACAAAAATGACATCTACCCTGGCTCCTTTCCCTACTATGCGTCACAATACTCAACACTACTAGACAATACTCAACAATACTCCAAAGATACTCAGCAATACTCGTTACCACCCCGCCCCTACCATTACTTTCCCACTCCCCTTAGTTGCCATGTGGCTGAGTCAATACGTACACTCTGCGATCCACTGACGCTGTTCGGCTACAGGCTCCCCTAAAGCTGCCATGCCACCCTTCTGGTCTGCTAGACTCTTCACGGACGGCGGGCAGGATATTTCCAAGCTGGCTCCTGATGGCCTTGGTATTTCGTGTGCACACCCCGGACTCTATTTCAGCGAGGTACCCCACAGCCCTCCAAGCGCTGCGGCGGAAGAGGCAGCTTATGCCGAATGGGAGTAGTAAACTATCCCTTTGCTACCAACTTGTTGGTGTGGTATGGTATGCCAAAGGTCTGGGGGTTACTAAGAGCTTACCCGTTCAGCTCCCAGGGCCCAACCCTTCCCCCAGAACAAACAGAGGACCCAGCCAAGGGCAAGTTAGACTGTCCTTTATTACAAAAACCAACAGCAATCATAGAGGACATTCAAAAATCTTCAAAGTCACCGCTACCAAACCCGTATCAAACCTTTTTGTTGAAAAGTAACGTCACAACATGGGCCTTTCTCCGAAAAACCTATTCCACTTTCTGATTGGGTGATCGGAGTGGTATACCATATAGATTGTCCCTATGGATCTTAGTTAATTGGCCCCCTCATGTCAGGTTGCTGGCCTGCCCCTTCCCCAAGAAACTATTACATTGTTGCAGGGTCACAGGATTACCATTGGCCCTTGCCCCTGCCATCCATCCCTGGATTTATGTCCCCTGATTGGCTGGAACTGGTCTACCCAGGCCTGGGCGCAGCTCTGTTCTCAGCGCTCTGTGCAGCTCTTCAAGGTGATGAGAATGACTATGTCTTCCGAATGTATGTTAGCAATATCACTTTTGTCTGTGAGAGTGCTCTCTGTGTTGCACGGTTGTTGACAAGTTCATGTGTCACTTCATGTCTGTGTTGCTTCAAACTGTTCGTCTTCCCACGGAGGGTGAATAACCATTGTCTAGCTCTGCCACATCACATGGTTGAGGTCCATGAAATCGAGCTCTTCTGGTCTGCAATTTATGAGGATTTATTCAGTTTTTCTGAAGATGGCCCCTTGTCGTTTTAAGTTCGGAATGTGCAGCGTGTCTCTGACCTTGGCTGCAAGCCCTGGCCTTCTTGTTCTGTGCAGTGTCACACCCCTGGACTATCCCACAAATCCTTCCAAACCACGGAAGCCAAATGTAGTTGACCCCTCCCACTTTGGTTGGTACAGGCTCCTGATTCTAGTTAACAGCTAACCTCGAGGCAGCCAATGGGGGGGAAGAGGGTTAGGGAGAAGTTGTGGATAGGGAAGGGGGTGTTAGGGTAACCGGATAGAGGTTTAGGGTTTGCATAATGGATGGGTAGCGAGGAGTAAAGGAAAGACACATACAACATTAATCAGCCGGTCAAGTGGCACAGCGAGTAGAGCGCTCGCTTTGACATCCGTGCAGAGCTTGCCAACGCAGGTTCTAATCCCGGCGGGGCAAACTCAGCCTTTCATCCTTCCGAGGTCGATAAATGAGCACCACACATCGTGGGTAATAATAAGCAGCGCTCAGATACCTGAGGGTTTGTAGCGCTATATAAAATGTAAAATTATTATTATTATTATTAAAAACCACAATAGCCTACTGCTTCCCTGGTTTCCTAGCTCCTAGACACACACTCTTATTCAACATGGCACACTCCTTATTTAGGAATATTCTCTCATGGAATGCATACGTTCAGTAAAGCATATCTTAGCTTGTAAGCGACTAACAAAAGCACTTAGCACCCAGGGAAACTTGGACAAGCAATAACACAAAACAGATATAAGACACATGAGCGTAACTTTTAGCACATGGGTGTTTGCTGACCAACATGAATACATGACCTCGTGAATGCGTTTGCCAGGGAAGTTATTTCCAGTGTTCAATACCCCTCTGACAACACAGCACTCTGCCTGCCTGTTCCACGTATGGGTGCCTTAAAAAGCAGCAACAAACAAACATTGCGTGCCTCATGACACATGTTCTCTAACACGACTCCTCAGTAGCATTCATACACCTTTAGCTGGGTATTCCTATGAAGGTTTCATATGCCAGGAGAAACGTTCCTCATCAGCGGTGTTCATGCTCCTAGCAATTCACCTCCTTCGGCCCACCCCCCTCTAATTCACTTGTTCTCTGTAAAACAAAAGTGCCATTTAACTGAGGCCTGGGGGGCCGGATGGCTCCTCCACAGGCACTGTTAGAACAAGCAGTGAAACGGGAGAACCCGCGTTCTGAACTGCGCTCGTTTCTCACACCGCGAGGAAGATTAGCGGGTGCCGCCTCCTGTTCCTCAATTCCTTGCAGCGTCTCCACATTCCAACCTTCCCCAAGTTCACCTTCAAGCTCCTAGCCCTGCTCTCCTCCAGCCAAAATCACGAACAAGCATCCTCATACTTATATTGTGATTTCTACATATCTATACCATGCTATAATTTCCCAAGCTTAATCGTATTTGGTCCTAACAGGTTCCTTATGTGATCCTGTAGTTCCATAAGGTTAGTTGCCATAAGCATCTGCAAGCTTGCTCTGTATCTCTTCATTGCCCTGCGTTCTGCGTTTTTGCACTTAGCTAATGAGGAAAATAATAAAGGTTTTTGACATTATGTATATATGTATCTGTCCTCTATCTACGGAACTGTGTAAGCAAGTTCTTCGTTTATACAAGTGTATGTTTGTGTTACATTTTGCATGCTGTGGTGTCGCTAATGACGTCAGCACAGTAGCTTCCCGGCATTAGTCAACATCATTCATCGAGGTATTTGGGTCCACAACCAATGTTGAGGCACCTGTATCCATAAAGACATTCACTGGATACGTTTTGAATGGCCGTCTGAGAGAACATCTTTCCACGTACGTGTCAATCAATGATCCGCCTGGGAGCTGGTCGAATAGTGGGCGACTTCATGCGTTTTTGACTATTTGGGCCATCATGTTCATGGGGGTGAGGAGGGGCATTCCAGGGACCTTCTCTTCACTGTCCATATCTTGCAACTCAGAGAAAGGTCCACCCTCCCAAAAATACACAGAGGACAACATTTCTAGGTGCCAATTCCTGTAGGCCCAACCTGCAGCTATTGGGAGGAGGATTGACGCCAACCTCCAAAGTCTCCAGACTACCAGTGGGTTCACACAAATCTGGGACAACAGGAAATACAGAGTAGATCAAAGTTCCATTCTGCAATGGCAGAGCCGTTATGTTTGGGAATGTCCCTGGAACAGAACAAGTAACACAACTGGTTAACATGTGTGGTGAGGAGGTCTACTTGAGGGGTCCCCAAGCAGCAAAGATATTGTCCATAACTTCCTGACAACAGTTCCCACCTGTGTGAGACCAATGAAGCCCTGCTCTGGCGTCCACAATTTTCCCCATCCTGGCCTGATGGGCTTCCAACAGGTGACCTCATTTTCCAGAATCACAGCTGCATTGCCTCCCAGCACAGAGTCAGTGACCCCCACACCAATGCATAGCCACAATGTTATTTGTCAGTATCTAGGCACACCTGACCGACACGGATGGAAGAAAACTAATCAAGGCCAGCCTGATAGCCCACAGCTCCAGCGAGTTGATGTGCTCCTTCGCCTCTGCATGGCAGTTAACCATCAGATCTTTCAATGACACAATCACAGTCCTTCCTTCAAAGAGGTGTCCACGACTACTGTCAACTAAGGCGAAGATTGCCAAAAAAGCCCCCCACTTATTATGGTGTCTTGGGGGGAGGGGTCACCACAGGAAATGAAGTGACATTGTTTAAGACCTTCATAATTTCATTAATGTTGCCCTCACACTGAGGCCAATGGCAGTGGAACAGCTACTGGAGCAACCACAAATGCAACTGAACCTCTAAAACCAGAAAGATGTATTTGGCCATGAGATCCAGAAGACCAAGAAAGACAGAGGCAATGACCTGCCTCTGGGAACTGAAACGATGTGCCATCTGGGCAATGTTGACAACAGAGTCCCCGGCAGCAGAAAAGCCCAGCCTGTACATGTGGGATGACTTGGGACTTTTTGAATTTGAGGGAAAGGCCCACACTGTGGAGGAGATGAAAAGTGTGATACAGGAGAGCTGACACTTACTGTGGAGGACGTGCATGTTAAACACATATTTGTTCTTTGCCCTGATGAGAGGCCATCATAGCAAACCTCTTGGTGAAAAACTTGCTGGTCGATAAAAATCCAAAAGGACATGACCACACACTGATAGTGAATGCTGACAATTTAACAGCTCATGTACTTTTTGTGTTTTGGCTCGATCGGCACATGAAAGTAGATATCCTGAAGATCCAGAGACTGAAGGATCGGGCACAGGCCTCCTTCTAGAACACGTCCTTGTGCAGGTACCGTGAGGATATCTTGCAGTAAGACACAGACAACAGATTCAAAGTCCAAAACAAAAACTTTTATTACCTTATGTGTCAGGATGGAAAATCACTTATCTTGCCCTATACTATGGTAGGATTTCCCTCCCTACCAAACCAAAACTAAGGAAAGTCAAAGTCAGTAAGTTCAACTTAGGAATCTGTCTGTGCCCAAAACCTATACTTGCCCTCACAACTAATCTTATAAAACTAACGCTTACCTGGACTCCACAGGAGCGTAATGATCCCTGAGCCTGTTATCTGCTAAACTGATGCCTTAAGGGTTTTTCCCGGTCATGAAAGAGAAAAAAGAAGGGAGGTGCTGTAATTGATAAGGACTGTGAATACTACTAGGACTCTATTCTGTCCTCACCCAGAAATAACTCCCCTTTTATTTCTAAGTCAACACTCTCCTCACCTGTGTTTTGTATTTAGGGAGCTCTCCATCCTGCTATCACACAGGGGCACGTAGATGTTGAGGTTCTGAACACTAAGGTGCTGTTGAACTCTGGAAGCCTCTGAAGGCAAGTTTCTTAAAATGTAGATGAGTCTCTTGACAGAACCAAGGAGAAATAACGGACGTCTCTGAGGAATAAACGCTTTCCAAGTTGGAGAGAACTCTATTACTGACTATTCTTCTTTCCTTTTATAGGTTCTCTGAGGAAAAAGCTTTAACTGATGAATTCGGGATTGCAAGGAACAAATATGCAAACCTTTTCTTGAGGTAAGTTGGCCCACTTGCTATAGATGAGGCACACAGTATTTAGTGGGGTCTTCGGTATCCTGACAAGGTGTTTTCTCTGTGGTAAGTATGTGCACGTAATCAGGAATAATAAACGTTGCACAGCGTAAGTTCGTTTTGTCTGAACTACAGCCTCCCACTGTGAATCGCGGTTTTCTACTGTGAGGAAAAACTCAATGGGAGCTTAGGGTACGTATGCGCGTAGGAATTTATCTTGACTCTTAATTCTGTAATGTTCATTTTTTAACTAAGGTACCTTTGTATTGCAGGTCTTCGGAAGCAGAGATAACCCTCGGAATGTTGCTGCGCTGCGGACGAAGGCTGATAACTGAAGAGGAACTGTGACAGAAGAAAATACTTCTGCTGGAAGACTGCAGCAGCGGAAAACTTCGGTCAGGTAATAATCATCTCTAGTCGGAAGATATTCAGTGAACTTTTCTAGTTATTAATGTGACTTTTCTTTGAATCCACAGGTTCTGTGAGCAGAAGCGCCGGTAGCGTTACACCGCTGTCAGCGGACCTAACGCGAAGCGCGTTTTACTGCAGAGGTGGGGCTTAGGTAGCCCACAATGCCCTAGGTCTAGTTCTCTGCTCAAATCTATCCATGCTATGAATCTCTATGGAAGGCTATAGTTACTTAGTGCTGTGAATTGTGAGAATGCCATGTGTGCCAGGCCAACACCCACCTAAAGCCTATGGATCTATACAAAGAATCCCGCCTGGCCTGAACCCCTGAATCTGGACTAGAAACCCTGGATGTGATCATGACAAAAATGTATAGGGATGTCAGTACCCAAATAAATGGTGTTCAATATAAAGTTCAGAGCTTGGTTCAACTTACTGCTTTCTTTCAGCGCCCTTCCCCAAGTATAAAGCAGTTCTTATAAAAAGTCTGAAGATTGCCTGGAGTTTCAAAGTGATATGAAGTTGAGCAATACTCTGGACTCCCTTCCCCAAGTTTCAAAAACACAGTTTGAAACACAACATATCCTGAGGCTCCGTCCTCAAGACAAAAAAACAATTCCAAACTCAGGGATCCCTTCCCCAAGACAAAATTTCAGTGATGTATTCATTTGAGGGTGTTTCCCAATTTCTTTATGTTCTGTGTCACTCTGGAGCCCTCTGTATATTGCTGGTCTTTGTATCACAAAAAGGTTTTGGTTGACACTGATAAATCTTTTGTAGATATAAGATGGTTGAAAGTTGGTTGCAATATACAGTTTCTTTCACTTTAGTTGTTTAAATTCGATTTATGTGGTTTTATTGAGAAAGCTTCCCGTCTCGGTTTCTTCATAAGAAAAAGTGTTCCTTCAATGCAGTATTCAAAATGATGCAGTTTTATAATTTGAATATTCTCTGCCGTTCGGCACCTCTTTAATATGTATTTGTTTTAAGTATAAGAAACTTGGTTATGCTCATTAAATTAATTAAGTATTGTAATTCTCATGGGCCTTTGAGACTTTCAAGAACAGGCTTTCATTTGCCTGCAACCACTCTGTAACAAAGTATCCTTATGTGCAGCACCAAACAGTCGCTTACTGGGTTTCTTTCTATCTAGGAACTTACTGGTTGCTTTGATGCACGTTCCTGCAGCACAGATCTTCCAGCCTTCTCTTCTTCGTTTCAGGGCTCCACCTTCTGCCCCTCAGGCACTCCTGGGTGAGCTTCTGGACCCAGGGGAACGAGCACCTTGCACAATGGAAAAAGGGGCAGCACGGCTCCCCTTTCACACTTCTGTCAGTTCCACAGAGCCCATGCTCGCGGGCCTCTCTTCCCTTAACCATAAGTGTGTTGCACACGAACAGCAACTCGCTGTACTTCTTGGCCTCTCTGCTGCTGCAAATTCACTGCCTCCGTTCCTGTCACCGTTTCCTCCCTTACACAAGGAAGGTGGGGCTTTTTATACACCTGTAGTCTTGTAACAGGCTGCAGGTGCGACTTCACAATTAGCCCTTCCTGCCCATCATTAAAGGGACATGCCTGACCTTTACTGCTCTCAGCAGGCCTCTTCGTCCCAGTACCCAAGTATTGAAAGCAACTAGTCTTCACTGCTCTCAGTTGCTTATTCCTCGACTCAGTACTTGTTGTGGTCATGTGTGAATTAGTCAGGGGAGTGGTTTTAGAATACCCCATAAAGACAGGGGATGAGTTGGTTTGATCTTTATTAGGGGATGGGGGATACCATGTCCCTCCCAATGGCACCCCACTCCCAGTCCCCACAGACTCTCCACCCAGGTGATCTCTGTCACTTGTCCACCCCCAAGGTCGGTATCCAAGAGCGATGGCCTTTCCCTGGCCACCTGCGAAGAGGATCCATTGGTAATAGGAGTGAGAACATCCTCACGTTTTTTGCAGTGCAGATTTAGTAGCCACAGATCAACAATGGGTCTCAGTGCCTCATCTTGCTTTGGAACCAAACAATATTGGTAGTACCCTCTCTTGCCCATCTCCAAAGTTGGCAAAAGTTCTATCACAGCCTTTGCTAGCAGCTGCCAACAGAAGGGAATCCAGAGAAGGGCATGGCAGGGATTGGGGCTCCTCCAGAGGTAGTGGCGGAAAGGAAGACAGCTACCCTGAGAAGTGACCTGCAATGCCCAGGTGTTGGAAGTGGTGATCATTCACTCTGGAAAGCCTCCCCCAAATAGGAGTGTGTGTAGGACAAATTAAAGACGATTTAAATAAAGGGGGTGAAGAAGGGGATCTTTGCGGTGCAACGGCTTCATACAAATGCACCTCTTTCCCTTCCTGGTCTGATATAAAGCCTCTCATGCTGTTTGCCATAGGGCATCTGAACCCCCCTCTGTGGACAGAAGAGCAAACAAAAAGAACATCCCCTAGCGAATCAGGTGGAGGACTGTTGTATTTCCAAACCAAGGGACTGTGCAATAGCTGCGGATGCCTTGAACTTTAAGGGATTAGAGCCAAAGAGCTTGTCCCATCTAAGGGTATGTTCAGGAACTTGACCTGCACACTGGCACAAGCCTGGAGGTGCAAATCTTGGATTGACTCCTGATCGCAGCACCAGAGCCCATCAAGCAGGTCACAGTATGCCGTGCCAGCTATGCATGGCAAATTAGCCCAGTAGCCTTCATGAGTCAACGTTTGGTAAAACCAGAACTGATCTCAGGGGGGAGGGAGGGGAAAGTTGCCAGCAGCCCTCCTCACTACATCGCATAACGTGTGGCAGTATTTAGCAAGGGTGCAAGAAACATGAACTGTCCCCAAAGCCAGGCTACAGAGGCAAAATCATTACACCATAGGGTGTCATCTTGCGCGAAGAACTCTCCCAGGAATTAACCCAGCTTGCCTTCCTGAGGTCTCAAGCAGCCCAAAAGGCAGGGTGTCACGCTCTTCAAAGATCTGAACAAATTTGGACAAATGCTCTGATCTTGAGGCAGATTTCAGGCCTTTCTATTCCTCCAGGGAAAGGGAAGAGTAACTGCTGGGGCTAGCACAATGGAAGGTGGAGCCAAATCCACATGCAAGGCCTGGACTTAACTACCAGGTGCGGGGTGGAAGGCCAACGAGTGAAGGTACAGCAGCTTTTGCTTCACCACCAGCAGTGGATCCGAAGCCACCAGGGTCTTAGCAGAAATGTCCAACATCTTCTGGCAGAATATCTCACACTCATCTAGGGAGGAGGAGCTGGTGGGGAACAAAACCTATACAGGTGTAGCTGGTGACACCTCAGAGTCAGAGGCCGAGTGAGGTTATGCTTCTTTGAAGAAGAAGAATCCATTAGGTGAGTGGGATTGCTTTCTCCATGGTTTCTTTTTTTAAAAAATATTTTCTTTGCTTCATCACAAGGCTCTGACCCTCCCTTGCCCCAGCTCCTGGCTTTAGATTTTAGCAGACCAAGACTTTCCCTTGGAGGTCAAAGACTCCAATCGAGCTGGGTCCTCGGCTACCGTTTCCCTGCTTTTGAGGAGAGCATTTTATGCCTCTGCAATGCCAGGTCTTAGAGTGCATCGACTGGCAGGAGCCACATTCTTTGGTATCCTGATCCAGACCCAAGCACCAGACACAGAGCCTGTGCTGGTCTGACACTGATATGGCTTCCTGCAGACTTTGCAAGATTTGAAACCAGAATCAACATATCAAAATTGCTAAAAGCAAATCAACATTTTGAGTGCTCAGAAAAAAGGTCATGTGGTGCAGACGGCTCCATATGTACCAACCGTACCATCTCATACAGAGTAATGGGCACCATCAACGCAGAGCAAAGTAGATGTGGACCCGCAGTGAGCCCTCTGTTGGCACAAAAAGGTACTGTAGCCAGACTTCTGCTTGGAGGATATTTCTAAAATTATGAATCTGTGGGAGGAAGGATCCTTTTATAATACTTTACCCTCAAATTTGTATCTGTAGCCTTGACTGAAATACTATGAAGTGCTTTTGCAAACATTTTGTTGCGGCTGGGGAGTGCACAAAGCCTGATGACAGAGAATAGTTATTAAAAAAATAAAATATTAGATTCTGTGACAAATGGTGCTGGAGACCACACTTACAAGCAAACCACACTTACAAGCAAGTAATAGTTTCATCTACTAATCTAGGCATTCCATCAAAGAGTACCAGACATCTGTATGCAAGGATAGAAGTTCTTTAAACTCCAACTATACAATCAGGCATGGATTACTTCATCAAATCTGTCTCATGACGGGGCATGAAAAAGGTTAAACCATCAGAGTGAGACAGGAAAAGGTCAAATGTAGTAGTGGGTGAAGCAAATGCAGGAGAATGGAGACACATGTATTGCCTCTGAATCAGCATCTAATCCCTGCAATCCTCAGTGGCGATCAATTCAGTAGAAAAAGCCACCCACACAGACTCCAACTAGGAGGCATAAAGACTTGGTGGCAATGACAATTATTTAAACATTCCAAACACACAAAGTCACAAGTAACATGAAAGGATTAAGTGCAGGTGTCCAAACATTAGCCACCCACTGAAATACTTTACACTGGTGGCATGGACTCTTCATCTCCTCAAGTGAAAATGCCCAAAAAGTCATTCAAATGTAATGCAACATAATGTTACATGTCATTTATACTGCGACTTCTGCAATTCCGGTGACCCTTAGTGTAAAAAAGGTCCTTCTGCTGTATGTCTAAAGGTGCAGAGTCAGTGACAGACTATCAGTTGCCAGAGAAGAAAATGCATGGAAGCAGATCAAAGTCTGATCATGTAATATTGACTCTCTAAATGCTGTGGCAAATAAAGTCCCAACAATAGTTCAGGAGTTTCATATTGATGGCACAAAATATTATCAATTGTACTTTACTTTATATGTTAATATGGATGCGAGATCTTCTCGTCATTTTAACACTTATGTAGGAGACGAGTATGTAGTAGTGGGTGCTATACTTAACCTGCATGAGAATGTATGTGGCTTGTGATACAGTGGAACCGAGAGAGAGAGAGAGAAAATATATATATATATATATATATATATATATATATATACACACACACACATAGAGTGAGTGTCCAAAGATTAATAGCATGGCCGATTTTCTACTTATCTATTGAACTTAACTTATAGGGTACCAGTTGGACAATAAATCAGGCCTGTGCATTGATGCCTGGAACTGGTGTCCTCTGCAACCCAACAGACCCTCTTTGCAACATGGCAAAGATGAGGTCTTAAATTACACGAGAGAACTGGACGGACTGTGGTGAGGTGCTGTGGTGCGGGACCAGCGAAGACCAGGATGACCACTGCCCCCAAGGATCCATTGAAACCCAAAAGTAAGCGCCAGTGGGCGAGGGGCAAGCCTAGGAGGTGCCAGCTGGATGGAGCCGTGTACCAATGTTGCAGTTGAAAGCCATTGATAAAGAGCACTGGGGTGCAGTGGAGAAGCACATTCCCTGTTGGCTGAAGGTGCACGGAGCAGTGCACTGAAAGACCGGAGGCTTCCTATGATGCATTATAACTTTTTTACTTCAACCAGCAGCAATGATTAAAAATGTTAACACTAGTAACATTTTAAAACAACAATATCATGAACAAAAGAAAACACATAGGACCCAACCCAAGATGGCAGTTCTGGCATGTCAGCCAATCAGGGTCCATAGCCCTAGACCATCCATCCTCTTCTTTGCTGCTCGATGTTATGTTTTAACCTATCCTGGGTCTGTGGCCATTCCCTATGTATGTGTGAAGTTGAGTCTAGAATGTTTTGTGTGGTGCATTCCATGTAGAATGTTATAGTATGAGTGCCAAGGTTCTCCCTCTGGCAGTTAGAAAATGAACTGGGCAGAGGGGGACCGGTGGATGCTTCCCTCCCTTATGTACTTATCCTGCCTGTAACTTATTACCTGTGACTTATATACTACGAACCCACTAAAATCTCCTAACTAAACCTGGTCTCCTGGCTCATCATTTCAACCCCTCAACTTGCGTTGCAACACTGGTGACGAGGATCATTGTTTCCAAGGAGCAGGGATCAAGAAAGAAAGCAAGGAAAACGCAGAACATGCAGGACCAAAAAGGTCAACAAAGACAAAAGCGGCATTTAATGAGCAGCAGTAAGAAGAAGGCACTTTGAAGCATCCACCGCCCCCCTCCCCCCCAGCCCCAAGGTAAGCGCGCTCTGTACCTGCCATAGAAGCAGGCTCATCAGTGCCTGCAGGGGCTGCGCTGCGCGGCTGTAGTTCGTTGGTAAATGACTTCGGGAAAGTAGTTCAGTCAACAATTACAGCGTGCATGGGGCTGGGGATAAATGGTGGAAAAAGTACATAGCACCTCATATATGGAGCTCAGTTGGCAGTCGGGGAGACATTAATCAATTAAGAAGTGTCTCAAAACTATTACCGTCCTGGAATGTAGTCAAGGTGCAGCTGCGCTGGCATATTGCTGCTGTGGTCTATCAAGTTGGGCATCAGTCCTGTGTGCGACGGTTGGCCTGGAGAGCTCTGTTCGTGGCTCTTCTCATCTTTATTGTGGTGACGTCACTGCGTGGCTGAAGGTGTTGGTGACAATTGCGAGTGCAGAATGTTTATTCCAACGTTCCGAGTCTTTGCAACATAGAGCATTTTGTCAAAAGAAAGCGATGGCAGTTTCGAAAAGTGCACCCTCCAACGTGCCTGTAATGTGCTGTACTTCCGGGTCTGCGGCATCGGTTCATCTGCGTAGCATGAACGATCCATCAAGGAAATGGACTGCAACAAATGCAAACATATGGATCAATCGATCATGCCGTCAACGTGGAAGTGTTCGTTTTCCTTGTGCTGAATACAATTTCGGCTGTGGCCGTGCTGGAGGCATGAGGTACCGTTTCTTTTTGGATATGGAAAGCGATCTACGCTGCGGAATGCACACTGCATACAAGTTTATATCTAATATTTGGTGACAATGTGGAAGTACTGGTCAACGTGTTTCAAGTGTCGGAGCTTCGGGAATGACAGTAGAAAGAGCTTGCTTTCAGCTGTGTTAAATGTGATTCCAGTGGTATAAGACTGTGACGTGATCCAAATTGCTGAAATGTTTATATGCGTATGCGGTTACGCTTTATTCATTTTCAAGTAACACATTACTGCAACTGTTAAAGGCATATGATGCACGTTTTTGGTATTTACGATGCATGTGATACTGCCTTAACGTTTCTTTTCACAGGTTTTGAATTACAACATGCAGAGGTTATAGCCAATGTTTGGTGGTGTCAATTAGTGTTGGTGCATCACGGTACCAATTTGGTGTTGGCATTTTTGGGAAAAGAATTTCCGGTTGTTGTGCCATAGTTGTGGGCATGTGTGTTGCTCTATAGCGGTTATGTGTTTTGGTGCTCATGATTGCTGCCAGTATAGTTATTGGTGGGTGCCAATAGTGTAGGCATTGTTGTTGCCCAAGAGTGGGAAATTGTATTTTACGTGGCAATTAGCGATTCAAGGCAATGCTTTATTATGGTCACAGTGTGGCATTGGCAAGTCACAAATGGGGCCATTTAGTGGCAGAGTGCCACTGCTAGTGGTGTTTGTGGTAGGGTGCTACTGCAAGTGGTGTTTAGTTAGTGCCAGTTTGTTAAAGTAGTTAGTGCCAGTTTGTTAAAGTGTTTCATGGTGCCAAAGTCGTTTTGGTAAGTGGTTTATGGAATTGTATGGAATGTAGGCAACCAATAGAAACGTTACTCTATGAAATGGTAAAGTGTTTTTCTTTGCACTAACCCACATTTTTTCCACAGTTACATCTCTACAAAGACTCTGCAGGCATAACATTTTGAAATTTTTTTGTGGCGCACCTGAATTTCGGATTTTCAAAATGTTTAATGCTGAATTCGTCTTGTTTTTGTGTGGATATTGTGAGTGCTATAGAACTACTGCATTTCTTTGATGTGTTCACTTGACAATGTTTTTATCACCTACATTTTTCCACAGGTATTTTAAACAAATGAACTCTGCAAGCATGATTTTTGGGACTCACTCTGGTGATGTTACTTAAAACGTTTTATATTCTCCAAATGTCAAGCTGAATTAGTTCATTAATTGGTTGGTAACTGTGTGGGTTATTAATGCAGACCACCTGTGTGATTGTGGTTGTGTGGACGTCTGGTGTCAGTTGTGAGAGCATGGTGTGATCATTAGCTATTATGGTGTTAGGCATTGAACCTCAAGGGTGCCGATGCTATGTGATCAGCTGTGGCGAGCATTTAGTGGTTCCGATAGTAAACCTTCAGTGGTTTCATGGTTAGATGGTCAGTGGTGAGCATTGGTTGTTCGAGGTCTGTGGCCAGGTTACAGAGCTGGTGTTGTGTTGGCACACTGCTTGTGTAAATTTGTTGGTAAGTAAATGTTGATCTATTGGTTGGGTATCCATTTTGGTGATCCACTTCACCGATTGTGTGGTTGGTGTTGGTGCCCAGCAGTATGTTTGGTTGAGGCTCATTGTGTCTCAATAGGTGTATGCTTCAGGCAGATAGAGGGTTTAACCCTGTGGTTTCGTTCAGGAAGCTTTGATGTTGGTGAAGGTTGATACAGGGTTAATGAGATGATGCAGGTGGTTAGGATTGTTTATATGATTGTGGGCTGGCCCCCTGTAGATGAGTTCCATAATTGGCCATTATGGTGCTGGGGAGTGTTTTTGTAGTTTATCAGCTATTCACAGCTATATAATGGTATTGGTAGGGAATAGCATTTTGCTTTCTGTGGTTTGCAGGATGGGTTTTGGAAGAATAGTTGTTTGATATTTATGGTTCATTCACCTCTTCCCCTGCGTGTCTCCTTTATTGTTTTGTCATGAAAGGGGGGATATGTGTTATGTTTTAACCTATCCTGGGTCTGTGGCCATTCCCTATGTATGTGTGAAGTTGAGTCTAGAATGTTTTGTGTGGTGCATTCCATGTAGAATGTTATAGTATGAGTGCCAAGGTTCTCACTCTGGCAGTTAGAAAATGAACTGGGCAGAGGGGGACCGGTGGATGTTTCCCTCCCTTATGTACTTATCCTGCCTGTAACTTATTACCTGTGACTTATATACTACGAACCCACTAAAATCTCCTAACTAAACCTGGTCTCCTGGCTCATCATTTCAACCCCTCAACTTGCATTGTAACACTCGACCAGCAGATAAGTGATCCTTTTCTACTGTCAAGTGTTATAATGTTGAGCTTATAATGTGGTGCTTTTGTGTCGCTTGCTGTTACATGTTTACGTAAATGAAGGCAGTATAGCTTTGTAGCGTTTGTTTTATTTATCCTTATTGCAACGCTTAACTAGGTGCGTCTCATGCAGCTCGGTTTTTCCTTTTGTCAGCTGGCAGGCCTGTCGACTGTTCTCTATTTCATGCGCGGCTAGGACGGCACTCGTTCGGCAAGGAAACTTTATTTATGTGAGTGGTAAGGGGCTCGCATAAGGAGCACGTCGCTGGTGCAGGAGCGCCATCTTGTGACCACTCCTCTCTCAGAGCATTGTCTCAGCACGAGCACTGTGAGGGAGAGACTGTTTCTTTATATGCACATTTTACTTTCGACGCTGTCGGACTGCAGCCTGCTCGGCTTTCAGCCTGTCATAGCCTCGTGATGGGGCATTGTTCCTGTGGCCTGATCGGCCCTTACACTCTCGCAAGAGTGTGCTGCTTGCTGTCAGCTGAGGTGAAGAGTAACCTCTCCTCGAGGTTTACATTACTTGGGGTACTTCCACGTTCTTTTACCCTGCTTATTAACCCCTCCCCCCACACCCGCCCTTTAGTCCTCCGTCAATTATATTAGAGTTAGATACACTTTGAAGTAAACCATTTCAGTTTTAAGAGAAGCGTTGCAAGCAGGGTTGAATGAAGGGGGTATTGTTATTATTCAGGGTAGTTCCTCTGAGGGGCATACTGTCACAGTTAAGCAGAGGTCTTCAGGTCGCAGGTTAGAAGCGGACGATAAACGCCTTCAGAGGGTGGTGCAGGAGACAGTTACTAATGCCTTATGGGACCTGTACAATACCCTGGCAGGTGTCTTTGATCACTTGGTTAAGGGCATAGCAGATTTTCATAGTAAGGCTCCAGCCGGGCCCTCTGATGTACCAGCAGAGGGGCTTAAACCTTGCAAATGTTCCCAAAAATCTAAGCATTTACAGAAAAGATCTCGGGCCGCGAAAAGGCGTGGGTGCAGTGACGCAGTGATAGGGGTTCCCCAATGGCTTCTTCTTCCACACCCTCCTAGTCTTCTGAGGGAAAAAGTGAAGGAGACCTCCCAGGAAGGGAAGAAAGTGCTCCGGAACACATTGGGGGAGTCTTTCTTTATCCTGATGACATTCCGCATCCTCGCTCGTCTGTGTAGAGATCATCAGGCTGTGTCCTCGTTCACGGAACATTGGGTGAGGCAACCCATGGGGAAGTAGGTGCGCAATAAACTGAGGGCAGAGTGCCCTTGCCCTTCCCTCCCTAATAAGGTGGCAGCGACCCCCGAGATTGACCAATTCATGGTCCTTTTTCTGTCAAAGAAGGGTAAAGACCCTATGAAGGGAATAGACAAAGCTCTGAGATCCTGTCAGGATAAGCTTTTAGACGTTTTAGGCCCCCTTGCTCAGTATTTTCAATACGTTAGACGAGAGGGCGTTATATGACACTCCACTTGATGTTAATATACTCAGTTGGGTCAAACGTTCTGTGTGTTTGCTCAGCAATGCCAACTCAGTTCTGTTATCGGAGAGAGGCATAAAGCTTTATTGATGCGCTTAGACCCAAAATTGGCGGACATGACTGCTGCAGAAGCATGCCCTAAGGCACAGGGATTGCTTTTAGGAGAGAGGTTTGTCAAGAAACTCTTTTGTGCACATCTTCACAGCTTTGGATAAAGCGCAGTCTAACATCATTAGGAAGGCCCTAACCCTGGGTGTTTTTGTCACGGTCCCGGGGGCATTACCCGACCGGTAATGCCCCCCCCCCTCTTCGGGTCATATTGCCTAAATAATAAAAGCAGAGGAAACTCCAGGCTTGGGGTACGTTTCCCCTTGAAGCATCACCATACTCTGATTGTTTTATTTTACAGCACGTATAAAAAAGAAGCTATGCTTTAAGGTATGGGTGTAGGATTCCACTCGCAAAATAAAATGTAATCTTCAGCAAAACCTCTAACCAATCTAGCTTTCATTAGGAACTGTAGTATTGTACCCATCTATTTGCACTGGGTGCACACAGTGCTGCTAGTAGAATACAGCTATGTCATATGGAATGTGATGGGACCTGAGGGTTCCAAGAACTACAGTTGGGAACACAGGATGGGAGAACCTTACTGAAAGGATGTCATCTGTTTAGCTCCCTGCCCCTTTCTATATAACTAGCCCTGTAACTCTCTAACTTATAAATAAACGTACTCCTTTTATATATACTGGTCTCCTGTGCCTTACCTGAATCCAGATGTCTTCTTACTATCCCCGATACTACAAATGGCGATGAGGATGGGATGAACAGGTGTTTGCTGGTTCCAGTTTATTTGATGTATATTTGCCTGTTCATCTCAAGATTAAAGGACCCCAATGGAGTTTACTGATGGTCCATAAATCTACTTAAAAGCGCTATGGAGAGTTCTGCTGAAGGTGCTATTAATCCCTGCCATGATGAGCCCAGCAGCGATGAAGCCCAGCGCCAGCTTCCTAACAGGATTTCATTATAACATGCTCAAGGCATGAGTCCTGCTACTGTATCTGGCAGGCAGCCAGCGCGCGATTGTCTCCTGGAGTATCCTGAATTTTCTACTAACTAAGGTAAGGTGCAGAATTTGCTGAGGCATGTTGGCGGTGTTTAAGTAAGGGCCAGGCTGCTGAGTTACAGGGCTGGTATGAATGAGATTTCCGAGCGCCACTCAACAGAAGTGCAAAATGGGGCTGCAGAGTCACTGGTATATTATGTGCAACGGCGACCTCAACTTCGTTGATATGGAGGTGCCGGTGTTCCGCACACCACAGCTGATCTCAGACAAATGATGACGTATTGCCCGAGCTGTGGAGTATGGCGAAAGTTCGAATGCTGTGTTCCTAAGTGTTCGTCTCCATTCCAGGAGAGCCGTTGCCTGTTGTCCTGTGAATGAGGAAGGATAAACGGCAATTAGAAAAGCGGCCCTAGCGTTGTGGGCCAGCGTGATGACGCATGCAGGAAGAGGATTGCTTTCTCTGTCCGCAGTTTCCATTGCTGTGATGGTGATGTGCTGCATACGTATTCCGTCAGTGACTGTGTGACCTAACACACGGAATGATATGAAGAAACCATGCCACATATGCGCGAATATGTGAACGTGACTGCTGCAGAACTCTATAAACTATTTATTATGTGGCAGTGTTCCATTATGGGAGCAGCCCACAAGGAGATACTTTTGGTACTTGTTATAGAGAAATAACCCTCCAGCAGCAGTCAATTAATGGAGCAGGGGAGCACCAGCAATGTTACCCGTTCCGTTATAGCGAAACGTGAGGTACTGTTTGTTAATGTTTCATTTATTTAAACAAGTATTGTCTCCGGTACTGCTGAATCAACTGGAGAGTGGGAGCACCAGCGAGCGTTTCTCGTTCTGTTGGATATAAGGTACTGTTTATCATTTTATTTTCGCTCGCTGGTGTGTTTAATGTGGATTTTATAGAACGTGGAAGTAACAACAATGTCTCCCGTGACAAGCATTGTATCTACGTGCAATTTATGGACAATATGTGCACATTATAACTTTTCAGTGAGAATGCCATTTGAATTTGTTATGCCCCATTTTTGCTGCATAAAGAAAATTTGGGAAATTCTTTTGGTTTACTGCTGACATATTCCTTCGTGAAATTCATGGACATTTTTGCTGTTTTGATATAAGTTATGTTCTCCCTCTCTTAATGGAATTTAAATGCACGTTTATTTCTGAAGCAATGTATTATTATTATTTATGGTTTAAGCTGATGTACTTTAGGACGTGGATTGTGCCATGATTGTATGGAATGGTAAATCCTAATATTTAAAAGGGTGACAGAGTGCAATTGGTGATTGCATTTACTTTATGAGGGAGAGTGGTTGTGTGGGTTTATGCATAACACTATATCACACCAACAACCTAACCAACAAACAACACAAAGAAAAAAATGATTTTTTTTCCTGCATGTAGTGTTTAACAATATTATAGGATTTTCAGGTCCCCAAATGCTGCATTTCATATATATTTGCAATGCATATTGATATTTTAAATGTGTATCAATCCAAAGGGGAAATATGTTCATTAATGATATATTATCCATGATGTGGATTGTAATAGTATAATTTAAGTGGCACAGCATCGTTCTGATGCCATGTAATACAAGAGTGAAAATATTGAGTGATTGTCATGTTAAATGAGTTTGTTTGTTTGTTTGTTTTATTCACTTATAATGCGCACCAGACCCGAAGGTAACCGGGCGCAGCAGTACAGAAAATGCGAAGCTTAGGTTGCAGGGTGGGGTAATGGGATACATACACTGTACAAATACAAAATACAAATATAGAATGCAAAATATCACGGTAAGGCAGCAATTGCGGTTTACATGCAGAATAAATACAAAATATGATCAAGACAGTCTATGTACAGGTACTGTGTGGGCGAAAGCTCAACGGTCAGGTGGGCAAAGTGGGTGGGACCATAAGATCATGATGAAATGTATGTTCTAGGGTGGGGTGAAGGATAAGTGGGCGCCAGTAGGCTATTCATTGGCAGTCCTTAGCAGATTGATGTAGTTATTTCTGAATTTAGGGAAGGGCTGTGCCTCGCGTAGAGGATTAGGCAATGAGTTCCATAATTGAGCTGCTTGCACCGGGAAGCTACTACCCCCCGCCTTAGATAACCTGAATCTCGGAATGATGAGGCTGTTGGCATTTGCAGTTCTGGCAGGGCGCGAGTGATGTCTTATTGTGAGTTTATTGCGTAGATAGCTTGGTGCTGCATTGTTCAGGGCTTTATGAACTAGGGATGCAACTTTAAGGTGGATTTTGTTTTGGGAGGACAACCAGTTGTTTTGACGCCTGATGTTTGAAATATGTGATCTTTTAGGTACACCAAGGGCGGCTCGTAGGGCATTGTTTTGAAGAATTTGCAGTCGGTGGGTAATGGATTTATTTGCTCCAATGTAGAGGGCATTACAATAATCAAGCCTCGAAAGGATTAATGCTCTCGCTAGGATAAGGCAGTTGTTATCGGAGAGAAAGTGCTTGCTTGCTCTAATGAGCTTGCATGTTTAGGCGGTGGCAGATGCCAATGACTTCACCTGCTTGTCAAAAGAGAGGGTGGCATCCAGATAGAAGCCAAGTGTCTTCACATCTTTGGAAACCTTGATGATGTTCCCGTCAATTTCAAATGAGGTATAGTCCTGACTGAGTTTCTGTATGTTAGAATGTGTCCCTAGGATGAGCAACTCTGTTTTGTCATCGTTCAGGCATAGACCGTGGGTTGCCATCCATGCCTGGACGATGATATACACCCTATTCACCAAGGCCAAATCCTTGTTGTAGTCCCCGGAAAGTGGGAGGAGAATCTGGGTGTCATCTGCATAGTTGGTGTAGGTGATACCAAGATGGTCCAGAACATCAGAAAGGGGCTTAGTGAATATGTTGTAGAGAGTCGGGGAGACGCATGAGCCCTGAGGGACTCCACAACGGATGGGGATTGGGTCCGCCGCTGCCGAAGGGGAGAACACCCTCATGGTCCTATCACTGAGGAAGGATTCAATCCAAGATATGGCCTCCTTGGAAAAATGTGCGGCTGAGTCTAAATGGCTACAAAGTACTCCATGGTCTACAAGGTCGAATGCCGCCGAGAGGTCCAGCAGCAAGAGGAGAGCCATTTTACCTTTATCTCTTATTTCATCTATTTGTGCCTTTAGGTCAATAAGGGCAGTCTCTGTACCATGTTGTGGACGGAATCCTGATTGGCGCTCTCCTAAAAGTTTATGTTGTTCCAGGAAACTTTGGATTTGATTGTAGGCGATTTTATCCAGGATTTTGAGCAGGAAGGGGACTGTTGTAATGGGGCGGTAGTTTGTGGGTATAAGAGGGTCTAACGTTTGCTTTTTAAGCAATGGTAGTACCCAGGCTTGTTTTAAGTTGGTGGGTACCGTGCCGGACGTGAATGAGGAGTTGACGAGTTTGGCAATAAACGGGGAGAGGTCTCTAGCTGCGTCTTTTATAAGCTGGGCAGGGCAAGAATCGCCCTGGCAGTTAGACGGCTTAAGAGAGAGGATGACTTTCTCCACCTCGAGAATCGATGTTTTGGAAAACATAAACCGTGTGGCTGTGTCCTGGGTCTTTGGGGTATGGTCTGTAATGAGGTTGCTAGCCTTGGGATGATGAGTAAGGGAGGCTTTCTTTTTGGTTATTTTTGTTTGGAGTAGGGAGATTTTATTGCATAAGGCTAGCTGAATGTTGGAGCACCAAGTTTTGTCTTTGATGCAAGTGTCCGGAATGGGGATGGGTGACTCTAGTTCTTTGAGGATGGTGAAAAGTTCCCTCATGCTTGAATTGGCGTTGGAGATCCGCTTATTAAAGGAGTTCTGTTTGGCCAGATGGATTTCTTTTTTATATTGGGAGGAGATTTCTGTTAGTTTCATTTTATGGTCTACTGAAGGGGTGAGCCTCCAAGCTGTTTCGCAGCTCCTCTTAAGTAGTCGCAAATCCTTTAGTTCGGGGGTAAACCATTTATTTAGGTGAGATTTGGGTTTACTTTTTCTAAGTTTCAAGGGTGCGATGTTGTCGAGGGTAGTTAGCATAATTTTGTTGTACTCGTTGACTAGTGTTTCTGGGTCTAAATGATCTGCTAATCCGTTAAGTGTAGGTAGAATGGCCGGGATCACTTTGTCTCTGGTGATGCTCTTTTTGTTTCTTGTTGGGCAAGGCGGGGCCATGATGGAGGCTGGTGAGGGTGGTCTGGAGGTAGATAGTTCAAATGACAGGAAGAAGTGGTCTGTCCAAGGTTGAGGGATAATAGCTTTGATATTGGCCGTGCAATTGTAGTCTACTAGCCAATCAAGGATTCTTCCCTTATTATGTGTAGGTTCAAGAGTTTTTTGCGTCATGCCCAGATTTGAAAGGGAATTGGCAATAATGGTGGCATTTTTATCTGAAGGGTCATTGAAACCCAGATTGAAGTCTCCTAGGACAAGTAGTTGTGAAGAGGTTTTAAGGTTGTTGGAGAGTGAATTATGTAGATCCTCCTCGAAGGTCCCTAAGGGACCAGGTGGTCTGTAGATGAGGTGGATCGTCAAGGTTTGGGAGCTAGCTAGTGGAAGTTTGATAGTGAGTGATTCACATGAGTCAGCTGCTATTGTAGGTGAGATTCTCATATCTAAGCTGGTCTTTGCGATGATGGCAATGCCACCGCCGCGCGTGTTGGTTCTATCTTGCCTGAATATAGTAAAGTCTTCTGGGATGGCTAAGGAGAGTAGGGGTCCTGCTGCGTTGTGCAGCCAGGACTCGGTGATGGCGATGAAGTCCAGATTGTCAAGCACTATCAGATCGCAGATATCTGTGGCATGTGCTATCAGGGATCTTGCATTTATTAGTCCTCCTTTAAGTAGGTGGTATGACGGATGAGGTGGTACAGTTTTGGTCTGGGTGAGTGAGCCCTATGGTTAAATGTGACACAGATGTTGCGTGGTATGTATACAATTTTTTGGGCATATTACTTATGGCATGCATATGAATATTTTACCGGTTTAGATTTCTTGGCCTAACATGTTTTTAAACCTTGGATGCTTTCATTTTTTTGGCTGCATTCAAAACAATTTTGTTTTCAAAGATCTTTTGCACTTGGACTCAGATCTGATCAGTCTCTGTCGCGGTGTATTCTCTTCTCGCGCTGTTCTTTTCCAGCTGCGTTGTTTAAATGTGATTTTTGTTTTGTGAGTTTTCTTTTCTGCATTTTCCCACTTTTCATTGTTTCTTATGGCAGGGTGTGTATGTGAATATGTGATGGCGCAAACCACAGGTGTTTCGGAGAGGAATGGTGGTGTATGTAGTTATGCAGTTAGGGTTGTGAGGAAAATGTTGATAAAGATAAAATATATGGTTCATATGAATGTTAGATAGTTCCTGATGGTTGCGTGAGTATGCGGTTGTGCTGGGTGTGGCAGACCCTTGTCTCCATGTGGCAGGTGGAGTGGGAGGAGATACGCTTTGATGGTTGAGAGTGTGGCAAGGAGCGTATGTGCTTGCAGGTGGCAGCTGTGAGGCCAGGGAGTGGCAGTTCCGGGCAGGTGGTGAATTGTGTACTTGATTGTTCTGATTGTTAGTTACGTGAATGTGGATACGCTTTCTTGGTTGTGAATGTTGTATAGGTTTTACGGATTTGCAGGAGTGTGTAATTTTGAGAGCCTCTTTTAATGCTTGGTTTGTGATACTTTGTTTGGTGTTCAATTGAAGAGAGGGAGATGTGTAGTATTGTACCTATCTATTTGCACTGGGTGCACACAGTGCTGCTAGTAGAATACAGCTATGTCATATGGAATGTGATGGGACCTGAGGGTTCCAAGAACTACAGTTGGGAACACAGGATGGGAGAACCTTACTGAAAGGATGTCATCTGTTTAGCTCCCTGCCCCTTTCTATATAACTAGCCCTGTAACTCTCTAACTTATAAATAAACGTACTCCTTTTACATATACTGGTCTCCTGTGCCTTACCTGAATCCAGATGTCTTCTTACCATCCCCGATACTACAGGAACCTTAAGTGCTCCAATAAACTCTGGCGGCATATTGGTGTGGGAAAAACCATCAGTGCCCTCACTCACACAACACTGACTGCAGATGCATGAAGTGAACAGCAAAACGGTATTATTCAGTGTTTTTTCTTTTACTGTGTGCTCGGAAATTCACGTTATTGCTTCCAAACACACAAACAGGCATGTGAAGTCATCTTGGAAATGCTGACACAAGGCTTTGTATGATTTCTTAACAGCTCCCTAGTGCAAAAGATGACTACGAACTTGTCATGGTTTGAACAGATTGGGGGGCAGGAACAACATCTTAAAAAAATACATTAAAATCCCAGCATATAAAAAATAAGAAATTAATAACTATGTACAGCAAAATTTAAAATGGAGCATATAACGGGAAAGAGAGTTCAGGGAACGTTTCTGGGACGATCCGCAGGTCTTGCAGTGAATGAATAGGTTGCAGAAGGGGCAGGTCTTGAGATTAATACAGACGGAGTTGTAAGAGACTGGGAAGCAGGAATGTACGTGGTAGGCTTCACGAATTGGGACAGGGGGCCTGTTGGTAAAGGAGAAGGAATGTAAAAGAGGGGGGATTTGCTCTCAGTCCTCTGAGAAGTGGTAGCTGCCATTGGTCTATCGTTCAACAGGGCGGCTTGCACCAAATTGTGGTTCAGATAATCCAGACGGCTGATTATCTCCTGCTGTTGCATCTGGATCGCACTTAGGAGACGGATCATTTCGGATTGCTCTGCAAGAGAAAGAAGACGTGTTATATATACACTTTAAGGTGATAAAAATCTCAGAGCAAAGCTTTCACCCGGGTTCACAAGAATGTATGCTGAAAAGATCATAAATGAAAAAGGTCACATACTCAAATATTGCCCAAGCGTGTTTATACTCAAAATGAAAGAATTAAGACATAATTCAACATGGCTTGCTAAGGGATTTTGAAACCTGTGGGCCCAAAACCCCACAGAAGTTGGAATAGTGCTTTGATGGGTAAGAGGGGCCAGACATTCAATTAAGAATATATCACACAGCACTGTATTTTTTAAATTGGGAGTTGCTGTGATAAAGCATTGTTCAACATGGGTTACTATAGCAAAATGAGGGTCAAGTCAATGAAACGTTTGGAAAACTCTGCTCCAAGGCTTAAAGAGACCAAACAGCATCAATGGTGAAAGTAGCAAGCCTCTGAAGGGGGATGTTCTTTGGAGAGCATGATTAGCACAGCTGGGATCGGAATGCATTCAAGGATGTTCCTTGCATTAGGACTGAGCAAGTACATGCCCCATGGTAGGATAGATAGATATAGATATATATATATATATATATATATATAATAGGTCACTGTGGATTAATTATAAACGTTATACCAGGGTGACAAAAGCAGAGCTGCGTTGACACTTCCGAACTTCCCAAAAGTGTTATTGCAGGCAATGAATAGTTAGGGGTCTGTCTAGAATGCACAGGACTACTCAAGGCTGTCATGACGCGTACGCCATGGAAACTGTGGAGGCAATGGAAGAGGGGCTGAACTAGTTCCGTGCTGTTAGCGGTCTAGTCTTTCCACGCATGCATGTTACGTCTGGACGCATTTAAATAAGTGTCCGACAAGTAAGCCGATGCGTTGCAACCCTGTTGTTCCCTTCGGGTTAACACGCTGTGTATCCTTTCCCTTCCTTGTTTATGCTCCCTTCCACCTGCTTTAGCTGTGTTTGCTCCCGCGTGCTTCAAGCCTTTTCTACCTCCGGCTCTGCACTTTCCCTTCCCGTGTTTCCCAAGCCTCCTCCTTCCTTCTTCTCGGTTCGGGAGATTCCTTCCTGCTTACCCTCCTCTGTTCTCCTTAGCAGCGCCCTGCTGCTCTCTGATCCTGACTCCTCTATAGTGCCCTGCTCCAATCCTCTAGTCATAGCTCTTTCCATCTGTTTCCAGAAGGGCTTGCTGGGAGTTGCAGTCCTACCTATATCGGCAAGCCTTCCAGCCAAGTTATCAACAGTGCTACCTACATCCCAGCACTCTAGGGTTTTTTAGCCACGCTTTTCGCTGGTTTTGGGGGCAGGCTCCCTGAGGGTCCCTTTGCCGCGCAGATAGCTAGAGGGCAAGGTGGCCTCCAGTGGAGCTTGTCCTAAACTCACAAAAAAAAGGCCGGACACAGTTTGGAGAGAAAGAAGAGCAATATCCACGGATAGTTCCTCTGAAGAAACCAGTACAGGTGAGGAGGAGGGGGCAAAGGAGGGCATTGATCAAGTGGAAACTTTACCCTATCATGAGAGATTGCAACGCCAAAATATGGCTAGTTTAGAACAGTACCAGGAATTGGTCAATGCCATACAAGGGATAACCGCTGAGCTCCAAACTATGAAGGCTGAAAACACGGCTCTCAAGGCTGACAATGCAGCCTTAAGGCAACAGGTGACTCAGAGAGAAGATGTTCGGGGTGACCTTCCGCCTATGCCGTTACCCTGTGGGAAGTATGATGGTAATCCCAAAAGAATTAAGGAATTCCTCGATGCATGTAGGGTTTACTTCACTTTCCGCCCTAAGATGTATGAGTTGGACGGGGCAAGGGTTGGCTTCCTCATTTCGAATTTTGGAGGTAACGCTCTAGCATGGGCTACCCCGTTGGGTTACTGAATCGGAACCCGTGTTGAATAACTACAACGCCTTTGTACAACAATTCCGAGAAAGATTCGAAAGGTCTGAAGCATTATACACCTCATATGAGAATATTCTGGACATCAAACAAGGTCTTTCTGATGTACAAACATATGCCTCAAACTTCCAGAAGATTGCTCTGGAGACCGGTTGGCCTGACTCTGCAAGCAAACACTCTTCAGAAGAGGATTACATGAAGATTTAAAGGACAAACTTTCCCGGATAGCCAGACCTTCTTCCTTCCAAGAGTTGGTAGCCCTAGCTCTGCAGATAGAATACCGGATGTCTCAACGACGGGCAGAAAGACCAAACCCAGCATGTCGTCAACCCCCTCCTCCTACCCACCTGTCTCTCAGGAGAGGTCTCCACAAACTGAAGAACCGATGCAAATAGGCACAGCCAGGGGTCCCTTGATTGCTGCAGAAAGAAAAAGACGAAAAGACCCGAGTTTGTGTATGTACTGCGGTTCTGAAAGGTATCTTCTGAGGGATTGTCCAGAGGTACCCCCTAGAAGATCGGGAAACAAAAAACTCCGACCCTGAACAGGGACACGGAAGGGGTTTCACTAGCTACTCCCTGTGTTACAAATCCACCCATAGCTATTGCTCCCTCACATCAGCTTATGGTCTTTAAGATAGTTCTGGAATGTACACCAAATCAAGCTGTTGAATGTCTCGCCATGCTTGACTGTGGTGCAGCCGGGAACTTCATGGACGATCTTTGGGCTAGTACACACGCCATTCCCAGAAGAGAAAAACCACAACCCATTCCCGTAGAGGGAGTGGATGGCACTCCACTGTCTTCAGGTCTTATCCGACAAGAAACCAAGGAAGTCAGGGTAAAGATGAAGACCCATCATGAAGCACTGGTGTTTGATCTGATAAAAGCAGCCCACTTCCCGGTTATATTAGGTATCCCTTGGTTAAGGAGGCACAATCCTGGCATTGATTGGAAGACCAAAACAGTAGAATTCCGATCAGACCTGTGCTTGCAGTCATGCCTATTAGAAGAAGGGCAACGATCCCATCACGGAAGTACAGTACCTATAAGAAGCATCAACTCCATCCCTATGGTTTATCAGGAGTTTATTGATGTCTTTAAGGATACTCAACCTAGGCCACTTCCACCACACCGAGCTGAAGATTGCAAGATTGACCTTGTGCCTGATGCTGTAGTTCCATTCGGGAGAATGTACCCCTTGTCCCTTCCGGAGAAGGAAGCATTAAGGGAATACCTAGCAATAAACCTACAGAACGGTTTGATACAAGAATCTACATCTTCGGCGGGAGCCTCCTTGTTCTTTATTCCAAAAAGAGGAACCAAAGAACTCAGACCTTGTATCGATTTTAGGGGTCTGAATAGTCAAACCATTAGAGACAGATACCCTATGCCTTTGATAAAAGAGATCATGGAAGCAGTACAAGGGGCAAAATGGTTCACTAAACTAGACCTTAGAGGAGCCTACCATCTTCTACGAATAAAAGAAGGGGAGGAATGGAACACCGCCTTTCGTACTCCCTTAGGTCATTATGAGTACAAGGTGATGCCCTTGGGGTTAGTTAATGCACCAGCCCAGTTTCAAAGATTCATGGACAAGGTGTTTAGTGATCTCTTGTTCAAATCGACCGTGGTCTATTTAGATGACATCTTGATTTACTCTGCCACCATAGAACAACATCGTATACATGTATGGGAGGTGTTTAAAAGACTCTGCGATAACCATTTGTTCGCCAAACCCGAAAAATGGCTTTTTGAAGTCTCCATGGTTCCGTATCTGGGCTTTATTCTGTCTGAAAACCGGATAGCGATGGATCCTAACAAGACTGCGGCCATCAACAATTGGACTGTGCCTAACTCAGTCAAAGACATCCAGAGGTTCCTGGGCCTGACAAATTTCTAATCGGAAGTTCATTACTGGATTCTCCAACATAGTCCTGCCCATCACGACCTTGCTTAAAAAAGGGACTAAATTCAACTGGACATCTGAAGCGGATACCGCCTTTCATCGGCTCAAACAAGCATTCACATCTGCACCAATCCTCAGTCAGCCAGATCAAACACTGCCCTTTATCGTGGAAGCAGATGCATCTCAAGGGGCGATCGGGGCAGCACTTCTACAACGGAAGGAAGACCAACTCGGACATCCCACAGCCTATTACTCTAGGACACTCACTTCCAGTGAAAAGAACTATTCAGTAATCGAACAGGATGTACAGTAATCATGGTAGTGGTTGACTCGTTCAGTAAATTGGCTCACTTTATCCCCCCCAAAGGCACGCCATCCGCAACAACCACAGCAGAGGTATTCTTGAAGAAGATTGTCCGTCTCCATGGACTACCATCCTCTGTAGTGTCTGATAGAGGAACACAATTCACCTCTAAGTTTTGGACAAACTTGTGTAAACAATTACATATTCAGAGGGCGTTATCATCAGGGTTTCACCCAGAAACAAACGGACAAACCGAACGTCTGAATGCAACACTTGAACAGTATCTGAGATGTTATTGCAATCAGACACAAGACAATTGGTATCATCTCTTATCCGTGGCAGAATTTTCTTACAATAACACCAAACATTCTGCTATAGGGATAAGTCCCTTTAGGTGTACCTATGGATACGACCCTAGACATATACCATTCTCCACAGTTCAGTCCACCAATGTGCCTACTATTGACCAAGTATTGGACACATTGAAACACACTCACAAGATTGCTCAAGAAACTTTATCAGCCAGTCATCAGACGTATAAAAGATGGGCTGACAAGAACAGAAGACCTAATCCAAATTGGAGAACCAGTGATACATTTTGGCTCTCCACTAGATATCTACCCAGAAGAATACATACAGGCAAATTCACTCCTAGATATATAGGTCATTTTTCCATAGAACAACAAATCAATCCTGTGGCCTTTAGATTGAATCTCCCACACTCCCTATGACGAATACACCCAGTATTCCATACCTCCCTCCTGAAGGATTACAAACCAGATCCTTATTCAAGACCGATTAAAAGAAAGATTCCCAGTTTGATCGACACCCAAGAGTTTGAGGTATCCCGCATCCTAGATTCTCGATACAAGCACGGAGTCCTGCAATACCTCATACTATGGAAGGGTTATCCTTGGACGGAAAGGTCATAGGAACCAGCCAGGAACTTACACGCTTCCAGACTCCTGCGCTTATTCCACAGACACCATCCAGGGAAGCCAGGAGGAGGACCTTGGCGACGGGGTTATACTGTCATGACGCGTTCGCCATGGAAACTGTGGAGGCAATGGAAGAGGGGCTGAACTAGTTCCGTGCTGTTAGCGGTCTAGTCTTTCCACGCACGCACGTTACGTCTGGACGCATTTAAATAAGCATCAGACAAGTAAGCCGATGCGTTGCAACCCTGTTGTTCCCTTCGGGTTAACATGCTGTGTATCCGTTCCCTTCCTTGTTTATACTCCCTTTCACCTGCTTTAGCTGTGTTTGCTCCCACGCGCTTCAAGCCTTGTCTACCTCCGGCTCGGCACTTTCCCTTCCGGTGTTTCCCGAGCCTCCTCCCTCCTTCTGCTCGGTTCGGGAGATTCCTTCCTGCTTACCCTCCTCCCGGAGTCTCGTCCCCGTTCTCCTTAGCAGCGCCCTGCTGCTCTCTGATCCTGACTCCTCTATAGTGCCCTGCTCCAATCCTCTAGTAATAGCTCTTTCCATCTGTTTCCAGAAGGGCTTTCTGGTAGTTGCAGTCCTACCTACATCGGCAAGCCTTCCAGCCAAGTTATCAACAGTGCTACCTACATCCCAGCACTCCAGGGTTTTTTAGCCACGCTTTTCCCTGATTTTGGGGGCAGGCTCCCTGAGGGTTCCTTTGCCGGGCAGATAGCTAGAGGGCAAGGTGGCCTCCAGTGGAGCTCGTCCTAAACTCACAAAAAAAAGGCCGGACACAGTTTGGAGAGAAAGAAGGGCAATATACACGGATAGTTCCTCTGAAGAAACCAGTACAGGTGAGGAGAAGGAGGAAGGGGCAAAGGAGGGCATTGATCAAGTGGAAACTTTACCCTATCATGAGAAAGGCACACACCTACTAGCTTTCATACTGGTGATGAGGCTGTAAGTAGCAATATCACAATCATAACATCTTGATTTTATATAGTGCTTGCTCACACTACTCAACATTTCTTAGGACTGCAAATAATGGGTGCCACCTTTACCAATTGAACTGGGAAGCAAGTGTATTGATCATATTATTTTTGGTCGAATCACTGAATCCCGATTTTCCTCTGCTCTAGTATACTCCCCAGAAAATATAGGTGGTGAGCTGGGGTAAGGCAATATGTGTGGCTAGTCCTGGGGCAGTTGGTGCATGCAGGGGGTCACACCCAACTTTCTATCAAAAAAGATCTGAGCAAAATAATGCGAAAAAAAATGATTCAACCAAGAAATTAAAAATGATCAATACACATACAACCTTTACCTATATTCAATTAAACAACCATGTAAGGATGAACGGCTCAGTGGGCCCAACAGGATTCAAACCTGGGACCTGCAGGATCACCACAGATCACAGCAACAAGCACTTAATACGCAGATCAGCCTGTCTCTATGTGCTGGACCTATTCAATTACGTTAGGACAACTGATAGAGCGCCTTACATAAGAAAAAGGGAGAGAGAGGTACCCAGATCGGGACTGATGGACCACAAGGCACAAGGAAAACATCCAAACATTGAGGAAACCGTGGTGGTTGTAATTGCGGGACACCAAAATATACTTGAGGGGAAGATATAGCCCACCGAGGACCCACTATTCTGCACACAACATAAGAGGGGCAAGTGTAGCACACCAGAAGACACGACAGGGGAAGGGATACGTGCAACAGTCAATCAAAACAGACAGTGTAGGATAAAGCACTGCCACTAACCAACCGTACTAAAACAAATCATGCTTCTGCATTCAAATATCAAACTCCAAACTAAACACAACTCTAACTCTACAGCACAACACACTGCATGCACTTCACTACACCAAAACAACGAAACAAACCACACATAGGCATGCACAACAGCACATGACGGCTACCAACCGAAAAACACACCTACGCTCAGCATAGTGTCAAACGAACTGAAGCTGCCAACAGCACATCACAGCTCTCTTGCTAATTTTTCCTGCCGAGTCCTGCTACCCTCTAGCTTTACAGAACCACCAGAGCGCCAAGAAACCATGCAAGTGGGGACAGTGTGCGGAATAAAAACCTTTAGAATACCAACCTTTTCTAGAACACTGTAGAATTGCATTTACTGCATTTGCAAACTGTACTGTTCTTCCCATTTTTATACAATCTGTTCTATCGTTGGAGACCTCCTCTCTGTGCATATATTTGACTCTGCTTTTTATTGAACTTCCTTATTTTATGTGGGTTTCTACAAAACTATTTAATCCCAGCTGTATGAGTGGGGCTGCACAAGTTGTGCTACATTTTGTAAGGCAGGCATGGTAATCAGAAGCACGACAGACAAGGAGTATAATCTAAGGGTGTTTATTAAACAGTTCAAGGGTGAGAAAAACACCTAATCCTAGCCTAAATCTAAGATGGAAGCAAGCTGCAACCATCAAAATACAGAAAACACAATCCTTGTGGTGTTGTGCCAAAACAAAATCTATTGCCAAATCCATACTCTATATAACAAAAGGGTGTGGGACAATGATATCTGGAACAAAAGAGTGTAATACAAACTAGAATGTCCAAAGGGGTTTTGATAGTCCAGGACTGCTGAACTAGTGTACTCCCTTCCCGACATTACATCACGGGGCAAGCCGGAATGCGGGATTCACTTTCCCTTGCTTTCATTTAGCATCTCTCCATCGGGTTCATCTCTCTCTCTCTCTCCCTCTCTTGTACAAGGATTTTGCTTGCACCTTCGTATGACCACTGGTATTCGCAGTCTTTCAAATTATCTTACTTTCAATCGAACAATTTCACTCTGGATGCAGAGCCTTTCGAGAAGGTAATATTCTATTACCGGACCACTCCGTTATTCTTAGCATATTTCAGTCTTAAACACATTTGCAATGTTGCAGGCTTCCCTCACGGTTTTCTATGACACATGCAGCTTCTGCATTCATCGTTCTGGTTACAGTGTATTTTCGCTTGCGATTTCATGAAACCCTGCGAGCCTCAAGCGCTTTGGTATCTTTCACTCGATAATGCCAGCCGGTCTCATAGTTCACTCACCGGTAGCGCTCAAAACCATTCGTCCAGCATTTCCTGAAATGATGCCTCTAACTAACTTGTGTAACCTCTTTAATACCCCTTTATCTGGATGGATTATCATGGCAACCTTCTCATAGTACTTATTTAGGGCTTTTTTTTTTTAATAACACGTTTTATTATTTTCCCAATAACAATATACAACATACAAAATACAAGCCCTTTCCCCCCCACACACTCACCCCTGTCCCTCCCGCTGCTCTGTTCGGACTATATAGTTAGTTTTGTCGCTTCTTGCGTCCACAATTGTGTGGTCAAACATTGCATCATTGTGCGCACCACATTTATTCCCATCTGTTTCAGCCCATTGTCTCTCAGTTCATTACCTCCTCCCATTTCCCCCATATCTTGGCAGCTTTAGCTGGGCATCCCCATGCAGCGTAAATTCTATGTTCTTTCGCTACACAGACGTCCATTTCGGCAGCCCACTGGGCCAGGGTCGGAGCATCCGGGGCGCCCCATTTTTGCGCAATGTCTCTCTTAATTAAACCCAGAGCATTAGATAAAAAGGTTCTTTCCCACTTGTTCAGATCATTTTCATCCGGGTCCCCTAGCAGCAGTTTCGCAGGTACCAATGCTATTGTGGGTCCCAGAATCCCCCCCGCCCCCCGACAGTCTACGACAGCACTGCGTCCAGAAGGTTTGTAACTGAGGATCTTCCCAGATCAAATGGAAGAAGGTGCCCTCCTCTTCCGGGCATCTCAAACAGTTGGGGTCCGAGGCTCGTCCCTATCCGAACAGGGCAACACGAGGATAATAGACTCGGTGTAGTATCTTAAGTTGCACCAGTCTGATTTTGGAGTCTATAGCAATCTCACTGGGTGCATGAGCACCTGGATCCAGTCCTCCGGTTCCATGGGGCCCGCTAGATGGGTTTCAGTGAGGAGGGCCACGTCAGGGGAACGTCTATTCAGGAATTGGACTACAAGGCGTCGTTTAATGCTTGATCCCATGCCATTGACATTCCATGTGAGGAACATCAGGGATTTAAGGCCTCTGCAGTTGTTGGTGGGTTTTGTTCGTCCATTATATGGTCAGTGGTATTCTGTTTTGAGGAATTTGTTCTGACAGGTGTGGTGTCATGTGAGGTGATTGTTTGGTGTGTTTGCCATCTGAAAACAGCGCTCAGTCGGGGCAGAAGTGATTGGACCCGGACATAGGTGTTTGTCGGTCTTGTGAGTGGCGGTAAAACTAACATAGCTACCCTCTTAATGTACCCATAAACAACTCCCCTTGCCCCCACCCTGTAGTCCACCACAACCTGAAGTATCGTTCGCCCGAACCTTCTGGCGCTGGGGAACTGGCGCTACAGCGTTGGTTAACTAAATAAACTCTTCTTTCTAACTCAGTCGTCTCCAGTACTTACTGTCTCGTATAGTTGCCAGGGGGGTTCGTTAGCCAGCTTGGCCGCCAATGTCGAAGTGCAGTGGCAGCTACGGTGTTGGTGAGGCCATGCCAGGCGGCATGGTGATCTGCCCAAGCTCAGCTAGTAAGTAGCTGCCATGCCTCGTTAACTTCTGGTGTATGACTGTCCTCGTTATTCTGCGTTTTGAGTCTCAGCCCATTTCCATGCCTCCTGCGGATCAGTGAAGTGGACGGTGATGCCCTGGTGTTGTATCCTGAGGTGGGCCGGGTGACAGCAGCCCATTCTTCACGTTCATTGATTGTAGCCTCCTTTTAAGGTTTTCAAATGGCTTTCTGGCTTGTTGAACCTCCCGAGTGTAGTCCGGGTAAAAGATCTTGCTGCCGTTGTACGTGATCAACCCCTTTGTTCGGGCCATCTGCAGTATTGCATCACGATCACGGCAATTCAGTAGCTTGGCTATAACCGTTCTTGGGGACGATCCAGGGATCGTCTGCCCGCTGGGATCCTGTGCGCCCGCTCAATGGTGAAGAACTTTGAGAGAATCTTAGGTGCAAACGGGTCAGGCAGCCATTGTTCCAAGAAGAGCTCCATACTGGGTCCCTCTGAATTTTCTGGAAGGCCCAGTATGCGTATGTTACTTATGCGCTATTGGCCTTTGCTCTCGTCCACACATGCTTCCAGCATTTTAAGGCGTGTTAGCGCCTGTGATAGTTGCTGTCGTACCCTGCAGAGTCCGTCCTCCACACCGGACACTCGATTCACCAACTCTACCGTGCGGGGCAAGTGTTTTTGAAGATCATGGTGGAGAAAGGACACCTCCGCCGAGATGCCGTCCATCTTTTTCTCCATCGAGGAGCAGGAGTTGGCGATGGCTGCCATCACGTCCTTCAATGTCAGGGAGTCCTCTGGTGGTGTCGAGGTCTGTGGTGTTCCTGTATCCGAAGGTGTGGCAGAGGAGCTCGTGGCATACTGGTCCGGAGTGCTCTGTGTTGTGGTCTTCTTGCTTTTGTCCTTACCCATCTCTGCCTCCGGTGGTGTACCCAGTCCGGCACGACAAGTCGAGACAAGGGGGCACAGGATGTGTGACTTCTTCGTCTCCGGGCCACCCACAGGTTCGAGTATCTCAGTGGACCTTTCACAGTGGTTAGATGCCCAGCGTCGGTTACCTTATGGGGGTGCTGTCCCAGGGCAGTTATGGGTCTTCCGGACCCTCCACTGATGAGCGCCGGGGGGGGGAGAAAAACCCCCAGCTGTCTGTATCTTGTCCGGTCACAATGTCATCCGCAGTGTCATCCCCTGATGGAATGAGGGCAGTGGTGACCCGGGGTGCCCCGTGCCTCCCCGCCACCGGGACACCCAGGTGTTGTCATGATCTCTGCTTCCAAAAGGTCAGGGTTTTCCCAACTCCCTTGGAAGCAGATCCATAACCCAGGTTCCGAGTGCCAACCAGTCCCAATTGGGACCTTTTGGACCCAGTCCTGGCGCCAGTGGCACCAGGCTCATAAATATGCCCAGTCCCAGCGCTGGAAGCGCCGGGCTCATAATGCTTGGGTGGACTTACCTGCAGCAGACCATGCTGCTTACTTGCCTGCCAGTTGAGCCTCTGATCCTCTTCTGTTTGGAACTACTTTTCCTGTTGGGTGGGGCAGGAGCCACTCCCTAGATTCAGAACACTGGAACTCTTCTGGAAAGCAGGAACTCTTTTCTTACCTAGGCGTGGCTGTGGAAGGAGACACCTAAGCACTACAGGAGGCTATTTAAACCACACCCGATGGATGAATCTTGCTTTGCGTTATTCTGCATCCTCTGCAGCAGAACGCTCATCGTGTCTTCTGCATCTGATCCTGGGCCTAAGGAAAAAGGCTTACCATCCTGAATCCAGTCTTCAGCAACACCTATAAAGACAAGAAAGAACAGGTTAGCATTACGGTCTTCAGTGACAGCTCTTCACTTACCTGGTCCATCGGCTGTCACCAACGCCTCGCGCTGCATTCCGGCATCTGAAAGACAAAGGCTTACCTACTCTTCGTGCGCTCCGGAGGTCTTCACACTGCATTCCGGCATCTGAAAGACAAAAGCTTACCAACTCTTCGCACGCTCCGGAGGCCTTCGGCGCTGCATCCCGCATCTGAAAGACAAAACAAGGTGCGTTTAAAGACATTGGGGAACTTTAATACTCACGTGCCATTACTCCTTTCCACATCTAACCCAGTGGGTATTCCGGCACCCTGCAGCCGCTCCGAACTTGTACCTGCAAAATAAAAAGACAGTTAGAGCGCATCGTGAAGCAGGCAACAAGCCCTTACTTACGTGCTTCCAGGCGCTTCTATTCATCACACGGGCTCCAACTTCAGCCCGTCATCCGCCATCGCCGGAACCCTGCAAAACAAGAAACATCATTACTAAAGACTTTAACGCCATTAGAATTACTCGAAACTTACCGTTCGTGCAGTAAACGACGGACAGCAGTCCTCTGAAGTCAAGAGGCCTGCTCCCCTTATCCAGTGAAGAAACTGGTTACAGCACCCTGCCCCGAGGCAGATGGAGAGCACGGCGTTCACTTACCTAAGGTGAGAGCGTTAACCTTTGGGGTTCTACAGGAGAAGAGAAAGGGAAGAAGAGAGAGACATTCAATAACCCAGTTCCTTAATCCCATATTTTCTATCTGCAGACATCTTACCCTTCAAGTCAGACATACAGTGCACAGAGGTCCAGCCCAAAGAGCCAGCCGTGTGTTACACATCACCTTTGCAGATACGGTATCCGCCCAGTCAAGACCGGCGCCTCTACGGGAATCAGGTGAGCGTTACAGGTGTGCTCCGAGAGGTCCCCGCTGGGCATATCAGATACAGGTTGTCCTATTCTCCTGGCGGCCCTGGGGTGTCATCTTCCAGTCCCAGGTATCCTTATCACCTTTATGGTGTCAGTGGGTCTCACTGGGGGGGGGGGGGTATGTCCTCGCCAGTGGCTGGTCGCAGAGTTACTATCCTCCTTCTAGTGTCTTTTGGGTATGTTGGAGGGGAGGCAGGCAAGCACTCTGGCGGGGCACCAGCTGCAGCATGTAGGCACAACACTGTGGTGCAGGTCTGTCACAGTGGTTGGTCAGTGCACCAATCGGGCGGTCCGGTTGCTGGTCAGGGTGGCCCACCGCCGCTTCTGTGTTGAGGTGGAGTATAGAAGCTCCTTTGAACATCCAGGGGGGCCCCCCCAGGAGCAGGCCGAAGTAGCGCCTTCCCACAGGGCTGCAGGGGCCCAGGTCAACCCCTCGGCAGGTCCGCTTCTCGCCTTTGCAGATTTGTTCCAGGAGTCTTGTGGGTCCTGCGGTTGCCAACGGTGTCCCCGCGGGACCGGGCTTCCGGAAGAGATACCAAGTGCAGCGGTGTCAGTTTACATGCGTGCCCTTTTCCGGCGATTCTATGAGGTGGGGGCACTACTCTGTAAGATCCCCCCGATCGCCGCCTTTCAGTGCTGTGGAAAGTGTTTAGTCCATCTCTGAGCATGGTAGTGGGTACTCAGTGACCGACCTGTATGTCTTACAGGAATAGAGTCAGCATTGTTTTGAGGGAGGGGGGGTTTATTTCGAGTCCCCTCCGGGAGGGGTTCAGCCTGTTATTGGAGTCCTGCCCCTCCAGGATTCGCTCTGTGCGCCTCTGCACCCGTCACAAGCCAATCTAGGGGCCTATTCTGTTGTAGCACGTACCTGCACACCGGCGCTCTGTTAGTCTCGGCGGCTGGGAGCACCGTCACCTCCTCGCCGGCCAATTGGCGGATGCTGGTTGGCGATCCGGCCCGGCAGTTACCCTGGTTTCGGGCACAATCTGGTGCGGTCACCGTCCTCTCAGGGGGAGGCTGGATTCTCCGGTGTGGGAGCCGACAAAGCTGAGGCACAGCTTGGGGACGTCACTCTGTCCCCTCCTCGAGTCCCGGCACGATTCAGTAGCGTGCCCAAGGACCTCGGGACAGCTGCGCCGACTGTTCGGCGTTGCAGGCAGGCTTCGTTTCACAGTAGGTCTTCCCAGTGTACGGGGCGGGCTTTCCCTCGAGCAGTTTCCCATCTGGACGCTCGGCGGCGAGGTTCCCGCGGTCCCCTCTGCTCAGTAGTCTGATGTCCGGGATCTTTCCTTGTCTCCTCTCACTGCCATTTGTGTTGTGTGCGCCGGGTTTGTCCGCGTCCGTGGTCGGAGAGGTTTGCACTGCCACGGTCCTGCAGCCAGTCGGAGAGGTGGGATCTCTGAGTTGCTGCGGTCTAGGTACACCGCAGGAGACCCGGCTTGTGGGGACTGCTTCCCGTCCCCCAGCAGTGCGGTTCAGAGCCGGATCACAGCCGCCACAGTTGCACCAGCCCGGGTTTCACCTCGGGTGGCTCCTCTCAGTCATATCCCACGGTGGGGAGCCCTCGACCAGTCACCGCCTTCTCCGGCGGCCATCTTGTGAGGATCTGTCCTTGCGGCCGCATAGGATTCTGTTCGGCAAATAATTGCGGAGGGGATGAGATTGCAGTTATGTGCCTTCGGTCAGGGCAACAGGAGGCAAACACATTACTGTGTGCCAACATTCGTCTCAAATCATACTGCCAGCCAGGATATTTTTCTAGGATTTCATCGGCGGCCAACGGAGCACACAAGGCTCACGTCCTCCGCTATCGCATGCTGCTTATTTAGGGCTTTTAATCACTAAAGATATTTACTCCACTATTAACCAAAATACTAATCTTCTAATTGATAAAGTTACAGAAATGACTTCAAAATGGTCTCCTCTCTTCCTATCCTGGTGGGGACATCTTTATACTATTAAAATGATGATCAGTCCTATAGTTCTATATACATTATCCATGATTCCTACTGCTACCTCCTTTTTCTTAAAACGTGATTCCCTTTTTCGTAAATTCATATGCAACCACAAAGTACTGCATATTGCCATTAATAAATTAAGACTCCCCAAAGCCTCAGGAGGAGTCAAATTCCCTAATTTTCAACTATATCACAAAGCTTTTGTTCTAAAACAACTAGCTATTTTCAAATTGTATGAATATATCTTAGATAGCGCGCCTCCCTGGGTTAATATTGAAGCTAGTCTTATTTCTCCACTTTCCCTCTAATAACTTCATCATGGCCTAACATTACTTCCTTCCCATCATTACATTTCCTTAAAATTATCTGGCATAAGCTTCCATCTAATTCCTTCACTAGAATCAATCCTGATCTTTTTCTTTGGTTCAATCATCAAAATTCTACCAAGTCCAACCTCACTACTATCTATAGATGGTACTCAGCTGGCATCAAATGTGTTAAACAACTATATCATAACTCCAAATTAATTCCCTTTTCACAGATATGGTCACAATTCAAAGTCCCTTCTTCAGATCTTCCCTTTCACGCTTCCCTCATCAAATCTATCACTAAATTCATGGCCACTTTTAACCAAAAATGTCCCTCCCCATTCTTGAACTTCTTGATTAGCAATCCTTCAACTAATGCTTCCAAACTATATGCTTTTCTAAATGATCCTCATTCTCCCAACTCACTTAATATTAATACGGTCAGACAATGGGAAATCGATTGGTATCTACAACCGTCCCAGGACTAATGGACTAAGATATGGAAAATCTGTCACTCAACTTCAATTGCCGCCAATGTTGCCCAAACCCAGTTTTTCATTTTTTATTGTGCTTTTCTCACTCCACTACACATTGCCAAAGCTGTAGACATTGTATCTAATAATTGCTGGTCATGTAATGAACTTAACAGACTTTATTCACTGAATCTTCAAGTGTAAACATCTGCATGCTTTTTGGTCTTCGATTTGGTCTTGTTTACAAATAATTTTTCAATTAATAGAACCCCTAACTCTTGCCAATCTAATGGTTGGATCTACTGTTAATCCAGCTATTAGTCAAATTGACTCCCCAGCTCTGTTTAATTTGTTCATACGTATTGCTTTTCAAAATATTGTTTATAATTGGAAAAATTCAACCAATTTATCATACAATATGTGGTGGAAATCCATTTGCTCCATTCATCGAATAGAAAAATGGCATGCTTTTCCTTTTGATGTTATGCAGAAGTTTAATAAAAAATGTAATACTTTTGTTCAATATCTTAATTCTCATGATTAATAATGTTATCAGCATTCAGATGTTTTATCCTCATCCTCTCCTTTTGTTTCCGCCATGTCCCTGTGTCTTTGTCCTTCCCTGTCAATGTCATTTATCATACATTATCAATAAGATTTTATTCCTAACTTAGATAACATGTTCCTGATCAACTGTCTTATTCGGTTTTGTGATTTCTCAAATATCTGTTCTTCAATAATGCTTTACCGGATTTCTGTACACCATTTTGTTTTTCGTTAAACTAATACAAATCTTTAAACGACAGAAACCACACCCATAGTATGTTGCTATCGGGTATTTGTGATGCAGAGTTGTTTTCCAATTTTGTTAATAAGTACACAAGCCAAGTTTCTATTCATAAAGAAGACGTTCTATATCCCAATTACTCCACAATATTTATGTGTGTCGGTTGAGTGCTGCGACTGAAGCTTGAACACATTACTATCGCTGTCCGCCAATGGCAGTTGCCTGCATTTAAATACAATGCTTTTGTTGTGTTCATTGTTGGTAATATTGGGTTAGCATTCTGGGATTGTGCACTCAGCATGAGAGGGTGGGAAAGAGATTGGGTTACGGGTTATAAAGTATTGTGGCAAATTTTGTGCACAGAACACTAAAAGAAGGGTGGTACAGAACATGGTGTATTACAATTAGAGATGAAGAATACCGGTATCAGACTGGGTAAAGGCATCACTGACTACAACCTTGTTGAGTTGGAAAGTGCTTATCAAGTAAGTTAAAATCAGAAAAGTGTCTGCCTACCTGAAAATGTTTGGTGGTAAGTTAAGTTTACTCTCTTACAAGAACTGTATTGGGTGGTGCTACCCAAAACTAAATTTGATAGAACCTTGCTAGAACCTGGTGGGTGGCGGGTAGGAGTTTTTACTAGATACCATACTCCTCCTTCCTTAAGTGCCACAGATGTTCTCACTCTCTTCCACTTCAGCAACTGCTATAGATATGCTATGTTATATTTTAAAGTCACTATAAGTGAAGTTACCTTAACATTTGTGAGCATGTATGTCCCCAACACGGATAACCCAAAGTATTTACATCTGTTGCAACTAATGTCATATTTCTTGAAACCCACATAACATGGGCTGGGGACTTCACTACAATCCTTGACACCTCCTTTGACAGAACTTGCTCCAAGGAAAAAATAGATTGCTTTTTGGTCCTGAATGAATTGTGCCTTGCTGCAAGTGCAAGCACTATTTCACCTTGCACATCATCATATGAAAGTTTCTTTAAAGGAAGTGAAAACTAAATTGTCTTAAATTGGAGCGTCCTCCTGTTGATTTAAATTGCTATTACTGATATTGCCTTGGACATGAAGAATGATCCAACATACAATCTTATTTTGAGCTCAACAATGGTTCTGTCACACTGACTTTCACATTATGGTAACATTGAAGGTGAACATTGGGGGAGTTTGTACAAGTTCTGAAAATGGGGTTGGCTATTATTAAATCACCAGAGGCAATCAGACAACTACATGCATTTAAATCCAGACTAAACCCACTCAGCCTACCAGCAGCCAAAAAGGTTATGTTTTCACGCAAATATAAAGAGAAAATACAAGGAGTATGCCTCAAGGTTGAACCTCGGCTTAATTAGAAGAGATGGATTAGGACGGCAATACAAGCTGCATCAAAAATACTCTGCACATATTCCAAAGATACAGAGTTTTTCAAGAATTAGTTTTCTCAATGACAATCCAGAGAAAGGAAATGGCAATTGGAAGTTAAAAGGTTTGTTACAAATCATTGCCACCATATGACCGATGCCCCATAAAAGGTTCTTATACACGTAGACCAGGCTGACTAAGTCCTTGGCCCTCAACCTCCACTACCTAATCCGTTTACTGACCCAACCAGGCTGCTGAAAAAGCTTTTGACTCGCTAATGGGAAATAATGACAGACAGACAGACAGACCCACCAGGATACATGTACTAGAGTATGCACTAACTGCCTATCTTCAGAGATTGAAAGATACTGATGGGTACAGGATGAAGTCACCTTTCTGACTATCAACATTTCCAGGTGCCCCTCTGTGAGAAACCTGAAGGTGACTCACCCGCTAGTCCCCGGGGATCTGTCATCCAGGTGGCCAGGACACAGCCATTGCTTTTGGATCTAGTTCCCGGGGGTGGACTAGTGCGGGAAGTTCATCTAGATGAGGGGTCTTTGAGGAGTGGAAGTGGGACACCGGATGGTGAGACGTGGTATCCCCTTCCCTGTAACACCTGTTCCCCATCCTACCAAGTATGAAGGTATGATACCTAGGAACTCAACCACCCCCCCTTTCCCGACACAAACACTTTCGCACAGACAGCTCACCGTGAGCGACAACGGACTAACACCAGAGCCGTTTAACTGACATGTCCCAATACAATGGTCAGGCAATTACTGATCATTACACACACTTAACTTCTATCATACTTCCCCACACGGATAAAAGGTGGAGCACGAAAGCACACTCTGAGCGAGGCAAAACATATGAGGAAACAGCAGTTCCAAGATGGCAGTTTAATACGAGGAGAAAGACGGCGAGACCAGAGAGGGTTGCAAGGAGGGAAGTGCCCTGACCTTTAAAGACCGTTACTTTCGTGAACCTTGGAAAGTAAGAAACCTAAGACCAGGAACTAAAGCTGATCACTCAGGGCTCTCCAGTGTCGATAACCAAGGCGGGGAGGAGCGAATGCTGCTTGTGGTACTGTCCTTGGCTCCTACAACAAAGCAGTGTCAGAAAAGACAGTACAGCTGGTGAGTCGGAGAAACTGATACCAAACCAGCCTATGGGATGAATCAAGGTTGCAAGCGGCAACATTGTATGAAGATATCTAAGAGAACAGTGTGTGAGACGTATGTGACAAGCAACACAAATGTAATTGGAAACCAAAAGAGTGACTGAACTTTGGGAGGCCAATAAAAGATACCGTAGACAGAGTGGTCCATCGCCACGTGGGTACTCAACTGATGCCAAGTGTGATAAAAAGGGTATCTTGCGATCAAAGTGGTCCAGGACAGGTTAAGCTAAACCCTGTGCACATTCAAAAGTCTTCAATGGTTTAATGATTACTGCAATTGGTACGAGCCCGGCTGAGGGAGACTTATCGGGAAATTGAAAGATCTGAGCCCGGCTGAGGGGGATCATTATTATTATTTATTCAGATTTATAGAGCGCACGTCAGCCCGGAGGCATCGTGGCGCTTGTTACAGACAATATCTTAGTTACATAGGATACAGTAATTACATAAAATACAGAATTTACAGTGGATATGTATACATTAGCAATGCAGTATATTTACATGGATTCCTGAGAGTTTCACGGATATTTCGCAAGGAATGAGGTTTTCAGTTTCCTGCGAAAAGTGGGGAGTGCGTTTTCCGCTCTATCGTCAGCAGGGAGAGCGTTCCAGGTCTTGGCTGCAATGTAGGGGAAACTTAGACCTCCGGCTTTGGCTCTTTTGATGCGTGGGATGCAGATTAGGTTGGAGTATTGCGTCCTGGTGGGACGGGAGGAGGAGGGTTTGAGGATGGTTTCTGATAGATAGGACGGGGCGGAGAGAGAGAGGCATTTGTGAGTGAGGGTGAGGATTTTGAGAGTGATCCGTTCTTTGACCGGGAGCCATTGGGCTGAGTGCCTGGCCTGGGTGATATGCTCTCTTCTTGGGATACTAAGAGCGGCCCGGAGAGCATTGTTCTGGGTGATTTGTAGTCTGTTTATGTTTTTGGCTGATGTGCCTGCTAGGAGTGCATTGCAGTAGTCCAGTTTGGCTCCAATGGTTGCCCTTGCTATAGAGAGGCAATTTGGTTTAGAGAGGTAGGGCTTGATGGCGTTTATGAGTTTGGTGGTGTGTGCGGATGCGGATGTGATTGCGCTGACTTGTCTAGTCATGGATAGTGAGGAGTCAAGGTATACTCCCAGAGTCTTTACGGCTGTGGAAACAGGGATGATGGAGTTGTCAATGGAGAAGTTGGCGTACAGTTTGTCAAGTTTGTCTAGGGTGTTCTGTTGACCTAATATCATGATTTCCGTTTTGTCACCATTGAGGCAGAGGCCATTGACAGCCATCCAGGCCTTGATGACGGAGTAGATTGTGTGGAGTGCCTTGGCGTCTTTGTTGTATGATCCTGAAAGGGGTAGAAGTACTTGTGTGTCGTCCGCGTAGTTTGTGTATGTGATGCCGTATGAGTCAAGTTTGTCAAAGAGGGGCTTGGTGAACAAGTTGTAGAGTGTGGGTGCAGTGCAAGATCCTTGAGGGACCCCGCAGTGGATTGTCGTGGGAGTGGCGTTGGCGATGTCTGAGAAGACTTTCATGGCTCTTCCCTCGAGGAAGGAAGTGATCCAGAGGGCTGCTTCTTTGGAGAAGTTGGCTGAGTGTGTGAGGTGTGAAGTGAGAGTCTTGTGATCAACCAGATCAAACGCGGCTGAGAGATCTAAAAGGAGCAAAAGAGCAGGCTTGCCTTTGTCCATGATTTGGGTGATCTGATTCTTCAGATCTACCAGGGCTGTTTCCGTGCCATGTCCTTTCCGGAAGCCTGATTGCCTAGTCCCGAGGATGGAATGGGTTTCCAGAAAGTGTTGGATTTGGCAGTGTGCAGCCTTGTCCAGTAGTTTCAGCAGAAATGGCACCGTGGTTATGGGTCTGTAGTTGTTTGGTTGTAATGGGTCGAGAGTGGGTTTTTTTAAAAGAGGCCGGACCCAGGCCTCTTTGAGGTTGGCTGGGATGATGCCTGTTTTAAAAGACGTGTTGATGAATGCCGTGAAGAGCGGCGCAAAGCAGTCTGCGCAGTCTTTGACAAGTTTTGGTGGGCAAATGTCTCCTTTACAGGGGGAGGGTTTGAGATTTTTTAGTAGGTTAATAACTTCTGATTCAGTGACGTCTCTGAAGGAGAAGACGGGTATGGTGGGCTTGGGCGAGGTGGGTGTGGTGCTGGTGGGTTTAGTTTCAGTCTGTTGGGGAAGTGCTTTGCAGTGGTCTTTGATTTTTTTTTGGAGAAGGTCAATTTTGTGTAGCATGGCAGTTTGAATGCTGGTACACCAAGCTTCGTCTTTGATTATTTTGTCCGGTGTATTAGGGGGGGAGATAAGCTCATTAAAGATGGCGAAGATCTCTTTGGAGTGTGATTTGGCATTGGAGATACGCGTGGATCCAACGTTGAACTTTTGTTTTTTAAAGGGATCTAAGCCTGACTGAAGGAGATCCCGGGTGAACACCCAAAATGTATACTTGTAAAAGGAAAATAACTTTTGCATCTTGTTTTTTGTACATCAGGCCCTCTGAATCAAGACACTTTTTAAGAAGTAAAGAGACTTGGACACAGACGGTCCTGATGCTGGTAATGGAACTGTATACTCGTGCCGCAGAAGCCAGAGTGTGTGCTTTGCTCAAGTGAACCGCCTTGCCCCATGGTCAAAACGTGGGGAAGGGAGGTCAACGACCCGAACATCCTGACATATAATTTTGTAAACACTTCTTTTTCATCAACACTACCCCACACTATCTGTAAATTAGCGGTAAGGATTGGCAATAGGTTTTTTTGTATAGGCCCTTTTATTTTGACAGGATTCCACTACGACTACATTATTATTATTTGGTGGTCGTAGCTTGCTCCCATCTGTAGATTTAGGTTTAGATAGGTGTTTATCACACCCATGCGAAATTTCAATAAACACCCTTGTGTCCGTCTAACTGTTGATACCATGCCTTCCTTACATCGTTTATTGTATCTATTGTATCTGGTGATGCCAGAAACCAAGATTTAACATTGATCTGCCATGCAAAACTTGCCCTTTTTACAATTTTGTTAAATTAATTTCTGCAAAAGTATGTATTCTTTGTGGAAAGGGTTCGGTTCTGCTGTTGTCTGTAGTCACTGTAGAGTGGAGCCTGGTTCTAGGACCCAGGAGGTGCCATTCTCTTTTACTAGCCCTACAGACATGACATAAAAGAAGTTATCTGAAATCCTGCGCCGAAGCCCATGGGAAATGGTGCATTTATACACATGTCTGGGTTTCCTTTGAGCCTTTTATCATCTGTGGACCTTCATACCTTGAAAATTCAGAGTTTAATACCACTCACTCTGCAAGATCTGTTGAGTAAAGAGTATTTCATTCAGCATCTCGCCGTTGGACACTATTATAAACTACAATGGAGTGACAGCAGGGTTCTGGTACAACTTATTACCTGCATCACACATTTGGGATTACTGGATTTTCTTCACAGCCATAAATCATATGGTCTGTGATCCCCAATTCAGATTTGGGAAACCATTGCAATCAATAGTCTATAAACTGAGTGCAATTATTTAACTATCTTACCTTTTTAGATTAAGTTTATACTGGTGTAAAGTAAAACTGTGTGAAGATGGAAAACTCAAGTGTTTTCATGTAGTTGAACACAGCTGGCACCCCTCAACGCAGTTCAAATTTATTTCAAACATGTATGCCATTGAAGGTGACAAAGGACCTAGTAAGATGCTTGAAGCACTCAATGTTGTTGTTGAAGTTATTTAAATACCAACAGCTTTTCAGCAACCTGCTCTACATATTGCTTTATGCCTTGTTAAAGCTTCTCCATGTGAAGAAAGCATGTTGGTACAAACGCTCTCAAGGTAGCACTGGGATTTAATTTTCATAAGGATCTGTGTATCTTTTACTTACTTAGATGATGGGTGAACATAAGGCACAGTTTCCTCTCTTGCACCTACAAGGTCAGAAAAGTTGTGACCCCCCAACTTCCTATTATTGAAGCAAATCAATTATTTAACAAAAGAGAAGCTCTTCTCTAGGGTGTGCTGGACAATAGACCCGTTTAAAAGTTTGGCCTAAGCGTGCATTCAAGAAATATTTCTGGGGGCGCTGCTGAGCAGCTAGCAAGATGGATGCCCGATTGTGACCTCTGGTCTGGCATCAACCTGTTTAAAAAATAATCCTATATCGTGCCAGACTCCAGCAAAGCCTGTAACCGTGCCGGCTCCAGAGGGTGCTGGGTAGGTGGCCACTCAATCCCACGTTGATCTGTGGAGTAGAGGCGGGGGAGCAGGCCGCCAATGCTGTTTGTAGCGCTGGTGTGACGCCCAGGACTACTGGAACCCTGTATCTACAATCATATGGTCCTGTGGAGACTGCGAGCTGGGCCGGCAAGGTGTGGAAGAGCCGACCGCCTCGGAAGTGGTGGCAATGTGAGCTGTTCTCATCTGCTATCCCGAAGCTGAGAGGGACCAGAGGGATTGTGGTTGGCTACCCAGGCCGGCGGCTTTAGCCGGGGCAGGGCCGACCCACGAGCCCGCTTCTTAGTCCAGCGGTGGGCGAAGAGTACCAGGAACCCGCCTACTTAGTGGGTGTCGGTGGTGTGCAGGAGCAGCCCCCTTCCTGCCATGGGCACCCAGACAGATGGCACCCGAGCAGAGCGGCGGCTCCTGTGGTGCTGGAAGGCTCAAAGGCCAGTGCACATGCTTGGCGCAGGTTTGTCTGGGCCCGACTTGGATAGCAGTGAGCAGCGGCACAGTGGAGGAAAAGCGTCTGCCAGGCAGGGAGGCGATCTGCCCCCAGAGCACAGAGGGCTGACCAGCTGAATTGGAGCTGGTGATTGTCAGTGAGGTACAGCCCTGAATGACAGTCTGGCAGTGTTGTCCCACACCATACATTTGTTGGGCTTAAGTGACACTAAACAAGTGAGGATGAAGGCATCCACAGCGCAGGGGTGAGTGATTTGACATCAGGTGCGGACCTGGTCTGCCGTGCCTCGCTTACATCCTTAAAGAGCCCGGTCAATCAGACCTAACAGGTTGTTACTGTGACACAGTAAGCAGTGTGTGAGGAGGGGGCCAAGCAAGAGCCTGCGCAACAACATTTATTACACCTCGGTCCTGCTCTGCCGGAGGGTTCGAGGCGGTAGTTCCGGGTCAGGACCCATTGGTCTCCTGGCTGAAGGTGGTTCCTGAGTAGGCTATTGAAGTTACTGAGCCGGGAAGTGGTTAGGCAGATAAGGGTCGGACGGCACAGTAGCCCCAACCGTGCCGAGCATCGCAACACCACAAGTGTTGCCCTAAGGACCGAGAGTGGAGTGGTGTGGCCCATGGCACTCAAAGTTAGGGGAAGCAACATAACAAGGGGGCTGGCCAGAAGCGGACCCCATGGACTCTTTCACCAACACCCCTGCGAGGACCCTTATTGCTGATGCTCCGGAGCAAGACAGTGGCCCAAGTGCAATGCCCATTAACTCCTGGGATGACCAGTTGTTGGCAGCAATGCAGAACGGTTTCATGTCAGTCAACGTTAAACTGGACGATATAGTGGCAACTATCAGTTCATTCAAATCTGAACTGGACAAGGAAAGTGGTCGTATTAACAAAGCCAAAATCAGGATTGTGTACGTCGAAGACAGGGTGGGCCAGCATGATCGTGCTATCGGTGACATGAAAACCGAATTGGCCACAATCTGTGTACAATGAGACGATCTGGAATCGTGATCCCGGCAAAACAATTTGTGCATAGTCTGCAACCCGGAGGCAGCTAATAAGGGGCCTATGGAACCATTTGTTGCGGTCTTGCTGCAGACTGATTGGGACGACAACCGTTTCTGCCCACTTCCTGGTTGAGCGCGCCCATCGCACCCTGGCCCCGCTGCCCAGACTGGGAGCCCCGCCACACACACCAAAACTGCTTAACTACTGGGATAGGGATCTCATCCTGAAAATGTCCAGAGAGCAAGGGACGCTGTGATATGAAGCTAATAATCTACACATCTACCCTGACTTTGCTGCTGGAGTCCAGGCCCTGCGCAGATCATATGACCCAGTTAAGAGGCTACTGCGAGCCCGCCAAATTCCATATGGTCTCATGTTCCCTGCTAAGTTGCGAATCCAGTATGGAGGCGGGCACACTTTTTTGAGACTCCTGGTGACGCTACCGCATATGTCGAGGCACCAATCCCGCTTCCACCAAGAGAGTGCAAGAATAATAATCCTGTCCAGAATCCGCCTGCTGAGGGTGCTCAGATTGAGGTGGGGGATTGACTGGACATGCCGTTGGCTGGGCCCATGAGCTTGCTGACAAAGCAGTGAGGCGTACAGCACTCATGGGCTGAAGTCACAATACCGGACCATACACTTAATGTGAGTTGCCCTGACTGATATTAATCGGAATCAATGATGGGGCACATCATTTGTATTTCGACCTGCACCCTGCCGTTGCTACAGGAGCGCCTGAACTCAGAAACAAAGGGATACACAGTCGGGAGGCAAAGCATGAACAACTGGACAGGGAATATAGAAGCCTTTTCATTACTATTGCCGGGACTCTGAGTCGCATCTGAGACATCACACCTGTTCACAGTGCTTCCCAGGAGGGTCCCACTTAAGAGATGGGGCTATATCATCAAGTTGGGGGAGATGGTGGGTGAGGGGAGATGGGGTTGGTTGAAGGGGGGCAGTTGGGGAGATGCAAGAGGGAGGGGAGCTGGAAGCGGGGCAGGATGTGGGTGGAGAGGGAGTTGTGGATGTTCGGTTATAAAAGCTGGCAGACATGTTCTATCTTGACTGAGGATTGTACCAAGACATTATATGCAAGATGGCATGGGGGGGTATGGCTCATGGTCTTGACGGTAAATGGGGGATTCGCTCAAGCGAATCACCTGGAACATTTGTCGCCTCAATAATCCTGTTAAAGCCAGGAGAGCATGAGCGTATATGGACCCTGATCGGTCCAAGATTGCGTTTCTGCATGAAACGCGCGCGCTGGAACCTCTGCACAAGGAATTTGCACCTGGATGGGGCAACAGCGCTTTTATATAAATTACTCATGCCAAGCTAGAGGGGTTATCACTTTGATACATCAGTCTTCGTGTTTTCAGGTTGATAAGAACTTATAGACCCTGATGGGCGTTATGTAATTGTGTGGCAGAACATTATGGGATTGAAACTTGCTTTGGTCAACAAGTATGGTCCAAATATAGCTGTCCCAGATTTTTACTGTTGCATGTCAGAATTGTTATTGAACACATCAGACGTCCCTATTGTGTGGGGGGGGGGGCAATTTTAACACAGTGCTAGATGCTATGTTGAACCGCTCTAGATCTACCCAGCGTACCCTCTCGGGGGCAGCGCAGATGATCAGGCAGGTTATGTCCCAACTGAACCTCAGACGTTTGGAGGAACGAACATCCAGGGAAGGTGGAATATACTTATTATTTGACGGTCCATGACACTGTCTAGAATCGACTACTGGTTGGTATTCTCTAATTGGGTGCCATGGGTGTGCAACTGCACGACACGCCGAGGACCTTGTCGGGTCAATCCCCTGTTAGACTCTCCCTACGGCTGGAGTTAGCCCCTAAAGCCTGGGCAACTGTGGAGAATGTCTCCGGCGCTACTGCAGGACGTTGGTATGGCGGCTCCCCTGCAGGACAAGATTGACGACTTTTTTGTTAGGAATGAAGGGTCAGTGGCACAGTGCTCCTCCTTTTTTTGGGAGACGTTTAAGGTATGGCTGTGGAGGGAGCTGATGTCCTCAACAACTGTGATACTGAAGGACACCCGTAGAGAGCTGCAGGAGGTCGAAGGGCAGCTGAGGAACCTAGAGAATGAATATGGGGTGATCAATGACAGGGCATTGTTAGGCATGATTAAGGGGAACATGCTGAAATTCCGGGAGTTGGCCAATAAGGGGGTACAGTGTATGTCAAAATCCATAATATTGGCAAGTAGATACAGGACGCTGATAAACCTGGGCGGTTCCTTGCTGGGGTGGTGAGGGCTGAGAGGGGATACATTCCATTGCCAGGATTGAAGGGCAGTCGGGGTAGGTGTTGAACACTGTGGAGGAGATTAATGACAAATTCCTACATGATTATTAGTCCCTGTATGGCAACGCGGATACCTGTATGGACGACAAGCTGAATAGATATGGGCGATATAGAACTCCTAGCCCTGACCGCAGGGGCCTGAATGTCCTTAGATCAGCCAATAACAGGGGAGGAGGTTACGACAGCTATTTCTGTGCTAGCGTCGGGGAAAGCCCCTGGTTCGAACGACTTGGGCATTGAGCTGTATATGAAATTTGGGCAGGCTCTCACACAGAGACTGCTTAAGTTATGGAAGGAATCATTGGAGCGAGGGAGGCTCACGCCAACGATTTCTGAAGCCATCAGAACTGTTTTGGCAAAGCCAGGTAGGCCTCCACATGAAATGGGATCGTACAGAACGCTCTTGATCATAAACGCAGATGTTAACATTTCTGCGAAAGTGTTAGCTTCCCGGTTCCTCCCATACATATAAGAGTTGATACATCCGGATCAATCAGGCTTCATTCATTCCCAGCCGATCCACAGCATTACAATTACGTTGGTTGTTTTGTATAATAGCGCAAATTAATCCACAGGCTCAGGCGATTGCTGTGTCACTCGACGCAGAGAAAGCGGTTGATTCTAGTTCATGGAAATTCCTTTTTGCAGTATTATGCCATTTTAAGTTTGGGGACTACTTTCTAAACTGTGTACGGCTGATGTATGCAGCACCAACGGCCAGGGTCTGCACCAACGGAGTCCTTTTGCGCATCTATCATCTAGGCCAGGGGACGAGACAGGGATGTCCCTTGTCCCATCTGCTGTTTGCCCTTACGATAGAGCCTCTGCCCTGCCTGATGAGATTAAACATGGCCAAAAGGGGATCAGAATAGCAGGGGCAGTGCAGATTATATCCTTATATGCAGACTATTCTCTATAGAATATTCGAAATCCGGATCGTCACCTGAGCCCCATAATGCAAGAAGTACACATGTTTACACATTTTTCTGGTTATCAGATCAACAGGGCCAAATCAAAGCTAATCCCCTCTTACAGAGGGAATGTTGTGCCTCTAAGATCTGATGAGGTTTCATTGGTCTCCCCAGCAGGTTAAGTATCTGGGGATCTTAGTCCCGATCACAGCACTCACTGTTCAGAGACAACCACAAGGCATATTTGACCACTCTTGCGATTAAGCTGCTTCTTTGGGCTAATCTTCCTATCGCCTTGAATTCAAGACTGTCGCTACTCAAAATTATAGTGGCCATAAGCGGATATACTATTTTAATACCATTCCAATTTGGCCTGGGAGTGCTTCCTTCATAAGACTGCATTCATTGTTGGTCAGCTTTGTCTGGGGATTGGGAGCGGCTCAAATGAGCTGGGATGAAATGGTGGAACCGTACGATCGGGTGGGGGGTTTATCCACACCAGATTTTGAATTATACTATGAGGTATTGCAGGCCCAATTTGCTGGTTACTGGTATGCTCCAGCCCCAGGTTGGGTACACAGTGCATTGGAGCGCTATAGAGTGGCACCTTCAGAACCGAAGTCGGTTATACTTAGCGACCGACCTGCAGATTTCTGCACCTTCGACGTGGTTCGCACAACCGTTATTGGGTGGGCACGGTTATTTAAAAGGTTGGGTGTTAGTGCACCATATAATGGCGTGATACATCTGTGCAACTGGCCTGGGCTTCCTCCAACGTTTGACTCAGATATCCAAATGTCCTGGTATTGTGACAGACAAATGGTTCTAGGGGATCTATTTCCGGGTGGGAGATTTGCGTCAATGGAGGTGTTCACAGAGAAATTGGGTAATAATCCCATCAAAACGTTACAATACTTCAGAATGGGGGGAGCTGTCTGCCGTAGATGGCCTTCGTTTCTGCAAGAACCAGATCTCCAGAACTGTATATAGGTATCGATGTCCAGTGGAAGTTCTGGCATATTGATATCAAAATTAAACATGTTGGTTCAAACCAGTCAACCTTCAGGTAACGGTTCTACGTTATTTCGTCGACCACTTTTTCATCGCCGACCCTTTCATCGCCAACATTTTTTATTTTTTTTAATTTGTTTATGGGGGGACTGCATCCCCCGAACCCTCCTTACTTAAATAATCATACCCCAACCCGCACAAACACCCCCCCCAAAACTTTTTTTTTTTTTTAAATGTTGGCGATGAAAGGGTTGGCGATGAAAAGTCCCACGATGAAAAAGTGGTCGACGAAATGCGTGTATACCCAGGTAACATGGCGCGCATGAAATGGGAATGCGACCTGCGGGTAAAAAATACAGTATGCACAATGGCAGAAATACTGTCTCCTTACAAAAGAAGTCTCGCTAAATGCGTGATTTTCGATACAGTTTAAAGTACTTAACCAATTGTATTACTCACCCCAAAATATCACTAGGTTGTTGCCAGCATCAACTGAGCAATGTCCAAAGTGTGGGAGTGCTGGGGCAGACTCTTACCATGTGCTCTGGGATTGCCAGCGTGTGAGACGGTTCTGGCAGGAGGTTGCTGGTGTGTTAAACAAGATTGTGGAAGTCCCCCCAACGATGTCTTGGGAGATATTGGAAAAGTTTCCATAATTGTGAGCATAATCTTGATTGTGTTGTAGCCAACCAATGTATACTGTTAATGAGGAGGAGGTCTACGTGATGATGGTCGTATTCTCAGGTCGACCAAAGGACATTTGGGAACCTTTCTGAGACTATCTCCTACGGACACGAGAGACTGTAGAGTGAAGTGTTACATTGGGTGGTGAGCCTGGTGGGTCTGGCACCGGAAGACATATTGCCTCCCAGGGAGCTACTGAGTTGTAGTACTGGAGCCATACAGATGTGATGTATTTAAACTGGTCGTAAAATGTATATTGTGAAATGTCAAGTGCAATGGGTCTGCCTGTTCTAATAAATAAAGGTTTTAAAAAAATAAATAGTTCTAAATGTAGAGGGAGCGCAATATGTACTACTGACAATTTTGAGAAGGGTTCTTTGAAACAGTCCAAGCTGAATGTTGGTTCTTCAATGGTTCTCAACTCATCACTCTCTAACAATGTGTGCATATAGTCAACTGAAAATCTCAAGTATAGAGAGTTCTCTGTACGACTGACACCATAACACTTGTCCCCGATTTAAATAACAGACTGCAATGTTTAATTACACTTCAGACAATGTAAAATGCTCCTGAAGACCGCACAGCTATCACTGGCTTCAATAATTAATGAACAGTAAAGTTGGGGGCATGGGTTATGTGGTGCAGATTTTACCTATCCCACAGGATGACGATTCTTTACTACAAAGAGACCACTTCCCAGACACTAGAAATCCCATATCATTCGCTCTGACAGAGATGCTTGTGATTGCAACTGTAGAATGGAGGTACATTCATAAGAGCGGGCTTGCAACACAATTGCATTACACCTTATTTTAAGGCAACCCCAGGGCATTGTCAACTTCATCAATGATCTTTCCAACTTTCTCTCCCCAGCAACGGTCTCATAATTTAACATCCTCCTCCTCTGAGACTTCAACATCCCAGTCTCAACCAGAAAAACATCTTTGTTATTCTTCCTGACCGACACACATCCCTTAAACAGATCATACCCTCCCCTAAGCATGTTCAAGGCCAAACGTCTGGCCTGGTCTTCATCTCCTCCACTCCCCTCCCAAGCCCTAACCCCCTCCCCCTCGATTGTATCGAGAGGCCACACCCCCCTTATCATACCGCACATAAAGCAGCCCCACAAAGGCCAGGCTACACATTGTGTGATTAAACACTGCTTCTTTAACGATTTCCCAATAGATACACTAGAGCAGGGGTCTGCAACGTTAGGCTCGCCAGATGTTTTGGACTCAACGTCCATCATCCCGAACCAGCATTGTCAATAGTCCAATATCATGGCAATTGCAGTCTGAAACATCTGGAGAGCCAATCTTTGCAGCCACCAGTGCTAGAGACAAGCTTTGCAATCTTCCCCACTGCAGCCCTTTTGGATACATTAAAACACTTTGCCAAAGAACTAGTGGGTGCCCCTTTGGTCTAGTCACGCGAAAATCAAATTGTATATGGCCTGAAACACACTAGAGCTTACTGCCAACAAGTCATCCCTCAAATCCTTGCGCACCCAATTCAAGTAAATGATTTTCAAGGCCAAGTCGATTTATTGAGGCAGCCTCTAACAGGTGTAAAGTCTTATTCAGAGGAGTCCAGCACTGTGCCAAGCCTGCACCTGTCCCCAAGGCACCAGATTCTGAAGGGAAATGTGACAGAATCAATACCTTCTTCAATAACAAAATCGAGACAATCAGAGGTCTCATCGACAGGTCAAAACCAGACAGAGCACACCTATGCATTCCCTAGGCACTGGCATCCTGGACCGACCTCACCCTGCTCTTTCCTAAAGATCTCTCAAACACACTTACTTTCCTTAAACCTGCTGCATTACACTGACCCCTTCTAAAAAAAAAAAACCTACTTGACCCTAGGGAACCTGTCCAACTACATTGAGAAGCTGATTGATAAAGTAGTTGCAACCCAACTACTTTCCAAAATGAACCAGTTTGGCATCGTCTGTGATTACCAATCTGGCTTCCATCCCAAATACAGCACCAAGACTGCAAACATCCAAGTGGTGGTATGATGTGCTGCAAATCACCAACACAGGGGACTAGTAACCGGCTAGCCCTCTTAGTCCTCTGCTACCTCCGGCACTGTCAAACCACTGAACATTTTGGTTCTTCGTAAACAGAAGGGACTGCTACATAATGTTCCTAAAATGGTTAATGCCCTACCTATCCAGCAGACAAGAGGTCATACAGATGGGCTCATTCATATCCAACCAACTCCCAGTCATGTGATGGGGCCCACCAAGGTACCATCCACTCTCCAATCATCTTCAATCTATACATAGAACTCTCCTAAACAACCCCAATTTAGCCACACATCAGTAAACTGACAATACTCAGCTGTACCTTACGGCCAGTGGCCACAATGACTTTGCTCACTTCCGCAAATGCCTGGCTACCATCCAAATAGGGCTGTTTAATACCAACCTCAAACTGAACCCAACTAAGACACAAGATGTCCTCATAGGTCAAACAACAACTCATGAAACAATGACCTACATGCACCTGGAACAATTTACCCTGTAGCTGTCAGATTCAAACAAATCCCTGGGCGTCATTGTTGACAGTAGCCTTTCCTTCCAATAGCACATAGCTAGAAAGGTGCCGACTGCGTGGCTGAAAGGTCCACAGTCTGCAAAATTCCAGTAGTCCAAGCCCTCATGATCTCAGACATCGACGGTGGGAATGCCCTCCTTACTTGTCTTCAGCAACTCACCTGGCCTCCCCTCAAGGCAGCCCACCATACACTACCTGCATTATTACAGGTGTTCAGAAATCTGACCGTATTGAGCTTCACATGCTCCCCTCCCTAAGAGGACCATATTCAAAACCTCAGGTGTCAAATAAAAAAGCAGTCTTGAACGGACACAAACATACTTGGCGGCTAAATTCCCCACCTCCCAAGGCGCTCGCAACTCATGTAACAGAATTATCCAAAGGTTGCAGTCTAAGTGAGCCCTTAAAGAGAAGACTTGCAACCTTACTTTCTGCCAAGCTATGGTACCTGGAACTGATTTCTGTCAGAGGCTTGCAATTCCCCTACCATTGCCTAAATGTGCAAAACCCTAAAGATTCAATATTTCAATAATACCTGCCGGATGAATAAAAATCCCTCCTCCACCAACCGTACTGCGCTAGCACCCCCCATTGTAAAGCACCCCACTGCTCTTATGCTAGGTTTGCGCGACAAACAACATAATACAAATAATTAAAAAACACACCAAAAGGAAGTTACAACTATGAAAAAAAGGAAATTCTTCAGTCAAAAATGATACAATTAAAACCGGAACTGAGAAAAGGTAAACTACAAATGTACAGACTACTGAAACACGTAATCAACCTTCCCCTCAAGGAATTACAGAGTCAAAGACTAAGCACTCACTGGCCTTTTTAAATCATGACCATGGCCCCTGCTTGGGACCTGCTAGTGACTTTAAGACATAAAATCAGCACATGATCCACTAAAGAACTCCAGATAAGACTTCAGAGCAGCTGAAAATCAATCTTTACTGTCTTCCTTAAATTCGAACCAGCAACAACCATCAAATAATCTACATAAAAGGCATTTAGTTTAAGTTCTCACATTGGATTACCCTCTTGCTTGCTTGGGGGACAGGATGCGGGGCGAAAAGGAACAGAGGTCAGATTTATTTTATCAGCTGAATCAATCCAACTGCCCTCATATTAGTCTAAGTTAATGCCCATGAAAAATCATCCTCATAGTTAAGATTTTAATTCATTGTTAAGGTAATCAGCACACTGTCTGACCACCCTTTGTAATCAAAGTAATTTTAAACCAAAAGGTATTGTTTTAGATGGGAGGGTGGATTGGCTGGGGTTCTACATCAAGCAGTACTTGAACCAACACTTCTTTCTTACTTTTTGTTTACTGTTATTTTGGAATTCTTTCGAATATTAAATGCAAACATACCTGAATTGAGGTTTGCCTGACCTTACTTCTTCTGAAGATAGATTGACATCAGGTGATGAGTTCAATGTCTTACTCCTTACTCAGAAAGCAACATGACTGATATTATTGTAAACTCCCATTCAGCCACAACCAACATGGCAATGGACGAAGATTGCAATGAATATCTGTCTTATCATGGAATTATCCTGTTACAGGAAAGCTGGTACCTTTCTCCACCACTATGTAAGGGTTAGTGCACAAGGTTGCTTGTTATAGTAACATCTTTGTACTAGGATGTGATTTTCATCTGAAGTTGAGTTATGGTCCACCTGAAGGCTTTTTATGACCCTGAAAAGGTAATATTTGGCGAGTTCCAGAAAATGATGTGCTGAATGATTGTTGCATCCCAGAGAGAGAACTTTAAATTACTTTCTGATAGTGCACTTTCCAAGATCAGTTAGAAGTAGGACAGCGCAGTGTCGGATTGGGACAAGAAATGGGCCCACCCCTCGCCTCAAAAAAGTGGCCCACCTCACGCCTCCAAAAAAGTGGCCCTCAAACCATCATCTGTGAATCGTATCAATTCACGACTTTACAGAAAATTCTACTTATGGAGGGTTCATGTGACTGTTACATTACAACACAACTCATAAAATAACATAACTTTGCATATAGTTCTGTGACAGGGTCCACAGCTCCGAGGCGCAGGAGTGGCATGAACCAAAGACCCCACTGCGGTTTTGGGACCTGCTGCAAGTTGATGCTTAACAATAAAGGATGATTTGTGACGTGTTGATGCATTCCCTGATTCGTTGATTCATTTGGAGGATGAGAATTGCTAAAAAAATTCCAGATGGTAACTTGCTAGTGCAGGGAACTAGGACTGCAGTAAACAGGTAAAGGTCATTTGAATATAAACTTTCAAATAGACAGCAACGGCAAGGGCTTGTAAAGAACAATGTGTGTGAGACTCGATACAGAGTGAACACTGACTGAGGAATCTGTGCCCAGCAAAGCGCCACGCTATAGAAAGGAATGCAGTGTTTACCACACTTCTCACTGCGCAAACACTGATGTTTCTTTAGATGTGATGTACATTTCATATAAGAATGGATCACCATATGTATCATTAATATCTGTGTGTATAGATCCATATTGTCAAATTACTGTGAATGCAAGCAGACGTCCAAGGCCAAATGATAATATGTTATTGTATAGCACTTACGCTTAAGCTCTTTTTTATAGAACAAATATGCATACAATATCACCCAGCCTGTGTTGGTACTCATTAATTGACCTCAGAAGGATGAAAGGCAGAGATGGCCTTGCTGGCCGCAGCAGCGAGCGCTCAACCCACTGAGCTATCATATCAGCTATAGTAAAATGAGCAATTATTATGTAGTGCATACGATTAAACTAGTAACTGAGATTTAACAGCATATCAGTTAAGTTCATCTGCAGGTCTGGTACAAATTTGGCTGCATTTCAAGCCTGCGTGCATCTACTTTTCAGGCTTCAGAGGTTGGCAAAATAGGGAAAGCAGAACACTCACAGGACTTCACATACTCTGAGCACTCGTTACCTCATACATGCAAACAAACATCCTGAACAGCATGCCAGGGAGATGGAAAAGAAAGACACATTACAACAAAGCATTCATTGTGGCACATGAACGCATTGAGTAGTAAACCAACATTTGGTATTTTCCAACACGCCCCTAACTTTGGGAGATAAGTTAACTGGGAGACTTGGAGCTAGAGACAGAAACCTTTCCTGGAACAAGTGACAGGACACCCTTGCACACCCTCGTCACTTGCGCCAGCAAGCATTGCAGGACATTCACAGCAGAGATGAAAATGTGAGCATTTTGTAGGGAGGATAGCTCAGCTGCAACTTACTCGCCTTGGAAGCAAGATGACACGAAGCAACTCAGGTTCGATCCCCGTGTCCGCGCTTAGAAACCTCTTGGTATTAAGTGTGTTATAAATAACCTATCATATCATATATGCAGTAGGCAAATGATGCTGAAATGCATACTCCTATTAATAAATATGGTAAGCTTTTCTCTGTGTCTATGTCCAGAAGAGTTAATGGGGGGAGTATGGCCATCAGAGTGCAAGCCAAGGACCCACAGACTGCTCTACACAACCGCCCTCATTTACAGAACTATGCCCCCCTCAGTTCCATCAATCCATCACAATCTTGACCTGCAGCACCAAACCATGCTCCAACAGTGCACGCCAATCCAGCACTAGGAGGACACGCAGCTCTACCAATGCACCCGATTTTGACCTACTACAGCACCCCGTGCTGTGCCATAGCTGGGACTCGCACACAGCTCCAACAATAAACCTCAGTCCTGACCTACAGATCCCCCTGAAATTCCAATACTGGAGGACACACAGCTCCACCAATACAACTCATTCCTGACCTGCGGTACCATGTTCTTGCCTGTGCATGTGCCTAGAAGCCTCGAGGCTTTTGCACAGTTTCACCCAGAGCAAGACAGCCAGGCTACATGAAAAGAACAAGTTACTTTCTTACCTGGTAACGTTCTTTCGATGGGATGGTCCGACAACGTATTCCATATCTATGACATGTAATCACCGCAGCACAGCTGTGGTGATTACATGTCATAGATATGGAATACGTCGGAGGACCCAATCCCCTCGAACAAAAGTTACAGCACAGGCACCAAGCAGAGAGCGCGGGAATGAGTTATGCAAATGAGCCTAGTCTCAGCAGTTACTTCACCTTGTGAGGTGAACCACTATTAATATGTTCCTTCCCTGCACACTCGACACATTACACATATACCCTTTATAGTCTCAAGCTTTACTCTCACTTCAATGTTTCCATGAGTGTGAAAAGAAAGACCCCAAAAGCTAACGAAATGTTCCATGCCATTCAGGGCCTACTAAACACAAAGTCAACATGGTCCAATTATCTACAATAGAGAACGATTTCAGCAGACGATGCATCATGCCCACAGAATCCAGATGTCTTCCCTGGAGCTTTCCCAAGAGCCCCAACGCCCTGCCTCCCTACCCACCTGCACAGCACTCAGGCCACCCACCCAACTATTTAGAATGCCCTAGAACTTAATGTTTGCAAACTTTTATACCATCTAGCTCACTACAGTTTGCTGATTACCATTGAAATGTCACTGTAGTGTCTATGCCATAGACCCGCTATATGGCTTATCTGTTCTTACACCGTTTCACTGAACTGAACAATTCTTTAACCTATGAACCAGGTTATCGAACAGCAGTAAAGCTCCCCTTCCCCGCCCTGCCCTATAGCATTGTGGCAGGTTTAGATCTGGAAAGAGGCCTTCGACTATTCCAGTGCTGTGGCTGTCTGGGGGACTCTGGGCTGACACAAAATTATGGAAATACCAATGTGTGCCTCTTAATCCCGACATGGAGGGGTCACATCACACAGCTCACTCAGGACTTGGTGGGCGGCGGGGCTGGCGTGGGCCCGTGGCTGTCAGCAGGTTGAGGTCTTGAGAGACACAACAGTGAATAACCCCCCAGACTGTTCCTCGCCACTGTGAACAGCACATCCTGCCATGATTCCTTTCCTTGCACCCCGTGACTCGCAGCACTGCATTTCAATGTGAATAACATGCAAGAATGCACAGACACAAAGAGTACATGAAGCAGGACTCGCACCTAGCATAGCGCATAGTCAGATCTCTTGGGGCTTCTAGCTGTGGCACACGGCACAGCTTTCATTGTGCTCTGAAACTTCCTCTGCATATATTATAGACAACTCAAGCTGGGCAACGTCACGCACTAGCAGTGTACACCTTAATTTTCTTGCATTTTGGCACCTGTAGTTGTGTACTTCGTTTGGCATAAACAAAGTGTGTGTGATGCAAAGCAAATAAACACACAAGGCAGCATTAACTGCTTACGCCTCATGTCATTTTCTATATATGTAGGGTACCCCTCTTGAGTTAGTTGCATTTGCTCCGCAAGATGAATGTGATATTTGTAAGTCACGGTTTCTTTTTTTTCGTTTTTGGTTTGTCCTGCCCTGGTCTATCTTCCAAGCCTGTTTCCTTGCTCTATGTGCCTTGGGTATCCATGATGATGGCTTCTCATGATGAAGCTCCAACCTGGATGAAAAAACATGCCTGAGGTATCTTTTGTTCACTTGCTGAAGGAATATGGCAAAGCATTTGCGGCTGGGTTGCTCCCGTAGGTGGCAGAATAAAGACTCATATGCATATGGCTAGACCCCTCAAGTAAGGGAAGAGTGGAGATAGAAAATGAGAAATGAAAGCTGCCCAGAGGAACCTACAGTGGTTATGATTAATGTAACTCCTTCTGTGCATCTCTTTCTGCCATTTGCAAGATGGTTTTCACTCAGAGAAGGGGAAAGTGCAACGCCGACATCCATTATCCTTGTAATTGCTTGAGATTTTCTTCCCCTTTTTCTTGTGCCGGGTCCGTTTGGTACAGTCTCAAATGTGATTGAAGACCACAGACCAGACATTAACAGTTGGTCATTGTGTTTCCTCCTCCCAATGCCCAGGCTTCATGGATCCAGCCAATGGTGTGGTGAGGTGGAGAAGCATGCACAATCTCTTCCACATGTTCATGATCGGGACCATGAGCCAGGTGCCGCTGTCAGTAACGACCCCATCTTCCTTATACACCATGCCTTCATCGACAAGTGAGTCGGTCCATGCTGTTTAAACACTGGCTCGCTCAGTCTCTGCACGCTACTCGCTGGGAAGTTAAAGAGGGTCCAGGTCATACTCACTAGTTCAACCATTGTTCCCACCACTAAGGAACTGCTGGAAAATTCAGACAGCAGCCCTTTGCACGGGCATCTTCCCATGAGTATTATGCAAAGCAACCTCCGGGTTGTCCACAACGCTATGCGTCCGCTAGCCCTAGGTGAAAGAACTGCCAGGTGGTGGGAGGGGGTCTTAAGACCTTCATCTTGCTGCTTCATGAGCGATTCAAGAGTGACCGGGATGGCAGGGGGCAACGCCAACGTGTGCGCCAATGTACCACCAAGTGTGTGTGTGTTTGTGTGAGTCTTTGTGTGGTGCAGACATGTTTGTATACATGTCACGGCTACAACTGCCACAGCTATCCTATGGACTTGTTTCTTACCTCAGCAGGACTGGCTCTCAGAGCCTCCTACACAGAGTCTCTCTCAGAACTTCGGTCTTCGACTTCGGGCCAAGCACTGTAGTCTGGTGTGACGTGACGACTGATGACAGTCTGCTGCTGTCCTGCATGGGGTCAGTCGTGGGCTGGCTGCCGTCCCATGGCCAAAATCATCACACCCAACAGGGCCAGGGAGGCCCAACTAATATCCTCTCTCTTCAGCAAAAGAGAGTCACGTGATGCTAATCATCATGAATTAGTGGTACAGAGTCTGTGTCATCCCCAGCTCCCAGGCACAAATTGCTTTCAACTTTGCGAACTGTAACACATTTGTTGTTGTTACTTCCAGCAAAGTTGAAAGCAACTTGTTATGAGAGTGAACTGGGGGGAGATGTGCCGCGGCCAGGGCCCAGCCCTGCAGGCAGGAGGCAGCCAGGCCAGCCTCAGTAGGTGTTATAATATATTAGCACTTCACAGAGTGAGCCGGGGCGGGCCCGAGGCGAGCACGGAGCACCATTCGAGTCAAGTGGCTGCACAGTGGCTGCATGGCCGCCGCGGCGGCCCTCTGCTCTGATGCATGCGTGCATTCATAATTAATTATGTCTGCATGCAAATCAAATCATCAAAGCAAGATAATGTGTGTGTTGTTACCTTGCTTTGATGAATAATTATGCTGCACATCCCAGCCCCCCCCACCCTCCAGAGAGAGAGTGTCAGTTTCCTTTCTGGCACCCTGAGCCTCAGGCGAGCTGCTGCTCAGGCCGCACCCAGGCCGCCACGGCAGTGACGGCACACACACACTGTCATCTACAAAATTTCACATGAGTTGAGACATCAACAAGTTAATTTAAAAATATATAAATGGCCCAGCTTGGGCTGCGTGGCCCACAGCAGACATGAGTCGCTGCAAATATGTTTTTTACTAAACATTTTACCAGAAAAAAAAAAAGAAAAAAAAAAGGTCTTCAAAGGTCATCGGCCAGTGGCCGATGGGCCGATGCCGCCAGTCCAACCCTGGGACAGCATCAGGTAAATCCTCCTTTACAGACGAGTAAGAGTCAGCAGCTATTGATTATTTTATCTTAAAGGGCATGAATTAGCAACTTGAAAAGGGCATAGAAATCCTGGGAAGATCTGAGAGCAACCATTTACCACTGAATTTAACTCTTCAATGTTGCCCCAATTCCAATATTAAAATTACAGTGGTTGAAGGTACTCCATACTTGAATGAAATCGGTAATAATGGGAGAAAATTGAAATGAACAATCATGCTGAAATTCAGCACAAGACTATGTGGAATGCCTGCAGAGCTTGATGAATACCAGGACATTGCAATTCTTTCAGTCAATTTGCTTTAGGCCTTTTTGGAAATGTTGGTCAAGACCACGCTTTTTTGACCATCACCCAGGGCTCCACCATACAAGTGAGAAATAATCTAAAACAATGGTGGTTTGTGCAAGAATGCAAATTAACAAAGTAAACAATTTTTTAAATCCTCAAACGTAGAGGTAAAGCCAGTGCCTAAATTGAGAATGCTAGGTGTGCATATAAAGCGCCTGCAACAAGGCAAAACGTGACTGGTCTTACAAAAGCATGGTCCAATTTGAAGAACCCCATTTACATGAAAGATATTCGGGAATTCTAGAAAGTGATTTCTCTTGGGCGAAGACTTAATACAAATGGAAGGTAAAAAATCTGTATCACACCTTCTGCCTTGATGCAATATTTTGGGCATCTATCAACAGATACCAACATTGGATCCAGACTAACCTCTCATTGCGCAGAGATTGGCCTATAAGCATGTAAATGATAACATGGAGTTCTCACTAACACAAGTATCAAAAGCCCTGACAATGCAGACTTTTAATAAGAGTCCAGTGCCGATCTCTATTCCATGGGATCTGCGGTCAAAGGGATGGATTCCAACAAGCTGGCATCATACTCTAATCATTTCAATTTACTATTAGAGCTTTGGGGTTGAAAGGACATACTAAGAAATAATGCTGGGCACACCCAATTACCTATAGCACTTACACTTTATTTACATTACTGTGATGTTATGCCGATAATTCCAAGATTTGAATCCATACTTTTCTGTCCTGGTTAAGGTTTTATTACAATAGTGATGCAATAGCACTTTACTATAAAAGATCATCAATTTGAGCAATAGATTTGTATGTAGTTTCTAGCTACAATATGATTGGGGTTCACATTTCATTGGTATGGGGAACCAAACAGCTACTGAACCAATAGCACAATTTAACTAGGCTCTTCTTGCAAGGCAACTTTTCAGCCCCGCCACAATCTCTCCCTCGAACCTTGAATCTTCTAGACTTCATTCAAGAATGGTACTGTACTACCCTTCATTAAGTAGTCCTTGGCTGACCAAGGCAATTCAGCAATCTATCTTTCCAAGACTTTTTTATTCCCTCACTACTTTATCAATCTCTATGATCCACTTAAATGGCAGTGACCTATGTCTCAAACTTTCATATCATGGCACTATACTTTAAACACTCCTGCATCCTCATTCACCTAGACCTCAGCAACCTTGAACACAGTTGACCGCCCTGCTGTCGTCCTTAATTGTTACCAAAAAATGGATCTAGGAGTGAAAATATCTCACATAAGATGGACATTGTAGAGGGCCACCTTCCCCAAGACTCTGTCGCCACACTATGCCTCTACCCTTTCAGATGGGTCCTGCGTATCACTGTATCACAGCCCCCAAAGTACACCCCACGCCTTCTTCCATTTGGCTCCCTGCCTCTTCCCTCACCACCAACAACACTTACCTGTTTCACTCTGTCTAGTTTCCCACCCACTGTCTCCACATTCCGCTCTGAGGAAGAGCATTGCACTATTGTGCACCATTTTCCAGCACTCTTATGAGCACTGCGCTTCCCCCAAGAAGTCTGCTGACCACAATCAATAAAAATATATTAAAATTGAACGATTTCCTGCTCTCGATCCACTGTGGAGCTTCTTTTATAATAAAGTGTAATTTGGTGGCGGCGAGCTGTTAAATTTGCACTGTAACTTATACGTCTCCCCGCCGCAAAAATGCCGTCGTTTGCACTGTGGGGTGCAAAAGTGCATAGCAGAAAGCTGCGTTTACTTTTAATTGTGAGCGCCACTTCCCATGCTTGCATGCTGGTGCATAAAACAGGCAGACTCCATAGGAATCCAAAGCATTTGTGCCGGCATGAAAATCCATGCGCCATACAAATGATGGAAAACGAACCGTGGCGTGAATTGAAGTGTTGAAGCCTTACTCTGGGCTTTTACCACTTCCATTTACATTACAGCTCATTAGAACATGAGCTCCTGTGTGTTCATGTTTTTTTAAAGGTTTAATCAGAGGAGACTTACATTGTACCTCTCTCATGCACTACTCCTGACTAAGCAGCGAATAATTATCACGTGGAATGGAAAATACTCATTGCCTATTTTGAAATGGTTTGAGGATCTTTTGTGGTTCCAGGGACCAGTTATGGGCAGTTACCATTAAAACAGATGGCCTAAGGATATATGGACCTCTCTGAGCGTACCTGCTCGACATGGAAGCTGGTTCTAAGTCTACTACATCCCCTTTACACAATGGGCTTCAAACTGGAGGAAAACCATCTACGATTCCGGAAGCTCCTTAAGACGTTCCTCTTCGCAACTGCCTTTGACACTCTCCTCCCCTGCTGATCTGCCTTCTCTTCTCAGCACTGCCTCACCTGCCAACGGGGCCCCCTTGGCCCAGTCATCTATCCTCCGGCACTGCCTCCCGGCCACCCCTGCACTGGGGCCTGTTATCTGTACCCTCACAGGTCCCCCCCACTCCTCTCCTGCACTTATCAGATGCTACCGAATCTGACTTGACATGCACTGCACCCTTCACTGGCTGCCCTTATCACTGCTCTTATCACCTTATTTATTCACTTATATCCACTAACTTATTATTATCCTATGCCTTGCACTTCTTTGCCCCCTCTCCCTTTTTCTGTTGCACTTTCTCCCTTTCCCTTTCTCATGCACTTGCACGTTCTCAATGTCACTGGGCCTAGTAAGATCGTTTGTTTTTGTTTTTCTCCACTACTCCCCCTCCCTTTGACTGGTCGCGCTCTGAAACACCTGTGTATGGGCGCGATATAAATAAAATATCATATCATATCAATACGATGTTGCCGGTAGCCGTGCGGGTAGCTGCAGCCGGAGCCTATTTTTATTTTTTTTACCGGCACCCGGCAATGGGGATGTACCAGGGCTTTCCAGCCCCAGCGGACCCGTATATATCCCCATTGCCGGGTGCCGGTAATAATTACTCCCCATTCCCATTTCAGCCCCATAGGGCTGGAATGGGGAGGTCGAATGCACCAGCACCATTCATGGAAAGGCACCCGCAAGCAGAACTCGTAGTTTGCCGGTCCGGTAGTAACAGTGCCGGTAGCTTACCAGCGCCGTTACTACTGGACCGGCAAACTTGTAATGAGGCCCAATGTAAAATTAACAATTGAATTGTGTTAAAGATGTACTTGTAGTTTCTCATGCTGTTGCTGTGTGTTTTTTTAGCCATGCCCATGAACTCATCTAACATGTACTACATTTTGAACATGCACCTCTAGTTAACAATGCACCGAATGTCTGCCAACGTGCTTGTGATATTTTATTTCAAAGCAGTACAGTAACACATAGAAGTGGGGAAAAAACAGAACCACGCCTACAAATTCTAGAAATAATTATTGCAATTTCTTAAATGTGCTTTTATGGATTTCTTTCCCCTAGGGGAGCGTAAAAAAGCACCTTCAGGCCAGATGGAGTAAAACCGTTGATGAGTGATAGAACACGGGCTATTTCATTAAGGACATCTTTTTAAAACCAAATGGCAAAGACATACAAAACTAAAGGAATAGGAGATCGAACATTTAGAGAAGAAAGGTCTGGTATTTCTTTTTCAAATAGTTGAAAGTAATCTACTAAAGTGAAAAAACTGCATCAAAGCAGCTGTCCCGTCTGCAGAAGCTGAAATATCATATCTGCCCTGCCACGGGGTGGAGGTGAAATGGTGGATCGTACACTGATAGAGGGCTGTGCAACCACTCATAGGAATTTGGTGAGATGGCTTTAGATGTCCCACAAAAAACATTTCATCGAAATTGCTGGTTACATTGAGTTGGACATTCCAATAAATGGTAATCAATGAAACGTCACAAATCTTAAAAAGAGCACATGTCAATCTTTGGGACAGACCACTGGGTAGTACTTTTGTATACAGCTTGTTCATACATGAACAGTCTACCTGAAAAAGACTTTTGTGGCTGCCCAAGCAGTGAGGTAAGTTTGCTTCAGCATTCCCGACTTTGCAGATCAGAGGACTATACCGACTTCAGGTTTCCAGAAAATGCAGTTCCAACATCAGTAATGGAATACAATGAATATGTAAAATAGAGATTTGCCAATAACCGTCCATAATTGAAATGAAATCTTACGCAATGATGTTGTTGTCGGAGACCTCTCTTTATCCTGTGCCGGTAGAGCGGTCTGGGTCCAAAGTGGATCTGTGTAAACAAAATTATTTTAAAAAACATAGCACGCATTACTATTTCAAGGAACTTGGCATGGTAATATTTGCAACATAATGAGACCATGAACTAACTATATTGGTATAGAGAAAATCTAAAAAGATGCAATATAAAAGAAAGATAAAGGATTCCCACAGAAGGTAATTTTAAATATTAGACTATGGTTCTTCCATATTCAAAATGAGTGACAGTTGCAAACAGCTCCTCGCCACGGTTTAAAGGGGAAAATAGTTTTCGCAAAAACAGTAAGAGGGTCATTTTGAATTTAATAATCCAGGGGACCACAGTAACTTGCACTTACTTGTTGCTGGTCTTCTGCATGTAATTTTAAAAACTCTCAAAGAGAGTGTAAAATGTAAGAGCAAATTAAGGCGAAATTTCCTTTACTCTTCACTTTTACTCTCTGCTCTGGGAGAAATAAAACACTGCTTGCTCTGTTGCAGACAGTGGCTTATAATGGATTACAATGGATTCTGCCTGCTCTTTAGCAGGTGCTGATTTGGCGTTAACACCCCGTTCCAAGGGCTGGAACGGGGAGGAACGCCCCGGAAGCCCAAGTCAATGGCCCGAGAGAAGCGAGGGTGGTTAAAGAGGGCTCTGGCCCGCTACCTGCTGTTCCAGCCCTTGGAAGAGGTGGTTAACGCCATTAGCACAGTGGGTTACCAAAGTAGTAACTTCGGCCGCCGCCACCGCAGCAATAAGGTATGTGGGGCAGGGGTGGGGGGTTGGGAAATGCAAAGAAAGAAACAGGAGGGTGGGAGGAAAGATAGCAACACGTGGCGGGTGAGGCAGCTTGCGGGTTCTGTGGAATGCAGAGATCAGAGATTTCAGCCTGCGATCCACAGCACCTAATTGGCTTCACCCCCCGCCCCGGTTGCTAACGAGAAGTGTATTCCATTGGAATCCTTTGGTTTTATGCCGAAGAGTTTCATGCAGGCATAACACCAAATTATCTCCCACAACAGAGGAGGAAAGCAAAGCAGAGAGGATATCTCTGTTCTGGTGCCCACCTACGTCTCAGAATGACTGTAAACTGCTTTCCTTTTATGCTCCACCTTAGTACAAAATGACCCCCTAAAGTGTTTGTTTTATTTTCTGTCAATTCTCCTGCGAAATCCCCTTCCCCATCTTTCTAATTTTCAACATTTTAGTAACCATTTTTCGTTATATGGTTGTCCACTATTTTGTGAGGTGGTTTCAAGCGATTAAAGAGGAAGTGGCATACGAGGAGGACAACAAGTGTAGTCTGTAGACTCTGCTGTGGTTTAAAATAGGGTTATCAACAATCTTGAAGATGGTCTTAAGAACTCTCTGGCTCCGTTCCGGTTTAGTGGAGAAGAAAGGTGCCTATTCAGAGAGACTCCCTGTAACAAAGAACACAAAAAGCAAGATCCACTGCCACCCAGCACAGAGAAAGCCAGTCAGTTCCACGCGGTTCTTCGCATGTCATACATCTACTGTACTGCCACTTTGTATTGGTTCGCCAGAAGACTGTTCTAAACTCTTATAGATGTATTTGCCAGCACCATTCTCAAATCTCCTGCAAAGGACTTATGCAGAGGCTTCTTCAACTGGCACTGATCCAAACAGTGGAGAACTTTGGGTATGGAGAAGGGGGCAGTGAACAGGACAGTCCAAGGGAAGGATTTGGACTTTGGCCCATGAGCATTGCATGAACTAGAAGAAGCTGGCAGAAGTAGGTGGAGTCTGAATCACCGCTAAGGGTTTGATCCCAATACACCACAAGATAGAATTAGATATGGCTGAAGATCACATGCTCTGAGAAACCACTTATATGCAGCACTGTATGGGAAAGGATTGTGTGGGTTTGCTTCTAATCCCAAGCTGGTTCATGGCAAAAAGGCCTCGCTCAGATCTTTGAGGCTCGGACAAGGAACAACATTGCTCCTGCTGAGGTTGAGGCTTGGTATCCCCTGGGTAACTGAGCCGACAATCCTGAAACCTCTATTAAATTGGATTAGTTTGTGGCATGAGCCCCGTTTATTAACTCCATGTTCAAGAGATTCTTTAATTCCAAAGGGTGGATTCCATTTCCTGGATCAGGCATGCATATCAAGGACTGGCCAACATCTAGAGATTTCCTATTTATGGAATAGCTTGGAGAGAATGATTCGATGAGCTACGAGCATAGTGAAAGAGGCTATTTTTTCCTTTTTGCAGGGGTCTACGGATTAATCGAGGACTTCATTGTATGTATGTATGTATATTACAAGAAAGTTGGTCTCAGGATGGGAGGTTCATTTGAGTGCAGCGTTGACATTTTCCTCAAAGGTTCTTTACCACCAGTTGAGATTAGGTCCTGCCAAAGTAGCACCTTTACCTGTAGCTGGAAGAAAGATGGCCAGGGTATCTGCCTGCACAGGTATCATTTGTGATATTTTTTATGTCCAATTTATGGGACCTGTCAACAGAAATGACTGCAGCAGGCTTTGCTGGTTGTAGGCCTGTCTTTTCTTCTATTGTCCAGAGACTCAGGCTGCTCCTAGACACGCCTGTTGAAGGCGTGGAGGATCCACAGGCAAATTTAGAAATTGAGAAGTAGACTTGGTACCACTTTAGCCCTGGCTACTGGTGTTTATTCAAGCTATTTCATCCATTAGCCAATGAGAAGAGAGAAAGGTTTTTATTAGGGATTTCTCTTGTTATGTTGGTTTTAAGCTAAGCTTTATTCATTTAGTTGCCTAATGCTTTTATCTTATATAGTGGTTTTAATGTTTTCCATCTTAAATGTGTATTGATTCTTGGTATATTGTGAAGCTTTGCTATACACATATCATAGGACGGTAATGACCAGTACTATGCAGCACACTTGAGGCCCAGAAACCTCTTTCAAGCTAACATTTGTAACAGGGAGAGGACTAGATTCTGTCTCTCCTTTATTGCTTTCACGCTCTTTGGAAAGGATGTGGGGCGGGGATTAGATGGAGAGACACCTGGATGGAGCATGCAAACTAGGTCAAACAGATTTATGACTGACACTCCACGTGCAGGCTCCAAATATGCATGTTGACAAATGAATAATCTCAAATCCCTAATTTGTTTCATGTGCCCTTTTTAGGAATGGGAGGTCCAATTAGAACCCCCTGCTTTCCCCTCGTCTTCCCTACACCTTTTCCTGACACCCTTATCGTTTGTTTGTTAATTTAACCATTTTTTTCTGGAACATGAGTCCTTAAAATGCAAGTAATTAACATGCATTCAAGAAATTGACAGCATCCCGGTCAAATGAACGGTGGTCACCAAGAGGTCAAGGTTGAAACCCATATGAAAGGCCAGGTGTAGGGTTAATGGAGCATGATTCAGCAGAATAACTGTTACCAAAATGTCCTCCAAATAAAGACTACAATTGACTTTCTGCAGCCTCAGAAAACCCACAACTGGTGCTAAGGTTTTGGTGAAGACATACAGGGATGCATTGAGGCCAAAGGCAAATGTATGCATGACGTCTTGTAGGAAAGGGACATGGCAGCATGTGCCATATATCACCAATCAATACAATCAGTTATTATTTTGCAAAATAAGCTAGCACTTGAGCCAATGTTGAAAATTAGATGGCTGCCTCTTCCTGTTCAGATTAGTCTAACAAATGTTTGAAGTACCACAGCTATTAGATATTTCACTAGATACACCCAAAGACACAGACTTTAAACATGGTTCTAGCTTCATGCCCGTTTACCCACCAGGGAACCATATTGATATATTTTTTTAGATGGTAACCAGGGATATGAGGAAAGCTATGGCTCAACTCAACTTATATATGGCAACACAAAAACGAATGCAAATTGCTAAGAAAGGACAGCCTTAAATATATTACAAATGTGAGACAATATAATTATCAAAATAACAGACGTTGTGTTAATATTGTTGTTTCAAACAAAGCGGATTATATAGAGCTAGCTTTACAACATGTGGATTGACACGTTGATGTGACAAAGTTCTGTTATATGTGATCAATATAGGGAAACTTATCAATTAACCTAACTGGAGGAAAAAGATATTAAGGATGTGAAAATATTTCTTTAAGTAAAACATCCTATAATTCCTACTAAATATTTTGTACCCAAAATCCACAAATCATTTGATGTGTATGTTACCAAAGATGAGACCTATCATACATGGCATAGGGGGGGCTCACATAGCCCATATCACAATGCATTGACCAATTCTTATAACCGATAGTGATCACACTAAAATCATACATTAGAGATACAACAAACATATTGAAAATATTAGAAACAATCATTTGGAAAGTGGACTACTATTCGGTATCTCTAGAGGACTATGGCCCTCATTACGACCCTGGCGGAAATTGACTGACCGGACCGCAACAGCGTAAATAGCGTTTCCGCCATTGCACGAAGGAGCAAAGTGCGGCCAATCACGACCCATCGGGCACGAGCATTACGCCATGGCGGAATCCGAAAGGCTGCGATGGCGGAAATGACCCCAAAACGGCCCTTACCGCCGCCGTACGCTGCACCAGGTGCAATACCGCCACCCATCTTAGCGGTCACCGTAATGAGCGGTCACCGTAACGAGCGTGCACCGCAAATTACGGCCACCGTAAATATACGGAAACGGAAGTAAAAGCATGTGGCCGGAACGGGAAACAGCACGCCGCACAACTATAAAATCCGAATCCCAACACAACCATAAAAAATCCGACCCTGACACACATCCCAACCCGTTAGCAACCCCAGTTAAAAAAATAAATATGGGAAAGGTAGCCAAGAAAGCGTGTGACCGCAAGCGGCAGGTACACTTCTCCCGAGAGGAACTGACCGTGCTCACCGAGACCCTACAGGAAAATTCCGCCGTCGTCTTCTCCAGTCAAATGACCAGGACGGCCCTTGCCAACAAGAAGGCCATATGGGTCCTGGTGGCACAGCGCGTAAGTGCGGTGGGGACAACACCCCGCACGCCACAGCAATGTCGCAAGCGGTGGGACGACCTGCGGATCCGCGTACGCAGCATACTTTCTGCGAACAGGAACATCGCCACAGCTACCGGGGGGGGTTCAGAGTCGCCCATCAAGTTGACCCCCTGGGAGGAAATCTGCGCCTCCACCATAGGAATGGAGAGCATAGAGGGAGTCGGAGGGATGGAGAAAGGAGTGCCGACATCCGGAGAATCAGGTAGGTTGGCCAAGAGAAACAATGCGAAATCCACAAACCACGAACATGTGCAGTACCATGTGACCCCATAGTGCAATACATACTTAGCCCTGACAGCGCCCTCTAAAAGTCAGAATGAACAAACAAATCAATCAAGAAGCCATAAACAACCCCTACATGTGCAGCATGCACCCCCTAACTGCAGGCAGCCAAATGAATGCATCCTCAATCCACACGAAAATGAGACCACCTCCAAGGCCCAGTCCCAAATCAGCCTCATGTACCACCCCAATGCATTTGATACGTTGCCATTCCAAATCCGACAGACCCATAACTAACGCTCGCCCCTCTTTACTCCACCACAGGGTCCGATACCAACGACGAGCTGCAGGACACCCCTACCAGCACGCCTGCAAAGAGGGCCAGGACCAACGTCCCAAGAGCCTCCACCTCAGGTGCAAGGATCAAGACACGGCAGCAGCAGGAATCAAGTGGCAGCACACTGGAGGGGACTGCAACAGGCACCCCAGCAGCCAGCAAGTCCACAACCCCAGCACCACAGGTCCCCCCAAAGAACGTATCTGATGGCACTGCCTCTGGTGGTAGCAGCACCATAGGTGACACAGCTGTCATGCCAGCATGCTCCGACACGGAAAACAGTGCTGGCGACGTAGGTACCATCCATGACCTTTCCCAATCCCCCTGCATGTTCCATCCCCTACACCATGACGAAACCACGCAGGGGCACCCTGAAGACGACGACTTGCCAACCCCCACAAGTCCTGTGCCAAGGCAACATGTGTTGAGCAGCCCCCCTGTCACACCACCGCAAATGTCCATGGCCCAGCAGAGGCAACAGTCCCTCGACCTGCTGATCGAGCAACAGCAGGAAGCGTCCACGCTACTCAAGGACCATGCAAATGAATGCGGGGGTTCCAGGGCAGCCATGGAAACATCCACCGAGACACTCAGGGCACAAATAGAGAAAAGTAGTGAGAGCCTCAGGGGAGAAATGGAGAGAAGCACCGAGAGCCTGAGAGCACAAATGGAGAAAAGCACCGAGAGCCTGAGGGGGGAACTGCATGCGACGTCCAAAGACGTCTGTGCTGAACTTGCTGCTGTGCGCCGTGTGCTCTCGGAGCTCTCACAAACCCTCAGAGACATGCATGGACGCGAGCAGGCAGAGACCTCATCCGTGGCAAGTTCCGTCCAGGGCAGCCCCCAACGCAGATCTGGCAGGAACCTGCGCTCCACGGGCAGGGGTGCTCCTGATACCCGTAGAGGGGGCTTGCAATAGCGTCTACCCACGGACAGCATGCATATTTGGACACTGGTGTTGGGGGGGGAGGTAGTAGGGTGGAGGGGGTGTGTTGGGCTTCACTGGGTGGCGGGTCCATAGGGTGTATAAATCAAATCACATCAACAATACAGCACCTCATTATCATCCAATGACATGTGTGGACATTGATATTTGCGTACGAGGCCTTCATAGGCGTACAGTCCACAATGTGCCTGTACTACACACACACAGTGCCACAGGTCCCCTTTCCGTGTAATAGGCACCATGCGTGGTTGCTAGAAGCATGCATCTATGATGCTCTGTCGGATTGCACGTGCATCCTGTGCCTCATGGACTCCTTGAGGTGCCTCCACATCCCCACCCTCATCATCATCATCATCTTCAGGTGCATGCAGTACAGCGTCAGGGGGCATGGGCACATTCCTACGTATGCACATGTTGTGCAGCATGACACATGCCATGACCATCTTAGAAACCTTCTCATGGCTGTATATGAGTGCCCCGCCAGACCTGCTGAGGCTGCGGAAACGAGCCTTCAGTAGGCCGAATGCCTGTTCAATGACCACACGGGTACGTGAGTGGGCATGGTTGTAGTCCTCCTCATGCTCGTTCTGTGGGTTCCGGATTGGTGTAAGGAGCCATCTCTTCAGTGGATACCCGGCATCACCTGTATGAGACGAATAAAGGGTGTCAGTGGAATGATAGTGCTAAGTAGCCCCCCCCCCCCCTGCAAGGTCATTGACGCATCAAATGGGCCACGATGTCATGCATGAAATGAGACTCACCGAGTAGCCAGGATCTGTGCCCTGCGTGTCGCTCCATGTAGCGTGGTATTCTTGTGTTCCTCAGGACCATAGAATCATGGGTAGATCCTGGAAATCTGGCACAACAATGCGTAAATATCTTGTTGGAGTCACACACCATTTGCACATTGATTGAATGAAATTGTTTCCGGTTGCGGTACTGGACCTCCATGGCATGTGGGACAACCAATTCAACATGGGTGCAGTCGATGGCACCAATGCAACCCGGGATGCCGCCAAGTGCATGGAATCCCACTTTAGCGTTGGTAATCTCCTGGTACGTGCGTGGTAGTGTGATGTGGTCGTCGGCGTGCTTCAGGAGGGCATCGTGCACTTGGAAGAGTGTCCGTGAGAACAGTGGCTGTGAAATGCCATGCAACTGTCCCACTGTGTGCTGGTAGGTGCCTGTGGCCAGGAAGTGGAGTGCAGACACCACCTTCAGTAGGGGTGGGATGGCGGTTGGGCTATCTATCATGCTCACGAGGTCAGCATGTGTCATGTCCACAATGGCGATTATGGTGTCCCGGTCCAAACGGTAGAGGGTGTGGATCTGCTCAGCAGTGAGGTTGAACGGATCGGCTCGGAGGCGTGGGATTGCGGGCCGCCTGCGTGGTGGTGGTGGCGGTGCTTGTGGGCCTTGCTGACCCTGCCTTGCCCTCCTCCTCCTCCTCCTCCTCCGTCTCCCCTGTGCGCCCGGTTGTTGTACCTGTTGTTGTTCGTCGTCTTCTTGTAGTTGTAGCACTTGCAGTGCTATCTGGTACCCCAGGCCCAACATCGCTAGTCCTGCCGGTAGCATTTTGGAGTGGGAGTGGTTGTGGGAGGGGTTTGGGTCTGCAATATATGTGCTGTCGGCCTGTATGGCCTCCACCTGTGCTGATTGAATGAATCTGTGGCAGATGCAATCCCTTCTGGTCGAGCACGGCCCGCACGTAAGGCTGCATTTGGCCGCATGGCATCTTGGGATTGGAATCATGTATCAAATCCCGATGGCAGTGTGATGTACTTTGACTGATTTTCATGCTATGCTCCCATTGTTACACATGCTATGATTGCAGCCGCTTACATACCTGTGAAGAGTCAGTGGTATGTAGGGCTCGATCGATGGCCGACCCTCATGCAGCACAGTAACGTACTTCACCGACGGGCGTGGCGTCCCATTTGTGATTGCAGCCAGTTAGCATCATGACACACAGCCGCACTACATTGATGTAATTGTGAATGCAAGCGTTCACAGAAGCCTTTTCGACGTAATGTTGCAAGTGAGGAATTCGAAGGCCAGCATTTTTGGTTTTGAAGTAGCGGCGAGGATACGCCCACAGGTCTGGCTGGAAATGTAACGTTCTATTGAAGAATGTCCTTGGGACATGGCCCATAACGAGCAGGCAATGAATGATATGAATTGAATGGGATGCGCAATAGCGTAGTGGACGATGAGGCAGGACGTTCCCAAATCCATCTTGCTTCACAACACTACAGATCCGGCCAGGGGCACAGTGGTTTTTGCGGACTGCATTACGCACAGACGCGATGGAAGTTTCACATATTATGTGAGTGAATATTCATGCGTTTTCATTGCGGGATGAGGGAATGATGTGTGGATGCATGGACTGATGAATCCGTTTAGGGTCTGCCATGTACATGGGTTTCTTGGTTCACTCCCCTTCCCCTGCGTTATGTGATGCAAGGCTGCCATAGTGGGACATACGTCTCTCTGCCCTTGTCGGATCCTCCCTGTCTCGACGCGCCTTCATACACTTGTGTCTAGGCACGTTACTAATCCCATGTCATGGGTTCTATCTTGACGGACGCATGCACAGTAACCGACGTTGCCAATGGTGTATTTAGCTCGATTGGTTTCGTTGTGATTCGATACTGGATTAGGGGTGTGTATATTCCTTTGGAGTGGGCTAGCATGCATATGGGTGTGGATTTGGTGTGTTGAATGAAGATTGTAATGCATCATGAGTCCCGTAATGCAATCGGTTGATTTGTGTTTCTTTTGGGTGACAGGTATCTCCTGCCCTATTGCAGATGCCATCTCTACGCCACTCCTCCAGATGGTTTTTACTCTCGACTCCTGCAGCTTCGGGTGAATCAGTGGAGCACCATTTCGATCATATGGGACGATCGCCAATGGGCCACATGCCCTTACGCTGTACTGGTGGCTAGGTGCAACATTTCGGCCTTTCAGCTCGACTAGTGCCTGCCTCATGGGACGGACCTGCGGTTCTTGCCGCTTCCATGTTGCCTTTTGGAACGTTGATGTAAGCCCTGTGTGCCATGATGGTACAGGGCGTCACACAAGTGGAAGCCGGTCAATTATTGCAGATGCAGCCCTCGGTGATGATGGTTGTTTTGGTGGGATTTTGCAAATTGATGTGGGGCCTTTGTCATTTGGATGTGCATTTAAATTGTATTCCGATATTTGTCGTGTTGCGTTGTTCTTTGCAGGTGATGTGGCGATTTTCGCTTTGTGGCGGTATGTATTGCGTGATGATCTGCTTTGTGTTCCGCCTTCTGAGTTGAGTTGTGTGGTACAGTACTGGCCGCGTTTGCCTACGTAGCACAGTATGGTCACGGATAGAGGCTGCCATTGTGTCTGTTTACATGATGTGCTGTTCAGGGGCGGGGGATTGGCTTTTGGCCGACTGGTGCCTGTCAGCCAGGTCGATTGGTGGAATGATGGGTTGTTCAGAATGTGGCTGGTCACAGGTGACTGTGTTTGCGTGCGTTTGTTGGAGGGGGACTGGGGTCATGTCCATTGGAATGGCTTCTGTATTGATGCCATCTGTGCCCTGCAGCTCCCATCGGCCCCTCTTGGGATGGGCCTGGCTGCTCAGTCACTCTGCCGACTTGTGTGGTACATGCTTCTGCTGATGGTTGGTTTGTTTACTGGCATGAGTACAGGGCTGGTGCAATCCCCCTCAGGATGCTGTTGTGGATGTTGCCTTGCGCTGGTGGCAAGCGATGGGGGACTACTGTTGTTTTGTGTCATGTGTTCTTGATTTTCATTTTGATGTGTTGTACCTTCACATGCCTGTGCTGCGTCAGTACGGCTATGGTGACATGCCGTACATGGATGCCCACTCACGGGGCGCTTTGAGCCCCTGCATGCTTTTCTACGTTGGCATGCATGGGTGAATAGTGGATTTCACTGGTTGCATAGTGTGAGTACATTGCGCCTGCCAGGAGTTGTGCAATGAGGCCAGGGAGTGGAGTACAGGCACTCAGTGGGCCATTTACGGTTGGTTCGCGTTGCCGTATTTCTCGCCATGGCGGAATGGTACTTTACGACGTGCTTGATGGCGTTCAGTACATGTCCGCGAGGGTCAGAATTCGCGTACCGTTGCGCCATGGCGGTGATTCCGGTTTTGCAAGGCGCGCGTGCGCGTACTTGGTGCAGTTAGCGTTGCCGTTCACTGCGGTGTCGCTAATGGCATCGTACTTTACGGTGACGGGTCATGATCGCAACGAGCGGTGTTCGATGGCGGTATTGCATTTCCGCCATCATTTTTCCATTTCCGCAAGGGTCGTAATGAGGCCCTATGTATCATATACTTCCCTAGATCCCCACAATGCTTTTGAAGCCTTCAAGTATTTCTTAAACAACAAAACAGTGCAATGCTTTCATAGAGATGTTAGAGTTTACTATGCAAAACAATTTTCAACAATTAACTATACAAAAACAGAGGAGTGGCCATGGGATCAATATATGTTATGTTATATGAATTTATAAGAGCGCACATATGCCTGAAGGCATCTTGGCGCTGAGCAGTAGGATGAGGGATGCAAAGCAAACAACGCATTCAGAAAAGAAAGGTTTTAAGGGACCTGCGAAAAGCAAAATGATTGGAAGTTGCACGGAGTGCCAGGGGTAGCTGATTCCACGCTTTGGCAGCCACCATCGAAAAGGCCCTACCTCCTATCCATAACCATCTAATACGGTGTACAGAGAGGAGAAGGGCAGACTGAGAACGGAGAGGGCAGGTGGGAACATAGTGAACAAACTTCTGCTGATATTCAGCTCCTTCCTTATAAAAAGCTCGATGAACCAGGCACATGGATTTAAAGTGAATCTGTTTTTCAATGGGGAGCCAGTGCAACTGTTTCAAGAGTAGAGAAATATGTGTTCGTGCTGGGGGACGTAAAATCTCTCTAGCCACCGCATTTTGGAGCATTTGAGTGCAGTTTAGCAGATAGCGAGGTTTGCATAGTACAGTGAATAACAGTAATCAACTGTACTAAGGACCAGAGCCCCAACCACAGGGGTATGAAAATGACAAGGTATGAAGTGGAGGACCTTGCGCAGGGTGCGTAATATAAAGTGGCTGATTTACAGACAGCACCAACCTGCTCTGCCATAGAAAGAGAAGATGAGACTCTTAGCCCCAGATTTCTCACTGAGGAAGAAGGACTAGGGAAAGGTCCAAGAGAGACAGGCCAGAAATCAAATGTCCAGAAGGCGAGAGGGCAGGTCGTGCCAACCACTAAGACCTTACTGCCATTACGTTTAAGTGAATTTTTTCCCATCCAGGCACCTAAGTCCTCCAGGCAACTCCTGAGCCGCACCGCAGTTTCAGGACGAGATAGATCCAGCTGGACCAAGATTTGCGTATCGTCCACATAGGAATAGAAGCCGAAACCGTGTGACATGATGAGAAGTAAAAGAGGACGAATATAGACGTTAAACAGGATTGGCGAAAGTGCTGATCCCTGCAGAACTCTGCAGGACAATAAGACAGATTCAGAACAGAAAGGAGGCAAAAAGAGAGAGTGGGACCGATCTGCCAAAAAGGCAGTGAACCAGTCTAACACCTGTCCCCCTAGGCCAGCGCCTGCCAACCGTGAGATCAAAACAGAGTGATCTACTGTGTTGAACGCCGCCGAGAGATCCAACAGGAGAAGAGCTCTGACCCCGCCCTGGTCGACTAGACTTGTCAGATCGTCAAATACAGAGTTAAGGACCGATTCAGTTCCTCTCCCTGGTCAAAAGCCAGATTGGAAAATATCCAAAAGGCCAGACGTCTCAAAAAAGGAAGAAAGAAAAGGAGAAACAAGAGTCTCCAAAACATTCATCAGGGACGGGAGACGAGAGATGGGTCGAAAATTAGCAAGCACAGCCAGATCCAGAGGGCTTCTTCAGGAGGGGGAGCACACAAGCGTGCTTCAGAGGATTAGGTATAGACCCCTCTTGAAATGACAAATTCACTGCCGATGTAATAAGAGATCAAGTCTCCAGAGAGATCTTTAAGCACTGCCAGTGGAATGGCATTGGCAGGAGAGGCCAATTTGAGGCCATGAATGGCTCCAGAAATATCCTGTTCATAAAACACAGGAAAATATAGCCATGAAGCATTTGGGGATGGCAATTGAAGAATGATATATGCCCCTCCTTGGCGAATAACTTTATGGGATGTTTAGAAAGTCAGAATGCCATAAAGGAGGATTATCTATACAATAAATCGTACAATGAAGTAGGTACAAAGCCGATATCCTCCTGATATGGTGAGGAAATGAAACTCTACTTACAATCTTTATTACATTTTTAAATGATAACTTTGGCCTCTGACCCAACACTTAGCAAAAAAGAGGTTGTGTTCTTGGAACTAGTTATTTTCATTGAAAATGATACTCTAATGACAATGCTTTATAGGACACCCCCAAAAGTCAATTCAATTTTACATGCACATTGCTGTCACCATTTGACCATCGTAAAGAATGTTCCCCCAAGGGATAGTTAATTCGGGCGAAGAGAATATGTAGCCAGACATCCCACAATTTTCTTAAGAAAAAGGAAATATGTGATAGATTTCCTGAACAAGGCTATAATGCTGAGATAAATAATACAGCAATAAAAGAAGTTCACAACATCAAATGAGAGCATTAGTCAATCAACAAACAATCCATTATGCAAAAACAATTAATGATGTTAAACTTAGCACCTGGCACTTGCTAGTATCTGATCCAATCCTTCCATTGCACCTTGATAGATTCTCAATTTTGATTTATAGGAAAGCACCAACAATATAGAATCTGTTAAGTCCCAGTCACTTTGAAGGTAGAAAGGATAAGATGCCAACGTGGTTACATCAGGATGTCACTGGTTTCTACAAATGTGGCACCTGTAAGGCCTGCCGTTAAACCAATGATAAGTCTAAAGAAGTTACTGTAAATAGCTTTAATGTGAAGATCAATCAATCAATTTTAAAAGCTGCTATGTCATTAAATGTGCATGAAAAAAGAAAAATATAGGTAGCACGAAAAGACACGAGTCAGAATTATGGAACATCTTTGAGGGATCAATAATCAAAAACATCAGACAACCTTTTACTGAACATTTGTATACCACACACCCTCAAGCAAAGTTTGAGGACATCTGTTTCCCTGGACGCGAAATGCTCAGCCCAAACACCAGAAGAGGGCTTCTGGGATTGAAATTGAGCCAAAATAAATACAAAATTAACTATTTGCATGAATAACATCAGAGGTCTGAACACTGATCACACACTTAATGTTTTTCTTTAAAGATCAAATAGAAAAATTACCAATTACCAATCTAAATTATAAATCTAAACTTGATAGTTGAAGGGGAGAACTGCAACGTTGTGCTAATTACTACATTAAAACTCAAAATTGTTAACTTAGTCGCTAAAGATTGGCCTACCTTCAAGAGAATTTCTATATACTTTTAAGGAAACCCCTTTTTACTCTATCACGATATACATACCATTTAAATTATCAATAACATATTCCTAGATGGCCATGGTGCTAGGTAATTTATTGGGAAATGTCAAAGAGGACAGGGTTTAAAATCCCAAATGGGAGATTTGGGCGACATTTGTCATTTTGACAATTTCCGAACAGCCGAAAAGTTAGACTAAACCCTCCATTCCGTGGCAATGGCTGCAGGGGTGCCCTTGTTCACTATAATGTGAGTGGGGGCTGTGGGAGAGTCCCCCGCAGCAGACCCCTAAAAAGTAAAAAAGAAAAGAAAAAGGAAAGGACCCTGCGGCGCCGGTTCCCAATCACAGAAGTGAAAGGGAACAGGCGTCACAGCGAGTCGGCAGCACACAGCGAAGTGTGCCGCGGGAATGGGGGCAAGGGCAAAGGCTGAAATATTCAGGGGAGAGAAGACAAAGTTATTTCTGGAAAAATAACTTTCGGTCTTTTTTCTGTCGAACATTTCAGCCATGGGCTTCCAACTCCCAATCCATTTATTGGACGTAAAGTGCACATGTAAGTGCTGACTTCAAGAGAATTTCGATATATTTTTAAACTAAACCCCTTTCTACTCAGTCATGTTATAATTCTTGTTAAACATACAATTTAAATTATCAATAATACATTCCACCATGGCACTTGTTTAATGCAAACTGTGTATTGTTTGGGTGTGCAGATATGTGCTGGCATTAATGCAGGCATGGACGTTTCAAATGTATGGGCATTCACAGTGGCAGACCCCAACGAGCCTCCAATTTGCTATCTGCATACCTTTAAGGAACAAACTTGCTCCTTATATTGGAACAGTACATTATCCATTTAGTTAAATTATGCCCCTAATATTCAGAATAGAAATTCATCTTCCATATCATTTCATTCTCATCTCAGCCAGACATTTTCTAGCCTGTTTCTTCCCCATATAGATACATCTCTGAAACCTTTTCAAAAGACTAGTCTAAGGAATTTACATAAACTTTAATGAAGAATCCAATGGGATGAATTATGTGCAAGTACATCTGAACTGTGTGGTGCACTGGAAAGAGTTGGACTAAAGCTTAACATTTCAAAGGTGCTTATTTAAATAAAAAGAAAATGCCTACCTGCCCCTATTGCCATGATAGATTTTCTCTGCATAAAAACTAAACTAAGGGTGCTTGTCAATTGTCCAAATCAAAAATAGTTTTCAGTCTGAAACATAACCCCTATCTGGCACTACCATTTTTTAGAAAAGAATTCAAGATAAACATGTGTCAGAGCAGTAGCCTTTCCATTCAGGATTCTTCTGGCCAATGCTACTTAGGTAGCTCCCAAATACTGTTCTCTCTTTCACTTTGATAAACTAGTGAAAAACCATGTTAGATTACTTCTAATGTGGGTTTTCACTAGTTTTTCAAAGTAAGGTTTCAGTCCTCTCTTCAGGTTCCTTATAACACGTTTTAAGTCTTCACACAATCCACTGTTTTCAGTCCCTTAAAAGGAGAACTTATTCTCTTAGTGCGATCAAACCAACTTGGACATTGTCTTTAAAATTGAGTAATTGAACCCTCCAGGTTCTCCCTTTTCCAAGTGTTGAAAAATGGCCCTCTGATTTGCTAAACTCAGCAGGGTCTCTTCTGGCATCTGCCCAGGTCCAGTGATCGGGTTTCTCAGGCTCCCGTAACCCTTTTTGCTTATCCAGCTTCTTGTCATTCTCTTTAATGCAGTCCCATTTGCTTTCGGATTTGCTTAACTCATGGATGTAACTGTCCGTCCCTCTTCCCAGCTTTACCTTTGCTGGGGTGCTCACCTTCCTTTGCCTGCCTGGCTCAGCAGTTGTCATGCTTCTCGTACGGAGATCGTTGATTTGGTCTCTCCGTTGTGGCCTGTACTCTGCATCAGTTAACGGGACCCAGTGCCACCACGGCTGCTGCTTGGTTTGGGTTTTTCTCTCTTCACGCTACCGCTGGCTCCACATTGTAGGCTGGCTCTGCCCCCCCAGGACGATCTCACATCAGATGCTCGCCTCTGTGTAGGATTCTTCTTCCTCATCTCTTTATTCTTGCCCCTGTCTTTCTACAGGGCATGTTGATCTCCATTAGCTGTTGACTTCACATGGATCCCACCATTGCCTTCCGCCACATGTCTGAGAGCAATGTTAGTATGTTGGGTATGCCAATCCACAGAAATATGGGTCTTTTCTATTCCCAAATCAGCAGACACAGTGTTTTTTGCAGGGAGCTCCTTGTAGGAATACAAGTCCTTGTCCCCTAGAGGGGAGTCACTACCAGTGATGTCACGCTTTCACAGATCTCTTGGGAGGCTCTTGTTTGCGGGCTCACCTCTCTAGCTACAAAAGGGGTGGTCCCCCTTGGGTAAAAGGGACAAATTGCCCAGATTTGTCACAATTGATATGTGCTTTGTTATAATGCCTTTCAAGAAACCATTTTTTATGTAAAACATTTCTAAGGGAATAATACCATCATAGGGTTTGACCACCTTCTATTAAACACAACAGATGACCTTTCTACAATTTACTCCTATATAGTGATACCAGGGATACCAGATTAGTTTCACTCCGAAAGAATCACCACTAGTCAATAGCTATGACGGCAAATAATATAACCTTACATAAAATTCAGTAAAATAACTTTTTTAAATGACTTAATTAGTATAAACACAGTTGGCGATGTATGATGGATACTAGACTACTATGATAACCTAAGGATTTTTGCAACTTAGGAAATAGCCATAACAAATATAACAATACATTTGCACCGATTTCCATTTACATATGTTCCCCTTTGCACTCTCTTTTTCTGTATTTTGTGTCTTTCATGTTCACATTTATTCGTGTTTTGCATTAATTTTCAGTGTAATTATGCCATGTGAAGGCATCATGAAGCAGATACAGACAACTGAATCCAGGTTTTCTCTTTATATTTTTATTAAATTAAAAGAGAGTTGGAAAAAGGCCTAACTTGCCCTGTACCAATGTAGGATTTCCCTACCTAAATGAAACCAAGGATAGTCTATGTCAGGATATCCAAAGTAAATGTCTGTGTGTCAAAACCCTATACTTGCCCTCACATCTATTTGTATACAATGTGTAGGGTTGTCAGCTTAATGTTCAAATAACAGTTCCAAGAGGCTTCCAGCTGTGGGTTGGAAAGGATCTCCCTTCCACACGATTCAACCTAGTTCACAAGACACCAAGGTGTTTCCCTGCCCCAAGGCTTCAGGATAGTTGACAAATCCCATAGGAGTCTCCCTTCCCCAAAGCTTCAAGTCTTTGAACGATTTCACAAAGTTCACAAAGTTCAAATCCTTAATTCCAGTTCCCAATGAGTTTTCTTCAGATTCACCTACAAGGTCTATTGCAGGTATTTCTACTGGCTGTCCATTGGTGGGTGTCTCGGTCTAGACACAGTTGTTGGACCAAACAATCCACCCATTACACGTCACGCAACCGATACACCCAACTGGTTTCTGCTCCACTTGCACGTTGTCACCATTTCAGTTTCACAGTGGAATTTGGTTCCGGCTCATTTCACATCCTCTTGATGCTTTACTTTGACTTGTTAGCCATTATGCAAATGGAACACTTTCCCATACTCTTGTGGCTCGTGGCAATGCTAGTTTCTCTCAAAGTTACACAATTCTGTGATGTAGTACATGTGGCTCTGGCCAATGCGTATTCTTTCAAAGCACACAGCTCCTGGAAAATTTTTTATGACTCTGGCCAATGCAAAATTCCCAGTTCCTGAATAGTCATATGTTTTCACACAAAACTGCTTTCATTCAGATCAGTATTCAAAATGCTTACTTTCATTCAGTTCTGTATTCAAAAGTGCTTGTTTCTATGTAAAATGTCATTTGCACCCTTACTTTGCTTCATCTTATCGGTTTCTTTCCCTGTCAGGTTAGGGCTTTTCCACTTTCTGCTATTTCTTTAAACAGCCCCCCTTCAATATGCCCTTGTGTCCTTTCCCCATCCCACAGGACTCACCGGTCTCCTCTGGCGCCTTTGGTTTCTCTTGCAGTGTACCGTAGCACCAGCTACAGTGAAGCCTGTCTTGCTTTTGCTTCCTTTGGCTTCTGCGGTCGCCACTCGGACCAGCGTCTCGTATAAGAGCTCTGATAAGCCTTGTATGACTTTCCCACACCTGTGAATGCCCCAGTGCTTCTCCTCTGCTCTCAGCATCCCTGCAGCCTGCTGCTTTGTTGCCGCAGTTAGTCAGCGAGCCTCCACCAAACCAGCACTCGCTCTTCCCTCTGCAAAGCTTCCAAGGGAGATTTGGTCTGTTTGCGTCCACAGCCATAACCGACACCGTCCCTCTTCTTCCTGTATTGCAGGTATTTAAACATCCCGCCAAAATGATTGGTTCTTTTACAGCTAGAACGCACATTGTAGGTTCTAGAGTCGTTTAGCAACATCCTTCCCATGGCCACCTGCGGGAAGGCTATATAGGGGAAGAAATGAGGATGCCCTCAGATTCCTCACAGCTATTTCTTGTTATGTTTTCCTCATTTTTGTTTCATTCCAACTTCTGGTGTGTACACTAATATACATGTTATCTATTAATGCACAAATTAAAATGTCAATTTTTTAAAACATTGTTTTTCTTTTTTTAAGATGCACAACATTATGTATGTCTCCGTCATTTTAGGCCCTGAGGAAGCTACACTTATAATGAAAAACATGTAGGCCTTAAAAGTCTGCTAACGTTTTACTAAGCTTCACCAATTGCATTTTCAGATGTTACAAGTTTGCATCACTAAAATATATAAACTTACATAACAGAGGCTCATTATTAGAACCTTTCCACGTTTTAAAAAACATGAAAACAATTCAACTTCTATGGGTTTGTTCACTCATATATGGACTTCACTGGATGAATTACTGAAATCATAGTATTACCAAGAAGTGTTAGTGCATTGAGTAACCACCACATCCAACCAGGGACATCATTTAGGGGTCGCAATTGCTGAGGTCTCCCTTGCTACCCCTGTGGTTTCCCTTGCTACCCCTAAAAAAGAAAAAATGAATCTTGTTTTTCTTTTCTTTTTTTTCAATGCAAGCTCCTGGGCTGTGGTCAGTGTCATGTGACTCTTTGCTTCTGGAGTGGCTGGCTTTCTCGTTCAAGCCTCTTAAAAAAGAAAGAACCCCCCCCCCCAAAGAACAGGGGTTCCACAAGTGTAACACTTTCAGCAGTGACGCTAAATAAGAAAGAATAGGAATACCAAATAATGCGTCTTTCTGGAATTCTATACAATAATTGCTATACTCATTAAAGGTTTATTTCAGGCACACTTTAGGGGTGAGTCACTGATTTAGTCTGTTCTTAAACACCTCAACTCAGCCGTTCATCCTTCTGAGGTCGATAAATGAGTCCAAACACAGGTTGGGTGATATTGTATGTATACTTGTTCTATATAAAGCGCTTAAGCGTAAGTGATATATAATAGCACATCATTATCATTTGGCCATGGACGTCTGCTTCCATTCACAGTAATTTGGTAATATGGGCCTATAGACACTGATCTTAACGATACATATGGCGATCTATTCTTGTATGAAATGTATATCACATTATAGTTATATCGTAAGCATTTTTTCCGTAGAGTACTTAGGAACAATGCTATGTGATGCCACTTCCTGTTTTGTCAAGGAGTGAAAGATCGTGCTCCATCCCTTCCCGTGATATCACTTGGGGGCGGGGTCGAATGGCATCACTTCCTGTGATCTCAGAGATCAAGGGTCATGTGATGTCACTTCCGCAACCCCTGGCATTTTGGTGAAATGATGTCCTTGCATCCAACACAAGATTGCTTTTTTGACTCAAGGGTATGAGTGCCTTCTGTGACTTGTTGCCCATCGCTTGTATATTGTATTAGGCTAGCGTCGAATAACAGTATTTTTCATACCTGAAGGTGTCAAAAATATGCTAGAATTGCTTAAGGTAGTGCATTCCGAAACAGGCAACAAAGGCTTACTTGAAGATGTTGGAGCTGGAAGTCTCTCACTGGCCTGTGCAGGCAGGGGAGTATGGGCCCACAACCTTTCTGTGGAAAACCGAAAATAAAAGGTTCACAAACATTGTCAAGTATGTTACACGCTGCCGATTCATGAATAACACATGAATAGATTGAAATTCATCTTGCTATTTCTTATAGCACATAGAAAAGGCATAACTAAACCATTTATGATCATTTTGATCTAAATCTGACAGTTGATATCTCTGGATACATAACAAAAAGAGCAATGCAGAAGGTGATTATGTTTGGAATATCACAGCCTAATAATTCCAATTTGAAAGTATTTAGGTAAAGTGCACATACTGTCAGTTATTCGAAAAGTAGAGCATATATCCTAAAAATAATACAGAACCAGTTTTATTCTTTCAATGTGAACTAGAAGTTGAGTTCTGGTTGGCAAGGCCTTTTTTTTATCTTTGAAGCACACAGGACCATTGCACACCACAACTCGATTTGATCATAGCTTCTAAATGGGATAACAGTTATTTTTAGATGGGATGATGCTTCTAAGCTTTTTTTGTTAACTACTGATGCATATGGTCTGCCCATAATTGAAAAATACAGAGATACTTGTAAAGAGGACTCAGAAGATTCCCTTTCTGGAATTATTGCATTTCTGACAGATGAAATTTTCAAACTCAAAACGCGTGATCAAGGGAAAAACTGAGGGAGATTAAAAAGAAATTCTGTATCAACTCATGAAATTCTCATTAAAAAATACATTTGGAATTTCACAGTATAATTCAATCACGGTAGAGAGGGGGGCACAAGTAATCTGAAAAATGTGGGTGGACGGTCAACTGATTTCACCTGTCAAAGCTCAGCAAATGTACTACTGCAATTGCCAAGAATAATATTTTACTAGCTTTATGCTTCCAATAATATATGGATGATTTAATGTTACAAGCCCCAATATTATATTTGAAGAAAATAGTCAGGGAGTTTGTTTTCAGCATTCAGGCAGCATGCTCGCCATGCTAACCTCATAGAACACATGGCAACAAATGTAATGTTCAAACTTTTTTTTTTATTCCTTGTTAACCACGTGAGGTTTTATGGCGAGAATTGTCAAATATGCAGATTTCTTAGGGTCATGGACACGGAGCATAGTCTGATTTTGGCAACCGCCAGATATAGAACGAACATGTACTACAGGGTTCACAGGGAGTCCATATGCGGGGCAGCGTGTTACCACATGCTCATAAGCAGCTGACAGAGTATTTTCATTGGCACCCATTCAGATCATCCTCATTGTAAGAGCATTCTCAATGAAAGGATTTATTAATAATATCAACTAGAATGAGGTAAGATTAGGCTTTACCTTTATAGGGGAAAATCGAACATTATGGAAAAAAACAGCAGCATCCTTGGCTCACTTTGGTGTTAGATACTTTCACCCACTCTCGTCAAGCTATATATAGCCATGAGCAATATGATTAAGTGAAGAACACTCCCCGGCATACTAGGGGTCCATTCAGCTCATCATCATTTTAACAGCATCAAATCAGTGACAGACCTTATTCACTACTCACACAGACTCTCTTCCACAATCCATGAAACGGACGATCAGATGTTGCAGAATCGAGCAAAGGCCAAACCAGGTGTTTCCATCAATTAATTGCCATGAGTATCAGCTGAAGATCTTCAGCATCCTGATGCCGTTTTGGTGGAATTAATACACTCTAGGTGTTACTCATCCGCAAGCCTGGATGGCTGAATGGAAATTAACTGACAAGGGTTCTAGGAAATATGCAGAATATCAACTACCTTCTTTTACGACCTTGTCCTGTTCCTGGACATCCTCATCCTCAGGAATCCACGACGGTATCTGTGGCTGCTCTGAAAAGACAATGTTTTGAATTGAAAAACTGCAGGATTTATAATCATTTTGCATTGCTAATGAAAGTATTTATGAACAATGTTAGCAACACTAGGCTTTACCGTTAGGGGGGGGGGGGAGGAGAATTAATTGAAAAATCCGCAGTAGCACTCGTGGCTCCCTTTGGGGTTGAACACTTTAACCAACTGCAAGCGGCAGCTGAATATACAAAAGGGTTTGTTACTGGGGGGAGGAGCTGTTCGTTTCATTACTTTAATCTTGCAGGATTCGTAACTTTCCAGGATTTGTGAGCTTTGTATCAATTTTTCCGTGTAAACTTTCGGACCAAAGCAGATACAAATGAACTTGCTAAGCATGCAGTGTATCTCACCCAGTTCAATGGAATGTGTAAGCAATGTATACCTAACCTATGCCACAGGCAAAGGTCAACAGGTAAGGCTTGTGCACGTGTCGTCTTGACTGTTCTTGAGAATGATGAATAAAGTGGCCGGTTCTGAAAGTGACGACCTACCATATCTGAACAGAACGATGACCCCGGATAGCAACAAAAATAAAGGACTGATTCAGAACGGCAGCTATTTTAATAGGCTTGACAAAATGTCTGCAGGGCTCCGCAGTGGTAAACTTTCACAGAACACGTTAGTATGTGCCAAGCCTAATTTTGTTTTTCCATCTGGCTCTGTGATCTCTGGTAAACCTGGGCCAGACACTCCCACTGTAGGTGATGGTCTTCTGCAGTTGCCTCTATTGCCTAGTATTACTGATACAGGTTCTGTGAATCAGTGTGCTTCCTGTCTTGGGGATGATTTCATCTGGCTCTCCACACACTTTGGCGGCAATTACCTCTGTGCTTATTCCTTTAAAAGATGCGCAGGATGGCAATTACTCAGTACAACACAGTTTTTTGAGTATGCATGAACCTGACAATGATGCCAAGATATGCTCTGGTAACACACCTTTTGCGGGCACAGATGCTTTGGACTTCATTATGATGGCACCAGTTGTTTTTGATGAGCTTGGTAGACGTACCAGGCTGTTGCTTGGTCCCTCTACTCCTGCCTCTGGAAGGGCCGGTGTCATTGCTGAGGTTCACTTACATCATAGTAAGAGCCACTTTAAGCAAAGACCATCTATGGAGGATGTCTTGGCTTCTGTCCCGCATTCCAGGGATATGGCCCTTCCTCAAACAGTTGAAATTCTGTCTGCAATTTACAATGATGAACCTGTTCACTTGTCTAATATCTGCTCTAGCCCAAAAGACCTAGGTGATCTTTTGCCTGGCTCGCAAGAGGCTGTCCATATTAATTCTATGGCCGCCTCCTCTGTAGCCCAAGAGCTTGATTATAATGATCAGCAATTTCTGGTAATGTTTCGAATATTAAACCTTCTAGACAAGGGCCATGACTTGACACATGCTGAACTCAGAGCTCAGCAAAATGTAAATATTGAAATACTTTCAAAGCTTAACAAAATGGAGGGCCTCCTCTTGGGTTCCCTAATGAACAAGAAAGTGGCGATAAAGGTGTTGGGGAGGGTAAATCGGCAACTACTTCTACAAACATGTATGTTCAAACTGTTGATTCAAGCTGTGTATCTAAAACTGCTCAAACACATTTGTCAGGGAATATAGCAGTAATAGGACGGCGCTCGTATGCTCATTCTCTTCTGCCGCCTGGATCATCTGAGTTAGTGAGCTATGAGGAGGCCACATTGGCCTCGAGTGAAGCCTCATGTGAGAAATGTACTGGTTTGGGGAAATTGGAGTCTATGTTGTTGCATCTCTCCTCTGTAGTTGGCCGATTGGCCACTCACATAGGTCTAAAATCTGAAGGAGACGATTTTGTCTCCCTTTTTGAGATGGCACCTACTCAAACTGTCCTTACCAATATAATAGAGGAACAGCAGGCTGTAATGGTAGTTGATCCTATCCTGGAATCTTCCTGTCAAACTTCCAATCAGATGACAGAGGGATCGCCTGAAGAGAATTCAGTGGGGTGTTTCTTTCACGTAAGCAACGGCGCTTGCACACTAGAGCACTGAATAAATTGGCTAAAAAGAAAGCTAGTGCTAAACTAGCCCTACAAAAATCTAAAAAGACACTGGATCCTGTGACTGAATTATCACCCTTAGTGGACACCATTGAATATTAAAGTATTATAGTCCTAGAGGATCCTAGTCTTGACTTAGCTGAATTAAACGCTGAAAGTAAATCAGCACTTCAAGTAGAAGCTATTCATTCTGATGAATCAGCGGTGCATCTGGCTAAGGGTTCCATTGACCATCAACCAATCTATCCAACCTGCACCTAAAAAAGTTGCAGCAAGGGTAAAAATGACTCTCCCTCCACCCGTTGATTCTCAATCTAATCGGGATTCCTGTAAGGGTTTAAATAAATAGGAGGCTGATGAAGCCAGATCTTGTAAGCAGTCACAGCTGTCATCATTCTACCCATTAATTCTTGGGAAGACTGGTTCTGCTAAGACTGCTGTCAAGCCTGTGGTGCCGGTGAATAAATCTCCTCTTTTGAAAGGGAATGCTTCCAAATTACCACAACCCATTTTGTCTAATGAAGGAGATGCTCTGGAAGACGATCAAGAGCTGCCTGGGCCTGTATATTCTGAGCCATGTCCAGGGGACCTTTGTGAGGCGATAACTGTCTTGCAAACATCAGTCTCCCGAAAAGACGATGCTGGGAGAACACACCTAACCTATTTTTGGCTGGTTTAGTAATTCAGAATTAAATGGAAAGGGTCGTCTTAATCGTTCCTTCATATTTAAAACCTTTAATAGGATTCCAATGCTGCGAAGTTTGCACTCTGACGACATTGAGTGGGTTAAGCTCTTTCCTGAAAATAACTTTAGGATGATTGCCCAATCCAACTCTTTAATTGTTCTGAGACAAATCTGGGACTACAGGAATGATCTTGAGATCTTGGGTATTCAGATGATCCTATTTGAAAACACTGACCAAGCTTATGCATTTCTGGAGTACCAGGCTCCTATACCATCGTCCATTCCCTTGCAGATTTCGGGTAACACATTAGGGGTAGCCAGTCCACCTGAGATGATTGCACAGTTGTCTTCCATTGCTGCAAACATCAAAGATTGGTCTTGGATTGGCACTCTAGTGAAATCCATACTAGAAGGTCATCCTCCAAAACCACAATCATAGCTTGAATGATCTAAGTATTCATAGCTGGAATGTGTGTGGTTATAAGAATTTGAATGCAGCTCTAATATCTCTTAAAATCTTTGACGCGACATCGATTATCCTACTTCAGGAAACTATGCTCACAAGGGCTTTATTTGTTGATGGTTATACAGTATATTGTGCTGCTGCAACCCTGAGTGCTGGCCGGCCGAGTGGGGGGCTGGCTATCATGGTAAATAACACCTTGAACTTTTCATCCACCTTATTACATTGTTCTTCCTCTGTCTTAGTGGTAGAAGTTGTTTTTCCTGATTCTCTATTTGTGTCTTTGTTGGTGGTTTGCATTTATGCAACTTACCATTCTACCAATCAGGATGCTATTATGAATGTTCTTGATAACATTTTTGAAACTATCTGTATTTCCAATCCTAATTGTACTTTGATAGTAGGTGGTGATTTTAATGTAAGCGGCCTTCCTAACGTCCGTCTTTGTAAGTCTCACTCCAATGACCCTAATGGTCAGAGATGGGTGCAATCCTTTGCCTCTTGGGGCCTGGGTTTGGTAAACTTTAAAACGGATGCCATTGGGTACACCTGGCACATGATGAACGCCTTTTCGACTATGGATTTCTTTTTTGTCACCTCTAATACTCTGAAGCCTGGTTTAATCTGTGCTATCACTGACATAGGGATTAGTGATCATTGTGGCATCTTTATCGACCCCTGTAGTTGTAGCACTAGTTATTGTGAGTCTGGAACTTGCCCTGTTGGAAATATGGCACCCTGTGCACTCAATTAAGTGTAATAGAAGTTTGTGTGTTCATTTGGATAATGTCTTACGTTTATCTTTACGCTATAAATCTAATCTAACATGTTCTTCGACTTACATCACTTGGTTTGAAGCTTACAATTCTTTTATTATCCGAGAGGAATTGGATAACCTCACCTCCAGTAGAGTGACTGATCTCACAGATCATCCTCATCCGTATTCTGTACGTGTTGCCATACTTAAGAGGGAGACGAATCGTGATTTAAGACTCCTAAAAGGGCGTGCTCTTCTAGTTCAGGCTTTTTCTCTCCTAAAAAAAACTTTTGATGCGTTATAGAAATGCCACCAAGATTGCTCGCCATCAGACCCACTTAGCCCTGAATCAAGCAGTGATCATGCGTTTATGTAAGCATGATACCAGAAACATCTGGCGTATGTTTAATGAGAGACTTAATCCTGGACTAAATGTATGACTTCTTCTATATCCTCAGAGAAGTGGTGTCAATTTATTGCAACATCCTATGCGTTGTCATCCAAATTTCAGTCATATGGATTTAAAAGTATTAAGTTGCAATCTTTTTCCTTCACTATTTGGCCAATTGATAAGATTATTTCTGCAATTGACCATTTGAAATATACTAGGGCACCTGGACCAGATGGGATTCCTGCCTGTGTTCTCAAGGCTGATCCATTGTTTTGGGTTGGAATACTTCAACTTAAATTTGTAAATATTCTGTTTTCAGGTTGTATTCCTAGCTCGTGGCTTACCTTGCAGATTATCCCGATTTTCAAGAAGGGCAATCCCATAGAGCTGTGCAATTATCGCCTGATTGCGCTTATGGACTCAGTGTATAAAGTATTCACCATTCTCATACTTAATAAGGTGGAACTATTCATTCGGGAAAAGCATCTTCTATCCATTTATCAAACTGGCTTTAGAAAATATATGGACACTGCCCTTAACACCACGGTCTTGGCTCATGTACTGTCAAATGTGAAGAAAACTGTTAATGGCCCAGTTTATATGGCTTTCTTAGATCTCAGCTCTGCATTCGACAGTATTATCCGGAACATACTTTGGAACAAAATGGCTGTTTTGGGTTTTCCCGAATTTATTGTTCAAACAATCGCTCTTCTACATTCTAACACCTGTTATCGTGTGAGAATCAACCAGCAGGGTTCGCTCACTCTGGACATTTTCACCTATACAGGAGTAAAACAGGGCTGCAATCTTGCAGCCACTCTCTTTAACTTGTATTTGGCTGATATACAATACATTTGGCCTCAAATTGTTAGCTTTCCCATCAAAATCGGTCATTTCAAGGTTGATTGGCTTGCCTATGCAGACGATATTTTGCTTTTTGACAAAACCCCTTTTGGCCTCCAAAACAAGCTTCAAGCGTTTGCCTCTTATGCCGTTGCTAACAATCTTAGTGCAAATGTTACCAAGTCTAAGATCCTGGTCTTTACTGGAAAAAGGAAGCCTGTCCATTATACTTGGAAGTTAAATGGAGATGCAATTGAACGTGTATTTTTTCTTTTTAATTTGGTTAGCTGAATTTAATCAACCTTTCAAATATAAAACAATTCAATTCACAAAGTTTCAAATATCAGACATTAAAACAACAACAAAATATAACAAAACTACAATGTGGAAAAAAACAAAAGAAGAGAAAAATTTAACAAGAAATGCAAAAGAAGAAAAACAAAAACAAAGAAAAGACCAACAAAGCAAAACAAAAACAATATCAGATGCATCATTCTAAAGTCCAAACAATAAATTTGGGCAGAATAGGTTAGCAAACAACAGGTTCAAGCATCAAACACTCCAAATAATTTACAGTGGCTATTTGTATGGCTAAGCAAGATGAATGTAGAATTGCTGCCCAGCAGTTTTGAGGGTCTAAAAGACCTAGATATTTACAAAATTTTGAGAAATGAATTTCTTGTTTACTCCAGAGAGATGCACATTCAGTGATCAGGTGGACAAGTGTTTTGTGAGTGTCAGGTGACATACAAAAGCGACAAATATTCTCTGATGGAGATAGGAGCTTGCGCCTGACTTGAATGTCCCTAGTAATCCAAAGATTAAACCTCAAACGAAGAACAGAATACCCAAACGATATTGCGGGGTGGGTGAGAGAGTCAGATATGGTGCCAAAGTGCGAAGTTTTTTGTGAGGGAGTCTCAACCCATCTACGTCTTTGTATTGTAGGCAGAGATCTCTGGTCAAGAGCCAATCAGTTTGATAGATTTTGAGTTTGGCTCTGTCTGGGTTCGTTAGCAGGATGTCGATTGAAACTTCTGCATTTGTCAAGATATTATATACCTTTGTCAGCCAAGTGTTTATGAAAACATGTTTAACAGAAAACATATATTTAGAAAGCAATTGTAAGATAGAAGTTTGAGAGGTTGAGATCAGGCACTTTCGAAAGAGAGCACAAATTCGCCAATTATGCAGGGCTTGTAATGAAACCAAGCCTAATTCAAACCTGATCCATGCACAAGGTGTGCATTGTGGTAAGTGTAACACCTGTCTCCAAAATTTAGCTTCCCATAAGGTAAGAAGCAATGACAAATCTTCATTAGTAGTTTCGAGGCCACAGAGTAGAATAGGAGTGACTTTTAAATTCCAAAATTGTAATGCAGGCATCACTGAGAATTTGCCATACTTGGACATTATAATGGAACCCTGAGAAGTGGCAGTTTTCAATTTGGAGGTCAAGTGTAGAATATGACCAGAGACTTGCCCTCCAAAATCATTCCAAGATAGGTATATTGTGAGACCACAGTCAAAGGAATCTGATTTATATGCCACAAGTGTGTTAGTGGTTTGTGCTGTCTCGGGCAAAATGATACAATTTGGGTTTTTGTCGTGTTTACTCTCAATTCATTGCAACAAATGTAATTATGGAATGCATTTAGTAGCATCTGTAGACAAGAATGGGTTTTAGAGATAAGGACCAGATCATCGGCATATAGTAATGCTTTAACTGGATGATTTATTAAATTTGGGGGACTCTGAGATGATATTATCGAAGGCAAGTCTCAGGTCTTGAATAAAATAATTGAAAACGGCCGAGGCCAGCAGACAACCTTGTTTGAGGCCACGTACTGTAGGGATACTTGGGGATAAACGCCCGTCTAAGGAAAGACGGATTTGAATAGAAATGTCAGTGTGTAGCGCAGAAATTATATCAAATAGAGTGGGTGGGCAATGATCACGAGAGAGTTTTGCGAAAAGTAATGGTCGGCTAACAGAGTCAAACGCCGCGTGAAGGTCCACAAAAGCAAAGGAAATTTGTTGTTTGGTGGAATGACATTGTGCTTTGAGTGCATTGAGACAAATTAAATTAATAGTAGTGCCTAAACCTGAAACAAAACCTGATTGCTGAGGATCACGGAAATTAAAATCTGTGGTCCATGTATTGAAATCACGAAGGATGAATTTGCAGAAAAGTTTACCCCGGCGCGTCAAGAAGTGCAATAGGACGATAGTTGGATGGTAAACTACAATCACCCTTTTTGAAAATCGGAATGATTAATGATGTCTTCCACGAGAGGGGAATTAGCTGATGCTTCAAAATATTACAAAATATAATGTGTAAGATATGAGCCCATTCATGAGGATGGGCCTTGGAAATCATGTTAGAAAGGCCATCTGGGCCAGTGCTCGGGACGAGCTTGCTTTCATGATTTGGTCTTGAATAGCAGGAATTGAGAAATCAACCTTCCAGGGAATGCAGGTATTTGGATGGAACTTGTGATTGGAGAATTTCGAGTCAGCATACAAAGTTGAGAAGTGAGTTAGCCAAGCCAAATCTGAGACTCCATTGATCTGTAAACCACCCTGTGAGTGGGATGTCTGAGCGTGAAGTAATTGCCACATAGAACTAGAGTTCTTTTTCTACATTGACCTTAGCATGACTTCACTGTCATGTTGAAGGAGAGAAGCCCTTTTGCTTCTAAGCCAATTCTTATATCTGGATTTGAGGTTGGAGAGATCACGACTACATGAGAGAGAGTTTAGTCGTAAGATGGCTTTCCGCGCTCTTCGATAATCGGCCTTAGTTGATTGAATGGCCGAATCGAAAGAATGTCGATGTTTGACATTCAACTGTCTCAGAGTAGTGAGGGTGTTGACAAAGGGGCTCAGTAGCTCAGAATAGTGAGTGGGATAACGCGATTGGGCATGATGTTCAAGACTTTGTTTGAAGGATGACAAAGTAGAATGATTCCAGCACGCTTGTGATCTAGCTGGATTGATAAGAAGTTCTGACAAAAGGTAGTTATTTTTCTCATGAAAATGAGACCACTGAATGTTCATGGAAAGTAGTTTGTGATCACTATAAGTTTGATCCATGATGGTGAGACTGTCTATATGTTGGAACAAGGTAGCATCGACATAGATGTAGTCAATGATAATAACAGCCAAGTGCATCGAGGCGGGACGTCGCCTGGGACCGCACCGTTGACCATATGGAAGTTACGTTGCATCATAAAAGAAGACCAAATAGAGGTTGATTGAGTGGAACGAACTTGATTCCAGCAGTCAAGATTTATGTCACCCAAAACAATTGTTTGTGAAATGTGAGGAGTTATTAAGACTGTGTCAAGTATGGAAGCCAGGCCATCGAAAAAGGTGTCATCGGTTTGTCCAAGAGGGTTGCGATATATGTTTACCAGTGCAATTGTAAAGGTACGATGAATGATCTTCACCAATTGAATGTGGGCCTGCACTGAAGCCCAGGGTGAGACAGAGGCCCATCTGAAAGTAAACCGCGACTAATAGACCCGAAGAGGGTCTGCCCTTGCTGGGATCTGGAAGTAAAGCTGGAGGTAAAGTCAGGTCGAAACCATCCCATACTGGGGGAGTAAGTAGCCAAGTTTCTTGAAGGGCTACAATATGGTAGGAGTGGGACATGGAGATATGTAGATGTGCATGGCCTCGAGTATTCCAGCTAGCAAGTTTCAAGGGTGATTTAATTGAGACATTTGGTGGTTAAGAAGGGCAATAAGAGGGTAATGTAGAGCAGTTCGTAGATTTGTTAGTGATACCCTGATAAATGTTAGCTTTAGTCTTGGAAGGTTGTATCAGATGAAAGGTAGATTCCAGATCTAAAGCGAGGAGAAAGCCTAGTTCAAAAAGTTGCATTTTACAGCGCCAAATTGAGTTCCAGACTACGCCAGATGGAATGCGAAGTCTGACCACAGAGAAGCAAGTGTCTGATACAAATTCAATCCGGTCTATGTCATGAGTGGTGATGTTGTGCAAATCCCCAATGTCTCCAAAGATGTTCAGGACACTCGCACGATTTAGGTCATATTTGGGAAAATGTCCCTCTCTACACTTATAAAAGAGTGAGAAGGGATGCGAGTGGACACTGAAGCTTTGGGAAAGGGTTTAGCAAGTGAGCTTGAAGTGGGCTTTTTAGAAGAGGTCACTCTGAGGCACGAGCGCAAGGCATTCTCCTCATCATGGATTGCTTGAGCTGAGGAAACGTGTAATGGAAGCTCAGGGTCAACAAGGTGTACCTTGGAAGCACCCAATCGCGATGCTAGATAGGCATCAACACTAGCTTTTAAAACAGAGCAGACCCAGAAGAAGTTTGCGTTTGAGGTGCAGGAGGTTGTGAAAAGGTAACATGCTTTGTTGGGTGAGAAGCAATCTGTACAGTTTGAGCATCAGCTTGAGTAATAGGAGCTAGTTTGAGCGGCCGGGAGGCCGAAGAGATTGGGGGACCTGCCGGCATCTGCAGATGGCACAAACGCGCGGCTAGGTAAGCATCAATACTAGCTTTGTAATCAAATTGAGCATCAAAGATAATAGGATTTGTGGGAAAGATTAGAGGAATGGAAGGAATTTGAAGAGTTGTCGGTGGCAATTGAGGACAAGCTGGGTGAGCAATGGATTGGTGAGGAAGCTCCTGCTGATCAAGGGATTGGACTGGTTGACTTAATGGGGAAAGAGAGACTGGGTGAGTAACATCAGAGAACAGGGGTTGAGGCCTTGGAGATGAAGCCGGGAGCATCATGATGTTGGAACTGGAAGGGATTTGGGGTTGAGGAGGTGTCACCTAAACCGTAGAGGCCGTGGAAAATTTGGAGGATTGGCCTAGAGCTTTAAAAAAAGCTGTGAGGGTGTGTTTGGAATGTTTTAGGCCGGTCAAGTTTTTTGTTTTCTTCGTTGCAGGGCAACACCTACGGTTTGCTGGTTTGGCAATGGGGATGGGTTTAGAAGCCGTAGGGGCCTCAGGAAACAGAGTTGGCAAAGGGTGGATTGAGGATGAAGGCAAGATTGGGATGTGAGAGGAAGCATCTGGAGTTGGGACGGAGTGAGGGATGGAGACTGGCTCACAAGGTAGGGGGGACAGTCACAGGCTCAAGTGGGGACTGTTCAGGAGCAGGTGAATGCGGTGAGCTGGGGGGAGGCTCGGAAATGTTGTCAGGGCAAAGAGGAGCTGGGGAAGCAGTAACAGCAGGGACACTCTGTAAGACAGAAAGCAATGGGGAAGGATGGGTCGCGGCGATGGGTCTGATGACTCCTGGGATGGAAGGGAGGCGAGTGGTCAGAGGAACAATGAAGCAATCTGAAGAAGGGTTGTTTGGTTGTCGTACATTGTCGACAAACCTCTGGACAGTTTGGCGGCGAAATCTGTGAATGAGCCACAGAGAAATTAGTACACGGTATGGCAGTGGTAGGGGAGCCGTGAGCATGCAACCATTTGGCGAGTTCTTCGAAGAGAGAGGACTGATTTGCAAGTTTATGATCAATGGTGTCATACAGTTTGCTCATGGTAGAGATTGCAAGATTGATAGAGCAAAGAGCAGCTTGAATGAATGCAAGTTGCTAGGATAGTGCAGCTGGAGGCATTACTTGTGGCACTCTTGGAGTAGGCATGGAGAATGAATGAATGAATGAATGACGAAGACCGAATGGCTGAGGAGTGGATGGAGACTCCTGCAAGGGCTTCGTCAGACTCCACAGAAATGGGTCTGGCACTCGAGGACGCATGGATGGAGATGTCAGATGCGTCAGGTTGCAAGGAGGGAAATTGTATTGGCGAAGGGATGAACGCTTTACATGGGGCCAAAGAATGAGGATGCACCGAGTTGAGCATGGTGACATCAGATAATGGGTGTGTGTTCGTGAAAGCCTGCAGTGTTTTGCAGCCAGAAGATGGTTGATTAATGGTGGAAGAAAGGACATTGGGTCCAGGGGTCTGTGGCCTTAAGGGGTAATTCAGGCATGGCAGTTGGCAGGCTACACTAGGTACAAGTGGGAAGGGAAATTTAGATGGTAATATTGAGCCACAGGGACGTGGCGGTAGAAGAGGAGTTAACGCAATGGCAGAAATAAATCTGAGGGATTGAACTGCCACCTGACCACAAGCGGCCAGGCTTAGAAGAGCACATGCAGTATCAGGCATATTTGAAGTAAGTTTATAGGTATGAAATACCATCAATCAAAAATGTATCAGAACGTCACAAAATGGTAATCTGGACTCACCAGGAAGCTTAAATTTTAGTAGCCAACTTATTTTCTCAAAAGGGGAGAAAAAAGAAAAAGTGAAGAATAAACACTAAATAAGCAAATGCAGATAAATCAGACAAGATAAAAGCATGTACTAACATATATTAACAATCACGAAGCAAACAAATAATCAATAAAAATAATTGCCGCAGACCGCGGGTAACGCGGGTAAGGGGGAAAGCGGTACTAATACCGGTACTTGCCCGTGTGCGCGCGCTGTGTGTGATGCTGGAAATGCATCGGAGGGACAGGGCCTCCATATCCTTGTCCTTTACTGCCTTTTTATTGTGTGTTCTGTCATATTTTCTAGGCAGGAGTTCATGTGGGACTCCTGGTGGTGCAGCTCTCTCTCTTTTGGTTTGGTGAACAGACTCGTGGGATACCCTTACGGCACCCCTGGGTGGGGGGTAGAACCCTGTGCCCCTAGTGTATGTTTTTGGGCACCTGTGGGTGGCCCGCAGAGCAGGGTATGGGCTGGTGGCAGCTCCATGCTGAAATTGACAGGTGCGCCGAGTATACTCCATTTTGGGATACCCAGACCCTGCCATTGGAATCAGTTGATTCCCAATGGAAAACAAGATGGCCCCTGTGGCCTTGTGCTTTCTATTACCTTGTTTTCCCAAAGTCCTGGGAAGCCCTGACTCTGTCCCTTCGACCTGACTGGCTGTTGGGTGGAAGTCCATATATGGTGTTGTTGAGAAGTCCAGTCCAGACTGGCTGGAGCCTTCCCAGTGAATGTATGTTGTGGGTACCTCCTGTGGGTGGGACCTGGGTGAATGGAGTGTGTGACCAAAATGCACTTCGTCTTGTGGCTGTCTGGTTTCTGGTATGAGAGACAAAGACTGAGACAGCACTGCCCAAAACTGGCCTGAATGCAGTGTGTAGTGTTGAATGGCTGGGTACTTGTCCCAATCCACATTCCTTGTTGCGAGTGTCTGAGAGGGAGGAGAATGGCCTGAATGCACTGTGTGCCTGATTGGCTGACTGACTGCATGAATGCCCTTCTGTATGATTGGCTGCTGAGAGTGACCCAGCAGTGTGGATGAAAGACAAGATAGTATATCTGGGGACCTCTCACCACTGGAAATTGTTCAGAAGCGTTCAGAAGCTGTGTCTACACTTGAAGAGTAACTGGAACTGCTGATCCTCGACGCCCAGCTGGAAGACGAAAGACTTGCTGTTGCATTTGGTTCAACCTGATCTGAAGGCTGCCAAACTCGTCAAGGACTGATCAGAGAGAGGACCTGGTAAGGCACCCTCTTCCCGTGCTCGAGGGACCATCGAGCACCGCTAACCTTCGCCGAAGCTCCCTGGAAGTCAGACCCTCGAAAGGCTGCCGACCCGAGACGGGACCGCTGAGGGGAACAAAGCAAAGCACCCGGACTTGTCGCTGCCGAAGTCTACTGCCGTCGACCAGGGTTCGCAGGTTTGTGTAACCGCTGGAGGCCCGTCGAAGTTGTGTTGCCCAGCCGTGGGGACCACTTGACGCCGTGCTGCTGACGACCGGAGCCGCCCGCTCCTTTGCATGAGAACATTTGAATCCAAGGACTCCCTTGTCCGCAATGTCGACCGCTTTGTCCTGCAGGAGAAAGTCGAGGACGACTAATGCGCCAATGAGAATCCGCCGGTGGGTTTCTCGCCACCTGAAGGCCACAAAGACTTCGACGACTCGACGCCCTTGTTGGGCCACAGTTCTTCTGAAACTCTTTGCGGTCCTGAACAATCCATCGCCGAGGTGCCCCGCACACCTCATCCTCGCAGGACGTCGCCGACGAGCACCGCCTAGATCGACATCGGGGTCTCGGCACCCTTGAACTTCTCATCGCCGCCGTCGACGACACGTTCAACATCTTCAACGCCTCTCGACGATCCGTGGCTCCTGCTTTAAAGGGAGTCACTCAAGAAGGACCCTTCGACGTGTCTTCGAAGAACTCTACTCCACCAGGTACATTGGGGGGGGTAGAACCTTAATAGGAGGAAATAAGGCTATTGAACAGTATATGGACTGGGCTTGTGCTATATATCTTTATTTTACAGGTTGCCTAGGTGGGGTGATCTCCACACAGAACTATGTCTAGGTAATGGGGCCAGTATTCTGCCAATTGTGTCAACCATCTTGCTTTCCCTCCTATCTCTATTGCTGGTTTCCTTGTTATTGATCTGTGTGACATTTTAACCGTACAGTTGATGCACTTTAATGAGATTTGATAACATTGGTGGTACCACTTTAGAATTGTATATATTTATCAATGTTGATTTCCGAGTACAAAGTGCGTTATTGTGATCGTGTACATACCTTTGAATATTGATTATATAAAGCTTGTGTTTTCAGTAATACAGTGTGTGTACATTCCTTTGTGGGGGTTCGGGGACTACACTGTACTTAAGAACCAGCCTGCATCACCTCCTGAGAAGCTAGGCCTTGATTGCTTGTTAATTGCTACCATAATAGAGAATCTTGGCTGGGGTCTTCTGTGCCTCTCCTCTACCATATAGAGAAAAGAAGTACAGACACCCCCCTCCAGTCTTCACACTGTGCGCATGCACAAGCAATTTGTAATTGAGCAAGCAACGATAGGTTGGGGTTAGAGCCAATCCCCGTGAGACTGGGGCAGGCTCAAAAAGTTTCAGTGTCAATCACTGCAGTCACGCTGAAGTAAAGCTGAAAGAAAACAATGACCAGCGTCAGTGAACGAAAGCAAGTTCGTGTCAAAGCACGGTGACTGGAGGTCACAAAAGTCACCTTTGTTCAGTTGAGAAGGATCACAGTCCAAGGGATCCAAGGGTCTCCAGCAGTCGCAGCGTGGCAAGCGGGAAAGCGGTACTTTTACCGGTACTTGCCCGTGTGCGTGAGCTATGCGCGTGCACAAGCAATTTGTAATTGAGCAAGCAACAATAGGTTGAGGTTAGAGCCAATCCCCGTGAGACTGGGGCGGGCTCAAAAAGTTTCAGTGTCAATCACTGCAGTCACGCTGAAGAAACGCTGAAATGCTTTGTTCAGTTGAGAAGGATTACAGTCCAAGGGATCCAAGGGATCCAAGGGTCTCCAGCAGTCACGTGTATCTGCTCTGAAATATCGAGGCTACAACGTTTCTGTCTCTCAATTGTCAACTGGCAAACTTTGATCTGAGCTAAGGCATGCCCATTAACTTCTCAATTGAAGATCATTCGTAAGACATTTTGTAAGTTCTCCCTTGCTCCACTACTGCAGTTCTATTTGTATAAGGTGGAAGCAGTGCTACTGTATGGTCTGGACCTTTGTCTTCTTGACATTGCATCGCACCTGAATTGTCTACAGGGTGTGATATGGAAACAGGTATTGGGTCTAGCTAACTCCATTCCCAACTCTTGTTCGGTCTGAGCTGGGGATATCTAGTCTTGCGGCCCGTTTTTAATGGAGACAGCTTAATTCCTACTCCAAGATGCTAAATCCACCCCTTAATTCTTTATACTCAGAATTTGCCCAAATGATTAAGAATGCCAGCCCTAGCTCGTTGTTCAAGTTTCAAGAAAAGATGGAAGAGATTCTGGTAAAAATTGGTATAACCAGGGATGATCTCTGGCAACGTCCGGCCTACTCGAAAAGGAAACAGTATTATTACGATTGGTGCTTAACAATGAACGACATTGGTACTTATCGTCTTTATACAGAATATGCGAGACATGCCCATAAATGTATGCCCAGATTAAGATATATTCTTTGTTTTCCATGTGACAAGATCCGAGACACGTACATGAGGTTTAGATTGAATCAGTTTCATGCCTTAGAACGTGTTCAACATTGGGCGCTCATTCGGTCTGTCTCGTGCAGATTTTGTTTAAATGAACAACAGCCTGAAACTTTAAAACACCTAGTCATATATTGTTACTTTTTTGAAAATTTGAGGATTGTCCATCTGGGTTTAAATAATGTTGGTCCAACTTGTTTGGCAAGGGAATCTCTATGGCAAAAGTGTATGACCAATCCTAATAACTATTTTATGATCAAACTCCTATGGATTCATTTCATTAATTCAAAATGAATTACAGCGTTTAATGGCCTTGAACCCTGGTGATGTTGACTCATGTGATTAGAATTATTTGGATTTACTGTTTTGTCTGTGTGTATTTCTTTTGGGCAATGAATTTATACTATATCATTTGTTGTAAATTATGGCTTTGTTCATCTCGTAAACTTGTTTGAAACTTGTTTTGTAAACTGTATTGGAAAATTAATTTGTATGTAATGTGTAAAAAGTTTATTTTTTAAAACTAAAATGCACATCTTTTAATTAAAAAAAGACGCAGACATCTAAGGAAAACAGTTTTTCTACATGAATAGGTATATATAAGAATATAAAATGCCTACTTGGTCATGACGTTGCTAAACTATTCTACAATATTGGAATGTAGGGATTAGTTTCGATGTCAGATTTACAAAATAAAAAAGGGTGGGAGAAACTGTTTTAAGATGAAAGTTTGTTTACAAATGTGCTACCTGCAGGTCAGATTATGAGAAATACATACACAGTCTCTGATGAGCAAATCCAGCCTAACACACAGCACAAATTTGATTAAGTTTCTAATGCTGTGATTAAATATTTGAATCGATAATCAATTTCGGATGGTTAAAATAAATACTCAAATGTCAGTCAAGAATTGTTGCATGCAGTGGTCTTCAAAGCATGGGATGGATTCGCACTGGAGGAAGGAGGCAATTTAAGGCTGTTTCTGTGGGGCAGAAGAGTGAACTGTACAGCAAGTTTGAGGATCAATGCACATTTAAGGATTATTTACACAATTGGCGGTATCCCGGTCAGGAACATCGCATGAAGTAACCTAGTGGTTCCATCTGTGGGCTTACAGTTATCTTAGTAGTAACTCAAATCTCCACATACAGACGTTCTGAAAAAGGAAACGTTTGTTTTAAACTTTTAAAAATGCATTTCTATTATTGTTTGAAGAATGGAAATGCATGTGAGACAGCAGCACTGCAGGGGGTAAAGAAATGCACAGAAGGCTTGGTAATCACATGTATGCACATTGCACAGATTGCGAACTGGCCATCAGATTGTGCCCCTGTCCTTTGGATTCCACATTTCTCGTGCAAGTGAAGGGCTGCAGGACAGCATTCCTGTACTTTGGAGGAAAATGATTTTGGAGATCCTCCATTTTTCCCCTAAAATATTTGTATCTCCAGTTTTTGAGTGGTGTTAAACATGGGGTATTTCTAGATGGCATTAACTGCTTGAGGTATTTACCAAACACTGTCTGAGGTAGATCCCTTAATCATAATAAGTATTGTCATCATAAAGAGTCTCTATTTCAAATAGGACTTGTTTATTTATAATGGGACTGTCCTAATGAGCCCCACTCCCTCCGGACATCAGAAAGGGCAGGAGCCCTCTCCCACCACCTGATCATCCGAGTACCCGACGAAGAATCGTATCCACCTCGCTGCAGGAGCAGCTGTGCGGATCCACCTTCCCGCGACGCTCGACTCAGCTGCCGTGCTGCTTTCTCCTGATCCACAATCCTCCTTCATTGAGGTGAGCTCGTGGTTCAACGTTATTTCGCCAAATGATTTTACATCGTGGGACTTTTCATCGCTACCCTTTCATCGCCAAAAACTCTTTTTTTTTATTTATGGGGGGCTTTGCCCCCCAAATCCCCTCTTACTTAAATAATCATACCCCAAACTGCACCAAACACCCCCCCCATAAAAAAGTTAAAAAAATAAATGTTTTTGGCGATGAAAAGGTTGGCGATGAAAAGTCCCACGATGTAAAATCATTGGATGAAATGCGTGTATACCGAGCTCGTATGAGGAGTACACTGCTGCTCTACGCTCACATAAGCCGGGGAAAACCACGTTGTTCATTCTTCCTGCATTTCTTCTGAGGCTGCCTGCCTCTAAGGTGGCCGCCCGTTCTAGGCACTCGATGTGTTGCTAAGCAACTCATTTTGCATATCTGCCCAAAACATCCACCCATAACATTCCCTGCAACAGAGAAGGCCCTCTAAGATAAGGCCCTTTTCGCCACAGGGCGCCAGGAACCCACCCTCTAAGACTTTACTACAGGAACTATCTCTGTGCGACCATCGCCACCGACCTACACCACCCCCCTAGCGACTGTTCCTAGCCCTACAAGTCCCGCCATGCCCACTCGCTACACTGTTGCCAGCAACAACCACTTTTGACTTTTGCTACCAGCCACAATCCATGAGCCCTGAGGAACAGGAGGCTAACTGCAGGAGCCACCTATACAACATCACAAACTACAACTAAGGCCATTATAAGGCCACTTTCCCCGTTTGTCCCTGTTCGCCGTATGCACCACCGCTGCCCATGATCTCTTGCCGCTGCTCGGCCAGGAACTACCAAAATCCTAGAATCTCATCTAAGCGCACTCAAGCAGCCTTCTACGCAAGTATGGAAGTATGGACACACTGTAAGTAATCGGCATTGTATGCACGTACCGCTTCTGCTGCCCTCCGTGCACTTGTAAACCCACCCCCTGTCTCTCACCATACTACCCTGCGCACCACTGGATGCCCTGTCTGCGATAAATTTGTATGCCTCCACTGTATGAGCCAATTGCTCCCTCAGTGAAACTGCCCAATATGCGTGACAACATGCCTATTTTGAACTGCGCTATTGCAGCCCACTTTGCCCATTTTGATTTTAGACTACTGTAAGCCCATTGTGCCTATTTTGATTTTAGCCTACTGTAAGCCCACTGTGCCTATTTTGAACTGCACTATTGCTGCCCACTGTGCCTATTTTGAACTGCGCTATTGCAGCCCACTGTGCCCATTTTGATTTTCGCCTACTGTAAGCCCACTGTGCCTATTTTGATTTTAGTTTTTGAAAAGCATTGTACAATATTTGGAAAAGATTATATATCCGCCCGTTACATCAAATTGTGTCCAAAAACAAAAGTTGGACATTTATGCTACTTGATTTAAAAACTTGGATTTGGGAGACACTGCCAAAGGTAAAACAATATTGCGGCTTATGCAAAGACAAATCTGTGATAGGGAGCCTGTATCATCTCATCATAGATTATGAGGTGATGCGCACAGAGCAGTCTATATATTTTGACAACAGTAAATGATATGTGCTTTGTCAGTTATGAGGATTTTAATTGTATGCATGAAGGTTTGGCCAAATCAAATATTGCATGCCGAAGTGCATTAGGAAGTGTGGCTGTTTGGCTGTCCCCACGTTGTTTACTTGGGACTGCTGTGACTGATGTCTGCTGTATTCGGAATACGCCGTCAGCGATAGGTAGCGCCTCAGTGTCCGTAACAGTGAAGGTGTTGCTGCTAATTCAACTCCTTCCCTCTGCCCGCCCATCACAGCCAGCCACTTCTGATTTAAGCACCGGTGCACGCGCATGCCAAAGTGCATTAGGAAGTGTGGATGTTTGGCTGTCCCCACGTTGTTTACTTGTGACTGCCGTGACTGATGTCTGCAGTATTCGGAACACGTCAGTGAGAGGAAGCCCCGTAGTGTCCGTAACAGTGAAGGTGTTGCTTCTAATTCAAGTAATTGGACTTTTTCTTTGTTGGGACTTGCACTCTACCTAAATAACCTGGGCTTCTTGTTTTCTCAAGTAATTACTGCAGATTCAACTCTCTGGTCTCCCGCTGACGTTTCATTTCTTTCCCTCAGCTCCTCCCCTCTTCCCACCAATCACAGCCAACCACTTCCAGTTTAAGCACTGGTGCACGCGCATCCCGCGCCCGCATGCCGAAGTGCATTAGGAAGTGTGGCTGTTTGATATAGAGGGAGCAAAAGATACCGATTGAACAGTAGCCTTTGGTATGATCAAGCATTACGTTCTTATATATTGAAAAACGGTTGTGTGTGTTTTAATCTCTAGGGGGCTTGTGCATGTATGACAAATATCGTGTATACGTTGGGAGGTGTGTCAATACAAGATTAGGCTGTATGAATGGTGCCGGCAATGAAAAAGAGTAAACGTGAGCTTGACACGTTCCAAAGGACAGTAACTTTGACTAGAAGAGAAACAATGGCTGAGGCACGACCATTTGATGATATCCCATCAGCTCCCCCTGTATTTACTCCTTTAAGAGGTTCTATGATACTTGCTATGGCCATGCCTTTGCCTCCCTCGTCAATGGACTTAGCTATGCGGAACATTGACGAGGTAGAAGAAACCTGCAATGACTCGATTCTACTAATTGATTCAGGAGAAGGAGAGACTACTTATGAGGGTGGGAATGAAAGTCAGGGAATACAACAGGAGGGGGTGTTAGGGAATAATTATTGTCAAACTGAGATGGAAAATTCTCTCCTGGCCCTATCACATGAGTAAAGAGCCTGAATGGGAACTCTCCTCTGCCCAACCTATTGTACTGGAATCTTTAGGAGACAGCGCTCATGAGGGGGACACCAATAAAAAAATTCTAGGCAAATTAATTCTGCATACTCTACTGCTAAAAAGGCTTATTCAGGCAGTGGAAAATAGAAACATTAAGGACACTAACCGTTGTAATGCCGAGACAGGCTCACTGGACCTTCTCAACATTCAGGCCAATACGGGGGTGGTAAATATGGGGGCAGTATATTGTTCTGCACCTGTCGGTATCCAGGCTACATCAGAAACAGGGGATCCCGGAGGTATGCTGCCACACATTGATGCTCCTAGTTAAAAAAAAAAAAGGAAAGAAAGTGCTTGGGCAGAAAAATCTCGGCAATAAGCGTAAATACAACAAAGTAGCTAAGAACAACTGGCGCAATCTAGTGAGAGACGAGGTAGTCTCCGACCCACTAGCCGAGGTTGAGGGGGAGGATCTAATTTTGTGTATGGCCACAGAGGGAGTACTGGCACATGACACTATACAGGGGAATCTTAAGAATAAGGGATTTAGAAATCAAAAGGGCAATAAAGTATCTGTGTTCTTGCCCCAAGATAAACTAGTGAAAGGAAGTTTATTTGATTTCTTTCCCAATAAAGTAAAAAAAAAAAAAAAAAAAAAAAAAAAAGGGTCTACCATTGGGGGCCCGCCAGTGACAACAGCTATTTATGATGAGAAGGGGGTTTGCATCGATTCCATTCCTTTGGCTCTGGAGATAATTCTGAGTTTGCAATCAACTCGGAATGTGGAGAGGGGGGATTTAGACCGTGAATTCTAGGTCATTTTGTGAAAGTTGCATCTAGGTGATCCCTCAGTGTTGCAGCCGTATTCTGATACCTTTATGCTGCTTTTAAGCCTATACTGTGATACTGAATCTATACTAGTCAATATGCATTTCTAGGACGTTCTGTGAAAGTTGAATCTAGGTGATCCCTCAGTGTTGCAGCCGTATTCTGATACCTGTATGCTGCTTTTAAGCCTATACTGTGATACTGAATCTATACTAGTCAATTTGCATTTCTAGGTCATTTTGTGAAAGTTGCATCTAGGTGATCCCTCAGTGTTGCAGCCGTATTCTGATACCTGTATGCTGCTTTAAGCCTATACTGTGATACTGAATCTATACTAGTCAATATGCATTTCTAGGTCATTTTGTGAAATCTAGGTGATCCCTCACTGTTGGAACTGTACTCAGATACTGTATACTGCACTCTTAGTTTATCAGCATCCTCAGGTTATTACTGACCCAGGGCATTAATGCCAGTTAGACTGTGCAGTCCATATTCCACTCCCATTCAACATGTACACCCTGCCTCTACTCATATGCATGTTAGGCACCTTGCTCACACGCAGGCCAGGTCCAGACAGCCACGCATACAACAGCCGCAACTCTTACACCTTGGACTACATGCCTAGTCCAATCACCACGCTAGCAGCCATGAACCCCACTATGCTGCACTCTAGACTACAGTGACTCAGAAACCGCACTCACCCCATGAACCTTGCCTCCATACCCTCATCCATCTCACTCAGAAACAAGCACTTAGGTTCCAGGACCATCCCTAGTGCCAACTCCAGTCACCTCTGCCAAACTAACATTAACATTAGCAGCACGAATGTGAGCCACCTGGCTCCCACCCATAAGAACACCAAACAATCTTCACCGTCTCTTAAATCAGAAACCACTAAGCCTACTAAAAGGAACAACCAATCCCTCCTCTACAACTGCGCCCTACTCAATGCCCGCTCACTTAATGCCCATGCGCTAGAGGTAAATGATCTCATCACAAACCAATACTTAGACATAATTGCCATCACTGAAACATGGCTTCACGAGGCCTCCGGCCCAACCATCACTATCGCACTCCCCAAAGGTTACTCTATCCTCAGACAGGACAGGATAGCAAAAACAGGAGGAGGAGTTGCCCTAATATTCAAAGAAAGCATATTGATCAGACTTATACCCCACCAGGGTGAAGGAAAGGTAGACATTCTATCTGCCAAAATAGCCCTATCACCAAAAAGTACTGTAAATTTACATGTGGTCTACCGCCTACCAGGAACTCCATCAGACTTCACAGAACAAGTTATACACCTTCTAGGAAATAACCTCAAAAAATCTACTAAAACGTTACTCTTAGGTGACATCATTCTAGGCTTCAATGATGCCAACGACAAAACGGCCATATCCTTCACGAAGGACCTTAATGACCTTGGCTTCTCACAGAAAGTCACCTCACACACACACACACACACACAAAAGGTCGCATCCTAGATTGGATTATAGACCACAACTGTGACACAAACATGGTTTCCAATACAGCCCTCCCATGGACAGACCACAACTGTCTGCAATTTACCATCCCTATATCCCCATATCCCCATGCGCCAAGCCCACTACACCAGCGACAGCAGCCAGAAGCGCTAAAAAACTCACTGCAGAAAACATCAGTGCCTATCTCAATCTCCCATGCCTAGCACCACCATTCTCACCTGACCCCGTCACACTAGCGGAATTATTCAAAGACACATTGACTAGCGCCATCAATACAGTCGCCCCATTAGAAAACAAAAAAGAAAAAATTATCATTCCATTCCAATTCATGGTTCACAGAAGAGCTCCTAAATCTGCGCAACTCCAAACGACAGGTGCTAAAAACTTGGCAGGCCAACCCCTGTGACCCCACTAAAGACATCTTTCGAACCATCTAAAAAAAAATACAAAGATTCCATATTCAAAGCTAAATCAGAATCATACAACAACAGAATATCCTCGGCCAACTCACAATCTAAGGAACTCTTTACCATCTTTAAAGAACTAACAATACCCCCCACCTGCACTGACAAAATCGTTAAAGATGAAGCCTGGTGCTCCAGCATACAAGCTGCCATGCTAAAAAAATAAATAAAACCTCCTCCAAAACAAAATCGCTGACCATTACAAAGCCTTACCTAAACAGAAGCACCAGAAGCAAACCCACCACAACCGTTCAGGTAACAACCCTCCTAAATTCTCCTTCAAGGAAATATCTGAGGTAGAGGTCCGAGACATCCTAAAACATCTCAAACCATCACTATGTTATGTAAGGGCGATGTATGCCCCCCCAAAATCATTAAAGAATGCGCAGAGCAACTCGCTCCTCTAATTACCGCATTCATAAACGCCTCATTCAAAACAGGTATATTTCCCAAGTGCCTCAAAGAGGCATGGGCACGTCCACTCCTAAAAAAAACTACTTTAGACCCCTCTCAACCTAATAACTACAGACCAATTACAACTGTCCCATTTCTTCTTAAAATATTAGAAAAGGCCGCCCATAGGCAAATCCAACTGTACCTTGAAACCAACTCTATCCTTGGAAAGAGACAATCAGGGTTCCGCAAAGGACACGGAATGGAAACCGCCTTACTAGATTTGAAAAATCAAATCACCTCCATCCTCGACATGGGTAAGTCTGCCTTACTCCTTCTCCTAGATCTCTCAGCAGCGTTTGATCTCATGGACCATAACACCCTCACCAACCACCTCACGAATGCAGCGCACTTCTCCAAGCACACTGCAACATGGATCACCTCCTTCCTAGAAGGCAGAGCCATGAAGGTGTTCTCCAATATAGAAAATGCTGAACCCACTGCCATACACTGTGGTGTTCCCCAGGGATCTTGTACGGCACCAACGCTGTACAATCTATTTACAAAGCCCCTCTTTGATAAACTGGATGCACTTGGGATCACATACACAAACTATGCGGATGATACCCAAGTGCTCCTTCCACTCACTGGGAACTATCTCCAAGACGCCTCTACCCTTCAACAAACTTACTCCACAATCCAAGCATGGATGGCCACCAATGGCTTATGCCTCAACGGCGATAAAACTGAAATCCTCATCCTTGGCCAAAAACCCATGCTAGCCAAATTGGGCCCGACTTATCAAAGCTTGTGCATAGACAACTGCATCATACCAGTCCTATCTTCAGTTAAAACGCTCAGAGTCTACACTGATGCTACACTATCTATGGATAAACAAGTTAGCGCCATTGTATCGGCCTCCGCTCGGAGTACCAAACTGGTCAATGCAATAAACCCGTTTCTAACAAAAGCTAACTGCCTCTCCATTGCAAGAGCTACAATAGGAGCCAAATTGGACTATTGCAATTCCCTCTTAGCGGGCACATCAAAAAAAAAATCTAACCAGACTCCAAACCACTCAAAACAACTCTCTCAGAGCAGCTCTCAGCGTACCTAAAAGGGAACGCAAGAAAAAACACTCACTGGCTACCAGTTAAAGACCGAATCACATTCAAGATTCTATACACCGCACACAAATGCATCAACCTAACCGCACCCTCCTACTTATCGGACACACTAATCAGAACACAATCCACTAGACCCACTCGACTAGAGTACACCAATCAACTCACAGTACCACGAATTACCAGGGCCAAGGCAGGAGGAATCGGATTCCCCTACCTGGCATCTAAGCTTTGGAACACCTTACCCACAGTTCTCAGAGCTGAAACCTCTCTCCATGCCTTTCGCAAAAAGCTAAAAAAACTCTTCAATTAGCCACTAGTACACTGCAGGTAATTCACACAGCTGCCCACGCATCTACTGCCCTAGCCCCAATGCTACCTCATGTTGTATGTATTTACACAACTACTGTAACTGAGATATGAACAGATACTGTAACCAGCGCCATAATGCCCACGGGCTGCTGCGTGCTCCATGCTTGTATGTGTTCACACGACCTATGTAACTAAGACTTGTATATCTACTGTAACCAGCGCCACAATGCCCACGGGCTGCTGTGCGCTTAACAAATGTGAATAAATAAATAAATAATAATAACGTATAGGAGGAAAATCAGTGTGGCTTGGGGGTGAGGAAGAGTGTCTGCGAACCCCAGCACCCGGGGGGGCCTTTCCGGCTGTGCTAGATTCGGGAGATAATCTGCAATTGAATGGGCCAGGCCGGACTAGACAGTTGGAAAGCCCAGAAATCCCGGGTTCGGGGGAAGGCTCAAGGGGACAGGGGTCTGAATCCACAACATCAGTATATCTACTACACATGAAGTATGATTGCTTAGTATATCTGAATCATCTGGGTATATCAGTGGATCTCCCAATATTTAACGCCCTGAAAATAAAAAAATTGTTTGAATGGTGGGACTGGTCTATTACCTCACAAACTGTAGCTACCAGTCGTCTGTATATTAATTTGGTCTGTCAGTTCAAACAACTCGGAACATTAGAATCTTATCTAACATTATTGCCTGACAAAGCTGTATGACAGAAATATATGAGATTTAAATTCAATGTCCAATCCACAGGTGAAATTCTTCATATACGCAACATTGGGAATGTACACTCAATGTCTTGTAGATACTGTTGTGCGGAAGATGTAATAGAAAATTTGGAGCATTTAATGGTTGACTGTCATGCTTAGGAGTGAACGTATCCAGCACTTTGGGAAATTTGTAAATTGTATTGAATTAGTCAACATGGACCAACTCTGCTGGGAAATGATGCATGGTAAACGAGTGTCATTGCAATTGGCAGTAGTCAGGTATTTAGAAAATATATGCAAATTGATAAATGCACATATGATGGAATTGGGAACGGATGCGGTCTTGGATAACTCAGGTAATTTAAAATGATGAACTTCCCGTATATATGTAATCTGTAAATGCTGTTTTTAGATAATGTGCCAATTGGTTTTTTAGATAATGTACTTTTTTTCCCTTTTAGTAAGTGGATTTCGTTGTTTTAGAGATAAATTCAATCTGTGAAGTCTGTAATTGGTATATGTTTGTTTTTACATGATTATTTCAATCTGCTTTGTTTAATCTGTTTTAAAGTTTTGTAAAGGTTATGTATATAACCATGTACAAATAAATAAATAATATTACAATACATTCCTGGGAACCACACTAGAGTAAAGGCAACATTTTCTTAAATGATGGCATATTAAAGATAAGGCAAAGAATGCAGTGATGAGCGAAAATGTAACCAACAAAACAAATACACAGAAACAGTCATCTCACAATTAATATTTATAATTGTTTCTGCAGTCACCTCCTAAGAATTTGACACCATTTATATACAGAAAAAGCAATTATTCTGATCTCAACAAAATGCACACAAATGCCCAATAAAACATCACCGTTCCTGGCACTTACCATTACTAGAAGTCAGGCCTCAAACCTGTTCAATATCTGAAACGAAAATCAATCTACAATCATTATAAAACTACCAGCTCACTGTTCTTCAGGCTGTCTATGTTAACGTTGCTGGTGCAGTGTGATTTTTCAACCTTACTTAAAAGTGCTTAACATATGCCATTAATCTGTTGAAAATTAAATCGTTTTAAAGAGGGGGGAAAGAGGGGGAAAGCTGCATCGCCCCGTCCTTTTAATCATAGTCTTGTTAGTGGTGTTAATTGTCTAAAGTCAAATCACGAGGTTTTTATTATTTTGCTTTTTTTAAAGTGCTCAACGAGGCAAACTTCCAGGGAAAATTCAAATCGTAAACAAAAACTGCACCTTTAACTTTTTGGTGTATTATATAGCTCTTCCAGACCCTTCAATATTTTAAGATGCTGTAATTTCTACTGGCATTTTGCCCAGTAATATAGTGACAACTGTATCAGGCAGGGTTTCAGTGATGATAATGCACAAAGTGAAAGTTACGCACCTTAGGAACTACTAAACCCTATACTCTATACTCCTGAGAGTTCTGCCCACAAGGAAAGCAATCCGAAACATTTTTCAAGCAGACAGGTTTACCTGCTAAGTGATTGACATGCACAGTCAAGCACACATGTTTAAGTGGCCAGGTGCTGCCCGACCAGTCATCCTCCCTCCGTCTAGGCTGTGCCTCGCTGATTTTCTAAGTTAAACGAGAAGGTGGAAGGGTATTTAGAGAAAGGTGGACGTGGATTCAGAGTACAGTAGTTACTATGATTACTAACTTACTGCTATTGCCCGGAGTCCTTGCTCCATGCCCTTGGGAGACTACCACGCTATCAAACCTAGAGGTTTGGAGGGCCTAGGCTAAGCTAACCAAATATATTCTTTAGCTAGCACTGCATGGCAAATCGGGCATTGGCTAGAGAATTGGCATTTCATGCAATAATGATTGCAGAAAGCAGAAGCTGAGGCCTAAGTGTGGCCATGGCAATGGTGTCCAAGGGAACATGTCTCTGAAAGGCAATAGAAGCAGTATTAGCCCTTTACGAGGGGCCATATCAGCCTTCGGGAAGAGGTAACTTCTGACAGTTGTAGCTCTCCAATAGGCAATAAACTATCATCGGGCTATATTGGGCCCTTGAAGCCAGTTTGTCTCCTTAAGAAGCACCTTTGTAGAGGAGGAAGGTGGTTTGAAGCATGAAACTCCTTAGTCCTATTTAGACAGAATTTAAGCCCCCAAAGTATGTTGAAGTTGGAGAGTATCCCGTCTGCTTCAGATTAAGGATTTGCAAGAAAGGCAGGTAATGATACCACCTAATCAATAGGGAAGTCTGAAACCACCTGAGGAATGAATACATGTTGAATCCAGAGGTCCACCTCGTCTTGATGAAAAAACGTGTAATGTTATAAAGCCAAAAGGCTTAAAACTCACTAGTTCGACAAGCTGGTGTCACTGGAACGAGAACGGCTGTCTTCCATGCAAACAAGCTAAAGTTGACAGAGGTGATCAGCTCAAAGGGCTTGCGAGTCAAGGCTTCCAAGACCACATTGAGGTCCCATGGCAGATGAGGACGCCCACATGGATGTAAGAGTTGAATAAGTACCTAGAAATAGCGTTTAATGACTGGGTTAGAAACAGAATTCCACCTTTTTAAATAGAAAAGCACATTGCTGGAATCTGTGAACAAGCCAGATCTGGTTAACTCCAAAATTAAGGAAATAAATGCAACCAGAGAACACAATACTTTCTAAACTGCCCCTAAATAGTCAAAACCTGGTTATCTATCTGTGTTGCTAGGGTACAGCTGGGCCCTTGAAGCTTCATCCTAGATGTTGGTACTACCTTACAGCCATATAAGACCGATGCTATACTGTTTTAGACTCTTTTCCCCCTACTTTAGGCACTATTCCAGTATTGTCATTTGAGCTGTGTGAATACTAAAGTGTGGCATCAAGGATGTCAGGGCATAAAATATGCAGTGTCGCATAGCAATTTGCTATGCAATTCTGTAAGGTTTGTTAATCAAATTGACACTTGTGTAGCAAAGCCAGCTATTTAAGGTACCATGTTCAATGAAAGCACAGCTCTCCCTGCAATCCTCTCTTGTCCCTGGGCCTCTCTTCACCGTATTTTGTTTGTTTGCTGCAAGTGTAAAGGGGCTAATTGAGAGAGAGAAGAGAGAAGAGTGAAGAGAGAAAGAAGCAGTAATCATCACATCCACTCAAGAACTAAAGGCCTACATGGGAGTGCTAGGCAAGAATGTATTTTTTAACTAATTGCAAACCAGAAGTAATTGGGATGATAGTTTTATTAAGCTAACTATATCAGTTTTACCCGAACATACTGAATGCAAATTATCAAATTGCCATTATTGCGAATGGCAGCCCGTAAGAAAATGTTGCATTTACTAAAATGCCAAATATGTGGATAGCTTTAGTTGCCGTGTTAATCCTGCATCTAATGCTGCGTTTCCATTTCGTTGAGATTCAATTAAATGTGCTTTCATTTGGGGTAACACAGCACACTATTCAAGCTGGCTCTCTTGTTTCCTTCGTTCACTTTTAGTTGGCCCGTTTCAGTGCATAAACACAGAAGTGGCCACTAAAAGCAAACCCTGGAAGCCTGTGTGAGTGCAGCGAGAGAAGTAGACAGACAGTGGTCTGCCTGAGGGCTGCTCATTAAATAGGGTAAGCAGGGAGAGGGATATGGGGACAGTGGTGTTGCAGGGGTATCCCCCGCATACATGCATCCCAAAAGGCAGCCAGTCGACATTTTCAGAACGCAAAGCTTTCGTCTTTGCAGTATTCGGCCACAACCATTTTTGTGTTGCAACATTATCACGTAGATCCAACTAAATCCTGTCCGGCAGAGACCAGTATGTGTTGTCTTTATTATTATTATTTTTTGTATTTATTTTTAAAGACAGTCATACAATTCCAATCCCAAAAAATTAAGTTGTTACATAATGCATAATTACAGTATTGATACTGCAAAACACTGCATCATCTCTGTGCTTTACAGTTAGGTTAGTGTATCTAAATCGCAGTGTCAAACTATATTTCATTTTGTTGGGGAAGATGAATCATATTAACAAGTGAACAATTTTGAAAATGTACATGATCACATGTGCCTTTGATGGCAAACCTAGTTCTGTAACTTGCTGGTTGCATACATCTGTGCATTTGGTGCTCAACCAATGAGCTGATCCCATACTGCTTGGCACACCATTTTATCAACCTGTTTCTTTATACCAGCCACCCTGAAAGCGAGATGGACACAAACTACACTATTTCCTCTAGTTCGCCCAGTTCTCTGCATCCTAAGCCACCCACTCTGCTTATAATCTTCCATTTTTACTCTTACATAATGAATACAGAAAGCTAACTAGATGTTTATGCAAAATAGTGATCAATAGTTCCATCCAGTCTGTACATCGACAGATCTACTGCACTACCATACAGCCTCCCAAGCTCGCTTTGCTCTATAATTATGATTGCATTATATACAAGTACCTTCAGGAGAGAGCTGGCCAAACCGTTTTCAGAGCCTTCTTGTATCTATTTGTTTCCGTTCATGCAGCTAACCTTTTACATTTTACAGATAGACACTCAGTCAGAGCTCGCAAAGTCTTTTCGCCCACTCGAATTTTATAATGGGTGAGTAACATTTGCAAGGGATGTTTGTTTGAAACTTTTATTTAACATTTACTTTGTTTGCAGTAAATGTCAAATACAAGTTTCACTGTGCATGGCTGGCCTCTGGGGGGCGGCAGTGTGCCAAATATAAAATGGGTTTATGGTAACATGCATCATTTTACAGAAAGCGCATTTAAATTTGTTGTCATCCGATACCCTGGGTAGAGTGCATGTATCTTAAGTTGATTAGGTAAACTAAGGCACTCAACCTGCAGGTATAGCAGAATTTAAAGAATTTGCAAGGCCCGACTGCTCTCACTACTTCAGCGGTACACAAGACTGCTGTATAGTTGCTTATTTTATGTCTTTGGTACAAATAACTTATGGTGACAATAACAATATTAGTACAACATTGCTAAAAAATGGGTTTGTTTGCTAATCAAAAACATTTTAATTAGCAAACTGCTAATCAATTTTGGAAAACTAACTTATGCCTATGGCGTGTTTCCTATTCTGGGTCAATGAGCTGTCAAAGTGCATCTATTACTTTACTTACCATCTAGCATCATCATCTTAATACTAGCGTGTTCTTAATAAATAGTATATTTTTCATCTACCTCAGTGTGGATAATCTAGTGCTTGCCAATCACTTGTATTATTAATTGTACTTAACACCAAACCCGTGAACTCCTGAGTCAGTCTGCTTGCCCTTGTTGCCAAAAGAGAGTTAAGACTTTTAAGTCTAACCTTTGTGGTTCCACAAAGGTTGGTTTCTCAAAGCCCTACACTGAAAAACCTATCAACAGGCAAAATAAGCCCATAGCCTATGTGCTTCTGCCACATCTTTGTCGCTTCGGGTAAGATGAGGACGTCAGACATCTCATTGCCCCTCAAGGCTAAAACCGCTGAACATACTCCATTTTCAGCCTGAAGAACTTAAGGGGCTGAAATCTCCAAAAACTCAAGGAGCCCGGAAACGCTCCCCTGAGAGAGACAAACAAACAACTGTATCTCCACCTCATTGTCATCCAGGTCATTTCCCCCATCAGAGTACACTACGCTAGTTTCCGTGAGAAGCATCTCCCAAGGGCAGGAGGAATAGGATGAGGTGGGCCCTGGGCAGGGAAGGCTGCGGTAGCCATGGGGACAAAGCTGCCTAGTTTTACCCCAAAGACGGGTATCCTGTGGACAAGTCCCCAATTTAGTCACCTGGTTGGTATCCCCTGGTTTACAGCTGGATTTAGCCCCTTTAAAAAGGGACACTTGCACCCGAATTTAGCTTCTGGATGGGGCTTCTCAGGCTTGCACCCCGGATTTAGTCCCTTCAAAGGGAACCGGAAGGAAAAAGAAAAGTGGAACAGACAAAAAAGGCGGCACGAAAAAGAAGCGACCTGCTACAGGCTCATTTCTGCCCTGAAGCCAAGAAGACTGGTAGGAGGCGGTTCCTGGTGAGGCGTGTACGCTTGGCTTACAATTACAGCTGCTCATGTCAATCTTTTCGAGGGAAAGCTCTTTCTGATAGACAAAATGTCTGTCTTATCCCTCTAGCCGCATGTCTCAAGAGTATTGGGGACAGAGGACAGGGCGTGGGAGAATATCGATTTGTCTGCTGTACATCCATTGCTTCTATGGGGCAAACAATGTTCTTATGTGCACATCCAAGATTTGCTGCAGTGAAATGCTGCTGTGTACTGATAATCACTGCAAGATTTCACATGGTCCCATACAGAAATCTTTTAAAATCGTAGGGCTTCTTATCCAATTTCCCCTGAGATGTGTGCTGTTACATGCCTTATAATGACTTATTCTTAAACATTTTTCAAGAGTAAAATCCCCTTCGAACCCTCCTAAGTAGTTTAAGCCTGGTTCAAATCCTGGTTCACTTTGCTTGCACTAATTTGGGGGAAAATATTTGCCTCCAACTGCTTTAAAAATCTATAAACCAGCTCTGTATATTATGATTTTCATGGATCTAATTGTGTGGCCAGCAAGAGGTGCATTTGAATCCAGGTGGTCTGAGTGTTAAATTGAGTTCCACACCCAATACAACACATGCATTTTTAAAAAGGGAAGGCTGGAAAGAGGCTCATCTTACTAGAAACGGCTATGCAGAATCACTTGCCCTAATCTAGCTTCTCTTCTACTGGGAACATTCAGGTACTGGGAAAACATGGAGAAGTTTCCAAGTTTGAATCTTCCCTTCTGTGGTGTGCACTATCCATTTTCCAGAAGATGCATATATTTTCATTAGAGCATATGCGAAATAAGGGCAATGAGCCATCTAATGAACCCCTGCTACAATACAATCAATATCATCACTAACTCTGGTGGGGTCTCTTCTGCTCAGGGTGGCCAGCCTACCAGGGTTACTCTGCCAGAGCTGTGGGCTTCTTGGAGGCGGTATATGTGAAATGTGGTAGTCTGTCTCCTTCCCAGGGTATATGCCTGGATCTAAAGGACAGCATGCCTATCCCTAAAGAGCCTGTAAACCTGTTAATATCAGGACATTATATACATGTATGCATGTGTATAGAGGTAGCAAAGCCAAAAGCCTGACCCACAAGCTTTGACAATGAGCGCAGTCATTACATGGAAGACATTCAGCCAATACTTCAACTTATGGCACCTGGAGACCCCAATACCAGTCTTGCCCTGGCAAACAGGAACCAAAGGTCAGGGATGTAATTTCACCAAAATACCAGGGATAGCGGAAGTGACCTCACATGACCCTTGACCTCTGATGACATCACAGGACGTTATGCCATTTCACCCCACCCCACTAACACCCCCAGTGACATCACGGGAAGTGATGGCACACAACCTTCAGATGCATCTAAAACCCGTGTTTCCAGGCACTCATTTCAGCAAGATATAAGAACCGAGGCACAGAGAGAGGCAGGATTTGTCAACGATCACACATTTGGGGAATGTCATTTTCCAGATTCAACGTGGGGCCTATATGTAAAATATACATAATGCAGGACTTTTAACAGGGTAACCAACATTTCTAACGCAGGCTACAGCGAGTGTATGCAACATCTATAAATCAATGGACACATAGGTACTCATTATCTGTGGGATTGATATGTTAAACAAGCCACTGTCTGTTTTCCAGCAGCAAAATGCTGTGCGAACAAGGCCTGAAAATTAAATCGGTGACCTGGATTTAGTATCAACAAAATTCCCTGGTTATAAATGTATCTATGAGTCAGCTACCACTACGATAGAAGAAACATATTGTGCAGGTGTAAGCTGAGGCCATCTGTCTCCATGTGCCTTCCACATTAAACAGCAAGAAAGGTGTAGGGGATGTAAATGCAGCCTGTTATAACCTCTAAACTCATCTGGTTGCTTTACATAGTGGCTAGCACCTGCCAACTTGTACGTTCATTCAGGCCTCTTTTGTCTGTATGTAGGCGGTAGATCCAGAGTTGTTCGCTTTTGAATAGGAAGGTGTGTAGATTGACCTCCACTTTTAGGGACGGGGATTTTCTCCAGTATGATCCGGGTAAAGGTAGAGTAGCCATGTCCTTTTTGTAGGAAGTGTTCTACCATGGGTGCACTGATCTTCTTAATTCTGATGCATGAGCAGTGCCCTCCAATGCAAGTTTTGATTGGACGAGTTGCCATCTCCACATATCTCAGACCTCATGGGCACGTAATGATGTAGATTACATTACAACTATTACAGTTTGTGAAATACTTCTGATGCAATGGGTAGTGCCAGCCTATATCAATGGATTTGCTTTTCTGGGTCCATGGTCACACTATGCATTGGATGCAAGGGGCATGGCCAGTCAGACTGGAATTGTCCCATAGTGTGTTGGGAGGCTTTTCTTCTACTTCCTTATAAGTGTGTACTAGAGAGTCCTGAAGGCTCTGCCTCCGTTTCATGGTGAACCTCAGGGGCCTAATATTAGAGGGACCCACATTCAATATGTGCCAAAGTTTCATCCCTTCCTTCTTTAGATGAATAATTAGCGGCGAGCAACTGAATAGTGCAGTGATGTTGTCTTGATTGTTATCTCTTCTCTAATGTTGTTCTAAAGTGATGTCTATGGGGATGTATCTTGCCCTCTTTCAGGCATGATGAACTATTGTTTGAAGGTTAACCCTGATAACTCTGTTTCTGTGCCAAGTCCCTCAGGGCTGTGCAGTTCCTTCTGTAGCATAGAAACTGCCCAAAGGGACGGTTTTCACTAAGGCTTCTGGGGTGATAACTCTGAAAAAGCAATAGCAAGTTCTTGTCAGTGGGTTTTATGATATACAGTGCTTGTAATTCCACCGTCCTCACCTGTAAGGACCAGATCAAGTAAACGGACCTCAGAATGGCTGCTTGTCTTGGTGAATTCCAAACTCCAAAAAATCATTCTGGATATTAAGCCATGACATGAAGGAAATGGGTTCTTCTTCTGTGCCTTCAAACAAATCATCAGAATGTAGTCTATGCACCACATCCATAGATTGATTTGTCTTTTGATTGGGTTGCCAGGGGCATAGATGTTTTTCTCAAATTCCGAGATGTGCAAATTAGCTAAACTAGGGGTAAAAGTTGCCCCCATAACGGTCCCTGATGTTTGTTCGTAAAAATCATTTTCATAAATGGAACATTTCTTGGTCAGTGCAATTTCTGATAGCTGCATAATAACAATTACCAGGATATCTACACCCGGCTGTTTTTCCCTCATGATTTTATCATTCACAGTTAGTGTTGCTTCCTGTGGAATCCTGGTATATAAAGACTAGGTCAAGAGTTACCAGGATTTGGGTGGTCGGGTCATAGGACAGATCCTTGGTGAGGCAGAGGACTGCTTTCGTGTCCTTCAAATGGACCTCATCTGTGTTACTTCTGGTTTCAAAAAGTAGTCCACAAATTGTGACAGTGGTTCTAGGATAGATCCTTTCCCCGAGACTACTGGTCTGCCCGGCTGGGGCTGCAAGTGACATACCCAGAATTCCTGGTCCCGCAGGAAATAGACAGGGAGTTGTAGAGAGCCCTAACAGAAATCAAGATGGTAGAACCCCTCTTTCAGCCCACTTCTCTGTCCTGGCTACTCCTTCCTGTCTACTCCAACTCTGCCACTTCCTATGAAGGATGACTTCTAAAGGGATTCCAGTGGTCCTGCAGCGAGTGTGGCTTTGTTATGTCAGTGCTGCCTTTGAAGCACAGCTATCCAGGAGATCTCCTGGTAGTATTCCCCACTTTGATCCAATAGCAAACTGGTCGAATTCCATTTTCCACATTTGTTTTACATTTTGTTACCACAAAAAAGTAAGATTATGGGTTGGGGTTAGGTATATAGAAGAGCAAGTTACTTACCCCATGTAACATTCTTTCGACTGGATGTTCCTCCAACGTATTCCTCATCTTTGAACGTAATGTCCAGCATCAGCTGCCTCAGAAAACTTTTTTGGCAGAGGGCGCCGTGCGTTGAGTCGATGTCCCTCGAAGGCCTCCGTCGAGGGTGACTTCACCGGAGAGCATATATAGCACATGCGGCATCTGTTGGCCTCAGTTCTGTTTTTCCTCCTCCTCATGCAGCAGAGATGGCCATAAATATAGGCGTGACCGTACTCCGCCTTGGTGGAGCGGAAGCTGTAATAGCATGGGAAATTCTACACAGGAGTAGGATGGGAGGGTGAGAGGAACATCCAGTCAAAAGAACGTTACCATGGCTAAATAACTTGTTCTTCTAATGGATTGTGTCCTCCAACGTATTCCTCATCTTTGACATACTCCCAAAGTTGTATTAAAATTTGGAGGAGGGAGTAGAATTACACATCCGTTTTAATGGGCAGAGAAGAGAACTGCCTTGCCAAAGACCCCATCCTGACTATGGGAAGAATCCAAACAGTAATGTTTTGTAAATGTGTGGATGGAAGACCATGTTGCTGCTTCACAGATGTTTCTAATGGGAACACCCCTTTGAAGGGCTGTAGATGTAGCCATGCCCCTGGTGGAATGAGCGTGCAAACCTTCAGGAGGGTCTTTCCCTGCCAGCCTGTAGCACTCAAATTGCCAAAATGATCCACCTAGATAAGGCCAGGCAGTCTCTAGTCCAGGTGCTGCAGGGGAGACCGAGCTGGTAGGGAGCTAAAAGGTGGTTAGGAGTTGCGTCCCAGACAGCGAGCAAGGTGACAAAGGCACAAATCAAGTCAGATGAACATGAGCTTCGTAGAAGCAAACTGCTAGTATGTGGGTTTTACGAGGACTTGAGAGCATGGAAATTGAAGACGTAGCAGGCAAGGATTGGGCAAAAGAGTTCCATGAGACAGATCCGGGTCCGATAACTGTGGAAACAAAGCAGCCAAACGACTTAACAGGCGAGGAGTAGGCAAGGACAATTCTATGTGTGTAATTCCGAAGTCAAAAGAAACCACAGGATTCAAGAGCAATAAGAGGAATAACAAAACGTAGCAAACTTCTGCAAATTCAGAAGCATCGTAACCATGGGAAGGCAACGCTAAAAGGCAGTGAATAGGTCACATGACAGTACCAGCGCCAGGACATACCGAGGCACGCCAATCACGGCCGCCATAGCTTCCATGGCAATTTCCAATTAGGGCTGCAACGTCCAGGGCGCATAGCCCTCTGGGGATTGTAGTTTGGAATGTGCAATGGAATGAATTGGCGTAAGTTCTTGTGGATGGAGAGAAACCGGGGTTGTGACTAAGAGTGCAATGTGCCCATGTTTTTAACAAAGAAATGTGATGTCATGGGCACTTTTGATGAGGCAGACAGAAGCTGCTTGTATGGCCTGGGTATAGCGGCGGATGGAATCCTAACAATAGAAAACTGTAAAGGGTGGCTTCACGGACAGTGCCTGCAACTCGCTCACTTTGCAGCCTGATGGGAGAGCAACCAATAAAATGGTTTTAAAGGTTAATAACCTTAGGGAACATGTGTGCAGGGGTTCAAAGGGTGCACACATTAAGAACTGTATAACCAAATTTAGGTACAAAACCGGAACCTGGAAAGGAGATGGAGGATACACATTAGTGAGTCCCTACAGGAATTGAGTCACCGGTGGGATTTTGAAACAAAAGCATGCCTCTGACGAGTGCTTAACAATGGACAGCGCTGGAGACCACCAGGGGGCACAGGCAATATGGAAGCCTGAAAGCCCGGCTCCAGAGTAACTGACGGCGCGGAGCGGATTGTAGAAGTTTGCCAAGCCCGCAAACTGCACTTTTTTTGAAATCTCGGTGGTGAAAGGGATCCTGTATAGCTGGTGGTGAGCCTGAAGAAAATCGGACAGCTCCTCCTAGCAAACGCTAACTGTGAAGTCGTCCCTCCCCTGCCCGCGCACGGAGGCCTGCTGAAGTGAAGCGCGGTGCGTTCTCCGAGTCACCTGGGGTGCTGGACAGTGCGGCGGCAGAGCGGACCAGCTAGCCTGAAGCCTGCGGCTAGAGAGACCTGTGGAGACGGGCGCGTGGTGCCCCCGGACTGTGTCTTGGCCCTGAGGGGACTTTTTTGTGGCGGTGCGCACTATTGGAGTACTGGGGGGAGGGGCGCCGGAGCGGCCGGCCTCTGGCCTCCTCGGGTCTCCCGGGTGTGGAGCAGCGTGTGCTGTCCTCACCCTCTGGCCTTGTGTGTGTGCGCCCGCGCCCCACCATTTGGACTGGTCCCTGTCGGTTGTGGGAAGCAGAGCGGACGCAGCTGGGTGCCGGAAAGTGGCTTGCTGGTAGCACTGGTGCACGCCGTGTGCTCCGGCGAAGAAGTCCTGCTGGGCATACCATTCTAGGCCCGGCAAAGAGGTAAGGTGAGCGGGCAGGCCGGCTCTGGACTTTGCGGGTGGAGGAACGGGGGCGTAGTTCTTCCGCCTTTCCTCCCACCTGCTCTGCACCCCGGGGAAAGGTACTCCGCGGGATTAAGGCCCCACGCTCAGAGAACAGAAGCAGCAGGCCAGGACTGAGTCCACGTCTGGAAACTTTCATGGAGTCGCTTTGTCACATCACGGGCCTTCCCCTGTGAGTTGCCACAGTCTACTGGATTCATCGACCAGGAAAGGGGTTGTGAGCCCTGCATTATTTGACGGTAGGAACTTGCTCTGGGCTGCAGGAGGAGGACTGGGCAGCTCCCCTTTGAATGAGTGTGCCGTATTGGGGCTAGAGGGCAATGGTGCAGCTGGGTACTGGAGTTGACAGCACTGCTCTCCCCCCTCCAGTGGTGATCGGTGATCAAGAAAGTCAAGGCTAGAAGGAAGTAAGTGGAGTGACGGTCAGGAACAGCAAGATCAGCTGCAAGTTAAAACTTACACCGAGCGCCCCCTTAATTCTGCTCGCAATTTTTACTCATTTGTCTCTGTGAGATTAGCGCCCAACAGGGGTGCATTCCTTCATGTAAAAGGTACTCGCAAAGACACTGCAGTATCGCACAACACACACTCCCTATGCAGCAGGCCGCGGACCCCTCCACGGTTCAGAAGCTGCAGCAGTTCTGCAGGGAGCCTTCGAACATGGCCTCCCCTTCGCCCCAAGATGAGATTGCAATTCCGGGAAGGGACCCAGAACTGTCGACAAAGGCTGACATTCGCCTCCTGCAGGGAGAAATGTGTGCGTTCAGGACCAGCATGATCACAACGGTCAGCATGTTACAGGACAAGATTCACAAGATAGAGGATAAGGTTGAGGCGTTGGAGAGCTACCAGCAGTCAGCAGATATAAGTGAAATGAGGACGGAGGCCCGCTTTCAAGAACACGAGCAGAAGAATCGGAACCTAGAAGCAAAAGTTGACGATTTGGAAAATCGTGAGAGGAGGGCAAACATAAGTGTTCAAGGTCTTAGGGAAGCCCCGAACGAGACCCTGGCTTCTCTAGAAAGACGAATTAAAGCTCTCGTGACCTCCATACTTCCTTCTCCAATATCCCCGCAACTGGAATTTGAAAGAGTCCACAGGGCAGGTGGCCCTCCTGGCGGGCCGAGGTCGGTTTTGGCGCGATGTCACCATTACAAGCACAAGGTCGATATCCTCCAGAAGGCGCGAGAATTAGAGACTATTGATTTTGAGGATTCTAAAGTAAGGATATACCAAGATCTTTCTGCAGCTAAGGTGGCGCGCAGGAGAGCATGTCGCCCTCTCACTTTATGGCTGCAAGAAAAGAAAACGAGATATAGGTGGAATCACCTGTTTGCTTTCACATTCTCCTATGGCAATGAGGAGTATAGGGTCACCTCAAGGGAGGAGGCGGAGTGACTCCTTCGTAGTTTGCAAGCTGGACCCAGTGCGAGTCAAGGAGAGGAGGCCACGTCATCCCCGGAGCATGCAAGAACTCCCTCAGGTCCCTGGCGGCAAAAGAGCAAGTCCAGAGGGGGCAAGAAGTTCCAAAGGTTAAACACCCCCTGATGGTACCGAGAGGGGCAGATCATGATATCTGCAGTTAGCTCAATCTGAAGCCGGGTTGGGCATCATTGACAGTTGGCGTAGAGTGTCCGCTTAAAACTTGTGTACCAAAGTGTGAAGCAACCAGAAGTTCCTGAGGACAATACCTGTCGTGTGGCCCCATGTTAAAACCAAGGGCGTCTCCGCAGTTGATGAGAATGCAGTTGAATGTTTTCTTGTTTCTCCTTATTTCTATCTATTCTACTTTTTCTGGGGAGAATTTGGGGGGGCTGCATCTGGCATTTTATGTGGCAAGTTTCAAGAAGAGTGATAATGCAGAGAGCACGACCATCAATGAAGTTGGGTGCAAAGCTAGTGGCAAGCCTGCATCAGAGAGATAATGGGGGTTAATGCAATTAGAGTGGGGTCCCTCAATGTCAAAGGACTGAATTCACCGCAGAAGAGAGCCATGCTTAGACACACTTTTAGATTAGCCAATCTTGACATTCTATTTGTCCAAGAAACAAAATACAAGCAATTGGGAGAATTTGAAGTAAGAGGGGGATGTATAGGGGGATCGTTATGGGCATCTGGGCCTCAGAAGAAAGGAGGGGTGGGCATGTTGTATCGAGCCTCCCTGGGGCTCCAAATAACACGTCTGCGCAGGAATTCAAAGGGTGCTTTCCTCATTGAACAAGGGTCCATCGGTTCTGCGGCGGTCACGCTTTGTTCAGTGTATGCCCTTAATGTTCAGCAACTATCGTTTTGCAAAGACTTTCTGATGGCCCTGGAGAGGGAGGGGGGGAGGCCCCGTCATCTGTGGCAGCGATTTTAATCATATCATGAATCCGAATTTAGACTGGCAGTTTTACCGCGTGGACGCTTTAACCCCCGGGACAGTGGAGCCTTTCAGCAGCTAGTTGCAGCGCACCATCTGGTGGATGCATGGAGGATCATACACCCACAGAGGAAGGCCTATACATTTTATTCACCGCCATACCATGTACGCGCATTGATTACATATTCCTAGATGGGGGTCTAGGACATTTGATTTCAGAGGCGACTATTAAAGTGGTGGCCTGGTCGGACAATGATATGGTCACGGTAGGCATAGACCTGGGTAGGTGTGCTTTGGTGGATAGAAGATGGATATGCAATGACACTCTATTTAAGGATAAGCTTTTCCGTAAGACTCTAGATTTAGAATTGTGCAGCTTCTTTGAGAGAAATAACACCGGGGAGACCTCCATCCATACTGTTTGGGAAGCAACGAAGGCCACAATAAGGGGCTTAATCATAGCACAGGGCTCTTATGTCAAAAGATTAAAGCTGCAAAGAGAGACCCAAGTCAAGATTTTAATAACAGAAAAAGAGACGGTCCTTGCCGGGACGGAAGGCGACCTTGCAGAGACGATGGGTGATATTAGAGCCCTTAGGCAGGAATTGAGAGAGATCTGGGAGAGCAAGGCGTTGTCCGGCCTGCGCTTTGTCGAGGAAAAATATTTTGAGAAGGGAGATAAAGCACGTACACTCCTGGCAGCTAGACTTAAGCGGGAGAGAGCAGATAGAGCGGTCTTTAAGGTCAAGACTTCCTCGAGGGTGATGCTCACAAACCCGGCTGACATCACCGGAAGATTTGCTCAATTTTACGAGCAGCTCTACACATCTGACACCGCACCCACCCCTGCAAGTAGTGAGGCATCCCTGTGCAAAGTAGTCTTCCCCGCGCTGACTGATGAGGATAGGGCCGGGTTGAACAAACCAATTACTACAGACGAGGTTGAGCATGCCATGTCAGCTCTCAAGGCAGGCTCGGCGCCGGGTCCAGATGGTTTTACTCCAGCCTATCATAAGAGATTCAAGGGTGCCCCAACACCGTTTCTTACCTTGCTCTTTAACAGTGTTTTGGAGTCTGGGTTAGCCCCCCCCCTCCTTCACGGAGGCTAGAATTATAGTGATACCCAAGGAGGGGAAAGACAGGATAGACTGTAGCTCTTATAGACCTATTTCCCTGTTAAATGTGGATGCAAAGGTCTACGCTAGCATCCTAGCTAAAAGGTTAGGTACTGTTCTCCCCCAGTTGGTACACAGCGACCAAACCGGCTACGTCGCTGGTAGGCAAGAGTCAGACAACGTCCGCAAAACTCTGGATCTCATGGCTTCCATCCCAGACACGGATGAAGAGCCCACTCTGATATCGGTCGACGCCGAAAAGGCCTTCGACCGAGTGGAGTGGAGGTTCATGTCGGAGGTCCTAGGCAGAGCTGGTCTGGGTCCAAGGTGGATTAGGGGAGCACTGGCTTTATATCGTAATACTCGAGCCAAGGTGGTGGTAAATGGAATCGCCTCAACAGTTTATGCTAACTAGAGGTACAAGGCAGGGGTGCCCCCTTTCCCCACTGGTATACATTCTAGTTATGGAGCCGCTAGCTCAAAGCATTAGGCACAACTGGAAGGTTAGAGGGCTCCTCCGATACGGGGTAGAATATAAATTGGCGTTGTTTGCGGATGATGTTCTGGCCTACGTCTCCCACCCTAAACATTCAATTCCTGCACTCCTCCAGGACATAGAGGATTATGGGTAGCAATCGGGGTTCCGCATAAATAAGAACAAAACAATGATTCTCCCCCCTTAGAGATCCTGGCCCATCGGGTTATCAGCCCTCACAGACATGGGGCCTCCGAGTAGCACAAAGAGGCATTAAATATTTAGATATGCAAATCACGAGAAAACCCAATGAGCTAAATGAAACTAAACCTTTCTTGGGCAGGTAAATACACTGCAATCAAAATGAACGTCCTGCCTCGGCTCCTTTTCTTGTTCCAATCTCTTCCAATAGTACTCCCTAAAGCTTTTTTGAGTACGGTTCAAAGGACTCTGCTGGCATTCCTTTGGGATAACAAACAACTGCGTATCGCATACAACACTCTGATCTTACCTAAGGAAAAGGGGGGTCTTGCATACCCAGACATTCACACATACTATGCTGCTGCTCAGTTACGTGTACTTGTAGATCACATTCCCAAATCGACAGGCAAACACTGGGACTCTCTGGAAAATGGTCTCTTTGCCCCAGTCACTCTGGGGGAATGGTTATGGGCTCCTCGAGATGCCATTCCGCGCTGGGCAAGGGAGCATCCTGTCCTCCAAGCACTCTGGGTGCTATGGGACAGGAAAAACCTGGGTATGAAGGCGGTAACAACATGGCCGTCTCCGCTTAGCTGTATTTGGGCCCCACCAATTAGAGATGCTATTCAGGAGCCCCTCCGGTTTCTGCCCCAATATGAACAGGGTCTGGTGAGGGCAGGGCAAATGTGGAGGGACGGCATTTTCTTGTCTAAGGGAGAGCTCAAAGAGGCACAACAGGGCCTTACTATTATAACCCCTTGCCATATCTGCCATTGAAGGGTGTTCTTACAGACCGTAAGCGGAAGGGTTTGTTGCAGCGTCCTCTAACACCATTTGAAAACATATTGAGAACGCATTCTGGCCCCAAGGGGCTTATAGCTGCCATGTATAGGACGCTCATGGACTGGGGTCATCTCTCTCTCCCAAACACTAACTAGTGGACAACCTTGGAGGGGTAGATCTTTGCGCTACTACTCCTCTGTTGGGAGGGTGAAAGGAATGGCATGTCAAAGAGGCCAGTGAAAATGTTGTTGTGGTGGACCAGGGAGAGGTGCTAAGCCAGCTCAAGCAGCAGCCTCCTTACCATCGGCTTCTGCAGCAGCCACCACAAAACCACTCGAGTCACAGTTCACCAGTGAGGTGCAGGCTGTCTCTGCATTTAGAAGAATGGCGAGACATTACTTCGGATGCTTGTACTCTGAAAACTGTAGCCCACGGTTACCACCTTCCTTTTATAAGAAGACCTCAGAACAATCCACCGGGGAACTGCTCTTTGATGGTTCCAGACCCGCTCCTTGTGCAGGAAGTTTTAACCCTGCTAGAGAAAGGTGCTATAGAACCGTTACCTGTAGCAGAGAGGAACAAGGGATGATACTCCCCATATTTTTTGATCCCCAAAAAGGACAAAGGACTGAGACCCACTGGACTTCAGATACAAGTTCCTCAGGAAGGACAAGCTCAAGATGGTCACGCTTTCTCAGATTCTTCAGGCCCTTCAACTTCAGGATTGGTTGGTGTTATTGGACCTCCAGGATGCTTATTTTCATGTGCCAATCCATTTGAAGCACAGAAAATACCTGAGGTTCGCAGTTGGCAGTTCTCAATATCAATTTCGAGTTCTGCCATGCAGTCTGACCTCGGCCACAAGGGTTTTCACCAAACTGATGGCGGTAGTAGCAACGAATCTCAGGAGAGGGGGTATTCACGTCTACCCCTATCTGGATGATTGGTTGATCAGGGCGCCTTCTCCAGAACAAGCCCTGGATCATCTGTCACCTGCCACTCCCTTCACAGATTGGGCTTCTCCCTCAATAACAAGAAGTCCCATATGGCTCCTTCTCAACAGCTCCAGTACATCAGGTCTAATTTAGATACTTCCTTGGGAAAGAGCTCGCCACCCAATGTGAGGGCTCAAGACATTCTTCAGATGGTTACCCAATTTCAGAGTGCCCAGAATCTTCCAGCCTTCGATTTCTTGTGGTTGCTCTGTCTCATGGCATCCTGCATTTTTCTGGTGCTAGAAGCCCGCCTGAGAATGAGATCCCTTCAATGGGCTCTGAGAACACAATGGTGCCAGTTCTCAGGAAAGATGCCAGACCGACTTCAGATTCCAACCAGTGTCTCACAGCATGTTCTGTAATGGGCCTGCGAGGACAACATTCTGAAGGGAGAAACCTTTTTGCAGCCATGGCCGGAGATTAAAGTAGTCACTGATGCCTCACTCATGGGGTGGGAAGCCCACGCCAATGATCTGACAGTCAGCGGTCATTCGTCTCCATTGGAGTCCAAACTACACATCAATCTTTTGGAGCGGAGGGAAATCAGACTAGCACTGAAGGCCTTCCTGTCCTCTGTATGGGGAAAGAATGTCCTGATAATGATGCACAACACAGTGGCCATGTACTACCTCAACAAGAGAGGAGGTGTAGGGTCACTACCACTGTGCAGAGAGGCAATGCAGCTCTGCTACTGGGCAGTTCAAGAAGGAATCTCCCCGTCGACAGTTCACCTACCCGAAGAGGAGAACACGGCGGCAAACGCTCTGAGCAGGCAGAGCACAGTCTCTCACGAGTGGGAACTAGCTCAGGAAGTCCTTCAGGAGATCTTCACCCTTTGGGGAACCCCTCAAGTGGATCTGTTCGCGACAGTGTGAACTGTATTGCTGCTGGGAATTTCCCCCAAGAGGAGCTCTAGGAGATGCGTTAGTGGTGGACTGGGAGTTTCCACTCCTGTATGCGTTTCCTCCAGTCCCCGTCATTCCTCATGTGATCAGAAGGTTGAGAAAGTTGAGGAAGCACATGATCCTAATTGCCCCGGATTGGGCCAGGAGGACTTGGTACCTGGACCTTCTAGACATGTCCATCTGTCCTCCGATACGTCTTCCACAAAGAGAGGATCTTCTCTCGCGAGAGGAGGGTTGTGTTCTCCATTTAGAGGTCAACATTCTCAACCTTCACGCTTGGTTTCTGAAAGGTTGATATATAAGGATTGGGACCTCCCGGATGACGTTATGGAGGTGTTGTGGGACTCCATTAAGAGGGCAGTTATGGATTCCATGTCATATATTTCTTTCGCTTTGTTCAGCCAGTCCGATTTCGTAGGGAGGGAGGATGCCTTCCACCTTTTCGTGACACAGACGTGGGCAGCTAGAAACAGGTTTCTTGGCATGTGCAGGAGAAGCAGATCTCTGTCTTCACTCTTTTCGATTCCAAAAAGAACCAAGAGAGGAGATAAATCTCTCTGAATTCCTTCAATCTCATAGATCCACTCCAATATCTCCTTCCAAAACAGCTGAATCTGTGGACAGCTCCACCACTGAAGGCAGTATGTGCACACTTGAGTACACCCCCTCCAACAGTAAGGGGAGATGCCCTCATACATTTTTGCTAAGTGTTGTGGTGTTAGGTGCCACTGGGTCAATATACTGCATCGAGATCGAGGACTTCCAGACTGCCCAGTATATAGCATTGCAACCCGCCTGATTATCTATCCAGCCCAAATCCTGATCCCATTTGGCTTTAGTGTTTTTAGGAACCCAAAGCCATTCTCCAATGGTCACCGAGTGAAGCAATAGATTGTCCAACACAATCCACTGGAGGTCTCTCTGAGATCGAAGATGGGGTACAAGGACTCAAAGCTGGGCCGCTTGATAATATAACTTCATATCTGTGAGGCCAACCACCCCATTTGTCTGTGGGTAAGACCAGTGTCTTCCTGGGAATCTGCACCTTTTTCCTCTGTCAGAGGAACCTAAACATGGCGCCCCAAATCTCCCTAAAGAATCCCCCTGGAATGTGAATGGGTAACAGCTGAAACAGGTAAAGAACCCTGGGGAGCACCACAATTTTGAGGGCATTAAGCCGACCCAGCCACGAGATCGTTAGCTTGCCCCACTTCGTGAGATCCTAATTTATTTTCTGTATCGGGGGGGGGGGGAGTTTGCTACAAATCGGTCCTCGCATGTTCCAGTCACCTTTATGCCCAGGTACTTCATCTGGGTCTGACATATCTGCATGCAAACCTATCCATTTCGCCTTCCCTCTTGACATCTAAGGAGAAAAGCACTGATTTAGGCCTATTAATTTTCAATCCTGCCCCTCGACCGTACTTCTCGATCAGTGAGCACCGCTGGTATGGACTGCGTTGGATTTGTGACGTACAGGAGCATGTCATCTGCATATAATGCAATTTTATATTCCACCACCCGACTTGGAATCCAGCCCCCCCCGGTCGTTCTTAATACTCCTGGCTAAGGGCTCCAGAGAGAGCGCAAACAAAATTGGGGATAGAGGGCAGCCCTGTCTTGTTCCTCTCCCCAATTTAAAACATCAGGAGTACCCGCCGTTCCCAATTACACTCGCTGTGGGGGTAGAATAAAGGGCCAATATACCCCAGAGGAAGCTCCCCATGATACCCAATTTGAGGAGGACCGCTTTGAGGAAACCCCTCTCCACCCGGTCAAACGCCTTTTCTGCGTCTATTGATAACAGGGTCGGGTCCCCTGTCATGTCTCTGGCTGCATGGATCATATGCAGGGTCTTTCACATTGAGTCCGCCCCGTCTCCCCTTAATGAATCCCACTTGGTCCACATGGACCAGTGTAGGCATAAACCCCTATAAACTGGCCGCCACGATCCACGTGTATATTTTCGCGTCAATATTTAATAGGGAGATCGGGCGGTATGAAGCACATCCCCAGGGGTACTTCCCCTTATTATGTTTTACCGTAATCAGTGCCTTCCCAAATGAATCCAGTGCCTTCCCAGTGTCCAGAATCTCATTGAACAGTTCTGTCATGAATGGTGACCGGACAGGGAGAAAGGAATTGTAAAATCCTGCCGTGTATCCGTCCTCCCCCAGAGCTCTACCCAGTGGTAGTCTTGCGACCGCCGCCCTCACCTCTTCCTCCGTAATGGGGGCTCTCAATGCCTCGGCATCAATTTGGGAAAGTGTGGGTAGGTGATCCTCTTCCAGATATTGATTTGGATCCTCTACTTCCTGACTCACCTCTGAAGTATATAGAGATTCATAAAAGGTTGCAAAAGTTTCTGCTATCCCCTGCTCTGTTGAGTTGCCGCCCCCCTCTATCCTGTCTATTTCATTCACCCATCTTGCAGCCCTCTGTCCCCTCAGCCTGGCTGCCAACAGTGCGTCCGCTCTGTCCCCCTTCTCATAGAACTTCTGCTTTAAGTACTGGAGGTTTCAGAGTATCTTCCCTTCTTCCAATAGGCAAAGTTCCTCCTTCTTAGCCCTTGCTATCGCTATATGTTCCTCCCTCCTACCAGGTGGCTTGTGAGCTATTCGCTCATTCCTACATATTTCCTCCCGCAGACTTCCTTCAATTAGCGACCGTTCCCATTTTTTCCTCACCCCTTCTCTGATTAGGAGGCCTCTCCACACGGCCTTCCCCGCCTCCTACACCATATCCCATGCCACTTCCCCCGAGTTGTTTAGTGTAAAGTATTAGTGACAAGACCCATCAGTTCCTAATTAACAACCACCCTGTCACAGCCGTATTTTACGAGAATAGACAAAACCCACCGTTAAGGCCCATCGTGGCAGGAACTGAAAGTGTATTTGATCCCTTGGCAGTGTACATTGATAGGCTTGTCCAACCACTTATTCAAGCAACACCAACCTATTTAAAAGACAAAACTGACTTTTTGAATGGCCTGAAAGACTTCAGGGTACTAAGCTCAGACTGTATACTATTTAGTCTGGATGTGTGCAGTTTTTACACCTCAATTCCCCACAATGAGGGTATTGACTCAATCGAATGGCTTCTCTTGAATTGTCAGGGGTAAAAGGTAATGCACAATTTGTACTAGAATTGCTAAATCTAAATTTATACAACATCTACTTTAGATTTCAAGGAAGGTACAACCTCCAGATCTCGGGCACACTGATGGGCTCATCGATGGCTCCTGTCTATGCCAACACATTCATGTTTCAATTCGAAAGTTGACATGTTCTAGAACATCTGGTATGGGCATCATATATCCTCACTTGGAAAAGATGAATTGATGATATTTTTGGTATTTGGTGCGGTACGAGGGAAGATTTGCAATCATTCTTTGAATATCTCAATTTAATACACCCGAGAATTAAATTTACTACGGAGATTGGTAACCCCTCTTTACATTTTCTTGATGCAAGTCTAATGATTGCTGAGGGTAATATCATTACCTTAGTGTACCATAAAACAACGGATGCAAATAATTTACTGCACTATTCAAGTTTTCATCCAAGAGCAATGCTCCAGAGCTTGCCGTACAGTCAGATCCTGCGGCTTAAGAGAATTACCTCTAATCCATAAGAACTTGATAAAGAATGTCCTGGACTACTTAACAAAATTTCAAGACAGAGGATATCCCCCTAACATTCTAGAGGATGCTAAAACTAGAACCTCTAATGTAACACAAATGGACCTTCTAAAACCAAAAACACAAGTTAAGGAGACTCCCCTCCTTTTCATATCCAAATTCTCAAGGCAAAGTTTCCAAATCTTCAAAATTATGAAGAAATAGTGGAACATTTTACATAATGACTCAACTCTCCTAAGGCTATTCCCTACAGCCCCTATGAAGCGCTTCAAAAGGGGCAAGAACATTAGAGAAAAATTGGTAAAGGCTGAGAGGATACCTAAAGAAAAGCAACAGTTGTTAATGACTAGGAAACTTGGAACTTTCCCTTGCTTGGGATGTACACATTGTAATAATGTTATCAAAGGTAATATAGTGACCCACCCAAGAACGGGTAACAAAAAATCAAACTACTCGACTTGCTTGTCCTCTGGGGTAGCTACATGATCAAATGCCCACGTAGGAAAGTATATGTTGGTAAGACAAAAAGAACAGTGAAATTGAGATTGACTGAACACAAATCTAATATACGTTGTAACAATCAACACTCACCTGTGGCAAGACACTTTAATCTGCATAAACACACCGTCGCCCAACTGAAATTTCAGATCCTAGAGGTGGTTAAACGTCCGCCTAGAGGGGGCGACTATCAATCTCTTTTACTACAAAGGGAATCCTACTGGATTGACGTGATGGACTCGATCCATCCACAAGGTCTGAATGAAGACTTCTCATTGAACTGTTTTCTGTAAGGCCATACAATGCTGCCTTATGCTTTTGTATATATATAAAAACAATTTTTTTGCTATGGTTATGTGCTGATTTTAATGAGTAATGTAAGCTATGTCTTGTTTTCTTGTTTCTATACACCGTATGAGAGATTACAAATTACGTAAATTATGTTAATCATACTTGACTTAAAATGTATTTGTTAGAATGATACAATTTGTTGAATGTGCATATCAACTGGGACTTTTTTGTTCCAACATGGAACCCTGTGAATATTGAATCTAATGTTTACATAAATGGTAGAACTACACGATTCTGGAAGTGCACAAACTATTTATGACTATGGTCTGTTTAACATGTGAAGTTATTGATATCTATATGTGTTTATGATTTCCCAGATGTGGACTCATACACTCTGAATATCCAGTGTTGTCCTGTATTTTTCTATAGTTTTCTAATTCTATACATTGGTATTGTATTCACCACTAATCTACTCTTAGATTTTTTTTTCAATAAAGTGGATTTATTTCTAGTCTATATATAGCGTGATGTTTATAATTTGATCTTTCTTCACCATCAGTGAAATATTGGATCTTGCAATATTGGATCTTGCTCCAGTTAATTCAGACACTATGCCTGGATTACTTATCCATCCAGCCGATAATATATCCGCTTTTAAACTGTATTTATATTTCAATACTATATTAACAGTACTCGACCTTCCCATCATGCAGGACCATGCACCCCCATGTAATCAGTCCCCTCTCTATGTCTATTACTCTTGTACTCTTATCATGCAGGACTCTGCCTCCCCATGTAACTAGTCCATTTTCTATTCTTATTATTCTCCTTGATAAAGCCTCTAGCAACATGGCGATTACTGTTTCCGTGACCACGGATCCAGACGCCAATTACTGACGCCTGCCATTCGCATCGCGTCCACATCCAGGAAGTTAAGTTCTGAAGCCTGTAACCGCGTTCAGATTAGGGACTTTCAACAAATTATCAGGTTTTGACACACACCCTGCTCTTTCTTATTGTAGAACCTGCAAGCTGGTGCCGTGACTAAATACTTGAAATGTGCATTCGAATTTGAGAGGCTGACAGCGGCAGACTCTGCACTTGCCTTTGTGCAGCTAACTGACCTTTAATATAGGTGTGCAGACATACTTGTTTCTTACGTGTTTCTTGATAAAAGCTGTTTGATACTCGATGTTCCGTCTTTTACTGTTCTTAGCTATACTTATATACCTATATTTTTCTGCCCGATTACCTTCCAGTCTAGTCAGCTCTATTTTCCGTGAACCGAGGGAACAGCTCACATTGTTATTGATTCGCATACCCCGAAACATAACTCCCGGATGCTGCATACTGAGGCTCCTGGCACGTTAGTTTTTTTGTGGGTAGGTTTTTGACATCCAGTTCCAAGTTAGAGAATTGAAACTTATCAAGGTGGTTTCTAAGATTAGGAGATTTATGTACACTACCTGCATATCAAATGAAGGCAACAGTGTTCATCTATGGACCTCTGCTCCATTACCTCCCCAGGTTTGGCATCATCCATGAGTCATTTTATCTACCTGCAACAGGACTGAAGTTTGAAGTTAATACAGGCCGTGTGCGCTTTAAGATACACACGAAATCAACTCCAATTTGGGTGGCCGGTTAGTCACCCCATTCCCTTAGGTATGTTGCAACCTGGTGCCCTTCAATTTTTCTTGCCTTGCTTAGAATCCCTAAATGGGTTTATTTTCTTTAAACTATCTTTGTATGATCTATCTTTAATACAGTGCCAACTCTGGTGACTCATTGAGCAGTATCAGTCAACCTGAGAAAAATTGTGTATAATGTTGAATAAGCATTAAATAAATGTGATTTGAATACACTGTACAGATCTTGTATACCAGAAACCAAAAACCATGCTCAAGGTTAACACGACCAGTCATTAGACCATTGTGCCATTGGGTTTATGTCAAAAATTTGATATATATATATATATATATATACACATATATTTTTTCCAATAGTCCGTATTGGCCAGAAACGCGTCGCCTTTGAAAAACAGGCTTTTCTTTCCATTATTTTTGTGCATATTTACTAATGCTGGATTGTTTGCCTGTTTTGCAAAACCATTCTTTTCTAAAAATAGATCTTTTTTTTTCAAAAACAGTCTTTATACATGACTAAATCATTATTTCATATACAGAATTTATAGAATGTTTAATGCACCGATTATATTTCTATAGATGTTCTAGCAATTGGCGTCTGTCCAACAACTGATAGTGTGCAGGGTCGGGAGGATTCCTAGGTTGAATCTTCATCACTTTTTTTGTCCTTTGTTGGGGTTTTGTGCCATGATCCCAGTTCCTCCCCCACACCTAAAATAATACTTAACATATTTAAACTGACTACTTTAACTATTGATTAACTAAAGGTGTGCACCAGTGTCCTAACCCATTAGTGTAAAGTATTCCTTGATTTCCTCACTCGGCTCTTTGAGAAATACGGGGTCCTTCCAGAGTGATTGATTACACCTCCACTTCGTCCGTTTGGGTATCAATCCCTCCCCCTAGGAGTTCGACCGTGACCATGTCATGGTCCAATCATGATATGGGAGTAATATCTGAGTTTACCACCTCTTGCCACAGTTCCCTTGATAAATACAAATAGTCTATCCTTGTACATGTACCATGTGGTGGGGAGAAAGTGTATCCCTTCTCCTCGGGGTGAAAGGGTCTCCATACGTCTCTTAGCTCCTTGTCGGCCCAGATGTTAAAGGCCCCTCCCGTGATGAGTGGCCCATGCTCTCAACCAGAATCTTTGCCATCGTATTCCCCAGAAATCTCACCCCTCCCTGGTTCGGGGCATAAACCGTTGCAAATGAAAACCAACCCCCCCCCCTTATGGCATCCGTGACCACCATGGTCTGACCCTCTACGTCAGACCAGGTCTTCATAATTTCCATCCTTAACGATCTGCTTACCAGGTCTCCACCCTGTCTTCCTCAACAGACCCGAGCCCCAGTATGGGGGTATCTAGCACCTGGAATCCTCCTCTCCTCCCCTTTGGAGAACCTGGCGACATTTTTGTTGGAGAGTTGAGCCCCTTGACATTGAAGGTACCCACTTTCAACTTGTTGCCCCAAAGGCCCCTTGGGTGTGAGACATCACGTTATCCCTGTGGTGGGTCTCAATTCTTTACTCGTGCGTGGGGTACGGGCCCCGTAGTGAGCTGCACCTTGAAGCGCCATAATATTGGGTAGGACCAGTACCAGCAATGTCCTCCCCCTCCTCCTCCCCCTCCATAGATCCTGGCTCACCCACCATGGCCGTTTCAAATGTGAACCACCACCCCACCTGCCAAACACCTAAGCAGGTGTCATCGCATAGTTCCAAGTCTTTTTTAGGCAGGGTGACCAATTTCCTATGTTTCTGTGAGCTTGGGATACGCGGTCTCGGTTGTCCTTTCACCTCCCAGCAACCTTCCACACGAAGTATCCAGGTTCTCCTCCATATATGTAAGCTCTCTGGTTGTCCTGTGTATCTCTCCTGCTGAGGAGATCAGATATTTGTGCCCCTCTACCTTGAAAGAAAGGGCGAATGGGAACCCCCACCTATATCATACCCCCTTCTCATTGAGACACTTGGTGAGGGGGGAGGAAAGGTGCCTCTTTGACAGGGCAAGTGAGGAGAGATCTTGAAAAACTAACACGTGCCGAGCTGTCACCACACCCTTCGCTTGTGCCCTTTCGAGGATCTTAAGCCTGTCAATGTAATTATGTAAGCGGACAAGGTCCGATCTAGGGCCGCCCGCTGTACCACCTGCTCTGTGGATTTATTGTATTTTGGCGTCATCCACCGCGTCACTATCAAAGATGAGCTTAGTGATTTTGTGAAGAGTCCTCCGCAGGTTGTCGGACTCCCCCCTCTCTCTCTGGAATCCCGAAAATGCAGAGGATGTTACATCTCTTTAGATTTTTGAGATCGTCCATTTTGAGCTGCATCTCCTCCTCCCCACCTCAGAGGCGAACGCCGATCTGGGTCTCCAGAGTGTCGAGGGAGGTCTGATTGTGTTCCACTTCCTCGAGACGTTCCTCCATCTTGTCCAGCCTTTTCATGATTTTGTCCATGCATCCCGCGATGTCCGCTCTCATATTTCTAATCTCCTCCATCAGGGCTGCAACGTCCTTTGTCACCACTGACTCCTCATTACTCTGTGCCATGTTGCCAGTATTGTCTGGTCCCTTTGCACCCCCTCTTGGTGGGCATCTGAAGGTCAGCAATTTGGTCCTTGGGTCCATGTACAGCCTTCAAGCCTACGTCGCACCTCCAAGGACAGCCTACTATTCCTCTACCAGGTGTACAATCTCCTAGATCCCTTTGGCCAGTGATCGAGGCATACTGCTCTGGTGTCCAGTGGTCTCTCCTGCAGATAACTGGGCTCTGCCCAGTGATATTGTGATTGGGGAAGGTCCACTTCGGTCCATGGACAAAACAAGACCCCTCTCCCGACGGTATCTGTGGGCAGAGTTGGGGGGTGCCTCAGGGGCCATCTGCAGTCCAGCACAGTAGATCTTCTCCTTGCCTGTAGTGGCTTATACCAGAGCACTGGCAATAAGGGAGGCAGGCACACACCCCAATCAAGGGGGCCCACACCTCCCCGCACACACCCCAATCAAGGGGGCCCACACCTCCCTACTCCATCACCATACCTCCATTGATCGAGTTGATCCTAGGGCACCCAGTCCATCCACAGTAGTCTTCAGGCTAGGTTGCCCCCAAGGCCCAGATCTCCGGACCAAGATCTCCACGTCACAAAGCCCCCATCGTGGTCAAAGGGGCTAATACTTCCGGGGGCTGTGACGAAAAAACAGGCCCAGCAGCCTGGGCCCTCCACCAGGGGCATTGCCAGGGCTCCAGCTAGCGTGGTTGACCCCCGTGCCCACGGACAGAAAGGTAAACTGAGTTGTTACTTATGGGGGGGGGGGGAATCGGCCCCACCTCCGGCACTCCTCATGGCCCCAACTTTAGCGCACCTCCCGTGGCCCTACAGGAGGCCAATGAGCCAGACGTCAAGAGAAGGGGGGGGTGATGGCAGGCCCAGGGTTTGTTCATCACGTACCTCTATTTCTTCCATCTGCCATCTTCCAGGTCGACTACAGCCTCCAGGGGCCTTCCCTGGCGGTCTCTATCTTTTAGCAAGTCGGATCCCGCCTCGTATCGTCAGCGGGAGGTGAACATCCTGTCCTCCAAGCACTCTGGGCGCTATGGGACAGGAAAAACCTGGGTATGAAGGGGGTAACAACATGGCCGTCTCCGCTTAGCTGTATTTGGGCCCCACCAATTAGAGATGCTATTCAGGAGCCCCTCCGGTTTCTGCCCCAATATGAACAGGGTCTGGTGAGGGCAGGGCAAATGTGGAGGGACGGCATTTTCTTGTCTAAGGGAGAGCTCAAAGAGGCACAACAGGGCCTTACTATTAACCCCTTGCCATATCTGCCATTGAAGGGTGTTCTTACAGACCGTAAGCGGAAGGGTTTGTTGCAGCGTCCTCTAACACCATTTGAAAACATATTGAGAACGCATTCTGGCCCCAAGGGGCTTATAGCTGCCATGTATAGGACGCTCATGGACTGGGGTCATCTCTCTCTCCCAAACACTAACTAGTGGACAACCTTGGAGGGGTAGATCTTTGCGCTACTACTCCTCTGTTGGGAGGGTGAAAGGAATGGCATGTCAAAGAGGCCAGTGAAAATGTTGTTGTGGAGGACCAGGGAGAGGTGCTAAGCCAGCTCAAGCAGCAGCCTCCTTACCATCGGCTTCTGCAGCAGCCACCACAAAACCACTCGAGTCACAGTTCACCAGTGAGGGGCAGGCTGTTTCTGCATTTAGAAGAATGGCGAGACATTACTTCGGATGCTTGTACTCTGAAAACTGTAGCCCACGGTTACCACCTTCCTTTTATAAGAAGACCTCAGAACAATCCACCGGGGAACTTCTCTTTGATGGTTCCAGACCCGCTCCTTGTGCAGGAAGTTTTAACCCTGCTAGAGAAAGGTGCTATAGAACCGGTACCTGTAGCAGAGAGGAACAAGGGATGATACTCCCCATATTTTTTGATCCCCAAAAAGGACAAAGGACTGAGACCCACTCGACTTCAGATACAAGTTCCTCAGGAAGGACAAGCTCAAGATGGTCACGCTTTCTCAGATTCTTCAGGCCCTTCAACTTCAGGATTGGTTGGTGTTATTGGACCTCCAGGATGCTTATTTTCATGTGCCAATCCATTTGAAGCACAGAAAATACCTGAGGTTTGCAGTTGGCAGTTCTCAATATCAATTTCGAGTTCTGCCATTCAGTCTGACCTCGGCCACAAGGGTTTTCACCAAACTGATGGCGGTAGTAGCAACGAATCTCAGGAGAGGGGGTATTCACGTCTACCCCTATCTGGATGATTGGTTGATCAGGGCGCCTTCTCCAGAACAAGCCCTGGATCATCTGTCACCTGCCACTCCCTTCACAGATTGGGCTTCTCCCTCAATAACAAGAAGTCCCATATGGCTCCTTCTCAACAGCTCCAGTACATCAGGTCTAATTTAGATACTTCCTTGGGAAAGAGCTCGCCACCCAATGTGAGGGCTCAAGACATTCTTCAGATGGTTACCCAATTTCAGAGTGCCCAGAATCTTCCAGCCTTCGATTTCTTGTGGTTGCTCTGTCTCATGGCATCCTGCATTTTTCTGGTGCTAGAAGCCCGCCTGAGAATGAGATCCCTTCAATGGGCTCTGAGAACACAATGGTGCCAGTTCTCAGGAAAGATGCCAGACCGACTTCAGATTCCAACCAGTGTCTCACAGCATGTTCTGTAATGGGCCTGCGAGGACAACATTCTGAAGGGAGAAACCTTTTTGCAGCCATGGCCGGAGATTAAAGTAGTCACTGATGCCTCACTCATGGGGTGGGAAGCCCACGCCAATGATCTGACAGTCAGCGGTCATTCGTCTCCATTGGAGTCCAAACTACACATCAATCTTTTGGAGCGGAGGGAAATCAGACTAGCACTGAAGGCCTTCCTGTCCTCTGTATGGGGAAAGAATGTCCTGATAATGATGCACAACACAGTGGCCATGTACTACCTCAACAAGAGAGGAGGTGTAGGGTCACTACCACTGTGCAGAGAGGCAATGCAGCTCTGCTACTGGGCAGTTCAAGAAGGAATCTCCCCGTCGACAGTTCACCTACCCGAAGAGGAGAACACGGCGGCAAACGCTCTGAGCAGGCAGAGCACAGTCTCTCACGAGTGGGAACTAGCTCAGGAAGTCCTTCAGGAGATCTTCACCCTTTGGGGAACCCCTCAAGTGGATCTGTTCGCGACCGGTGTCAACCGGAAGTGTGAACTGTATTGCTCCTGGGAATTTCCCCCAAGAGGAGCTCTAGGAGATGCGTTAGTGGTGGACTGGGAGTTTCCACTCCTGTATGCGTTTCCTCCAGTCCCCGTCATTCCTCATGTGATCAGAAGGTTGAGAAAGTTGAGGAAGCACATGATCCTAATTGCCCCGGATTGGGCCAGGAGGACTTGGTACCTGGACCTTCTAGACATGTCCATCTGTCCTCCGATACGTCTTCCACAAAGAGAGGATCTTCTCTCGCGAGAGGAGGGTTGTGTTCTCCATCTAGAGGTCAACATTCTCAACCTTCACGCTTGGTTTCTGAAAGGTTGATATATAAGGATTGGGACCTCCCGGATGACGTTATGGAGGTGTTGTGGGACTCCATTAAGAGGGCAGTTATGGATTCCATGTCATATATTTCTTTCGCTTTGTTCAGCCAGTCCGATTTCGTAGGGAGGGAGGATGCCTTCCACCTTTTCGTGACACAGACGTGGGCAGCTAGAAGCAGGTTTCTTGGCATGTGCAGGAGAAGCAGATCTCTGTCTTCACTCTTTTCGATTCCAAAAAGAACCAAGAGAGGAGATAAATCTCTCTGAATTCCTTCAATCTCATAGATCCACCCCAATATCTCCTTCCAAAACAGCTGAATCTGTGGACAGCTCCACCACTGAAGCCAGTATGTGCACACTTGAGTACACCCCCTCCAACAGTAAGGGGAGATGCCCTCATACATTTTTGCTAAGTGTTGTGGTGTTAGGTGCCACTGGGTCAATATACTGCATCGAGATCGAGGACTTCCAGACTGCCCAGTATATAGCATTGCAACCCGCCTGATTATCTATCCAGCCCAAATCCTGATCCCATTTGGCTTTAGTGTTTTTAGGAACCCAAAGCCATTCTCCAATGGTCACCGAGTGAAGCAATAGATTGTCCAACACAATCCACTGGAGGTCTCTCTGAGATCGAAGATGTGGTACAAGGACTCAAAGCTGGGCCGCTTGATAATATAACTTCATATCTGTGAGGCCAACCACCCCATTTGTCTGTGGGTAAGACCAGTGTCTCCCTGGGAATCTGCGCCTTTTTGCTCTGTCAGAGGAACCTAAACATGGCGCCCCAAATCTCCCTAAAGAATCCCCCTGGAATGTGAATGGGTAACAGCTGAAACAGGTAAAGAACCCTGGGGAGCACCACCATTTTGAGGGCATTAAGCCGACCCAGCCACGAGATCGTTAGCTTGCCCCACTTCGTGAGATCCTAATTTATTTTCTGTATCGGGGGGGGGGGGGAGTTTGCTTCAAATCGGTCCTTGCATGTTCCAGTCACCTTTATGCCCAGGTACTTCATCTGGGTCTGACATATCTGCATGCAAACCTATCCATTTCGCCTTCCCTCTTGACATCTAAGGAGAAAAGCACTGATTTAGGCCTATTAATTTTCAATCCTGCCCCTCGACCGTACTTCTCGATCAGTGAGCACCGCTGGTATGGACTGCGTTGGATTTGTGACGTACAGGAGCATGTCATCTGCATATAATGCAATTTTATATTCCACCCCCCGACTTGGAATCCAGCCACCCCCGGTCGTTCTTAATACTCCTGGCTAAGGGCTCCAGAGAGAGCGCAAACAAAATTGGGAATAGAGGGCAGCCCTGTCTTGTTCCTCTCCCCAATTTAAAACATCAGGAGTACCCGCCGTTCCCAATTACACTCGCTGTGGGGGTAGAATAAAGGGCCAATATACCCCAGAGGAAGCTCCCCATGATACCCAATTTGAGGAGGACCGCTTTGAGGAAACCCCTCTCCACCCGGTCAAACGCCTTTTCTGCGTCTATTGATAAGAGGGTCGGGTCCCCTGTCATGTCTCTGGCTGCATGGATCATATGCAGGGTCTTTCACATTGAGTCCGCCCCCGTCTCCCCTTAATGAATCCCACTTGGTCCGCATGGACCAATGTAGGCATAAACCCCTATAAACTGGCCGCCACGATCCACGTGTATATTTTCGCGTCAATATTTAATAGGGAGATCGGGCGGTATGAAGCACATCCCCAGGGGTACTTCCCCTCCTTATGTTTTACCGTAATCAGTGCCTTCCCAAATGAATCCAGTGCCTTCCCAGTGTCCAGAATCTCATTGAACAGTTCTGTCATGAATGGTGACCGGACAGGGAGAAAGGACTTGTAAAATCCTGCCGTGTATCCGTCCTCCCCCAGAGCCCTACCCAGTGGTAGTCTTGCGACCGCCGCCCTCACCTCTTCCTCCGTAATGGGGGCTCTCAATGCCTCGGCATCAATTTGGGAAAGTGTGGGTAGGTGATCCTCTTCCAGATATTGATTTGGATCCTCTACTTCCTGACTCACCTCTGAAGTATATAGAGATTCATAAAAGGTTGCAAAAGTTTCTGCTATCCCCTGCTCTGTTGAGTTGCCGCCCCCCTCTATCCTGTCTATTTCATTCACCCATCTTGCAGCCCTCTGTCCCCTCAGCCTGGCTGCCAACAGTGCGTCCACTCTGTCCCCTTCTCATAGAACTTCTGCTTTAAGTACTGGAGGTTTCAGAGTATCTTCCCTTCTTCCAATAGGCAAAGTTCCTCCTTCTTAGCCCTTGCTATCGCTATATGTTCCTCCCTCCTACCAGGTGGCTTGTGAGCTATTCGCTCATTCCTACATATTTCCTCCCGCAGACTTCCTTCAATTAGCGACCGTTCCCATTTTTTCCTCACCCCTTCTCTGATTAGGAGGCCTCTCCACACGGCCTTCCCCGCCTCCTACACCATATCCCATGCCACTTCCCCCGAGTTGTTTAGTGTAAAGTATTAGTGACAAGACCCATCAGTTCCTAATTAACAACCACCCTGTCACAGCCGTATTTTACGAGAATAGACAAAACCCACCGTTAAGGCCCATCGTGGCAGGAACTGAAAGTGTATTTGATCCCTTGGCAGTGTACATTGATAGGCTTGTCCAACCACTTATTCAAGCAACACCAACCTATTTAAAAGACACCACTGACTTTTTGAATGGCCTGAAAGACTTCAGGGTACTAAGCTCAGACTGTATACTATTTAGTCTGGATGTGTGCAGTTTTTACACCTCAATTCCCCACAATGAGGGTATTGACTCAATCGAATGGCTTCTCTTGAATTGTCAGGGGTAAAAGGTAATGCACAATTTGTACTAGAATTGCTAAATCTAATTTTATACAACAGCTACTTTAGATTTCAAGGAAGGTACAACCTCCAGATCTCGGGCACACTGATGGGCTCATCGATGGCTCCTGTCTATGCCAACACATTCATGTTTCAATTCGAAAGTTGACATGTTCTAGAACATCTGGTATGGGCATCATATATCCTCACTTGGAAAAGATGAATTGATGATATTTTTGGTATTTGGTGCGGTACGAGGGAAGATTTGCAATCATTCTTTGAATATCTCAATTTAATACACCCGAGAATTAAATTTACTACGGAGATTGGTAACCCCTCTTTACATTTTCTTGATGCAAGTCTAATGATTGCTGAGGGTAATATCATTACCTTAGTGTACCATAAAACAACGGATGCAAATAATTTACTGCACTATTCAAGTTTTCATCCAAGAGCAATGCTCCAGAGCTTGCCGTACAGTCAGATCCTGCGGCTTAAGAGAATTACCTCTAATCCAGAAGAACTTGATAAAGAATGTCCTGGACTACTTAACAAAATTTCAAGACAGAGGATATCCCCCTAACATTCTAGAGGATGCTAAAACTAGAACCTCTAATGTAACACAAATGGACCTTCTAAAACCAAAAACACAAGTTAAGGAGACTCCCCTCCTTTTCATATCCAAATTCTCAAGGCAAAGTTTCCAAATCTTCAAAATTATGAAGAAATAGTGGAACATTTTACAAAATGACTCAACTCTCCTAAGGCTATTCCCTACAGCCCCTATGATGCGCTTCAAAAGGGGCAAGAACATTAGAGATAAATTGGTAAAGGCTGAGAGGATACCTAAAGAAAAGCAACAGTTGTTAATGACTAGGAAACTTGGAACTTTCCCTTGCTTGGGATGTACACATTGTAATAATGTTATCAAAGGTAATATAGTGACCCACCCAAGAACGGGTAACAAAAAATCAAACTACTCGACTTGCTTGTCCTCTGGGGTAGCTACATGATCAAATGCCCACGTAGGAAAGTATATGTTGGTAAGACAAAAAGAACAGTGAAATTGAGATTGACTGAACACAAATCTAATATACGTTGTAACAATCAACACTCACCTGTGGCAAGACACTTTAATCTGCATAAACACACCGTCGCCCAACTGAAATTTCAGATCCTAGAGGTGGTTAAACGTCCGCCTAGAGGGGGCGACTATCAATCTCTTTTACTACAAAGGGAATCCTACTGGATTGACATGATGGACTCGATCCATCCACAAGGTCTGAATGAAGACTTCTCATTGAACTGTTTTCTGTAAGGCCATACAATGCTGCCTTATGCTTTTGTATATATATAAAAACATTTTTTTTGCTATGGTTATGTGCTGATTTTAATGAGTAATGTAAGCTATGTCTTGTTTTCTTGTTTCTATACACCGTGTGAGAGATTACAAATTACGTAAATTATGTTAATCATACTTGACTTAAAATGTATTTGTTAGAATGATACAATTTGTTGAATGTGCATATCAACTGGGACTTTTTTGTTCCAACATGGAACCCTGTGAATATTGAATCTAATGTTTACATAAATGGTAGAACTACATGATTCTGGAAGTGCACAAACTATTTATGACTACGGTCTGTTTAACATGTGAAGTTATTGATATCTATATGTGTTTATGATTTCCCAGATGTGGACTCATACACTCTGAATATCCAGTGTTGTCCTGTATTTTTCTATAGTTTTCTAATTCTATACATTGGTATTGTATTCACGACTCCTCTACTCTTAGATTTTTTTTTCAATAAAGTGGATTTATTTCTAGTCGATATATAGCGTGATGTTTAAAATTTGATCTTTCTTCACCATCAGTGAAATATTGGATCTTGCAATATTGGATCTTGCTCCAGTTAATTCAGACACTATGCCTGGATTACTTATCCATCCAGCCGATAATATATCCGCTTTTAAACTGTATTTATATTTCAATACTATATTAACAGTACTCGACCTTCCCATCATGCAGGACCATGCACCCCCATGTAATCAGTCCCCTCTCTATGTCTATTACTCTTGTACTCTTATCATGCAGGACTCTGCCTCCCCATGTAACTAGTCCATTTTCTATTCTTATTATTCTCCTTGATAAAGCCTCTAGCAACATGGCGATTACTGTTTCCGCGACCACGGATCCAGACGCCAATTACTGACGCCTGCCATTCGCATCGCGTCCACATCCAGGAAGTTAAGTTCTGAAGCCTGTAACCGCGTTCAGATTAGGGACTTTCAACAAATTATCAGGTTTTGACACACACCCTGCTCTTTCTTATTGTAGAACCTGCAAGCTGGTGCCGTGACTAAATACTTGAAATGTGCATTCGAATTTGAGAGGCTGACAGCGGCAGACTCTGCACTTGCCTTTGTGCAGCTAACTGACCTTTAATATAGGTGTGCAGACATACTTGTTTCTTACGTGTTTCTTGATAACAGCTGTTTGATACTCGATGTTCCGTCTTTTACTGTTCTTAGCTATACTTATATACCTATATTTTTCTGCCCGATTACCTTCCAGTCTAGTCAGCTCTATTTTCCGTGAACCGAGGGAACAGCTCACATTGTTATTGATTCGCATACCCCGAAACATAACTCCCGGATGCTGCATACTGAGGCTCCTGGCACGTTAGTTTTTTTGTGGGTAGGTTTTTGACATCCAGTTCCAAGTTAGAGAATTGAAACTTATCAAGGTGGTTTCTAAGATTAGGAGATTTATGTACACTACCTGCATATCAAATGAAGGCAACAGTGTTCATCTATGGACTTCTGCTCCATTACCTCCCCAGGTTTGGCATCATCCATGAGTCATTTTATCTACCTGCAACAGGACTGAAGTTTGAAGTTAATACAGGCCGTGTGCGCTTTATTAAGATACACACGAAATCAACTCCAATTTGGGTGGCCGGTTAGTCACCCCATTCCCTTAGGTATGTTGCAACCTGGTGCCCTTCAATTTTTCTTGCCTTGCTTAGAATCCCTAAATGGGTTTATTTTCTTTAAACTATCTTTGTATGATCTATCTTTAATACAGTGCCAACTCTGGTGACTCATTGAGCAGTATCAGTCAACCTGAGAAAAATTGTGTATAATGTTGAATAAGCATTAAATAAATGTGATTTGAATACACTGTACAGATCTTGTATACCAGAAACCAAAAACCATGCTCAAGGTTAACACGGCCAGTGAGTAGACCATTGTGCCATTGGGTTTATGTCAAAAATTTGATATATACATATTTTTTCCAATAGTCCCTATTGGCCAGAAACGCGTCGCCTTTGAAAAACAGGCTTTTCTTTCCATTATTTCTGTGCATATTTACTAATGCTGGATTGTTTGCCTGTTTTGCAAAACCATTCTTTTCTAAAAATAGATCTTTTTTTTTCAAAAACAGTCTTTATACGTGACTAAATCATTATTTCATATACAGAATTTATAGAATGTTTAATGCACCGATTATATTTCTATAGATGTTCTAGCAATTGGCGTCTGTCCAACAACTGATAGTGTGCAGGGTCGGGAGGATTCCTAGGTTGAATCTTCATCACTTTTTTTGTCCTTTGTTGGGGTTTTGTGCCATGATCCCAGTTCCTCCCCCACACCTAAAATAATACTTAACATATTTAAACTGACTACTTTAACTATTGATTAACTAAAGGTGTGCACCAGTGTCCTAACCCATTAGTGTAAAGTATTCCTTGATTTCCTCACTCGGCTCTTTGAGAAATACGGGGTCCTTCCAGAGTGATTGATTACACCTCCACTTCGTCCGTTTGGGTATCAATCCCTCCCCTAGGAGTTCGACCGTGACCATGTCATGGTCCAATCATGATATGGGAGTAATATCTGAGTTTACCACCTCTTGCCACAGTTCCCTTGATAAATACAAATAGTCTATCCTTGTACATGTACCATGTGGTGGGGAGAAAGTGTATCCCTTCTCCTCGGGGTGAAAGGGTCTCCATACGTCTTTTAGCTCCTTGTCGGCCCAGATGTTAAAGGCCCCTCCCGTGATGAGTGGCCCATGCTCTCAACCAGAATCTTTGCCATCGTATTCCCCAGAAATCTCACCCCTCCCTGGTTCGCGGCATAAACCGTTGCAAATCAAAACCAATCCCCCCCCTTATGGCATCCGTGACCACCATGGTCTGACCCTCTACGTCAGACCAGGTCTTCATAATTTCCATCCTTAACGATCTGCTTACCAGGTCCCCACCCTGTCTTCCTCAACAGACCCGAGCCCCAGTATGGGGGTATCTAGCACCTGGAATCCTCCTCTCCTCCCCTTTGGAGAACCTGGCGACATTTTTGTTGGAGAGTTGAGCCCCTTGACATTGAAGGTACCCACTTTCAACTTGTTGCCCCAAAGGCTCCTTGGGTGTGAGACATCACGTTATCCCTGTGGTGGGTCTCAATTCTTTACTCGTGCGTGGGGCACGGGCCCCGTAGTGAGCTGCACCTTGAAGCGCCATAATATTGGGCAGGACCAGTACCAGCAATGTCCTCCCCCTCCTCCTCCCCCTCCATAGATCCTGGCTCACTGTAACGCTCACCTGATTCCCGTAGAGGCGCCGGTCTTGACTGGGCATATACCGTATCTTCAAAGGTGATGTGTAACACACGGCTGGCTCTTTGGGCTGGACCTCTGTGCACTGTATGTCTGACTCGAAGGGTAAAATGTCTGCAGATAGAAAATATGGGATTAAGGAACTGGGTTATTGAATGTCTCTCTCTTCTTCCCTTTCTCTTCTCCTGTAGAACCCCAAAGGTTAACGCTCTCACCTTAGGTAAGTGAACGCTGTGCTCTCCATCTGCCTCGGGGCAGGGTGCTGTAACCAGTTTCTTCACTGGATAAGGGGAGCAGGCCTCTTGACTTCAGAGGACTGCTGTCCGTCGTTTACTGCACGAACGGTAAGTTTCGAGTAATTCTAATGTCTTTAAAGTCTTTAGTAATGATGTCTCTTGTTTTGCAGGGTTCCGGCGATGGCGGATGACGGGCTGAAGTGAGTTGAAGATGGAGCCCGTGTGATGAATAGAAGCGCCTGGAAGCACGTAAGTAAGCGCTTGTTGCCTGCTTCACGATGCGCTCTAACTGTCTTTTTATTTTGCAGGTACAAGTTCGGAGCGGCTGCAGGGTGCCGGAATACCTACTGGGTTAGATGTGGAAAGGAGTAATGGCACGTGAGTATTAAAGTTCCCCAATGTCTTTAAACGCACCTTGTTTTGTGTTTCAGATGCGGGATGCAGCGCCGAAGGCCTCCGGAGCGTGCGAAGAGTTGGTAAGCTTTTGTCTTTCAGATGCCGGAATGCAGTGTGAAGACCTCCGGAGCGCACGAAGAGTAGGTAAGCGTTGGTGACAGCCGATGGACCAGGTAAGTGAAGAGCTGTCACTGAAGACCGTAATGCTAACCTGTTCTTTCTTGTCTTTATAGGTGTTGCTGAAGACTGGATTCAGGATGGTAAGCCTTTTTCCTTAGGCCCAGGATCAGATGCAGAAGACACGATGAGCGTTCTGCTGCAGAATAACGCAAAGCAAGATTCATCCATCGGGTGTGGTTTAAATAGCCTCCTGTAGTGCTTAGGTGTCTCCTTCCACAGCCACGCCTAGGTAAGAAAAGAGTTCCTGCTTTCCAGAAGAGTTCCAGTGTTCTGAATCTAGGGAGTGGCTCCTGACCCACCCAACAGGAAAAGTAGTTCCAAACAGAAGAGGATCAGAGGCTCAACTGGCAGGCAAGTAAGCAGCATGGTCTGCTGCAGGTAAATCCACCCAAGCATTATGAGCCCGGCGCTTCCAGCGCTGGGACTGGGCATATTTATGAGCCTGGTGCCACTGGCGCCAGGACTGGGTCCAAAAGGTCCCAATTGGGACTGGTTGGCACTCGGAACCTGGGTTATGGATCTGCTTCCAAGGGAGTTGGGAAAACCCTGACCTTTTGGAAGCAGAGATCATGACACTCACCCACCATGGCCGTTTCAAATGTGAACCACCACCCCACCTGCCAAACACCTAAGCAGGTGTCATCGCATAGTTCCAAGTCTTTTTAAGGCAGGGTGACCAATTTCCTATGGTTCTGTGAGCTTGGGATACGCCGTCTCGGTTGTCCTTTCACCTCCCAGCAACCTTCCACACGAAGTATCCAGGTTCTCCTCCATATATGTAAGCTCTCTGGTTGTCCTGTGTATCTCTCCTGCTGAGGAGATCAGATATTTGTGCCCCTCTACCTTGAAAGAAAGGGCGAATGGGAACCCCCACCTATATCATACCCCCTTCTCATTGAGACACTTGGTGAGGGGGGAGGAAAGGTGCCTCTTTGACAGGGCAAGTGAGGAGAGATCTTGAAAAACTAACACGTGCCGAGCTGTCACCACACCCTTCGCTTGTGCCCTTTCGAGGATCTTAAGCCTGTCAATGTAATTATGTAAGCGGACAAGGTCCGATCTAGGGCCGCCCGCCGTACCACCTGCTCTGTGGATTTATTGTATTTTGGCGTCATCCACCGCGTCACTATCAAAGATGAGCTTAGTGATTTTGTGAAGAGTCCTCTGCAGGTTGTCGGACTCCCCCCTCTCTCTCTGGAATCCCGAAAATTCAGAGGATGTTACATCTCTTTAGATTTTTGAGATCATCCATTTTGAGCAGCATCTCCTCCTCCTGCCTCCCCACCTCAGAGGCGAACGCCGATCCGGGACTCCAGAGTGTCGAGGGAGGTCTGATTGTGTTCCACTTCCTCGAGACGTTCCTCCATCTTGTCCAGCCTTTTCATGATTTTGTCCATGCGTCCCGCGATGTCCGCTCTCATATTTCTAATCTCCTCCATCAGGGCTGCAACGTCCTTTGTCACCACTGACTCCTCACTACTCTGTGCCATGTTGCCAGTATTGTCTGGTCCCTTTGCACCCCCTCTTGGTGGGCATCTGAAGGTCAGCAATTTGGTCCTTGGGTCCATGTACAGCCTTCAAGCCTACGTCGCACCTCCAAGGACAGCCTACTATTCCTCTACCAGGTGTACAATCTCCTAGATCCCTTTGGCCAGTGATCGAGGCATACTCCTCTGGTGTCCAGTGGTCTCTCCTGCAGATAACTGGGCTCTGCCCAGTGATATTGTGATTGGGGAAGGTCCACTTCGGTCCATGGACAAAACAAGACCCCTCTCCCGACGGTATCTGTGGGCAGAGTTGGGGGGTGCCTCAGGGGCCATCTGCAGTCCAGCACAGTAGATCTTCTCCTTGCCTGTAGTGGCTTATACCAGAGCACTGGCAATAAGGGAGGCGGGCACACACCCCAATCAAGGGGGCCCACACCTCCCCGCACACACCCCAATCAAGGGGGCCCACACCTCCCTACTCCATCACCATACCTCCATTGATCGAGTTGATCCCAGGGCACCCAGTCCATCCACAGTAGTCTTCAGGCTAGGTTGCCCCCAAGGCCCAGATCTCCGGACCAAGATCTCCACGTCACAAAGCCCCCATCGTGGTCAAAGGGGCTAATACTTCCGGGGGCTGTGATGAAAAAACAGGCCCAGCAGCCTGGGCCCTCCACCAGGGGCATTGCCAGGCCTCCAGCTAGCGTGGTTGACCCCCGTGCCCACGGACAGAAAGGTAAACTGAGTTGTTACTTATGGGGGGGGATCGGCCCCACCTCCGGCACTCCTCATGGCCCCAACTTTAGCGCACCTCCCGTGGCCCTACAGGAGGCCAATGAGCCAGACGTCAAGAGAAGGGGGGGTGATGGCAGGCCCAGGGTTTGTTCCTCACGTACCTCTATTTCTTCCATCTGCCATCTTCCAGGTCGACTACAGCCTCCAGGGGCCTTCCCTGGCGGTCTCTATCTTTTAGCAAGTCGGATCCCGCCTCGTATCGTCAGCGGGAGGTGAACATATCCCTCCGTTGTGGTAAATCCTCTTCAATGCCTCGGTACGGCCAGAGCCCTCTTGTGGGCCTCCCAGCCCCTGGGGGCCACCGGCAGTGCCCTGGGAGTGACCCCGGGAAGCCTTCCGGGACCAGACTCCTGTGGGGACTACACCTCCTCGGCTGCACTGCAGGTTTCTTAGGCGGTCCTCCTGCTATTCCACGGTCTCGGGTTGAACCCGCCCCGGGTCTCCTAGTACCTCCGCCAGGTGGTCAGGGGGCGCCGGAGCGCTGCTACGCTGTGTTCTCGGATGCTCCAAGTTCCCGGCTAGGGGGAGGGCCCAAATGTCCTGTATCGTCAACAAAGCCTTTCATCAAGTTCCCAGCAGCGTTCTCCTTCGGAGTGTTGGTGACACGCATCAGGGGCATTCATCTTACACCTGAACAAGGTTGATGCCGGTGGGGTGGGGGGGGCAAGAAGTGGTGGCCATATCTGCTTTCTCGAGCCCGGGTCCGGAGCTCATGCTACTGCTGACTGCTCATCAGCACGCACCCTGGTGGCCTCTCGAGCGTGACCGTTTTAGATTATTTTCAACATTTCCTTTCGGAAAGCTTCCCATTCAGCTGGGGTCGATTTTTTTTGTGGGACAGTCTCGGGGGGATAGCTCAGGGCCAACGTGCTTGCCTTGGAAGAAAGATGAGACAGAGCAAATGGGGTTCGATCCCCGGGTCTATGCTTAGAAACCGCTGGGTATTAAGCGCGTTATAAATAACCTATCATATCACATCACAAGCAACCCCTTCGGGAGAGAGGTGCCTTCTTTCTGACTTCTTCGAAGATGATGAAGGGTGGTGGGAGCCTTCGTTGCTCAAAGGCCTAGCGGGTCGGGTTTAGGGGATTTGGGTATTTTCCCTACCTGGAGTTTCCCCTTCCGCTCCCTCAAGGCCTTTCCCGTCATGGACTGGCACTTTGAACAACTGGACGTGTCGTGGTCCTCCCTGAGGAACAACAATCAGACACAATGCAGGTCACTAAGAGACATCTTGGACCCCCCCATCCCTGCATTTTTTAAAGCTGGTCTTCGGTGTCGAAGATGAAGGCATATCAAATTATTTCTCGAAAGAAACTGTCACAAACGAGGCGCGCCGAGTTTCGTTGTCGAAGCAGATGCTGTTGTGGAAAAACTGAACTGAGGCCAACGGACAGCCTTCGTGGGACCTCGACTCAACGCCATCGACGCACAGCGCCCTCTGCCGAAAAAAACATTTCAGAGGCAGCTGAAGCTGGCCATTAAATGTCAAAGATGAGGAATACGTTGGAGGACAATCCATTCGAAAGTGGGGGCATGGAAGTAGGCGAGAGGGGGGGTTGGTGTCTCCCCTTGCATTTTGCAGCAACACATTTGGTAAAACAAATGGATCAAAATGAGATTCAAGCAATTAAATTTGATCAAACTATATCGATCCCACCTGGTGAGGTTTCTTGTTTCATGATATGATATGGCATTTATAATGCACCCATACACAAGTGTTTCAAGGCGCGACGAGGCAAGGGAGGGGGAACAGAGGGAAGACAAAGACAACGATCGTACTAGGCCAGGAAACATTGCGATCCCGCAACTGCAGGGGAGGAGGAGAGGGTAAGTGCGGGGGTAAGGGGGTGGGGGCAGTGCAATGCATAGGATCAACAGTAAAGAATAAATAAAATAAATAGAACAAAAGGTAAAAGTGCGGCCAGCTAGTGGTAAGTGTAGGAGTAAGTGCAGATATCAAGTGTCGAGAGCTGGTGGGGACTGTAGGGATACCGAAACAGCCCCCAAGTGCAGGATTTCCCCGGGACGCACTGCAGCTGGTGATCAGAGGGTAGCCAGGTGACCAGTGCAGTTTCAGTCCGGAGTTCAGCAAGGGAGAGGAGGAGAGAAAGCAGAAGCAAAGAGGAAGGTCTTGAGGTGCTTCCAGAACCGGAGATGTTTCTCCTCAAGTTTCAGGGCGGCCCCAGCCGAAGAAAGAGATCTACCACAAACTCGTTGCTTGGAGAAGCGACTGACCTTGAGGGAGATGGAGGTGGATGAGTGAAGAGCTCGAGAAGGAAGATATTTAGTAAGAGCGAGTTGGAGATATTTAGGCCCCAGATGGCCTTGTGGACAATGCAGAGGGTTTCAAACTTGAGAGGAAGGTGTTGCCTTCCAGCAAAAGGATCGGAAGGCAACAACCTAGCCATTGTTCCACATGGCAGCTGTGGAGACAGTCACGCCAGACACTAATACACATCATATCTGTCATAGCTGGGCACTTCTCACAGAGTTAACACTAATGTGATATAAAAATTCGATGGCTATATAATTGTGTCCTCTTAGTAGTTACTCTGCACCAGCCAGGCATGGCTCATATTTAAAGATTTGTGCCAACAGACTGATTATTAAATCTGGAAACAGAGGAACAGAAGATTAAAAATACACCTTTGTCTGCAGAAACATTATGTCCCAGCAGATGTCAAGTAGGCACATGTGACTTTTGAACCTGCCCTTTGATACTGCACATCTGGTGAGGAGGGAACCAGGAGGCTGGCTCAGCAAAGAAACATGGGAAAAACATAATTTAGGCATGGAGCATTTATGAAAGGGGGGTATGCTTATCAGACCTCCATTTCAGAAACAGAATTGCCCCATCATTGTATGTTAATACAAATATTATAAAAAGCTCAGGCTGTCCCTGCACTTACCAGAGGGCCATTTAGTCAAAATTACAATCTTACATTGAAGCAAAAACTGGTTAAGAGTATGAATCTCATAACATCTCTGATGGCCTCAATTGGGGTATCTATCTTTATGGTCGTATTTTACAGGAATCTCCAACATGAAGTTATTTCATCTACATTTGGAATGATTGAATACAATGAGGCAACATAAAATATGGCAAGCAGGGCATTCTGTGTTATATGCTCTACCTCTTGAATCTTGTCAATGAAGTGTTTCATCCTGTATGAAACATTGTGTCATTCAACTGAGGTTTTAGCCGTGAACTTAATATAGCTAGAGTTGGGTCTTGGGAAATGTATCCACAACCAGAGATGATTAGTCTGCCCCGATTTTCTGGTTTGCCCATCTTTCGATGGTTCTATAGCATATGTTATAAGTGTTCAAAACTGCTTGCCATAGACTTGATTTGCTCAATAGATTTTTGAGGAGGCTTGGGCAAAGTAAGAGACCATGAAGGGCATATGTGTCGAAAGGAAGCAGTGCATGTACACACAAAAGGGGACAAATGTACTGTAGAGAGGAGGGTCAAGCTGGAGAGCTCTTTGGGCGAGTGTGTCAAGAGGAGGCAGGAAATCTGCAGACTGGACAGCCCAGAAATATTCAGGCAAGGGCAAGCTGGGACCCATGGAGGGCACAGGTGTCGCAAAAAGACAAAACAGTACCCGGCAACCAAAAGGTGTACACGTGGTTAAAACATATGTCTTTGCATAGCTTTTGGAAATCCTACCAACTTGTGTAAAAGTGTAAATATTGGGCTACAAATCAAATTCACCTTGTTCTAGAAAGGCAGCCTCCCCCGCTCAATATCCATTTTGTAGTGCAAATAGCTGTTGGCGGTTGAGGCAGTACCTTCCTGGTTCTAGGAGACCCCCTGATTTGCAAGGAGCTTGAGTATTGAATAGCACCTAGTAAGGGCCAGGAGACGAGATTTCAGTGTTACTGTACAGCCCACCCTATCCCCCTGCCTCAACCCCTCTTTGTGAGGTTGCTTTTCACCTTCCTGGAGCTGCAGCACCTCTCTAGGCCTAAAAGATGGTGCAATCAACTTCACAGGGCATTAGAAGGAACCCAGAACCCACCTTTCACCTTTTCTACTCCTCATTTCCTCATGAGGAACCCCTGACAGTTCTAGAAAAGATGCAAAATGAAGATTGGTGGATGAAGGCAGGGGAGGATTGGATTTCAGTTTGGCCTGTGGCTGTGTGCTATCTCAACAAGTTGTTTCTCTGAACTGAAGTTCTTGCCTCACTTAACCTTTAGCACCTAACACATGGTAATGAGTGGATTTTGCAGACTGCACCCTTCTCACATCTGCCAATTCCCAGATCCTTGTTGGGTAAAATGTATCTTAGAGAGAGAGAAAGGCAGAAAGAGGGAATGAAGGAGAGGAAGAGAAAAGGAGGGCAGGGGTAGGGTCTGACGGTGGCAATGTAAGAAAGCAAAATGGGACATGTCTGCAAGAGTTAGTGGTAGGAGCAAGAGAGGACACCCGGTTGTAAGGCCTTTTCTACACGTTTCTATAACTTCGAATGATGTTTCAATAACTTTCGTGCCTTTTTGCAAGCCTATGTTATGTTCGGCTATATGCAGTTTCAGGTTTGTCTGCGCATCAAGGTCACCGACTACTACAGCATCCTCGATGGATCATTTTTCAGGTGCTCGAAGATGCATAATCATCACAGCCAATATCCTTGTTTAATAACTGTCGAATTGTTGTTGAAGTTGCTAAATTAAGACAAAAACCCTCCATGTTGAGTCTTTTAACTCGACAACCCTCTCAGAGATCACTTGCTCATGTAAGAAATTACTTAAGGTTCAAATACATTTTTAGATGATAACACCTCTCACAAAATAAATAAAATGCTTGATAACTCATGCAATCCTATTCTGTGAGTTGCCTTAAAACATGTGCAATAAACACTTTATTTTGCAGTCCGATTGTATTTCAAAAACAAAATAAAGTTGCCCTTGCTCAAGTACAGCTGAGTGCAGTATGGTAGTCCCTCCCACAGAAATTGGGTTCTGCTAGGACTAAAAGACATCATAATCGCATGTATATTTGAAGCGAGACTGGTAGAAATAATGGTAGAACTAGGTTTGTTAATAGGGAAGCAATTAGGAAGTGACATCAATGAACAATTTATTACATGGATATACACAATGTCAATGTAGCCGGAAAAGCATAATCATGCTATATTAAAATATCTTGCATGTATACTACTGCAAAAAATGAATCCCTTAATTACAAAAATGAAATGGTTTTACATACCTTTTACATATCATTGGCATGAAGCAATTGCTGCACTTCATATTAACGCTATAATTGACCTGGCATCATTAAATCGATGTACTTGTTTATTTACTGAATTACTGATGAAAATCAAAAAAGGACTGTTACTATACTTTCTAGCGGCTCCATGTTAGGATTGTATGGTTGTCATATCAAACAAAGGCACATTAAAGGTAGGACTACTAATAGGTTTTAGATGAAGTCATATTGGCATGGTACATTAACGTTAAAATGGAAAAAATGCAATACTTAAATTAAAAGAATATTGCTTTAAACATATATTTTATTTACTTGTATTGTTTTGTAAATTGCTTATGAAATTGATATTAGTTAAATCTTTTAAAGTGGTCTCTGTAAGATATTTTGCGTGACTAATTTGTGCAGACGCTTTAAATGACTTATCATATCATAATTTAGTCTGAGGGTAGCACGCCTAACATATTTCCGACAGCACCACCTTGAAATGGCTTAGTACAGTTCTGTTAATGGTGTTCCTTTGGGTGTAACACAAGCGACTACAGCCAAAGGTTGATCCTGATGGAAATGTTTTTAGACATCAACACTCTACATGGCGTATAGCATATTGTTATGAAATTAAGCAGATTTATTGAGCCTCATATTTATTGATATTAATCTCTGTAATTAGGGATTTTGGTAGTGTGTCCACTTTAGCAAATTAGTAAGAAACATTGGTAAATACAATTGAACGTTGCATGATAGTACATTTTCATTAGTAGTGCAACTCTAGATAATTTAAACACAGCTTTCCCAAGAGACCCTCTGCTTTCTCAGTTCATGTTCTTTATTGAGCCTTTCCTACATGGTCTGCAAGATAATTATTAGTTTCGCCTCTCAATGTTATAAGTTGAATTCTCGATCACAGCCTCTTTCATTGCTGTCCATTCTCTCCATTTCAGTTTCTTCACTTTTTCATCCCTGTGTTGTTTCATCTATTACCGGTATAATGAATATCGGCTAATCCTTAATTTGGATACTCCCCAATGTGATCATTTTAACAATTCATTCTTCCGACAGTATTCTGCATCCAAATACATAAAAGAAAGTTTTGAAAGCCAGGCTTGTTTCACGGTCTTAGCCTTCCCATGCTCAGAGTCATACAGTCTCTCAATGGAACTGAAAGGATTGGGCTTCAGTTGTGCTGATTAGTCTGATATATTTTGTGCCCAAGTTTGAAAAACGCATAATCCTCTGCAGGTGCCAGCAGTTACGCCCTTCTTGTCACAAAAATAAGGCATGTTATTTTTTGTGTGTAAAGATCATGGAAACTCCAGACACTTGCTGCAAAAGACCATGCACAATAACATGCACAGCCATCCAATACAGTGCACTAGTTCGAAAGGATTTTGCACACTCACATGGACATGTAAATCCCAGCGGGATCATGCACCCGTGCGTGCACATCCACGCAACCCAAAAACAAACACCATACATGACAAAGCGGGCCTTCATGTCACATCCATCCGGGCCTGGGGTGCTTCAGGGGTGAGTCCAAAGACATTGATCATTGATCCTGCTACAGTCATTGCCAGAACTTGGGTGTCAGCAGCCTTTTTCCCAAAATACCTCCTGTCCTTGTCTACTCTCTCCTTTGCCTCTCAATTCCCTCATCAACGCCCCACAATGGGTGAGCCCTCTTCCTCTCCACTCTTAGTTCTTTTTCTTTTCTTTAAAAAACTTTTATTTAACATACTGTGGCTAAAGAAAAGAAAATTTATGACAGACAGTTCAGACACTTCTGGCAACAAAGTACTATGCAAAACGAATGTGGTAAAATAATAAAACAAGACCCAGCTTCCATCACTCCCCCCCAACCCCCTGCACCCAATGTCAACCCATTCACCCCCCTCCCCAAAAGATCAGGGGGTCTTACAGTGATGAAAAGTTCCACAACAAGGGGGGCTTGGTAACAATCACCGGATATAGACATATTTGGCATAGCGTCCTTCACACAGCACACTAATTTTGTCAACAACCAAAATGTCCCAAATCTTAACCCATTACATCTGGACCACCACATCTGGACCGGGCCATCAACAGATTTCAATTTTCAAGCGATGGTCAGATTCGCTGCCAAGAGAAAATGCCCAATGAGTGGTCATTGGGCCAGTAAGGGGGAACAGTCCAGCACCCATATCACCCAGGATTACCACCCGTGGGTCCACAGGCAGTGACAGTGCAGTAATATCCTTTATTTTAGAGAGCACCTCCTTCCAAAAAAGGCCTACCTTTGGACAAGACCACACCATATGAAGAAGAGAACTCGCAGTGTCACAACCCTGCCAAAAAGCAGCAGAATAATCTCCAACAATGTGGTGCAACCTTTCCGGAGTGAGATACCACCTGTAACAAAATGTATAGGAACATTCCCTGTCTGTGACACATCTGGAAGACTTAAGCATCCTGCCCCATATTCTCAGTCCTTCCTCATCCTCAATGCGCCCACCCAGGTCAACTTCCCATTAAGCCATATACGATAGGCGCACAACAGGGTCCCCTCTGTCCAATAATTTGTATAGCTTTGAGATCTGACCTCGTGACAAACCCTCCTGTAATGATAACTCAAGGGCGGACAGTGGCCTATTAGCCCCCTTCTTTGTGAGTGGGTGAGAAGCCCAATGCCGCAGCTGTGCATAGGGGAAGCATTTAGTTTCCCGCAGAGTAAAGGCGCATTTACATTCATCAAACGTTATTGGGCGACTATCTTTGTAAAGCTGATGTAGGCTAGACAAGCCACCCGCTACCCCCTTCCCAAAGCCCACCTCGTCGTGGCTGGGCTGAAAACCTTAATTGTCCCATATGGGTGTAAGAGGCCTTATTCCCACTGACACACTCCATCTGTGGAGAGCCCTCCCCATATAGTACAGTGTACATTTGGTTGTTGCTAGCAGAGAGAATCCCCACTCCTGGCCCAGATATCTCTTATCCATATAAGGTAGCTGAGTCAGGCTGACCACCAACTGGGCTTGCTCAATTAGTTTCCACTTTGGTTGCAAACTGGATGAGAACATGAGAAAGCTGTGCGGCTAGGTTATAGCAGAAGACATTGGGTACCCCCAGGTGACCCACGCCCACTGGCCTCAACAGCACTTTCCTAGATATCCTGGCATGCTTGCTCCCCCAGATAAACTTGAAGATCTTCCCCTGGAAATTAGCCCGAAAGACCTCTGAGATCCCCCTAGAGATCCATCCCCCCAGATAGGGGATAGACTCCATTGTATTGGGAAAGAGCTCCAATCACGCATCCAGCCTGTGCGATTTGTCAGTTTACCTTCAACCCAGAGCCCCGGCCAAAACCACCCAACTGCAGCAGCACCTCGGCTAGAGAGGAACGGGAATTACCCAGGGTGAGCAAGACATCATCCGTGTAAAGGGGCACCTTATAGTCCGTCTCCCCAACCCAGATGCCCTCTATTGCCCAATTAGCTCTAATTCGTCTCGTAAGCGGCTCCATACAAAAGGCAAAAATCAACAGAGATAGAGGGCAGTCCAGCCTCATGCCCCTGGTAATTGACAGTCTGAACGACAATGCCCCGTTAACCGTAAGGCATGTAAATTGGTGTTGGTAGATAGCCATTACGCAGCTGATAAACCCCGGCCCAAAACCCATACCGCACCAAAACCTTACGAAGATACCCCCAATCCACCCTGTCAAAGGCCTCAAGGGCATCCAGTACAATAATGCCCAAATCTATGCCCGAGCGCCTCTCCACTTCCAATAGGCTCAGAACTCGCTGTACATTATCACGGGTGCTTCGGCCCACAATGAAACCCGTCTGATTAGTGTCTATGAGACCGGGAAGGACCTCCATCATAAGACGGACAAAACTGTTGGAGAAAAGCTTGGAGTCCACGATAGTGAGGGTAATGGGACGATATGAGTCACACAGTAGCAGATCCTTACCTGGCTTGGGAATCAGGACAGTCGTAGAGACCCCCATCGAAGGAGCTACCTTTCCAGAGGACATAAAGGAATTAAAGAGATCTGCACGGGGGGAACCCGGAGTTTGCGAAATGTCTTGTAAAAGGGAGCCGTGAATCAGTCTGGACCCGGAGCCGCCTTCTTCAGGGTCTTGATTGCCCATTCCACTTACCCCGGCAAGATTGCCACCTCCAGGGATTCCCTATCCTCACAAGATAGACTGGGCCGATGCACACCACCAAAATACTGGGCCTGGGCATCTGTCAGGGGGGCTCACCTCTGAACACCGATTTAAAATGGGCCTAAATAATCCCCAATTTATCTGCCTCCTCCCGCTGCACCAACCCTTGCTCATCACGTAAGGCTAAGAGAGAATTCCGGTTTTGGAGCTTGCGCAGCTTGGCCACTAGAAGGCGATTGGCTCGATTCCCATTAGCGTAATACTGCTTGGTTTTTGGCTGCCGTCCAGCCCTAACCCATCTGGTCTGTATCCCGTCTCAGACGAACTGCCTGACGTTGAGGAACGCTCTGGAAGCCATATGAAGAACAAGCGCACATTCGGAAGAAATCTGAACGCCCACGGTGCTTGGGAAGCAGAGTTTGAGGTGCAGGAAACAACCTGCGGTGAGGGACAGCGAGACGGTGAAGCGGGAAAGAACGAGGCCGCAGGAGCCAGAATCACATGGAGGCTGGGTGCTTGCGGGCCTCCTGCGCTGTACAGTGAGAGTGCTGGGGCCAGTGCCTGTGAGATCTGTGGTCAGGTAGTGCTGGCTGCACACATCACGCTTGCCAGCAACATATAAGAAGCCCAAAGAGGCTCCCCAAAGTAGCCAGAAGCGAGCGGCTGTTGCTGCCATTAGGAGACTGTTGTGACGGGACTTACCCTGGGGGAAAATAGATGCCGATCTGTGAGCTGTAGGTAACAATTCAGTGGGAAAGAGGTAGAGCTCTAGGGGGCAACCAGACAAGTCGCATTCGTTCCACCTGCGGTACGGCATCCACCCAGATGCAATACCACAGATCTCCTGCAGGAGTGGGTACCCAGTGCTGGCACCCCACAATACAGAGTGGAGGGGGGCATAGGTGACTCGACCTGTGGCTCCTGGGATCCAGGGCCTACCAAGGGAGTGAGGAGATGGGGGGTCGCATGTTGTATGGACTCTGCAGACGCGGTGGAAGGGAGGAATAAGGAAAGGCGAGCTGGAAGAATATAACCTGAGGAAGGGAACTGACCTCCATTGCGTAACCAGTGGTTACTACTAACGGCTCAATCAAGGACGGCACTTTTGAACAACTACTTGGCTGGAGGCAATGCAGGGCACAGTCCATACCGCTGACTAGGGAATACCAGTGGGACCAGTAATAAGGTCCAGGAATCAGTCATACCTTACATCGAACCCAGCAAGACCTTTTGGGGTGCTGAGAGCCTCCTGCCCACAATTATCCGGCTGGGGTGGGGTGGCGGAGTCACTCACTGGAAGCTTGGAGCCGAGAGAACAGTGCCATATCCTAGCACACTGGCCTGCTTGGGGCCCACAGGCTGCACCATGTAAAAAAACAGAAATCAAACAAGCAGCAATCTAAACTGCATTTTGAAGCCACAGTACTGCCCAGATCTTCCAGAGGCGAGGAGGGACCCAGGAGGGATCCTCACAGGCTTAGATATCGTGCACTGCGAAATTAAAGTGATGCTTGCCAAGGTACAAGCGAGTATCCAATCGTTGTACAGCAAAACGGACACCTTGCCATTTAAGGTAGACCCCATGCAAGTCCGCCTGGATAGGCATGGTGAACGGTTGGATGAGGCAGAGGGCAGAATATCCATGGTTGAAGATGGGACTAACGCTGCAGTAAGGGACCTAGCAGTACTCAGGTGAATGATGGACAAACAAGGCTATCTTCAATCCCGGTCCCGACAAAACAACCTGAGGATAGTAGGAGTACTGCAGGTAGCGGACCAGCGCAACATGGAGATAATGGTGGATAACTTGCTGAAGGAGGTCCTGGCCGATGAACATTTTTCACCAGTGTTTATTGTGGAGGGAGCCCACTGTATACCTAGTGGCAGGAGACCTGTACCGGGGTAACCTGCTTGCCCGCTGATAGCTCGACTGTTGAACTATCGTGACAGAGACGTGGCACTCCGAAGGGCCAGAGAAAAGGGCTCCCTGAGATAACAAGACGCGCAGATCCAACTTTTCGGTCAAGGCACAAATATCCAAGTAGACATTTATTGATGTGAAAAGAAGACTAAGGGAGAGAGTCATTAAATATGTGATGCTGTTCTCATCTAAACTCAAAATTGAACATGGAGGAAGGGTGCAGTGTTTCCACACTCTGGAAGAGGCAAGCTCCTTCCTAGAGGCTCTGCCAAGGGCCCCATGCGAAAGAGGCAACAATGAATGAAAGGAAGTCTCTCCAGAGGGTCCATGTGGGCATTAGAGAAAGAAACATAGTAGCCTTTGATATCTAATGGCAACTGAGACTTTATTCATGGACTGGGTTGCCGGGATGACTGGGTCCTGTTAAGCCCCCGAAGAGTGAGCACATGTGTGTTATTAGGGGGGGGACTGGCAGATTGGGGTTGCTGGTGGGGGTCAGAGGAGGGTACAGTTGGGGCTTTAAGTTGGACTGTGCAGGGGGGTCTCAAGCCAAGTCTCCTCTTTGAGCATTGAATGGTTGAAATGCTACTATCTAGGTGGCTAACTTTCAATCTGGGAGGAGGGGGGGAACAGGAGGGTCAGGGAGACTGGAGTGGGTGGGGAGGGGGGTTTACTGTAGAGGTTAGGGGTTCAGTTGTACAAAGGAACTGGAGACTAATGTGCTTCAATGGATTGTGAAGTATCACATTGGTGTGCACACTGCAAAAGGAGCAATACATAGTTGAAATGTTGATGTGGGCATGCAATGACTGGGTCACTTAGAAATATCACAAGGAATGTGAGGGGCCTGAACTGTCCATCCAAGGGGTGTAAGGTACTATTATATATGCAAAGACACCAAGTGGGAATAGCATTTCTACAACAGACGCACTTGACATTGGACACAGAATCGAATGCTGGGGATGCCACTGTTACTTCTCTTCATACTCCTCATACTCTAGAGGGGTGTGTATTCCCATCCATAATTGTGCATTCTCATCCATAATTCTGATGGGTTCCGTCTAGCTACAAATGGTCAAGGATCAAGAGGGAAGGGGTCTGGTGGTGTAAGGAATTATACAGGGCCGACTGTACACTCTGATCAACTATTACAGTCCAAACCAAGACACAGAAGCATTAGAGTGGATTGACCACCAACTGGGGAAGTTGTCACCCGGGGAGATAATCTGGGCTGGAGATTTTAATGCAGTCATGGAGCAGGGCCAGGATCTTGTGGAGGAACTCACCGCCCGACACCCAAGGCGACTGGTAAACTTCAAGGCAAGTGCTCAATAGGGGAACTCTCCAATGTCTGGAGAACTAGACACCATGGGGCATTGGAGTACACATACCACTCCTCTGTACACAACTCAGCATCCCACCTAGATTACTTCCTGGTCTCCGACACATTAATGTGTTAAGCGACTGAAGCAACTATCCTCGCGCATACATTGTCGGACCATGCCCCAGTACTATTGGCTATTGAACAGACAGATCGGGGTTGGGCAGAGCGCCCTGGGTATTTAAAGGTGAGGGGTTGATGGATGTGGTGTTCCGGTAATAGACAAGTTCTTTGAAATTAATGCTGGATCGGTAGAGTCACCTGGGAGAGTTTTAAATGTGTAATAGGGGGGAGTGTATCTCAAAAGAATCTGGGGTATTAAAGCAAATAAGAAGGGAAATGGTAAATGCTGAGGCCCATACACAGAGGCTACCAATGGGAACACCAACACCAGCACCCTCGGAACAAGCAGAGATTAGGAAGCACCTGCAGTTGTTTAGCGAACTAGCTGAGAGAGGTAAAATTCCTTTGGGGGAAAAGCTGCAGTGCGACAATAGCGGGAGGAACAGAGGCTAGGTAGGCTACTGTTTAGAGCTGCCAAATTGGATAATTCCAGGGATTGAGTGCTGTCAATAGTAGACACACAAGGAACAGAAAGGTTTGCAGACCTAGAGTTAGCTCGAGAATTCTGCCAATTATATCGATCATACTCCTCTCTCAGGTCCAGGTCTCTCAAAGCGCAGTCAGGGAGTATCTGGAACAGTTGGCTATGTATTGGTACACAGATGGGGAACGGGAGTGGCTGAGTTGTCCACTGTCTCTGGAGGAGGTGAGAGGGGCTATCCGATCTCTCCCATCTGGGAAATCTCCCAGACCAGATGGGTTCACAGCGGAATTTTACAAGCAATATGCAGGGAAACTTGCCCCCTATCTGCTGCAAATGTTCCATCACAGCTTGAGGGAGGGCCGAGAGAGGGGACTGGTGGTGGTACTGCTCAAATCGGATAAGGATCTGAATGATTGCTCCTCTTACTCTGACCCATATCCTTCAACTTCGACAATAAAATCCTAGCCAAAATACTAGCATCCAGATTGTCCCCACTGATGCAGAGAATGGTAAAGGCAGACCAGTCTGGGTTTATTCCTTGTCGCTCCACTTCCCATGGCCTTCGCAGGATGTTTGGGTTGATGTTCGCGGTTGAGCAGGACAAATCAATAATAGCAGCACTCTTAGATGCCACAAAGTCATTTGATTCGGTGGAATGGCCTTCCTGTTTGCGGTACTACGTAAGATGGGGCTGGGGGAGCAGTTCAGCTCATTGGTGCCGTTACTGTACACACTGCCTAAAGCTAAGATTAAGATGAATGGTCAGCTCACTCCAGATACAATGCTGGAAAGAGTAAGACAGCAAGGTGCCCCCTGTCACTGTTCATTTTTGCACTGGCGATAGAGCCGCTGGCAGAGGCAATCAGGAAGAGACATCTACACAGAGGGGTTCAGTTGTGTAGATGACAGGGTGCTTTTCATATCTGATCCCAGGCACAATCTCGACCCGATTATGCGTGATGTACTGATGTTTGGTGACTTTTCGGGACTCAAAATCAATCCTAAGTCAGTTCTCTTCCCAATGACATACAGTGTGGAACAGGCGGGTGGTGGTTTCAGTTCACATCGACGACACTCGATACTTAGGGATTACCATAGCCCGCAACCCAACTGTTTTACATAAATATACCCATGTTGACCAGGGCAAAACCGTTGCGATAGACAAGTGGATGAACTTACCTCTCAATCTCTATGGGAGGGCTTCCCTGGTCAAAATGGTGCTACCACCCAGGTTTCTATACGTGTTCCTGAATGTCCCGCTGGCAGTATCTGGAGAATACATCCTAGACCTAAGGTCTGCGACACTGCGGTTCATCTGGGCTGGGAAACAATCTAGAGTATCGTGGGCCAAGCTGGTGGCACCGCTGCATGGTGGGGCTGGCACTACCAGATTTTGAGACCTACTATAACGTGGCTCAGGCAGGGTTCCTCCTATACTGCTTTGGGGACTGGAGGGACAGAGAACATGTAGAGGTGGAAAGAGCACTAGCATCACCGTTTCTCCTATGGTCCATCATCTTGACAGCACCGAATAGGGTATCCAGAGTAAATAATATGGTGGAAGTGACCTGTAGGGAATGGGCCCGAATTGAACACAAATCCAGTGATCATCTATTCCCCAAAATTATCGGTCATTTATATCCACGGGATTCCCCTCACTATTGAGAAATGCTAGGACACCTTTATGATGTGTAACAAAAGGGATAGCCCTGTTAATGTGGAAGGAAATAGAGCTCAAAATAGATTGAAGAACAAAGGGGTAGGGGGGCTCCAATCACATATCAAACTGGTTGACACTACCATTCAGTTTGGGTGTCTACTGTGCTGTATCAGTATAATTTTATCCACAAGCTTGATGAGTAAGCTAGGTATTCCATAGTCAAATAGTTTAATATGGATTTTAGATCATGCACGTATCTCGAGACAACAATTTTATGCTCAAAGAAGCTGCTTTATTTAGCAGATCATTCCCTATAGCTGGGCAGACATCTCTCATATTCATGACTCAACAAATGAACAGAATGTATATAACATTACAGTACTTCATCACAAATCCAACGTCTACATCAATGGCGTGTTAGTACTGTTTGTGTGGTAAATATGACGTATTAGACCATTTTATTAGACCAGATGAGCACATGGACTCAAATCCTGAACTTCCCTTCCCCATAGCCACTCAGTCAGTGGGCAAAGTGACTTTTGCTTTACCAAAGTTGTTGATGCCAAATACTAATACAGGGAGAGTGACATGTTGCGAATGAGATAGACGGCAAGGATCTAGCTACAGCCATAATGCATTCCTGGAGTTTAAAGAAGTGAACCCGGGACAGCACATCGGCAGGCCTTTCCTGGTTCAGGGTAGCACAAGATCTGGCCTGGTGAGTTCTGTCAAGTTCAATGTCATAATCTTCAGGCAGTTCAAGAATGGAGCGAAATAGAGGGCGCTAGAGCGCGACCAAGATGGCGGCTTTTGTGTGAACTCTGGAGCGCACCAAATAAATCCTTAAAAATAATGCGTCCAGGGGGCCATCAGACCCCCCCCCCCCAGAGACAGGGCTGACTTCCCTGAACGAGGCGCATTGACCTGTTGCCCAGCAGCGGCGGTGGAATCTCTTGCGACCGTCTGGCTAACTCGAGGCCTGTGAGGAGCGGGGCCCGCCGGAGCGGATCTCCGCGGTGGCATCCAGGGAGCGGCGGCGCGACAGAGTGGTGCGCGGGTGCTGCCCGTGCCACGAGAGGCGGCACCCAGACTCCTGGCCGCGAGGACCTGCAGCGTCCCTGGGCTCCCTGTGGGAGTCGCGGCTGCCGCGCGGCCACCCAGAAGCACCGCACGCGGGACCGGGGGCGGACCCGGCGGCAAGCGGCCCCCTGCATTCAGGAAGCCCCATGGGGCAATCCAGCTGGCGGAGCTTTGGCGCGGCACGCCGAACAGCAGACCTTGGAGCACACCGATCGAGAACCCGCCCTGGAGCCTTCTTCCGACCCCCAGACTCACCCAGCAGCATGGGGGCCCAAACATCGTGGTGTTGAGGCGGTGGTGGCAGCTGCCACTTCAGGTGAGCCAGCCCTCCCCCCAACAAACTCCAAAAGAGGGCACAAGAGCTACGGGCACGGGGCAGACCATAACACCACAGCCTGGGTCCACCATCAGGGGGTTCCCCCCACCCCACCCTGGTCACATAGGCCCCACAGCGGGGGAAATCAACGGGGTGAACATTAGGCCCACCTGATGTTTAGTGGACTCACCAGCCCGGGGGTCACAACCATATGCCAGGCGACCGACACCCAGCAAACCCCCACCGGAACGAGGCACAAGGCAGCTACCAACGGAAACCCCCCTCCGACCTCAGAACACCACAAGGTGGCAAGTTCCCGCTGAACAACGAAGGGCCCCCCCCACTATAACTGCCCCTATCGGGGACATCCCACTCGGCTAGAGAATCTCTGCGAACCCACAAACTGCGACTACCACCAGTCACCATCTAGAGGTGAAAGAAATAAGGGGGCAACTCACAGACAGTGCACCACACTCATTCTGGGAACAACAAAGCCGCCAAGATGGGGAAATCCGATAAATCACAAAGGAAGCTGACATTCGAGCCAGGAGCCATAGTCAAAACCCCAAAAGCGAGAGATCGACTGGAGAGCCCAGAGGGGTCCGTGCCTCAAGACGACGACCCAGCTAAAACTTGACATCAGAGAGATCCTCCTTGAATTAAAGGCCGGCATTGGCAATATCGACAGTTAACTTGATTCCCCATCTACAAAAGTTGACCAGCTACAACATTGCTTAGATAAGCATGGAGATAGACTAGACACCGCAGAACAACGAATCTCCGGCATCGAAGATAACGCGGCCTCCATGGCCACCAAGGTGACAATATTGGTAACCCATATGAAAGCCGTCATGGCTAAAAACGAGGACCTCGAAGGGCGATCCTGCCAGAATAACATTGGGATCCTAGGGGTAAGAGAGCAACAAAACACGAGGAAAATGGAAGACTTTGTGGAGACCTTATGTAAAGAGTTATTTGGAAGCCCCGCGCTCTCCAACATATTTGTAGTGGAAATAGCCCACAGGGTCCCGACCAGCCGACCAATCCCCGGGACAACTCCTCGCCCAATAATAGCTGAACTACTCAACTTCAAGGACGGGGATCTGATCCTCCGCCTTGCAAGGGAGAATGGGAATCTACATCACGGCCGAGACGACATCCAGTTCTTCCCCGACTTCTCCCTGTCAGTCCAAGCGCTACGCAGAACTTTCACCGGAGAGAAGCGTCGGCTGCAGGACAACAAACTGCTATATTCCATGCTATATCCTGCCAAGTTGCGAATCCAACATGATGGCAAATCTCAATTCTTTAACAGACAGAAGAGGCGCATTTATTCCTCGACAAGCTGGGATGCAAACAAGCCATCGGCAATCCGAGACCCCAAAGAAGAGACCGGGCTGAAAGAGATCAGCCATGATACCCACTCTTGCTCATCTCTAGGCCACCTGACGTCAACCAAAAGAACCCCTGGACTTCACAACTATGTTGAATTTCAAGGTGCGCCCAACTTTGGAAGTTCCCTAGCGCCCCAAGTGCAGCTCAGTTATGTTTTGGAAAATTGGGTGGGGAAATTTGATGGGCAAGTTGGGGGTTGCCCGTGACTGGGAGGGAATCTGTTTAATGTTATGGAAGTGTGCCTACCTGGGGTCCGCACCCCCCCCGCCTGCACCCAGGATCACCCAGTGGATGCACTGAAACTAGACCTCGACCAGGAAAGCAGATATCTGGGCACAACACCACAGCAATCTGCCCCCACACAATCAACCATCACCTTCCCCCAAAGGTAACCAAACAGCTTACCACCAACAACATTCAAGTTAGCTACCTGGAACATTAAAGGGGGCAATAATCCGATCAAAACGAGAAAGATGACAGTACCTCCGGAGGCACAAAGTGGACATTGCTCTGATTCAGGAAACCCACCTCCTCCCCGGAACAGAGAACCGTTGGGCCCGAGACTGGGGCTGTCATAGATACTTCGCCTCATACTCCTCATACGCTCGAGGGGTGGCAATCCTAATACACAGATCCCTAAAATTGAAACTACTCTCAGTCAGAAATGACGAGGAAGGAAGGACGCTCCTGATACATGCGATCCTGGAAAACACAGAATTCATCATTATAAACTCATACGGGCCAAACACAGACGGATACAACAACTTCGACTGGGTAATGACGCACCTGGGAGAAGCGAGGTCCGCAACAATCATATGGGCAGGTGACATGAATACTGCAATAAACCCTCACTGTCACAGGTCCCACTTGCCGTCCACAACCGTCCCTAAAGCAGCCCTCCAGGTGCTCGAAATCTGCAAAGCATTCGACTTGGTAGACATCTGGAGACACCAACACGGCGAGACCCGAGAATAGTCCTTCCACTCCTGGGTCCACAAGACCAGCTCCCGCCTTGACTATATAATGGTCTCCGCACACAGCCAAGTCCAATGGTTAGACAGCCAAATTCTGCCCAGATCTATGTCAGACCACTCGGCAGTCACAGTCGTATGTGCCCCACCAGACCCATCAGAGGGGAGAAGACACTGGAGATTCAAACCCGTATCCCTACAGGACCAGGTGTTCGCCGACGAACTCCGCACAGAGATTATCTCCTTCCTCGAACTCAACCAGGGCTCGGTGACATCCGCCGGTACCCTGTGGGAATCCCTAAAATGTTACGTCCGAGGATTTGCTTAAAGGGATAGTCCAGTAAAAAAAAATATTTTAAAAATAGATAGGCAACATTGAAAAAATAATACTAGCACTTTTTTTTTAAACTTCCTATGTAAAATTTTGAGCTATTCAAGCTCAAAGTTCGCAAAAGCAAGCACATGGGCGCATCCATTTTGTGAAATGGATGCCCGCCTGTGCTGGCTTTTGCTTTTGCGGCACTAATGAAGGAAAAGCCAGCCAGCTGTAGTAAACAAAAGCTACCGCTGGGTGGCTTTTCCTTCATTGGTGCTGTACGCGGAGGACTGGGACCGGAGACCAGAGCAGGAAAGCTGCAGCTGAATCTCGGTAAGTGCTATTTATTTAAAAAAAAAAAATAAGCACTAGCTGCAGGTTTTTTTCTAAGTTTTCCGGGCTGGAGGAGCACGGAAAACTTAGAAATAAAACCGCAGCTTTAAAAACGTTGTATTTATGTTTGCGGTCGCTTTAGAAGCGACCGCCAACATAAATACAACGTTGTGTTTGAAAACGCTGCGGTTTTTCTTTCCAAGTTTCTCAGGCTCCTCCGGCTCGGAGGAGCCTGAGAAACTCGGAAAGAAAAACCGCAGCGTTTTCAAACACAACCACGTTGTGTTTCTGACTAAATCTGCTTTCTCATTTGGGGCGAAACACTGCAGCATTTAGCATTTCCCACTTGGGGCTCTCGGGCCCCCCGTGGGGAGCCCGAGAGCCCCAAATGGGAAATCAGATTTAGGCAGAAACACTGCAGCATTTAGCATTTCCCATTTGGGGCTCTCGGGCCCCCCATGGGGAGCCCGAGAGCCCAAAATGGGAAATCAGCTGTAGGCAGAAACACTGCGGCATGTAAACACAACCGTGTTGCGTTTCTGCCTGCCTTGGCTTTCAACGTTTTTAAAGCTGCGGTTTTATTTCTAAGTTTTCCGGGCTCCTCCAGCCAGGAAAACTTAGAAAAAAAAACGCAGCTACTGCTTATTTAAAAAAAAAAATAAATAGCACTTATCGAGATTCAGCTGCAGCTTTCCTGCTCTGGTCTCCGGTCCCCGTCCTCCGCGTACAGCACCAATGAAGGAAAATCCACCCAGCGGTAGCTTTTGTTTACTACAGCTGGCTGGCTTTTCCTTCATTAGTGCCGCAAAAGCAAAAGCCAGCACAGGCGGGCATCCATTTCACAAAATGGATGCGCCCATGTGCTTGCTTTTGCAAATTTTGAGCTTGAATAGCTCAAAATTTTACATAGGACGTTTTAAAAAAAAAGTGCTAGTATTATTTTTTTTAATGTTGCCTATCTATTTTTAAAATAAAATATTTTACTAGACTATCCCTTTAACCAAAGAACAGGGTATTCTCAAACTCTTAAGACGCGAGCTGGCCCTTAGCGAGACCCGACTAAAGGAGCTCGAGCACTTGCAGACCACAGCACCGGAACCGCACGTGCTAGCATCACTGAAGGAAGAGCTAGATAAGTTCAGAGCGACAGCGGACCGTGAACTAAAATGTCTATCAAATGGCCATCGCATCCGCCAATATGGAGAAGGGCAGAAACCGGGTGCCATCCTCGCGAGATTGATAGCAGCAGACTGGAAACCAACACAGAGAGCAAATCAGAAACCCTCAGGGCACCCTAGAACATACAGACAAGGAAATAGCCGAAATATTCCATGCCTTCTATCAAAACTTATAGAAGGCCAACTTCACCACCACTCAAGAGGAGCTAAAGCAATACCTGACAGATATAGAACTGTACTGGGTGGACGCCATGCTGAGAGAACCCCTAAACCTACCCATCACACTAGAGGAAATCCTCCAGGCCATGAAAGACCTACCAAGCACCAAAGCACCTGGCCCCGACGGGCTAATCAGTGAGTTCTATAAATCATTTGCACCAATCCTCACCCCACTCCTGCTGCAGGTTTTTGAGGAGGCACTCGAGACCCCGACTCTCCGCGAGGCGAATGTGATCCTAATACACAAAGCCAATAAACCCCCCGAAGAGTGCGACTCGTACAGACCATTCTCATTGATCAACCTTGACAATAAAATATTGGCCAAGAGCCTGGCCTCCAGACTCATTCCCCTGATGCTCGCAGACCAGGCCGGATTTGTACCAGGCCGCAATAAAACATTTGGCATCAGGCGCATGTTTGGTGTAATGGAAGCACTAGATCCCTCGCAACAAGCGGTAGCAGTCCTCCTAGACGCTGAAAAGGCTTTTGACTCCATAGAATGGCCCCTTCGAAGGGATTGTGTCCTCCGACGTATTCCTCATCTTAGATATCTCCTTCCAGCTCTGCTGGCCTCTGAAAAAATGTTTTCTCTAGAGGGCGCTGCTCGTCGACGCCCTCCGAGTCGATGTCCCTCGACAGCCGCCGTATCGACGTCGACGTCATCCTGCCTATAAAGGCCGCGCGCAGCGTCCGTTGCTCAGTTCCGTTTTTCCGCGCTTACTCAGTGCCTCGGAATACCGTTGCTCAGTTTTTGTCAGATTAAACCTATTTACCTCGAGTTATTCAATCCGTACTCGATGGCTTCCTCGTCGGAACCGACAACTCCTCGATCCGGCTTCAAAAAATGCCGAGATTGTGGAAAAAAGATGTCACTGACTGACCCTCACAGAGTTTGTCTGTGGTGTTTGGGAGCTGAACACCATTGTTCGGAGTGCGAGGACTGTATGTCCATGACAGCTAAGGCCCTGAAGGAGCGTAGGGGGAAGCTGGAGAAAGGTAAGACTTTCAAAGCTTCTTCTTCGTCGACGAAGTCGAGACATTCGTCTCCTCGTCACCATTCGCGCTCCAGGTCTCGGAGTGGGTCCCATCACTCCTCGAGATCGAAGCACTCGAAGAGGAGACGTCAAAGATCCCCTTCTCCGTCTTCCTCTGTTTCGCCAAAAAGAATCCCTTGCCCCACGAAACATAGTTCCCGGGCTGAATGGGAGGAATTCCGCAAAAATATGATGAGCGTCTTCGAGAAAGCGGCCTCGACCCCCTCGAAGACTGCCGAGAGCGATGCTCTGGTCGAAAGACCCGAAGGTCAAAAACGCCGCGAGTCGCAGTACCCGGCGAAGGAAACCTCTCGAGCGCGTCTCGAACCCTCGAGCAGGACTATGACCTCCAAACCTTCCTCGAAGGTTCCGTCGACGCCGAGGTCGGTGTCTTCGACGCCGTTGTCGAAGGGACCTTCGACACACGGGTCTGTCGACTCGACGCCAGCTTCGACACCGGCGTCGACGCCAAGAAAAGTCACGGTCACGACACACCCAGTGACTATACCCAGGTCCTCGATGACGATGGCTTCGAGATTGTCGAGTAGAATCCCAATTCTGTCGAGGTCATCGAGGCCTCCACCTTTGTTTTCGACGCCAAGCTCGAAGCCTTCGACGTCGGTGTCGACAACATCAACGTTTTCAAGGCCGATAATGACAAGTTCGGCACCCTCTGCCTTGGAAATGGGATTTACACCCTTTATGAGTCCAGAACAATTGAGAACTATGTCCTCAATTTTGGAAGAGGGTGAATTGTCTGAACAGGAAGACACATTTGAGTTGCAGGGACCTGTAACCCCAATTAGAGAGGAATTTTCCTCTGAAGAACGCAGGTTAAAGGATCTTCATGATTCCTTACATGAGGCAAGTGGGTTAGACACTTCCCCTGAGGTGGAGTTTGCTAGGCCAGACCCGGGGGAGCATGCTGAAACCCCCTTTAGAGCCTTAATGGCCAGGATCACAGAGTTTATGGGGTGGTCTGCACCTTCACAATCTTTCCAACAAGATGACCTCACGGATATTCTTGATAAAGGCCCACAGGAGGATCCTGTGGTGCCTTTTCATAAAGCTCTTCAGAGGAAGATTATGACGAACTGGGAAACCCCAGATGTCGTCCCGGGAGTAAATAAAAAACTGTCTACAAAATACAGGGTATCTTCTACAGACCCGGAGTTTTTGTCAAAACACCCATCCCCAGAAAGTCTGGTGGTACAGGCAGCATCTTCTACCGATGTCAAGACGGCTTATCCTACCGTCCCACAGGACAGGGACGATAAAAAATATGATGCTATGGCAAAGAAAGTTTTTTCGGCATGTAGCATGGCGTTAGAATCTGTGAATGCTACTTGCACCCTTGCTCGATTCAGCCATACACTTTGGGAGTGCTTCTACAGCGGCTGACTGCATCCCGGAGGGAGAAGAAAGGGAAGCGTTCCTGAATATCATACAGGACGGTAAAGACGCTATGTGCGAATCCCTCCAGACGGGCATTGATTCGGCTGACAGTATCAGCAGAGCAATGGCGGCAAGTACAACAACCAGGAGATTTGCTTGGTTGAGAAAGTCTGGTTTTGCCCCAGATGTGCAAGCCAGGCTCTTGAACATGCCATTCGATGGCTCTTCTTTGTTTGGGAAAAAGGCGGATGACAGTTTAGAAAAACTGCAAACTTCAAAAGCAGCAGCAAAATCCCTAGGCGCTGCAATCCGTCAGACACCTTTTCGTCCCACAGAAACCTCTGCGAGAGGCAAGTCCTTTCGCTTCTACTCCGCATTCGGAAGAGGTAGAGGACGACCGGCTCAAAGGGGGCAAAGAAGAACTACCCGAGGTGGACGGGGTAGATATTCAAAAGCCGCAGCAACAGCAGGTGCCTCTTTACCATCGGCATCTGCATCAGCCGCCCCAAAACCACTCTGAGGACTTCCCTCACAGGACACCTGTAGGAGGCAGGTTGACTCAACATCTGGCGGAATGGCAGGCTATCACGTCAGATGCTTGGGCATTGGAAACAGTTGCCCAAGGTTACTGCCTGCCTCTCCTACGCATACCTCAGAGTCATCCACCGGGGATCAGCTCTCAGAAAGCTCCAGATCCGCTCCTCTTGCAGGAAATTTGGACCTGCTAGAGAAAGGTGCCATAGAACCGGTACCTGTAGCGGAGAGGAACAAGGGCTGGTACTCCCCTTACTTTCTCATTCCAAAGAAAGACGGAGGACTGAGACCCATCTTTGACTTGCGAGAATTGAACAAATTCCTCAGAAAAGACAAATTCAAGATGGTCACTCTTTCTCAGATCCTCCAGGCCCTTCAGTTCCAGGACTGGTTGGTATCTCTGGACCTTCAGGACGCTTATTTCCATGTGCCTATCCATCTCAAGCACAGGAAATACCTGAGGTTCGCAATTGGCAACTCTCACTATCAATTTCGAGTGCTGCCATTTGGGCTGACCTCCGCCCCAAGGGTCTTCACCAAGTTAATGTCGGTAGTGGCGGCAAGTCTAAGGAGGGAAGGGATTCATGTCTACCCCTACCTGGACGATTGGTTGATCAGGGCTGTCTCTTCGGAACAAGCTCAGATCCAGCTAAATCACGTGTGCCACTCCCTTCACAGACTGGGCTTCTCCCTCAATTTAAAGAAGTCACAAATGATACCATCGCAGAGACTCCAGTTCATAGGAGCGATCCTGGACACTTCCCTGGGAAAAGCCTCGCCACCAGAGGTGAGGGCTCAAGATATTCTACAGATGGTTACCAAGTTCCAAGATGCCCAACGCCTCCCAGCCTTCGACTTTTTGAGGTTGCTAGGCCTCATGGCATCCTGCATTTTCCTAGTTCCAGAGGCTCGCCTGAGAATGAGATCCCTCCAGTGGGCACTGAGGACTCAGTGGTCACAATTCTCAGGGAGAATGACAGATCTTCTTCAGGTTCCCGACAGGGTGGCTCGAGACCTTCAGTGGTGGGCCTGTCAGGAGAACATTCTGAAAGGAGAACATTTTTGGCAACCCTGGCCGGAGATAACAGTAGTTACGGATGCCTCACTCACGGGGTGGGGAGCCCACGCCAACGACTTGACCATCAGCGGTCGTTGGTCTCCATCGGAGTCCAGACTACATATCAACCTGTTAGAGCTGAGAGCCATCAGACGTGCGCTGAAGGCGTTCCTGCCAGCTGTACAAGGGAAAAACGTCCTCATAATGACGGACAACACAGTGGCCATGCATTACCTCAACAAAAGAGGAGGCGTAGGATCACTACCCCTGTGCAGAGAGGCGATGCAGCTCTGGTTTTGGGCAATCCAAGAAGGAATCTCTCTATCGGCAGTTCACCTAGCCGGAGAGAAGAACTTGACAGCGGACGCTCTGAGCAGGCAGAGCACAGTCTCCCACGAGTGGGAACTAGCTCAGGAAGTCCTTCAAGAGATCTTCGCCCTTTGGGGAACCCCTCAGGTGGATCTGTTCGCCACCAGCGTCAACAGGAAATGCGATCTGTTCTGCTCAAGGGAATTTCCCCCGAGAGGAGCTCTGGGAGACGCGTTCATAGTGGACTGGGAGTTTCCGCTTCTGTACGCGTTCCCACCGGTCCCTGTCATTCCTGAAATGATCAGGAGGTTGAGAAGATTCCGGAGAACCATGATCCTAATTGCCCCGGATTGGGCCAGGAGAACGTGGTACCCGGACCTTCTAGACTTGTCCATCTGCCCTCCAATTCGACTTCCACTCAGAGAACCTACTCTCACAGAAGGGAGGTCAGGTTCTCCATCCAGACATCAAAACCCTCAACCTTCACGCTTGGCTTTTTAAAGGTTGAGGTACAAGGATTGGGACCTCCCTGATGATGTTATGGAGGTGTTGCTTTCGGCAAGGAGGCCAGCAACAAAGTCTTTATACCGCTGCCGCTGGAACAGATTTTGCAGCTGGTGTAGAGAACAGAATATCGACCCTTTTTCATGTGGTACACCAATGCTTTTGTCCTTCCTTCTATATTTGGCGAATTCAGGCCTTCAAGTTGGCACCATTAAGGGCTATCTCGCAGCGCTATCCATCTTTAAGCGCACTGCGGAAGAACCATCCTATTTCAAATTACCCTTGGTAATACAGTTTCTAAAGGGGTTAACCAATGTTTATCCCCCAAGACCATTCCAAGTTCCCCTATGGGATTTAAACTTAGTACTAACTTTCCTGATGGGCACACCTTTCGAACCACTCCATTCTTGTTCGTTAAGATTCCTTACCCTTAAAACTGTTTTATTAATAGCACTTACATCTGCTAGAAGGGTGAGCGAATTACAAGCTCTTTCTTGTAAACCCCCTCACACAATATTTCACAAAGACAAAGTTGTCCTGCAAGTGAAGCCTAATTTCCTCCCAAAGGTGGTTTCTGAATTCCATATCACTCAGAAGATTACCCTACCATCTTTCTATCCTCCTCCTCACCCGGGGAAAGAGGAAGAGAGGTTACACAGGCTAGACCCTAAAAGGGCTTTAAGTTTTTACATCAGTAGACTAGCCAGGATAAGACAGGCAGACCAGCTGTTTGTAGGTTACACAGGTCACAAGCTGGGGTTACCAATAACTAAGCAGACCATTTCCAGATGGATCATTCTAGCCATTCTGGAATGTTATAAACTGGCAGGGAAAGAGCCCCCTCAAAACCTTAGGGCTCATTCGACCAGAGGTATTGCAGCTTCATCGGCCCTCAAAAGAGGCGTGCCGGTTAAAGACATCTGTGCGGCCGCTACATGGTCGTCTGTCCATACCTTTACACGTTTTTACAATTTGGATTCCTCCTCCAGTCAAGAGACTAGGTTTGGAAGGGCTGTACTGCATTCTATTCATCAATAGAAGACAGCGTGAAGTCAGTACTCCCTCCTCCAATAATAGAATACTGCTATGGGAGCCTATCTAAGATGAGGAATACGTCGGAGGACACAATCCCTTCGAAGAACAAGTTACTTCTTACCTTGTAACGTTCTTTCGACGGGATGTTCCTCCGACGTATTCCTCATCGGCCCTCCCATTCATCCCCGCAGTTCTACTTCCCGTGTTGTTGCAGCCTACGCTCCTTCAGGGTGATTAGTCTAGTCCAGAAAGTATTATTGTGGGCTACAAAACGGAACTGAGCAACGGACGCTGCGCGCGGCCTTTATAGGCAGGATGACGTCGATACGGCGGCTGTCGAGGGACATCGACTCGGAGGACGTCGACGCGCAGTGCCCTCTAGAGAGAAAAAATTTTCCGAGGCCAGCAGAGCTGGAAGAAGATATCTAAGATGAGGAATACGTCGGAGGAACATCCCGTCGAAAGAACGTTACAAGGTGAGAAGTAACTTGTTCATCTACCATAACAATATGGAAAAAAATTGCGCAAAAAGGTGACATTCAGACCAGGTTCTCTACTCTCCTACCGATAAAATTCATTCCTGGAATCCCCCTAACTACAGAGAAAGTTCATCTAAACTGGGTCGACAAACTAAAATTAAAAACCATGCGAGACCTATTCCTCGAGGGGAACTTTCTCACTCCCCAACAGGCCAAAACCTGCGGAGCTACCACCGCCCTTGATACGTTTATCTATTTCCGTCTCAGATGATCCCTCAAGCTATACTAACCTCGTTCCCACGACAGCCCGCAACATGGCAGCTACTGCATGGGGTCATCCAGTCACAGAGGGAGGGTAAACTAGTGTCAGTGCTGTACAAATCACTGCTAACGGAAACATCCTCGAACCCGATAACATCCAAGGTGAGATGGGAAAAGGCCCTCCAGGTGGTAATTCCAGACGGAGAATGGGAATATATCCTAGCACAAACCCAGAAGGTATCGCTAAACACAAGATATAAACTAATACACCTAAAATTCATCCACCAAGCGTACCATAACCCGTCAGAATCCATCACTACCACCCCCAACCCACCCACACCCCCCCCCCCCCCGACATGCGGTCGCTGCGGCGCCCCGTCGGCGGACTTTCTCCACCTCGCATGGTCCTGTCCAGCCATTCAACAATTCTGTGAAACTACTTGAAGACAGCCGCAATCATAAGCGTACCCATAGAACTGACCCCAAGTTCACACTCTTGCAACTCACTAAAAACTCCCCCTCACCCCCCCACACGCAAGCTTGGAGGGTTGCTGCTGCTGTTGGCGCGCAGGAGAATTGCAATGTCATGGGGAAAGAGACCCACACCGACCCCACAGCAATGGTTGAAAGACATATCCTACTGTCAAGACACAGAATCAAACTTTATCAAGCTTCTACCCCTACACGCTCGGCCCCCGACATCTGGGGCCAATACATCACCTACTTGTTGTCCACCGAGAACGATGACTCTTCAAGGGAAGCATCCCCAGAACCCCATCAAAATAACCCAGACACTTTGGCCAGCCAATGATCGGCGTCGAACTGATAATAACTATTAAACTCATGCACAGGTCTTTGTGGGGGGGGGGGTGGGGGGGGAGTTGCGGTAAACGAGGCACATGTTACTTCCATGTTTCTTTAAGTTGCAATTTCCTCGACTACTGTATAATCAGTTGAATATACCAAAAATAAAGGTTTTTTTTTAAAAAAAAAGAATGGAGCGAAAGAGGCCAGCCACAAAGTTGGATAGGTCTTCATCTCGCACCGTTCAAGAAACACCCCAGATCCGGATGTTTTCTGCAGGAACGATTTTCTCTAACCTCCTGCTTGTATTCCAGAGCCTCACAGCTGGCCTCCAAGGCCTCAAGTCGACTGGAGCACTCACCCACTTCATAGGACACCGAGGGTGTCCTCCCCCTCTGACACCCTGTGCTCAGCTTTTGAAACTCTTATCCAATGCCAGGATCTTGTGGGAGAGTTCCTCTGTGCTTTTGCAGATCTCTTTGCGAATTTCAGCCAACAGGTGCTGCAGGTCAGACTTGGTAGACATCTGTGTAAGCATAGCCGGGAGAGGATCGACCCCATAAACCTGGGACATCAATAACTCAGTCCGCCGTTCTTAGCTGTGGACTGTAGTATTGTAGAGATGTCCCCCTGCTTCCCTACCTTAGGATTTTTAACCATGTCAGAGCAAAAAGATCACCACCAGCCAAGCTCAGCTTTCCCGCACACTCAACCCGCGGAAGAGATAGGGGAAGCGCCAGGGGCCGGTGAGTCACACAGGGTGTTAGCAATGTACGACACTCCAGTGCGAGGTACTCCTTCCGGGGGCTGTGTCCCATCTGTGACTGGTTTACCGGCACCCCACCATTAGGTCATTGCCACCAGGCCATCCGGGGTAACGGAGGGGCACAAGACAAGATGCTACCCACCTGTTCTAGAGCAGTCACAGGCTCCAGCCACCTCAACTAGCGTGCTTTGAATGCAGCACTGGATGCAGGCATAGGGACGTTCCAGGGTTTTACAGACGGCTATTGTGACCTTGCTAGTGCTCTGCCTGCAGGGTTTTTTCCAGATAGGAGTAGCTCCTCTGCCTGCCATTTGCATTTGAGATCCTCAGGAGTGACCATGAGACTTAATTCCCTGGACCCTCTCACCCGTCAGCTCAGCAGTAATCGTCATTTATTCACTGTTTTGATGCAGCCCCAGTGTGTTTTTACTGCTCCACCTCACCTCCAAGAAGCCGGCAGCACCCCCGTCCCGGGGTCGGAGCATGCCACTCCTGTGAAGTCTGCTTGCCCACGTTTGTTTCACAGCACCCCCGCAAGGTGGCAGCCCGGTTCACACACCGGCTCCTCCTCGTTTCCTTCATTATGCCGGCAGACTCGACCGGCAGCCCCTCGTTTAACCGCTCCTCTCTAGGCCTCGGCCGGCACCGCCATGCACTCCTAACTGAATCGGCAGACCAGCAGGGGGACTCCTCAGTCCTCAGCAGTTCACCCGGGGCAGAGCCTCTCCCCACAGCCCTGCCTGCAGCTCAGACCTTGAGCCGGCTCACTGCTCCGTTTCCTCCAGTGGCGCTCCCCTCCACCAGCTCCTTGGCCTCCATAGGTGTCAGCCACCTCAGGTTAGGTAGCGGTCACTCGCCAATAGCACCTTTCTACTTTCGGCAGGCACCATACCCGCCACAGCAGTCCCAAGGCTGCGCTACACACCTCCGCTCAGAGGCCAGTCTACGAAGCACAATTTAGCAGCCGGGCAGCCCACACACCATCTAGGCCGATCTTCCCATCACTGCCACCATTGTCAGAAAAACGTGCATCTGCAACCCGGGAATCAGCTTTACTTAGAGCCATGCTTCTTTGCAGCGGTAGATCGCTGGGAGAGGGGCACCATGTGCTTTATCGCCCTTACTGCATCAGAGGCACTTAGGAAGCCATCGGTACCGATGGATTGCCTAGCCGCACCCTGTTCTTTTCTTTTCTAATTTCATCTCTGCCTCTTCGGCTCTGTAGTCCTCTGGTATCTTGGCCTCTCTGGCCTCTTTCACTGTCTGATTCTCCTTTCTCCACACCCTTCAGCCCTGCTCTCTGAATCAGGCTTCTCTGGGGTGGTTCGGATTCCCCACCAGTCTTAACACTCTCTCGCACTCTCCTCTTCTTGCATACTTATGCACTTCCTTTCCTCCTCACCCCCTTATATCACGCTCAACCGTCCACCTCCAATTGTTTTCCCCCATCATAGGGTCTTCCCGCTTTCCTTCAACTAGTCCCCCCATAGCTTTGTTACTCCATCTCCAGCTGCTGCTGATTAACCAAACATTTGGCAGAGTTTGAATACTGCTTCACAGGTGGTCCAAGACGCTTTGCTTACCGAACCATCCAAGACAGTGATCCGCCATGTTGGATTTCATATCCACCCGGCAGTCGCAACCACGGATTCCCCCTTCCGTAACTATTAGTCAGGAGCATGGCATTCCCTTTCCCGACTTCAGGCCCTACATCTGGAGCGATGCCCAATGGTCTCCAAAGCCCCAGCTCGTAACTTCAAACATGGGACTTCGTCACAGTATACTAAAAGAAATACTGTAGTTTTTGTAAATGTTTATTCGAACAAAAATATTCAAACACATACATACAACATCAGAGATAAAATAGTTCATTGGTGCAAATTAAGTAAATCAATCGCCATTACATATTAAGTCAATTAAAAAAGAAAGATAGCAATAAAACAAACATTTAAGATAATTCTAAAAACAACTTATCCTCTTAAAACTCCCCTTCTATGAAATCTGGCAGCCTTCAAATACAACAGCAGGGTCCAGGCCGTCAATTTCGTTTCTGCCCTCAATAAAACAAATAATGCTGGCCTATATTGGCGCACATCTGTACCCTTTAGAGCTTGCAGTATGGTCTGTTTTCTCATGTTCTCATAGCCTGGGCAAAACAAAATGAATTGGCTCAGATTTTCGTTCGGGGTGCCACATACAGGGCAGCTTGGATCATCTGGATAACCCACCCAGTTCACTTTATTACCTCTCAGCCATAAGCAATAGAAATGTGCCCTTGTAATGAGCCAGCTTTGATGTTTTTCCCTGGCACAGCCAAGATGCGGCTGCAGAGTTAGTGTCCCACTTAAAAACTGATGAAGACTAGCCGCTTGTGCCCGGATACTACATTCATGCGTTTGGCGCTGGTTTCCCTGGTAACCGCTTCCTTGAATGATCTCACTTCCAGCGGAAGTAACATCATAGTAGAAGGTGGCACAGCCGGCACATTCGCCTTGCACATTAACTCTTTTACGCACCTCAACCAGGGTATTTTATACCATGGTTCCCTGCTCAATATCGCTTTCATTATAAAGTGACATAACGTGTATTTTTGTTCCCCAAATTCTCAGCCATAGGATACTTGGGGCAACCGCCCAGTCATCCTCCAGAAAGGCCATCCCCAATTCCCTATGCACCAAGGCACAGGAATAAGAGCCAGGAAGTCCCAAAAGTCTCTTGAAATAGCGATTTTCCTTTGCCTGCATGTCACCAGGCTTACAATACCCCCATAGAGCTGCTCCATATTGTGTAGCTGGTTTTACTTCAATGTAGTATACCTTGAGGGTCGATTCCATATGTTGCCCCTTGCAACTGGCTGAAAAACGGGAAAGCCCTCCCACCCCCAAGTATTGGCACATTTTCAGGGACTGTTTTTTTCGTACATGCGCCGTTCCTGTTAGGGTCTCTGAAAATCTGACCCCCAAATAATACTCAGCCACCCTTGGAAAAACTTCTCCCTTGCACTTTAATAAGCTTTCTACCTCCACTGCAGCTCATCACCGCTGATTTAGTAGAATTGATTTTAAGATCTAGACTGGTCATGAATGAGGCATAAGCATCAACCAGGGCCTGCAGAGCTCTTGGAGTTCTGGCCATAAGTACCGTATCATCGGCGTATGCCAGAACCAGGAATGGCCTACCCCCCAATCTCAAGTAATCCACACCGGTATTCAGTAAAGCATGTAGCAGCCTGTTTAAATATAAGGTAAAAAGTCTTAGTTACTTACCTGTAACTGTATTTCTCCAGCATTGGTATCTTTCATAGATTCACATGCTTGAATATTCCCCGTCGTCAGACTGGGAATCCTCGGTGATAAATTTAATAATAATTTTTATTTTATTTTTTTTAAATATTCACACATTGCTACCTAGCAGTGCATGTACATAGCCCATTATGGCCTATGAGCCATTTCATTGTGTAGTCCCTCCACCTCACTTTGGTCCTTTATGGCCCCAGCCAATGAGGTGGCAGGGCTTAAGCTCCGCCCCCGGCAGCCATCTTCAGATTTTGAACCGTAGAGATTACAGTATGATGGATGCCGAGCATAGAAGCAGCCTCTCAGGGGAGGCGGGCGGGCGCATGTGAATCTATGAAAGATACCAATGCTGGAGAAATACAGTTACAGGTAAGTAACTAAGACTTCTCCAGCATTGGATCTTTCATAGATTCAGATGCTTGAATAGAATACCAAGCAGTTAAAACATGCCACCATTATATATATATATATATATATATATATATGCATAAATACAGAAAAAACATATTTCTGATTAAACCTTTACCATGCAGCAACACAACGGTTACATACTCCGGGAAAGGTGGGAAAGGAGGCTGGTCCTACCTTATACAAAGAGATGGCGGAGCACTGCCTGTCCAACTGCAGCTTCTTTGTTGTCATCTTCAGCCAGGCAGTAGTGTTTGGCGAAAGTATGCAGAGTGCTCCACGTGGCGGCTCTGCATATGTCCTTCAATGCCACCCCTGCGTGGAATGCTGTTGACGCCGCCCTTCCTCTGGTGGAGTGCGCAGACGGCGGTCTAGTTAAAGGGTCGCCTTTCAACTGATGGCAGTGGGTGATGCAGGACGATACCCAGCGTGCCAGACTTTGTTTAGATATATGCTGACCCTTGGTACGGCCAGAGAAAGAAATGAATAGCCGGTTTGAGGAGCGGAACTCCTTGGTTCTTTGCAAGTAAAACTTCAACACTCTAGCAACGTCTAGAGAATGTAATGTTCTTTCCGCTTCAGAAGCGTGATTCTGGAAAAAGGTTGGTAAAACAATGCGCTCAGTGAACGACATCTCCGAAAGTACCTTGGGGAGGAACTTCGGGTGAGGCCTTGAGATGACGCGGTCCTTCTGGAACAAAGTAAACGGGGGTTCAGAAGACAAAGCTTGTAACTCACTGATCCTTCTGGCTGATGTGATGGCTATCAGGAAAGATGTCTTCCAGGACAAGAATTTCATTTCGCATCTGTGTATGGGTTCGAAGGGAGGTTGCATGAGGGCTGTTAAGACGGTGTTGAGGCTCCATTCCGGAACTGGTGTAGGTGTAGGCGGATAAGTACGCATCAGTCCTTTCAGGAAGATTTTAACCGCTGGTAAGGAAAGTAAGGCTTGCGTCTCCGCGGTTACTGTGTAAGCCGCTATGGCTGACAGATGGACCTTGATAGAGGACAGTGAGAGCCCTGACTTAGCCAGGTGCAACAAGTAGGGCAGAATCTGATTAACCGAGGCCGTGAGGGGATCGATTGCAGAGGTCTCGCACCATTTGGAAAACCTGGTCCATTTCCTGGTGTAGGTGACTTGCGTGGACGGGGCTCTAGCGGCCCTGATGATATCCCATCATTCCGATGGTAACTTTAGGTGCATCAGTTTGCGCTGCTCAGGAACCATGCTTTGAGAGACAGGCTCCTCGGGTCGTGGTGGAGGACCTTGCGGTTCTGTTGCGTCAGTAGATATTGATGCGTCTTGAGACGAATCGGGGTTGACAGGATAGGTGCCTCAGCGTCGGGTACCAGACTTGCCGTGCCCAATCCGGTGCAATTAGAATCAAAGAACAATCCTGTTCTTTTACCCTGCGAAGTACCCTAGACATGAGGGGAATGGGTGGGAAGGCATAGAGGAACTTCCCCGACCAATTCACTGAGAACGCGTCTCCCAGTGATTGGTGCTCCGGGTATCTTGAAGCAAATCTCTTGCATTTTTTGTTGTTCCTGGTGGCAAAAAGGTCGATCTGCGGATGGCCCCATAAGGCAAATATCCGTTGGGTTTCTTTTTCGTCCAGCTCCCACTCGTGGGACACTGAGTATTCTCTGCTTAGCCTGTCCGCTAGGACATTGTCCACTCCTGGAAGATGCTCTGCCCTGATCTGCACCCCGTAGTGCAAGGCCCATGCCCAAAGCTGTTGGGCTTCTTGCGACAGGATCTGTGACCTCGTGCCTCCCTGCTTGTTTGTATAGTGCATGGAGGTCGTGTTGTCTGTCTGGACTGTAAGAACTTGACCAGCTATAACCGGTAGGAAGGCTTTCAGCGCCAACCTTACGGCCCTGAGCTCTAACACGTTGATGTGGAGCTGGGACTCTTGTGTCGACCAAGAGCCCTTGGTTTGGAGGTCCGCAAGATGAGCGCCCCAACCTGATAAAGAAGCGTCCGTCCTCAGCAGAAGGGTCGATGTCGGTGCTTGAAACGGCATCCCCTGCAGCAGATTCCTCGGAACATTCCACCATCGAAGGGCCTTGTGCAACGTCGATGGAATCTGGACAATGTCTTCCCAGCCTCCGAAAGCTTGTTTCCATTGGTGGTCCAGAGCTTCCTGCACAGGTCTCATGCGAAGCCTGCAGTTCGGTATGAGGAATATGCATGATGACATCATGCCCAATAGGGATTTGTAAGAGCGTACGGATGTTGTCTCTTTCTGTAGGAAGTTTGAAGTTGAGCGTAGAATCGCTGCTATTCTTTCTGCTGATGGCCTCACTCTGGGAATGCTGGTATCGAGTTCGGCTCCCAGGAAGAGAGCTACCTTGCTGGGAATAGGGCAGGATTTTGTCTGGTTTATGGAGAAACCTAACTCTTTTAGGAGGTTGAGAGTCCTCGACACTGCCGAGCGAGCCTTTGCAGCGGAACTTGCCTTTATCAGCCAATCGTCCAGGTATGGAAAAACGTCCGTTCCTGCCCTCCTGAGACTTGCTGCTACCGGCGCCAAGCATTTTGTGAAAACTCTCGGGAGCCGATTTTAGCCCGAACGGGAGCACTCGAAACTGAAAGTGAAGCTCTCCCACCGTGAACCTGAGGAACTGCCTGTGCGCTGGATGGATCGGTATATGGAAGTATGCGTCCTCCAAGTCTAAAGTGGCTAAGAAGTCGTGCTTGTTTAACCAAGGTAGCACCCCTTGTAAAGCTACCATCTTGAATGTTATGCGCTTGATAAATTTGTTGAGTGCCCTCAGGTCCAAGATGGGTCTCCATTGACCGTTTTTCTTTCTGACGAGGAAGAATCGGGAGTAGAAACCTTTTCCCCTCTGAGAATAAGGGACTGGTTCTACTGCTTCCTTCTGGAGCAGTTTTTGCACTTCGGACATGACCTGTCTTAGCATATGCACTCTGCGAAATGTTGGAGGCAGGGAAGGAGGTTGGTCCAGAAATTCTAAGGTGTGACCCTTTTGGATCACCTGTAACACCCATTTGTCCGATGTAATTGATTGCCAGCGCTGGAATAACTGGCTCACCCTTCCCCCCACCGGGGTGTGGTGAAGAGGGGAAAAACATTGGTCGTCAGTTTTGCTTGCCTTGTGACTTCCCTTGGGCGGAGCCACGTCTGCCTCTATGGGCGTATCTGTTGGATGACTGATATTTATTGTCTTGGTACGTGCCGCCTTGTGCTTTTTGACCATACGAGGAACGACCGTATCCTCTGAACTTGGAAGATGAGCCTCTAAAGGGACGAAAAGACCGATGGTCCTTACTTTTGTCCTTTAAAGAACTGATGGCTCTGGCTGTGTCCGTGTCTGTCTTGATTCCCTTCAAATGATCGTCTATCTTCTTTCCAAAGAGATCTTGTCCATCAAACGGCATGTCTAATATCTGCGCCTGGACTTCAGGTCTAAAGTTAGTAGCCTTCATCCAGGCTTGCCTTCGGAGCACTGTGCCGTGCGCCATCTGCCTGAAGCCTGATTTGGCCACATCAACCGCTGCGTCGATCATGTGATCCGATGTTGCTTCACCATCCGCGATTATCGATTTTGCCTCCTCCTGGAGCTTTGGTGGTAATTGTGTCGCCAATTTAGACATGCGGAGCCAAAGCTCGCGATCGAACCTTGCGGTCATGGCCAGCGCATTGCCCGCTCTGATTGTAAGCGATGCAGAAGATGATACTTTCCTGCCCATGGCTTCCAGTTTACGTCCGTCCTTATCCGGTGGTGCCGACAACGGTGAGGAGGGGTTGGCGAGTTTCTTTCTGGCCGCCACTGTGACAACCGAGTCTGGTTTCGTATGACCTCTCAAACAAAGAGGTGCCGAATCCGGAGCTTTATATTTCTTTTCTGGCCTGGACACCAGCGCCGGAGTCGATAAGGGTGTGGATAGGATCTTGGATCCGGAATCCCAGATGGTATCGAGTAGAGGAATTGTGGTCACTGTCCTCCTTCGTTTATCCCTGTGCTCATAGAGCACTGATTTCCTTTCCTCAGAAGAAACCTGAATTTTAAACAATTCTGCGGCTTTACCTATAATGGTGTGGAAAGAGACGAGATCATCCGGCGGTGAGGCCTTGCCCGGCGAGTCTCTCCTCCTTGGTTTCTCGACTACGTAGTCATCCCACTCACTGGATGCGTCTGGCTCCTGTGTTATTTCTCCTTCTTCTGGTTCCGAGAATTCTCTAAAAGGATCCTCCTGCCAGTCTGATACCGAAATGGTGGACGGTACCATAGTGGGGTCCACATCCGGAGATCGCGGTCTGCGCGATGACTGTGGCGACGGGACTCTTGTAGGTGAAGCACTGTGGGTGCTGCTCCTTGGTCTTCGAGCAGGTTCCGGTGATCCCATCCGTTTTTGCAGTCTACTCCTGTGAGGAGAACAACCAGATGTGCCTGGAATCGGAGATGACTCTAGGAATAATTCCTGATTCTATGGGATCAATCGGAATTTGCTTCTCCTTCTGCCGCCTGTAAAATTCTTCTACAATCCTCTGCACGGATAACATGAGTATCGGGTCATGAGGGTATTCGGATTCTCCCGTGGACGGTTGCCAAGGAGGGCTGTATTGTTTAGGTAAGGGACCGGTGGACTCTTCCATCACTTCCGCATCAGAGAATTCTTCCTGAAGAATTACATCCGGAAGTTCTGTCATGTGACCCAAAGGTGAAAATTGCTGTACCAGTGGTTCAGTTTCAGTATTCTTCTCAATGACATTGCTTTCAATGACAGGAGTTTCAAATGTGGAAGGCCGCAATTCCTCCGTAATTTGCGGTGCTATCTTCGTCAACAAACATCCCGTATGAGATTTCGTCGACGACTGAGGGTTTTCCGTCGACGAGAGCTTCGTTGACGAATGTGGAATGCGTTTCGTGGACGACTGCGTCATGGATGAATGCTTCGTGGACGAGTGGTGTTTGCTCGTCGACGATTGCTTCGCGGTCGACGTGTCCGATGACGAAGATCTTATTGTCGACGATGTCTTAAGCGTGGTCGTCGTCGTTGCTGGTTTCGTCGACGGTATGGCCGATGACGGGCCTTTACCGTTCCCTTCATTCGTGGGCGGTTTCCCCGCCGACGACTGTCCCCCCCCCCGTTTTTTGCAAACTCCTCCTTACCTCTGGAGGCAGATTTTGCAGACTTCTTCTGGCTTGGTAAGTCAACTGGAGGCAGAAAGGGTATCAATTCCAGCTTCCTCTTTTTGTACTTGGGAGAGGAACTCCTTTCCACTGAAGAGGCCCTTCTCTTTGAAGTTTGTCTCTCAGATGGAGTGCTGGATTGGACAGGAGCTGTTCTGACAGACTCTTCGTCCGAAGATTGATCCCTGGATTCCAGGTAAGAAAGGAGTCTTCTATGCCTGTCATGAAGGGTCTTGGTGGAAAAAGTTCTACAAATCTCGCATTTTTTAATGTCATGTGGGTACAGACAATAAATGCAATGCTCGTGGGGGTTTTTTTGTAAACCAATTTCTTTTTGCACCTCGTGCAGTCCCTGAACAGGGAAGGCTTCCTGACAGCCTGAGGTGCCTCCATTTCCGAAGAGAAGTTCAGTCGACGATTTTGAGAGGAAAACAACAAGTTTTGTCTCCCAGGTTAATTGGAAACAAAAGCCCCTGAGAAGGGGAACAAAATGGAATATATTTACTAAATATATTCCACACAAAAGTAGAAAGAATTTGAAAAAAGCTCAGAGAGCTTGAGGATTCCCTGTGTCTGTTAGACTGCGGTGAAAAATCTGAAGATGGCTGCCGGGGGCGGAGCTTAAGCCCTGCCACCTCATTGGCTGGGGCCATAAAGGACCAAAGTGAGGTGGAGGGACTACACAATGAAATGGCTCATAGGCCATAATGGGCTATGTACATGCACTGCTAGGTAGCAATGTGTGAATATTTAAAAAAAAAAAAAAAAAACAATTTTATTATTAAATTTATCACCGAGGATTCCCAGTCTGACGACGGGGAATATTCAAGCATCTGAATCTATGAAAGATCCAATGCTGGAGAAGTATGGGGGCAAAGACACACCCCTGGCGAACACCGAATACAAAGTCGAACCATTCAGTACAACTGCTCCTGGGGCCAAACCAGACATTTGCTTTATTGTCCGAGTGAATCTCCTGCCGCACTCCCAGGATGTCCACAGGGCAACCCATAGACCCAAGCACAGCCCACAACTTTGCACGGTCGACTTTGTCGAAAGCCGTGCTTAAGTCCATGAACGCGAGGTAAACTACCTCGCCCTTGCAGAAGACAAAATTCGAAACCAAATGATACAGATTTAGTACCGCTCTATGTGGCCCAACAGAACCTGGGCAAAAATCTTAAAAGAAGTATCCAAAAGAGAGATCGGCTGATACGAAGAGGGTTTAGTTATATCCCCTTTTTGAAAATGGAAAAGATGGTTGCCGTCTTCCAGGATGGTGGATAACGCCCTGAACTCAAGCAAGCATTAAAGGCCAAAGTCAACACCAGAGCCCATAAATCAATTTGGCTCATAAAGAGATCTGCTGGTGCAGCATCAGGGCCAGGTGCTCGATTTTGTGACTGGGCCCCTATAGCGTTGACCACCTCCTCCAAGGTTAAGCATAAATATACGGCCGCAGACACATTTTCCCTTCTTGCACAACCATCATGGTACAAAGTCCCAAAATAGGAGGTCCAATCTGCAGCCCCTACATGAGTGCCCTGTGGAACTTGTTTTCCCTTGTTGGAGGATTCACTTGTCACAAATACAAATTCCCAGAAGCCCTGTGCGTCATTCACCCGGATTGCCTCTAAAAATTGCTCCGAGGCCATGACTTCCAACTCTAGTTTCCTTTTCTCAATTGTCCTGCGATAGTCAGTACACGCTTGAGCAATGATGCGTCTGTCCGTCGCAGGACATTTTAAAATATCTAAATAACTCTAGTTATTATAAAACTGTTTGTGCATTAAGTCAACTCTACAGGAGGCGAGTGCTATGTAATAGCCTACAAACAAAACACAAAAAAAAACACAAAAAAAAAAAAGAGTAAACTTACACAAAAGGGACACCACATACACTTTAAACCACAGTTAACTGTTGTAATATTCAGCCAATAATAGCTACATAGTTACAGGTTTTAAGTGGAGAAATGCATTTCAAATGAATTTTAAAATAAACACAACCTTTAAAAATAAAAGGAGAAGAGTTGCCATTCAGTTTAAAGGCCCACAAATACCTAGACAGGGATTTAGCAACTGTTCACCAGTCAGTAATGTTTACATACACAGCTAGGCACTATATACATTTGAATCAGTTCATCATAGGTTTAAACTGGACAAACCCAATAGGGCCAGTACAATAGGATCCAAGGCCTTCGTCAGGTAACACACAAAGAAGAGGACACAGAGGCAGCAGGCAGGTCGTCTTGGGGAGCCCTGGCAATAGGTCACCAGTGACTTTGGTGGTGACAAAGGGCAGCAGACTCAATCCCACTACAAAGAGTGGCATCAGGCCCCGAGAAAGAATTTAAGAGGGACAGATTAATGTGGCCCTCGTCGCTCCAGAGAGGGAGATAAAATTGCAGACGATGGAGCAAGTGGACCGACTATGACCACGCAGAAAGCCGATGCGAACATGAGTAAGGCAAAGACGTAGATGCGTTTGACATGAAGCACATATGCATCCCTGCACGAAGCTACACAGACACTTCGATTAAACTTTTCTTGAACATGCTTTTGACCCACTTAGAGGACATATACTCTTTGCTATGCAGTAATACAAGATGCACAAGAATAAGACATGGAGCTTGCTTAACGCTGAATGCAGTTAACATAGGTAGCCATGAAAACCAAAAAAAGATGCAGCCACAATGGAGTGAATGGAAAGCACGGAGAAGGCTCAAGCATGCAGGGGGAAGCCTGACTTGCTGATTTAATATGGAAATGCAGACCAGACTGGTTGTGCAGTCGGTGGACGTGCTCCAGCCAAATCCATCAAGGGATACAGTCTCACATCGACACCTTCAGACTCGGTCCCACTACAAAGAGTGGCATCAGTCCCCGAGAATGAATTGAAGAGGTACAGATTAATGTGGCCCTCGGCGCTGCGGTCCCTCCCTCATCCAGACGATACAGAAATGAAAGGTGTACATCATTCCTGGTCCCCTCCTCTCCATCACCACTTTACCGCAGATGTGAGGAACGCTATTCACTCAGGCAACCATTTAGACCCTATCCTGATGGCATCATAGAGGAGATAAACTTGCAGACGATGGAGCAAATGGACCAACTGTGACCGCGCAGAGAGCCGATGACATCCTGACTAAGGCCAAGACGTAGATGGTTCGACATGAAGCACATATGCATCCCTGCACAAAGCTACACAGAGACTTAGATTAAACTTTTCTTGAACATGCTTTTGACCCACTTAGAGGACAAATTATTTGCTATGCAGTAACACAAGACGCACAAGAATAAGACATAGAGCTTGCTTAATGCTGAATGCAGTTAACATAGAAAGCCATGAAAACCAAAATCGAAGATGCAGCCACATTGAAGTGAATAGAAAGCACGGAGCAGGCTCGAGCACCCAGGCAGAGGCCTGACTCGCTGATTTAATAGGGAAAGGCAGACCAGATTAGCTGTGCAGCCGCTGGATGTGTTCCAGCCAAAGTTATCAAGCGAGAGAGTCTCACTTTGATACCCAAGGACACAGACAAAGGCAGACATTAGAAACAAGAGAAGAGGGGGATAGGTGGGCTCTAGAATTGAACACTCCTGTGCTGACCTCTGTTTAAAGTTTGTTGGTTTTTATAGTTCTGTGCAAGGTCACAGGTGGGAAGAGGTGTACCCAACACCTCTTATAGTGGGATCGTGGAAAAGTTCTGGTTACAGTGCAAAGGAAAGTTTTTGTGTTGAATCTTGTCAATAAAAGATTCTCACGCTGGATGCAGTGTTTCAAATTGTGTTTCTTTATTGTCCGTAGTGCAGACACAGTCTAAAAAGTGGTCAACTGACATGTGTTTCGACCCCGGAGGGTCCTTCTCAAGGCAGGTTGGCTATAGATGCTCAAAGGGTTTGTTGCCCCAGGTAGTTCAGTAGGTGCTGTATGGCGAAACTGGTCGTGGTCGGGTCTTGTTATAATTCATGGTTGCTGCCGCTGTCTGTCAAGTATGCTGTGCTGATTTGAGAGATCTGCCATTAGAAACAGTTTGCTAAGTTAGACACCTGCATGCAAAAATGCTAGAAAATCCTTGTAAATGTGGAGCAAGAAAATCAAACCAGTGGTCTCCACACACATGATCTGAGACTGGGGCAAAAAACCCATTCCTTCGAGCCAGACAGACCTTCGTTCCCACCCAGCTCAGGACAGACGATGCAAAATAATACCAGGATGAAAGCTAAAAGTACTAAGCTCAAGGCATAGAGGATCAGGGATGGCAGCCTTATTGGTGCAGACAGCACCTTTGGGGCGGTTCCCATCACCTTAAATTGTTGCTCATGGGCTGGTAACCGTCCAAGATGCCAAGGCTGAGAAGGTCCTCACCGACCAATCCCAACCCACCTTCGGCACCAGTTCACACTTTGTTGCACTGTCCAATCTTAATGCAGTAACCTGACATGCTTGTATTTGCAACATTTAGGAGGTGGTCACAGGTGGAGGCATCAGATAAGGTGTAGCCAATGAAAACACTAACCCCATATAGCTTCTATGTATAGTTTGCCCCACTAACCAGCGCCAGGCTACCTTCGGTTTCGTAGAATACTGCGTCACTTATGACATGACAACCCATTAAAAGACATAAGCCTGTAACGAGTCGAGAGAATATTGTAAATCGTGGGGTAACCATTTCTGTCCCCGTTCACAACATCTCATAAAAAACAGTTGCTGTTGTCACATTTTTTGCACTTTCTCCATTGCTTGGGCGCAGGGATTTCCCCCCGAAGTGGACCTCTTGCTATTGTAATTGGGGCTTTTGCATGCCCCTAGTTCAGAGGGTCCTAAAAAGGGTCCCCCATTTTGGTGAGCAGCAGACAACACAATCTCATTCCAGGCACAACAATAGCCCCCTGTCAGGGCGAGCAGCACTCCGTTCCAGGATATTAGGGGAAATCCCTTCCACCAAGCTGTGGATATTTGGTGGCCAGCCAACTACCACTCATTTTATCACACACACTAGGATGTGGATTAGGTTGCTCTGCAGAAAATGACCTAGCACAAAACAGATCCCATTCATAGAGTCTTCCTTTGTGTTCTCTGTAGAATTTGCTAAAGATAATGACCTTATATGGGCATCCCTGTCAAACACTAGGAAGTAGACCGATAAAGCCAGTGGGTTTGGATTGCAGTCCTTAACAACAACAAGCTAGCCATTCATGGTTACAAAAATGTAACGGTGTCAAACGTAGGGACACCCACCAACCTACACCAAATGCACTGCTAGGTGAGGGAAACAGATAACTCAAACAAAAAAACAGGATAAGAAGGAGCCCATGCCCTGATAGTCATAGGGCCGCACAGGGCATCCCATTAAAAAAAATGAGTTACAGTGGTAAGTGAGTTTGAGAGGTTGAAAAAGAATCACACTTACCCCAGTACAAAGCCCAGATACCAAATACGGCTCCTCTAGGGAACACAGCAAATCTCCTAGCCTTTCGGTAACAGATGAAGACATTTCTGTTTATTTAGATTTTGATCTGCCATCTGGCTTAGATAGTGTCCTTTCTTTCTTCTATGGCGCCTGGACGCCTTCGGGCATTGGCGCCTTGTAAATAAAATAGCATAACATAACAACAGATGAAATCCTGGGGGTCTCACAAAGCTAGGCTAAAAGCAGTAAAAAGAAAAAAACAACAAATAATCAAAGTAACAACTTGCAGGTATGCTGCCTATAATAGACCAAAACATGCCTGGCCATTCCACTCTTGGAGCCCTCCAAGCACTATCCCTTGCAAGCCCTCAGGGCATGCCCGATACAACTGAAGAGAAAACAAACACACCCATACTCTTTTCCTCTTGCACCAGACAAGTAGGAGTGGTAAAGCATCCCAATCTCTGTTGCCAATGGCACTGCCATGACATGATCCTACTTGCATGGGAGAACAACGTTCCTTTTGACTTGCAAGGCAATCAGCCTCGTTGTGAGGTAAACGCCATGCCAGAGTTGTGGTAAGCATTCCAATTCATGACAGCTAGTCTGTTTTATTTTTTATTTTATTGCTTACACCATTGCATTCACCCATTTCTGCATGTATACTCCAGCAACAGCGGAATACACACACCACAAGACTCTGCACACAGGTCCCACAACACTTCAGACCTGATCCAAAGGCTGATATCACATCTCCAAGCGTAGTTCTGGCGTAGTCTACCTCCATGTCCTCAAATGTCAACCACCAAAGCCCCATTTCACCTTGGTTAGAATTAGAGGTGTACTGAATAGTAAAATTCCTATTTGGCCAAATATTGAATAGTTGACCCAAGTATTCGGCCACAGCCGAACACTTGACCCGAATAGTTCATTTCCATAATGTGCCCCCAGGAGTATATTATATTATATATTGCTAGAAGTATGTTGCCTCCAGCAGTATATGAAACTTGAATATACTGCTGGAGGCATGTTACAGAAATGATGTAGCACTTTCTTATGAATGCATGAACATTTTCTGATCGGTTTGATAATTAAACCAATCAGAAAATTTTCATATATCAAAATGCTGCGCCATTCCCATAAAGTTTCTACAGCAGCATACTAGATACTGCTGGAGGCACGCTATGGAACTACATTCTGCACACCAGTGAAGTAGTGTTATGTTTATGCGACCTCCCTTGGTGTGCAGAATGTATTTTGCTCACAGAGAGTCTCCAAGGATTACCTTTGGAGATGCTCTGTGAGCAAATACAACATCGTCAAAATACTGCCTGCGAAGGCTTCAAGTATCCAACAAGCAAGTTGCTTATTGGATTGTGCAACCTTCCACCAGCAGTTCTTTCCTCAGGGAGCATCTCCAAATGTAATCATCAGAAACTCTCTGTGAGCAAGTGCTGCCGGGGGAAGGCTGCAGCAGCCAATAAGCTACTTGCTTTTTGGATGCTTCAGCCTTCCCCCAGCAGTTTCACTCTCTGTGATTGGCTTTCATTTCTCAAACAGAGGGATGATTGTCAATCACAGAAAGTTAGCTTCAGCTTTGAGTGAGTGATCCAAGGAAGAAATTGACCAATGCCGAATAGCTGGATATTAGCCGAACTTCGGGCGAATACTCACTCTAAGCTGAAGTTCGGTACACCCCTAGTTAGAATGCACATGGCAACATAACTTCGGGCTAATCTTCCCTCTGCATCTCTATCCCCCACTGTAAGGAAGGCATGGTATCAAACATTGAAGACAGACACAAGTGATCACAGTTCAAGGGTGTTTATTGAACTTCAATGGGTTGGTTGAATGCCTATCTAACCTAAATCTAAGGATGGGAGCAAGCTACGACCATTAAATAATAAGAAGAACGCAGTCCTAGTCGAGCCTCTGCCAAAATAAAAGGGCCTATGGTAATGAACCAATTTCCAATCCTTACTTCTAAATACCAAAGAGTGTGGGACAATTATGTATGTAAAAAAAAAGTGTTCAAGAAATAATGTCAGGTTGGTTGAGCAGTTGGCTTCCCTGCCCCATGTTTCCAGCACGGGACACAGGGACGGACACGGACACACACACACACACACTTATCAGGATCTTCACATGCACAAGGTCTCTTTTCTTCAGACTTAGACACCCTTTTTACCATAATGTTTACACTTGGTCTCCCTCGTTCGGGTGCGGACCATGGAACTCCCTTGTTCGGGCTCAGATCCCTTATAGCACAACATTCATATTTCGTCTCCCTTGTTCGGCTCGGACCATGTAATCTCACTTTCTACGGTTTCCTCTTGATGTCAAAATGTGCAATGGGTTTTGTTTAAAAAGTCGCAGGACCACTTTGATTCTCTTCACACAGTGTTCTGATCAATCTTCTACTTTTGTTTCTACCACTTCTTGGCAGGATACTTTACAGAGACCTTCGACTGAGCACTATCACGGTGCCAGACCACTGTCAATGGTACTGTATCTTTCCTTCTCAAGTTTAATGTCTTTCATCACGTGTTTAACAATGTTCGTTCCAGCGCCCGTTATACAATTTTGCCGCTTGCAACCTTAACTTCAACACAGACCGGTCTTGCATCGGTCTCCCCAACTCACCGGCTGTGTTGATATTTCTGGCGCTTTTTTTTTCTTGGAGCCAAAGACGATACCACGGCAGCTGCTGCTGCTCCTCCTCCCTGCCTTGGTCGGCTACGCACGAGGGCCTCCGGTATCCCCGACACACAATGCAGGATTCTTAAGTCTGGTTTCCTGGCCTTACGGTTCCTGACTCAAAGGTTTCCTGAAAGTAACCTTTTCATGCCGAAAAGGTCAAGGGTATTTCCCTCCTTGCGAACCCTTCTTGGTTTGCAATCTTTCTCCCCACGTTCAGCTAGCAACTCAAAACTGCTGTTCCTTCGTGTGCTTTGCCTCGCTCAGAGAGTGCTCTCGTGCTCCACCTTTTATCCGTTTGGGGAAGTTTAATGGAAGTCAGGTGTAAGTGACTGTCAGTTATTGCCTGACTCGCCTGACCATAGTAGCAGGACATGTCAGGTACACTGCTCGGGTGTGAGTCTGTTTTCTCCCAGAGCGGGCTGTCCGTGTGAAAGTGTTTGTGAAGGGAAAGGGGGATGGAGGGGATAAAGTTCCCACGTATTCTACCTGGTAGGATGGGGTAAAGGTGTTACGGGGGGGGGGGATACTGCATCTTGCCATCCAATGTCCCACTCCCAGAAGACACCTCACCCAGGCGATCCTCCCGCACTGGTCCACCCCAGGGTCTGGACCAAAGGCAATGGCAGTTGCCTGCCCACCTGAGAGATCCACAGGGACTAGCAGATCAGAGACCTTCTGGTTTCTCACACCACCCTACCTAAGAACATCACAGCACCACTACGCCATGGAGCCCCACACAACAGATGATGGTACACCTCTCCTCTAATCTGCTTGAGCATGACGCTACAAACAAAAGGCCAGACACAATCTCTGCAAAGGCTTACCTCCCTCTGGGCACTAGACAGACTGCCACCAACCAACCGCTTCATCAGATTGAACACCACCTATACCTGCCACCATGGCAGTGATAGCACTCACCTGGGCACTAAATCCAAACATTTCAGATCACTTCTGGCCTTCTAGGACTGTACTTGCAGCAATCTCTGGCACAGTGGCAGGTGCTCTCCAGCATCACCAGTCAAATCTGCACAGCTTGCCTCTTTCACTCCACTAGACAGTTGAAGAACATCATGCTGGCCAGTTAGCCAAGCACATCAGACATTTTACCAATGGATTCATTTTTGTTGAGGATGGTCGATGTTCGCAGCTGTCCCCTTACACAACAGCGTGCCTTGCGCTACCTAGTCAGTAAATGTTTGTATCACAGTTACAGACCAACAGTCAAGGCACCAGACTAAGATGTGTGCAAAAGGCATTCCTCCTTATTCCTCATCTGTTTCAGGAAAGTACATGTTCAGAAGTGTACACCTAGCAATACATGCAGTATTTATGCCAGCACACCTTCAAAAGTCACACAGCACTCATATCCACCTCTCACACATCATGCTCAAAATTCAACACTTCAGTCAGCCACGACAGAATGTATACATAGCAGCTATACAAGTCAGCACATCAACACAAGTATGAAGCCTGACATATTTGAGGGAATGCCAGTGAAATCAGGAGACCACACAATGGTTTGGTGACCTTTTGTGAATGTTATTTTCTCTGTTTTACCAATAGTATCATTTGATTTCTGCCATTGGATGTAAGTTATAATAACTGAATTTGTGGAACAAAATAAGGATATAAATTGTAAATAAACTACCTGAACATCCATTGATGACATTCCTGTAGCTTGTCTGAGGAGAACGGCTTGAGTTAGGGATGATAAACGTTCGAACTTCTTCATCCTCAAGTTGTAGATTCTGCTGCGAGGCAGCTGTTTCAGAAGACAAGAGTCATTAGATGCAATGTTCTACAGTGCAAAGACAACATTTGAGAAACATTTTTCCATCTAGAACTAAGTCAGCATAAAGAAATCAAAAACAGTTAACAATTGTGACAATCTCAAGAATGTCAACAAGAAAATACTTCTGGTCAAGTCACTCTTTTCTTAAGAGGCAAGTAAAGACTTGGATGAAACGTGTCCTTTATTTGCATTTGGGTGGCCATAAATGCTTCAGCAACTAGTGTCCGATTTCTCAGACACTGCGCCACGGTTCCCTGCTCACCAGTTTCTTCCCCACCATTTTCCATCATCAACTTCCATGCCATACTCCTATGACACACACTGGAAAGACATCCTTCAGATCACTTCCCTCCTGTATGAAAAATGTGTGAAACCAATACATGACAAAGTTGAAGTTTCCCTTTCTTATCTGTTCTGGTCTTGTTAGATTGCTTTTTCCTGCTTCCTCTGTACCTTGTTCACCTTTGTCTCCCATAGTGCTTTTGAGGATTGTATGGTTTTCATTTACTTTACCTTTGCTTCCACTTTCTGCTCTCCCTGGTCTGCTCTTGACCTGCACTTGTTTGTTTGGTGTCTCTACTCCCTTTACCACTGCCGATTATGCTTACTTCTTAGCAGGGGTCTCAATGTCCCATGCCGTATCATTTGGTTTTCTCACATAGTTGGGATCTACCTCTGATAATTACATGGGTGAACTTTAGAGTTTCAGCCTCTTGGGTGGAGGCTGGATTTTCACCCAGTCCCATATTAAGCACATTGGAGGTTTGAAGCCCTCTTTCAAGCCCATATTCTCAGCTTCTTGACCATTTTCTCTTTATTGACTGGCTCCACTACTACATTTGTGCTTCTTTAGTTTAGTTTTTGTAATATCTAGGGGTGTAGCTAGATGAATTTGCACAAATCTACCTCGCATCAGCTGGAATAGTCACACCCCGCTGTTAGGCATAGTTCTATGAGACACCACATCCTTATCCACTTAACACGATTCAGGCATCCTGTGAACGCTACCTGTATAGTCCATTTCATGAGCAATCACTTTGCTCTTGGGCTATGATGCCTTCCCAGTGTGCGACTGTAGGTCTGTGACTGTTGATACTACACATGTATCTTGCAAAGCAGTCTAATCGTCAGCCCTGAGTATTCAACAAGTAGTCAGTCATCGTGGCAGTTTTTTCGATTCGGGTAGGTGCTCTATGAAAGTATTCTTACTGCATCTTGGATGACAGTCAGGCAAGTCTTGGTGTTTGGCTTCCAGTGCTATTTGGTCCCAAGATGTTCACCAACAGTTTGGGATACATCTGCAGTCTAAATATTGAGGTCTGAACGCAAGTGCATGACTGACTGGGCGCTTGTCAACATGCCCTTCTCGATTAGAGAGTAGTGTTGCTCAGTCTTGGTGAGAACTTCGAATGTAAACATGATGATATGTCAAAGGCACTTGTGTCTACGGCTTTGATTGTTTCTGTAGAGATCTCAATTTAGGTGGTTTTCAAGGCCTCAAAGCATTGATCAAACAACTGGTAATGTGCTGCTATTTCAACCACGCTCAAAGGCTTTCAATTTTCTTTTTTGATATTAAAGCATTTATTGCCCGACTTTTATTATATGTTTAGTTAAATATACACATTAAATGATTTTTATTTGCACTAAAGGCAAATTTCCTCACTTGTCCCCCATGAACATGGCACACAGACGAGCCATTATAAAATTAAAGTTTTGCTCATTATTCAGAGCAGCAAGGAAAATGTAAATCCAGATCTACATTTAGAACCCTCCAGCATGCGTAGCCAGTTACACTGCTCATCTATGAGGGCAATGTGACATGGCAAAAAGAGAACACTGTGTGCTGCCATAACAGTTCAGAGATCACGGAAAAGCAAAACGGTTGATACTCTTAAAGTGTGTTTATGAGTTTATTCTTTCATCATTTGAGATAACCTGTTAGTGGCTTTCTGTTTCCATTGAAATGTCTCACAAGTACAAAAAACATAGTTCTATGCCTTTCCCATACATGGTTGTAGTTCCTCTTCTGAGTTGGAATGAGCTACTACTATTCCTTTTACCAGACTTACTTTTTGCTCTACTTCCAAGAAGGGTATTGAATAAACTATAAAGCTCCATTGCTTCGGAATTAACTTTTATTTATCTGTTTATGAATATGTTGTCCTGGAACTATTTAACTCCCCAAATGTCTTTCAGTATGATTTTCATTTTATTTTTAAAACATGAGGCTGAGTAACATAATCCAAAAGGAATGTTTGCATACTGGAGCACCTCAATGGATCTGACATCTTGACAATACCACACTGGTAATGTCTAGCTTCAAGAATATCTTCGCTGCATTCAAGGAAGGGACAAGCTCAGGGGGGAAATGATAACCTACCACCTCATTATTTAGGCTATGGAGGTCCTTCCATAGCCTCAGCCTTTATCTATTCGCCTTACCTTATGATCTCTGAGGGGCCCAAGGTATGCAGTAGCTTCTAATGGTTCTATAACCTTATGGAGGAATAGGTCCTCCAGAAATTTGAGTTCATCACAAACAATAAGAGGAATGGTCCCCACTTAATGTTTCACAGGCATGGCACCCATCTTGAGCAGAGGTTTGGAATATTCTTAAAAACAACTTGCCCGAGGGATAAAATGTTAGACAAATCTACTTGTACTGTAAAATAATCTACCTGTCACTATGTGGCACAAGTTGATTAAATATGGCAGAAATGTACTAGACAGATACATGCTTAGAAATTAATTTAACTCAACATGTTCAGGTGTATCTAGAATTTGGTATATAGATATGTGTGACTTCATGCCTAAAAATAAAAAGGTAGGCATACCATGGGAAAAATAAATTCATACAAGACTTGGACAGCACAATTAAATAGTTATGCTGTGCTGAGGAAAATAGCAACAATGCATCCATGTTTTTCTACCAAAACTATCAAAATAACAAAACTAGGTTTCCAGATCACACTTTCTAGAACATTCAAGCAATCGTTGGCTGTTGTAGGATACATACGACAGTTTCTTTCTCGCTACTCTTTTGGTAGTGTGGGAGGAGTGAGGAAGAGGCGCAATGCGCTTCAAGGACAAGTTGGTTGGTTTGACATGTAGCGCAAAAATTGAGAATGTGGTACTCTGGACTTGCAGCAGGATGGGGTCTGCACAAAGATAAAAGAAGCTGCCGATTATAACCAGAATTCTGTCACAATGTTTTAACATGAACACTACTTCAGATGATGTACAATTAACTGCAAAACTGAGGTGGTGCATGAATTCTCCAAGCAAACGGCAGCACATTTACATGCACAGAAATAGAATTGCGTAATTGTCGCCACCTAAATTATCTACTCACTGCCAATAAACTGTGACCAACCAGTATAGAATAATTCTCATGATTTGTCACTCCGGACCAAAGCTAGGTTCCTCCTTCCTCATTAGCTCGCTGACCTAAAAAGTCTTCTCCCAGTACGTGCCAGAGACTTCCATTAAAAAATTCCCCCACTGAAAGTCCTTTACATTGAGCAGCACTTTACACTCTTTCTTAGTGCAAAATAGGCCTTTTCTTGCTATGGCTGTCCAAGATCATATTTCAGCCCAAGGCATTTTAATGGGCAACAGCAGTTGAAAAAACATTTTAATGTTAAAGGAGACCGATTGCAATTTGGAAACATGGACACATTTGACAATCACACCCACTCTGGCAATAGCGCTCTCTCACCACAATGCAACCAACACGCAGTTGCTGGAGTCATGCAGCCAAGTCACCAATACACACTTGGTACCCATGTGTACACAATAGTTAAACGAGAGCATTTTGAAAGTCCGAAAAGGCTATAAAGGCTCTACCTAATGACTACTTGCACAGGGGACAATGGGCCTCATTACAAGTTTGACAGTAATTCTGTAGTAAATCTGTTTACTGGAACCACCATTTGATCCTGTGGAGTTACCACAGGATTACAAGTAGTGGTAATTCCATGTCCATTGGACTCCATGGATGATTTAGCGATAGTGGAATTACTCTGTGGTAAATCTGCCATTTTTTGTTGTGGTAAAGTGGTGGATTCACCTTCAGCTTTTTGCTAAAGGTCAATCCTGCTCTTTACCTCCAAATGTATAATTCATTGGTGCGGGACAAACAGCAGTAATTTTGTTAGCACCAACAAAAGTGGTGGCAATGTGATTACCACTACTTTTTTGCTGCAATGGCGCACTTGTAATGAGGCCCAATAGGTTTATGAAATCTTTTTGTCCCTGACAACAAAGAACTTGTCCTGTGAGCGGGGCTATAGGCATTCCATACCCTGCTCGAGTCTGATCTTGTGGACTACACAGTAAAAGTTTGAATAGTTGACTTGAAAACACTTGTGTGCTTATCTACTAGTTCGATTATGTTCTTGCTGGTTAAAACTTGCTATTTGGAACTGACATCTAATTAGATGTTCAGGACTTGTCCCAATATTGATTATAGGCATACAATGACATGAGCCAAATAAAGATTTAAATAAACCTGGATTCCTTTATTTGTATTCAGGTGACATTAGACTCTCCGGCTGGTGGCATCCCATTCCTCTCACTGCTTGCCAATTACCCTCTCTTGCACGCTTTCCTATGCCCCTTATATACATTATGCCCTGGCTGTGGACACAAAGTAAGGACTGTCGCTACAATTGTTCTGTTTTGACCAGAAAGTGCTACTTAGTATTAATTTGCTGTCCCCAATTTAAAGTCAACATTCCATAAAGGTAATCATTTTGCAGAGTGATTTCACCCACATAAGGTTCACCACATCTGTAGCTAGTAGGTGTCTCAGAAAATGTTCACTGAATTGCTTTAAGGAGGTGTTATTAGAATTCATCATCATCATATTGCTTTTATTCGACATTGTCATTTGCCACAAAACACACAAACATTTCAACATATTACAATATTAAGATATAAAACACATCAATTAATAAAAACCCAAAACTATATATAAAACGTTATGTAATACAGTTGGGCCAAATCATCTCAAATCACACACTATGAATTCATCAATTTAAGTCCCTTTGGTTTGCAATCTACCTAATCGGGTATCGATGATTAAAAAGTCCTTAGACATATGTGCAAAAAACAAAACAATAAAAGTGCATTTATAGATTTTATAGCAACACCATGCACGCAGGGTGCTCATTTCTTAAGCCATGGGGGTATGCAAAACAGCAATAAAGTGTATATTAAGGTTAGCACCACCATTTGCAGATTTGATAACAGCATCAAGCAAACTGGGTGCTTTTTTCTTAACAATGAGGTGCATGTGAAGGTAAGCAGCGTCATTAGAAGTGAGATTACATTTCCTGTGGACCACATTACGATGCAGTGATAAATCCACTGGATTCCAACACAAGTTCAACCTACTTTTCCCACCATCGTTCAGCACTATTAAAAGTATGCAGAACCAGGTGGATTTATAGGTTTCACAGCAGCATCATTGCAAATAAAATACATTTCCCTTTGGCAATAGGAGTATGCAAGGAGCAGTAAAGTACATTTATGAGTTAGTAGCAGCAATGGGGAGGGAATGCATTTATAGGTTTAGCCCACATTACAATACAGGGTAATGAACTCCCTAGTTTAGATTAATGCTCTGGCTAGTATTTCCCCCAACTTTTAAAATTCTTGCTCTTATTCACCACGTCTGGTGGAGGTAATTGCCACAAAATGTACTATATTGATGTCATTACACTGGCGGAATAACATTAGACTTTGCTTGTCTGCCATGTGCTTTGCAAATAGTCTTTAGATACTTGTTCCTGGCTATACAATATCCCGGGCAAAAAAATAAGAAGTGGTTTAGGTATTCCATGGCTCAACCACAGACCGGGCATGAATCATTTCCAGTCGAATCCCATGTACGGTATGCTAGTATCAATTGGCCTAGCCTGCATTTCATATACAAGTTCCTTGCATAGGGGGGGATTAATAACATCTAAATATTTTTCAAGACCCAGGCACAATTTACTAGCCAGATAGGAATACCCCGTTGCCAACCTACTACATTCATTTATCAAATCCAATTCGCCCACCTTCCCGAGGCACACTTTACATTTATGTTCTGCGAGTCCTTTCATGATGCCCAGGGGATTATGCCAATATCTGTCTAGATTTAATTTCGACAGATATTTTTTGACATGGACAAACCATGGCAACAGTTTACCACCTAGTTTAACACTAGCATGTAACTGATTGCCTGTAAATGATTGCCTCGCAATACATTTTGAGTTTGGGGGATGGCCCAAACTGTAAACCAGCAAAGAACCAACCTAAGGGCCCTTAATCGGCCCAAGGTCCAACTCTAAATAGATGGGACTACCTGGGCATGCAGATGCCATACCAAGCAACCACTTGAGGAAACCTTTCCCACCAGACGCAGTTTACTACTTTCTACATGTCCCCATGTCTCCGCCCCATATAGTGCTGCAAATTATGCAGATTAAGTGCAGGTGAAATAGCACCCTGGCCGTGAATCTCCAAATTGCCCCACCATATTTTTCTAGGAGTGAACGAGATTTAACAAGTTGGGATATCCAACTACTTTGGTCATTGAGTCTTACCCCCAGGTAATCAAAACATCTAACTAGTTTTAATGCAGTACCATTGATGTTCAATTTAATTTAAGTGTACTTTCTGAATTTTGCCCCAAAAATATGGGATGTTGTCCTCCCTATATTTACCTAAAGTTGGAGCTCAGTGCATTTTTCGACAAAGGCTCCAAGTTTGGTCTCCAAACCCCTTGCTGATGTTGATAACATAGCATCATCCGCGAAAAGGGCGTGTGACCTCATTGATGTAAATTAAAAACAGTGGGCCATGCACACATTCCTGCCTCACCCCTCTAGTCACCATAAATGGATCTGTCAACTCGCCCCCTAGACCCCATCGCACTGCAGCTTTATTGTGTGAATAAAGTTATTCAATAAACTGTAGGCGGTTTGCTGTTACCCCCCCCCCCCGCCCCGCTTTTCTAGCCAAAACAGACCACGGTGTTTCCCGTGACACTTCGAAAGTAGTCCCGAGAACCACAAACACTGCATATAGGTTCATGTTTCTCAGCACTGTGTACTTCTATATGACTAGTTGTAAACGGAACACCTGGTCCATAGTACTCCTCTTTAGCTTGAACCCTGCTTGAAGATGGTCCAGTATTTCCTCCTGTATTACCCATGATTTGAGGTCTTCATAAATGATTCTTGACAATACTTTTCCCACCCCATCCAATAGGGATATCAGCCTGAAATTCGCCAGGTCCTCTCTCGCTCCTTTTTTATAAATTGGGATGATGGTGGCATTTCGCCAAGACTGGGGCACTTTATTAAGCCTAAGCAATGCATTGAACAGTTGCCACATTATTGGTGCCCATACACCTGGTTCGTCCTTGATAAGCTCAATAGGAATAAGGTCCGGACCAGGCACTTTGTCCCACCTCTGTGATTGGATAGCATAAGTAACTTCCTGTAATTCTACCTGGATGGGGCCTATGTTTCCAACTCCATCTTGATTCCCACAACCTAACGTCCCTGGTATGGTTCCCTGGATCTCTGCTGGGGTTGCTAACCCAAAGAGATTCCGGAAGTGTTCCCTCCACATACTCGGGGTGATGTTATCAACCGGATTATTGCCACCACCGTCTTGGTTTCCATTAACAAGTTCCCAAAATGATCTGGAATCCCCATTTTTGGAGGCCTCCTGTAACCTTTGCCATTTTTCCTGTACATGACTATCCTTTTTAGACTTAGTCGTCTATGCTGGCCTCTTACGCCTCAGCTGGGCCTGATAAATGTCCAAGCCATTATTCAGGCAGATTAGGATATCAATGTTTGCTAATTTAAAATCTTCATCATACCAACAGGTGCTTTTGATTGCAAGTCTTTTCACACTCTTGCAGGACTTTGTGACAAATGGTTGTGTACCAGTCGTATGCAAGATGAAGTTCAAAATCAGAGGGTTGCGTAGACAATAGCCACTCCAATTTAAGAAAGATCAACGCATAAATACACGGTCTCATGAATCCTCGGTCAAGATCAAACCACTTAATCCTTTGCATAAATTGCCCTTGTATTTGAACTGTGTTGCTAAGATTACTCTAGTAGGCCCTCTTGTGTGCCCATTTGTACCAACATTAGGGACAGTGGCCAGTGATCATTTCCCTGTTTGTCTAAAACTTTGAAGCCTTTGCACATGTCCACTGTTAGGGAGAATTCTCATTTTAAGGCTAATTTTCCTCTCCTAGTGAGTCCCCCAGCAGCTTTGCTGGATTTCTGGAGTTATTTCTTTCACTTGTAAGAGTGTGCCTCTTTTTCCCACTCTTACCTGTGTTTTTGCCATGTGTATTTCATCTGCTTTTGTGATTGTGGACTCTGGAGTACACCACTTCAGTACCCCCCTTCTTTTGTGTGTTACACAGCACATTCAGTGCAGTGACACAGGATTGTCTTTTAGACTTCCCACCAACTCCATTTCTGAGGCCGACTACTGTCCCCCAGAAAAGGGTAAAGTTGCCATTAACTTTACTTAGACATTAACCACAGATCCAGTACAACCCATCTTACATGGAGTACTAGAAAGGGTTAATCCTTAGCCCTTTTTATCTATACCTCCTAGAGCATTGTTTCGCTCTTTTAACATTTAGACTTGGCTGGTGGCAGCGGTATCTACCCTAACTTCTCTACCACGATTATACTATGTAAACGTGGTATTGTTTTAGGCTATTATATTAGCCTCGAACTTATACCCACTTAACCAAATACTTTTTCTTTTGGCTCCGGTTGGGTTTATTCGCCATTTCTTTTTGTTAAAGTCCTTCTTGTGTTTTACTTTGCGTGGCAAACCAGGTTTGCCTCCTTTGTTCACTGTTTTTTGGCGGGTTTCTGCCAAGAAGCCCTCCTCCAGGCGCCTGGGTGTCTAGGTGGGCTGACTGAGGGAGGGGTGTAGTCACCCCCTGCACAGGGTATCCTAGGAAACCCAAATCGCACTTTGCCATGATTGGCTGAGGAGGTTGTCCGGGTTGGACAACCCCCCTGCTGCGTGATTGACAGCCAGGCTGTGTGAATGAGGGATTTTCGCATAAAAGGCAGGTCTCTTGGGCTAGAAGTCAGAGTCGCTACTGGAACTACAAGGAACCAAAGAGAAACGGAGAAGAAGACGGCTGCTGCAACTACCCCGTCCTGGTGAAGCCCTGCTGCAGTCCTGAGCTATCTACCCTTCGACGACCAGAGAAGATCCAGTCCGGAGTCTTCTTCCCTTGAGCATGGTGGGGATAACCAGCTCATCTTCCACAGCCAGAGGACCCTCTTCTTGGTCGAAATCGCTGCACACAGCTGTAGTGGTCCGGATAGCCATCTGAAGAGCCTCTCCTTTTTTTAAGGAGCGTACTTTTCATTCACCGTCGTTGCTGCCGGCCTCATCCCTGTGTGGTGCAGACCCCTCCAGACGTCCTCCTTTGCACCGAAGCTCCAGGAACCGTGGGCCTGCAGGAAACTACCAGGAACAACTGCAGTGGCACCAGCTTCTTCATTGAATAAGGTACTGTGTTCTGCTTGAAGAATTAGGGTGAACCCCTTTTCTTCGCCTCCAAGGCTTGCCCTTGTTTTCACTCCTTATAACTTTTGCTTCCTCTGTTGACAATATCTAAGTACTCCTGGCAACGTTGAATCTCAAACTGTCCGACTGTGTGATCCTCGACAACAAGAACCCGGTTGCACTTGACACTGGCTCCGGCCTATTGACTCTTTAATTTCCGTCTATGAGTGTTCTCTGATGCGGTCTGCCTCGACAAAAGTATTGCCTATGATTTTTGCCCCCACCTCTCTCTGCTTAACTCAGGTGCTAAGTGTGTTTTTGCCCCGGTAACATTTCTTGCCGCGGTCTTACTATGCGTTTCTTTAGTAAGACCGAACTGTCATTACTGTCAAAAAGTGATCACAAGTGTATTCCTGGTAACGTCTTTTGTTTCACAACACCGGTCCATTAAAACATAGGGTACTTACCTTGAGTTAGAGTGTACCAAAGAGAATTGGTTGGTTGTAGTGTATTTTACATGTGATTTGGAATTAATAGAAGTGTTGTGTTTATAACAAATGGTTTAAAAATAAATGTACTTATATTTTTTACCTGACACCTTGAGTCAGTGTTTGCTTGAGTCACAGTAATTGTGGTCCCTTTGTGCAATCTCTGCTACTGCTCATATGCTCTTGAGATAAGCCTGGCTGCTCCGCTACTGCTACCACTTTAACATAGTAGTACAGGCTTGTACCAAAGGTAAAACTTGTATTGCCACCTATAGTCGTAATTGTGTGTACTGGTCCCTAAGGGCACTGCACAGGATTCTGCCTAACGTCAACATCCTCACAGACAGGAGGATGTCGTCAATATGCGATACACCATTATTGTCCTGGTAAGTGGGCTTGGCTGGCTGGTCTTCCACAAAGTGCCCATTGAAAGCCCTTAAATCCAGGCCAAGGAGGGAAGCAGCACAGCCAAGGGCTCGCAGGTGCAACCTCCTGGTCATGGGAGATTCCAATGGAGGGATGTCCCACACCTCATCACAATCAGCCCAAACTCCCTCCATAGCAATCAAGGGTTCTATCTGCAGATACAAATCACTGAACAATATAATCCGGGAACCCATAACCCCTTTAGCATCCCTGGTTTCTATGAGTCTCCTTGCCAATTGTATTGCATTGGACAAGTGTTTTTCCATTACTCAATTATATACATTAATCATGGAAATTGATTGGCTACCCGGGGAGTCACACACCAAGTACTTGACATCTGGAGAACCAGATTCAATATTTGTCATTTGCCAGTCAAGATCAGTATTGATCCATGTTGCCAGGCAACCAAAAGGTCTACCTTTTTTCCCCTTAATTGCCGGGACTTGGAACACCTTGCATGCCTGAATGCGATTAACCCCATTTCCCAGGTTTCTTGAAAAAACACTACATCACATCCTGAATGAAGCTGCACCAATTGGGATCTGTCAAATGTTTTCTTAGGCCAGCTAAATTAAATTAATTTAATTTCTCTCCAGGTAGGCCGCTGCTCCACAGCAGGGATAGAGGATTGTCAATCAGCTCCATCCAGACTGATGTCTGCCTGCCTAGAACGTGTCCCATGTCTGGTATACATTGGCCACCTATTCGCTGTTCCACATGGCGCATTAGTGTACACTAGGGATACCCCTATTTGGTTGCTGCTAGTTTGCCTAATTGTTATTCTTGAGCCGAGGAATGGAGGGCGTACGCCTAATGATCAATAGACAACAGGCCTTCCATCAAGAAATCACTTTTCAGAAAAGCTTTAACCATATCATCCTTAGTATGTGGGATATTTTTACCCATGCTGATGCGCCCCACTGCACCCCTTTGCCAATGGGGAAAGAAACAGCCGAAAATTGACACGCTAACCCATGTACACGCAGAAAAGCTGCAAAACTGCGCATGGTCCACCATCACCAAAAGCTGCACACCCCTGCCACACACAGTCAAAGTTGGTGTAAAAACAGAACTAACTGCAGAAGAATGCCAGTGGGTGCTGTACATGTAACAAGAAGCAAGGCCACAGAAGTGGGCTAATAACCGAAAATGCTCTTTAAAATGCAGCTTCCCCAATCAAACGCAACCTTCAAATTGCTGTTTTGGCGCTAAGTTCAGTCATTTTCCAAGTGAACCATTGAAATTAAAAGTGTACTGAAATCACAGATCCTCCAGGTGGCTCAGAGCAACCGGGCCTCACTGACTGACAGCAGCTAAGAAATCTATTTTATGGAAAACCAGTCCAGCCACAGTTTGTTTTCAGTTACACAGGAAAAATGCGGATAAAAGTGGCAACATACAACAATTTCAGCTGTGCAGAGAAAACTCCAAGCATAGGCTGAATACTTACTTCCAGGCTGCAAACAAATTCCAGCACTCAAGGGCAGAAATGGTGCTGACTAGATGTGCATGCTGCAAAGGAAACTCTGATGTAAAAGACTCAGTTTAGCTGTGCTTTCTCCGTAAGGAAATTGCAAAATTCGCCTATTTAAAAGCATGTTTTGTGAAAGGCCTGATCCCTTAAAAGTCCAAATCCCTTATAAACTGTGTTTATTTTTATATGTTTTAAATGAAAGACCTTAAAGTGAATCTTAAAGTCAAAAACCCAGTTTGAAGTTAACTATTTAATTCTGATTTGACAGTGCCCAGCCTGGGAAAGATGACACATCAGATTGACACTCCCATGCTACAGGAAGGCTTAATGCATGCTGGAGGTTCTCGCATATTGACAACAATGAGCTCAGACTTTCGTCTCTGGCCAGCCAAGGACAATGGCAGGCTGCCTACTGATCTCTACAGGGGAGCTTCCCTCTCAAGGAAGAGGACACCCCTCCCTGATCAAAGGAATGCGACAGCTGTTGCCTGTTGAAAGGAAAGTTACAAAGAAAAAAAATGCCCAGAACGTTTGGTGTTTAAATGCCTATTTGTGATTAAGTTTGAAGCTCTTTAACTTTGCAACATTAAGGAGGACAAATCTAAAAATTGGTAGTCAGTCTGATTTTAGGCCCTTGCTTTGAAGACGTTAATGAACTCTGTACTACATAAGAAACCAAAGTTACAGGAAAACCCTAATTGTAGCAAAACTATTAATGCTGCAAGTCTAATACTGTATAGCCATGCTCTAGTGATAATCGCCCAGATATGTACTGAATTAGAAATTATTAGGCCAAACTGTTGTGGCTAAAATTGATAAAATTCCACAGAATGACAAAGACAGCTCTCACAGAGATGGTAATTGAATGTAAAGATAACCCATCAAATATGTAATGCATGTGTCCGATTTTATTAGGGGACATAATTTTAGAAATGTACATTTGTGCCAAAGTTCAATTGTGGTTCAAATCAATGTGGGAGTTCCCAAATCCCATCATAAAGATGACAGCTCTTTTCTGACCTCCAACCAGAACAAGGCAAGTGCCTTTGACCAATCATAGCCATAAAGGTGTGGTTTGAAATTCCTACCATAAACTTTGTGATGCCACTTGGTAGGATAAATATAGGAACTTCACCACACAGACACACACTGCTTCCTGACCACGTCCTGATTTCCGCGCAGCGCTTTGTTTTAGAAACTCTTCATCTTGCAGCTGATTCCAGACTTCTTTGCAAAATCCAGGCCTCAGCATTTGCTGAACTGTTTTCAGTTAGGCCCAGATCCAACCATCCCAAACTTAAGGGAATTTAGTTTTGATCCAGTCTGTATTGCTACCATTAATGTTTGCCTACTGAACTCGCCATCCCGCTAATCTACCGTGTCCAGTGACCAGAAGGGCCAATCCAAATCCAGTCTGAGGTGCAGTCCAAATGGACCAGAACCACACAGAGGTGCCCTGCTGCCGGTAGACCCGATCCGATGACCAAAACCCTGACGGTCCAATCTTAATTACAGTGGACTGTAAGCATCAACTCGAAGAATAGTAACCCATAGTATATTGCCTTGTCCTATCCCAATCTCAACCCATCCTCTGTTTAATTTAAGAACTTATAGTAGCGTCACACCAGTCTGAAACCTTGCTTTGATTTCTTGTTATAGTAATAATTTCTTGAAAATCCTTCTGTCTTTTGAAAATCCCGAAACCTTAATATCATCCCACAGGTAATCCGACCAAGTCCTCCAAGGCGGACACAGAGGTGCTGGGGTTGGTTTCTGCGGACCACTCGGGGGCTTACTGTGTTTCAAACTGGTAACTAGCCTTAATACCCTAGTTTAGAGCATAATTGTCATTGTAAGAACTGATTTCTGTTTTCATTCTCGCGTCTTTATTTTCAAAAAAACGCCTCATTCAAACTTGCATAACTTCAATTGTATAGATAGAAACTTAATTTCAACTCTCAGTTAAACCTAAGACCCTTAGCTACATCCGCAACTAAAAACCGCATCGCGGAACAGTGTACTTTTTATTAAAAGAATCGCATCGTGAAATTTTGCTGCAAATTTACAAAAGTTTTACATGTGTTTTTCCCATCCAAAGTGTTTCTTAACTTCCATTCCGATCTAAAGTGTGGACTGTTGCTCATCTTGTAGCTCATGTGTGTTAGGACCTGTTTAGTGTTGCTCTCATAAGAATTTCTATTAATTTAAGCATTTTTGCACCCTTTGCATTGTTTCACAAAGCCATTTTCACCTGTCATTTTAAAAAGTGTCAATTTCCAAAAGCGCTTTTCTCTCTCGTTTGGGGACGGAAGACTGCATTCCAACACTGTATTCTGTTCTTCATTCCTAAATACCTGCTGCTTACTTACATCTGTGTAGAATTGCTCAATTGTAAATTAAGATCTTTGCAGGGGGGTACCTTAACCTAAGCGCTATCTGTTCACAAACCAAAACTGTTCTTCTTCCTGTGTTTTATATTCTGCATTACTATAAGTGAATTCAATTGCTTTACTTATTTTCTCAATTGTATCGTCACCACTTGGTGATTGCTGTATATATATATATATATATATATATATATTCAAATTTGTGTTTGATTTGAATTTAAATGAAGGAACAAGTTACTTACCTGTAACTGTTGTTCTCCAGCATGGGTCTGGCATGGATTCAAATGCTCATGAATATTCCCCGTCGTCAGGCTGGGAATCCTCGGTAAAGAAAAAACCAGTATCAGTTTCGTTTCTGATCTGTCTTTCGTAGTAACAACCAATCACTGGTCTCTGCGTCATACTGACCACAGCCAATGACTGCCCTCTACCTAAGCACCGCCTCTGGCAGCCATCTTCAGATTTGGAAGCACGTGGAGTGGCAGTATGACCAAGTGAAGAGCCGCAGAGGGGTAGGCGGGAGGGTTTGCATGTGAATCCATGCCAGACCCATGCTGGAGAACAACAGTTACAGGTAAGTAACTTGTTCCTTTGTTCCTTCTCCAGCATGGGGTCTGGCATGGATTCACATGCTCATGAATAAAGAATACATAGCAGTACACACATGCACAACCACGGGAGGTGGCAAAGGCTCAACATTAAGCATTACATCAAACTCAACATTAAGCATCTTACCTCCTCACCAGGCTCACCTCAGGCGAACAGGTTGCGCAGCACTGCTTGGCCGACCCTGGACTCCTCCCTGGAATCCCGATCGACGCAGTAGAATTTCGTGAAGGTGTGCGTCGACCTCCACGTAGCAGCCCTGCATATGTCCAGCAGGGGCACACCAGAAAGGAACGCCGTGGTAGCTGCGATCGCTCTGGTGGAATGGGCTCTCGGACGGCCAGGCAGCGGTCGGTTTGCCAACCGATGACAGTACATGATACAGCCGGAGAGCCATCTGGAAATGGAAGCCTTCGAGAGAGCCTTCCCCTGATTGACAGGTCCAAAGTCAAAGAGTTGTGGCGTCTTCCGAAAACACTTCGTGCGGTCCACGTAGAACTTCAGCGCTCTAGCCACATCCAGCGAGTGCAAAGTCCTCTCAGCCGGCGACGAAGGCGACGGGAAGAACACAGGCAACACCAAGGGTTCGTTGAGATGGAAGTCCGACGGTACCTTGGGCATGAAGGAGGGGTGCGTCCTGAGCACTACCCTCGTGTCGTGAAAAGTCAAGTACGGGGCCTTGCAGGAAAGGGCCTGGATCTCACCCACCCGTCGTGCGGAGGTGATGGCCACAAGAAACGCTGTTTTCCACGACAGAAACTTCAACGGGGCCGAGTGCAGAGGCTCGAACGGAGGTCCCATGAGCTTGGTCAGCACCACGTTGAGCTCCCACGCCGGGGCCGGAGCCTTCACCGGCGGGAACGATCTGAACAGTCCCTTCATGAACTCTTTCACCAGACGATGAGACCACAAGGACGTCCGGCCCGTGGTTCTGGTGTATCGGGAGATCGCAGCAAGATGAATCTTGATGGACGCGTGTGCCAGTCCAGCTTTGGCCAGCGTCAGCAGGTACGGCAGTACCTGGGGAGCCGTAATCCGTAGAGGGTTAATCTTCTGTGCATGGCACCAGACAGAGAACCTCTTCCATTTGTGTCCGTAGCATTTAAGAGTCGAGGACGCCCTGGCCTTTGCAAGAACCTCTCTGCAGTCGGCCGGTATGTCGTATCCTCCAAACTCTAGCGCTGCAGGAGCCAGGCCTGCAAGTTCAGCGATTTCGGGTCGTGGTGGAGGATGGCGCCTCCTTCCCTGGAGAGTAGATCCGCGTCCACCGGCAGCTTGATTGGCGGGGACGCTGACAAGTCCAGAAGGTCCGGGAACCATATCTGCCTCGGCCACGCAGGTGCGACGAGGATCATCCTGCACCGTGACCTCTTGAGCTGGTTGACGAGCCGGATTAGCAGTGGCAAAGGAGGGAACGCGTAGAGGAACAGGCCCTCCCAGGGGAACGAGAAAGCATTGCCCATGCTCCTCGCCTGGGGAAACCTGCTGGCGAACCTCCGGCACTTGGAGTTCGTCGCCGTCGCGAACAGGTCGATCTGGGGTGTGCCCCACCGTCGGAAGAGGCGATCCACTAGATCCTGCCGTAGTTCCCACTCGTGGCACGAGCGCAGCTCCCTGCTGAGTGAGTCGGCGATGGTGTTTTTTATCCCTGCCAGATGAAACGGCACCAGAAACATCCTTTGGGCGACGGCCCAATGCCACAGGTCCTGCGCCTCCTTGGACAGTGCTGGGGACCTGGTTCCGCCCTGTTTCCTGATGTAAAACATGGTGGTGGTGTTGTCGGTGAAGATCCTCACCACCTTGCCCTTGAGGGACGGAAGGAAGGACCTGAGGGCCCAGAACACTGCACGGAGCTCCAGGACGTTGATATGGAGGGATTTCTCCGTCGGGAGCCAAAGGCCTCTCGCGTGCAGATTTTCGGTGTGCGCTCCCCACCCTTCCAGGGAGGCATCCGTGGTCACTGTCTCCTGGTGGTCTGGAAGTCCATGCCTGCCGTCAGATGCGCGCGGGTGCCCCACCACCGGACCGCTCGGCGGAAACTCTCGTCGAGTGTGATCCTCTCCTCGAAGCCGCCTGTCGTTTGGATCCAGCGCGCGTCCAGTAACTCCTGCAACGGGCGCATCCGGAGCCTGCACATGGGAATGAGGTAGATGCAAGAAGACATCATTCCGAGGAGGGACTTGATGGACCTCACCTTGGCCGCGTCGGCAACCAACATCTGCTGTACCTTGCCCAGGATGGACCTGGTCCTTTCCTCCGACGGGGAGGCCAGAAGGGACACTGTGTCGAGCTTCGCTTCCAGAAACAGTGCGTTTTGCGCGGGTACCAGGTGGGACTTGGCTTAGTTCACGGAGAATCCCAGGTCCGTGAGAAGTTGGACGGTCCTTGCCGTGTGCTCCACGGCGAGCTCCCTCGTCTTGGCTCGGATGAGCCAGTCGTCCAGGTAGGGGTAAACGTGGATCCCCTCGCGGCGCAGCTGCGCCGCCACCGGTGCAAGGCACTTGGTGAATACCCTGGGTGCCGACCAAAGTCCGAAGGGGAGGGCTTTGAACTGGTAGTGACGCCCTTGGACCACAAACCTGAGGAATTTTCGATGCCCCTTTAGGATGGGAATATGGAAGTAGGCATCCTCCAAATCGAACGACGACAGGAAGTCTCCTTCCTCCAGCTGACCCAGGACGTGCTGGAGGGTGACCATCCAGAACTTCTGCGCCTTGATGAACTTGTTCAGACGTCGCAAGTCTAGGATGGGGCGCCATCCTCCCGTCTTCTTCTTCACGAGGAAGTATCTCGAGTAAACTCCGGAGCCCCGAAGCCTCTTTGGGACGAGTTCGATGGCGCCCTTCTTGAGCATCGCCTTTACCTCCAGGAGAAGCTGAGGGACGTGAAGCTCTTTCCTGGCCACGGGGGGGACGCGCGGGCACCTTCTTTGAAACTCGAGCGCGTGGCCCCGGGCTAAGGCGTCCAGCACCCAACGGTCGGTGGAGATGGACTCCCACACGCTGACGAAGCTCGCCAGCCGGCCTCCCACCGGGGTGCTTCGGTGGGGGCCCGACCCCATGGCCGGTTCAATCCTGTTTCGACGAGGCTTTGCCGCCTTGACCTCCTTGGCGACGACGGCGGGGTCCGCCAGACTTGCCTCGTCCTCTGTAGGCCTCCTGAGACGACGAGCGGGCCACTTGACGGTAGGCGGAGAAACCGCCGCCGGAACCTTTGGAGGCCCCCTTGCCTCCGCTGCTCCGAAAGGGCGTCCGTCGTTGCTGCAGAACCCCAAGGGCCCGGGCCGTCTCAGTGTCCGCTTTAATGGCCTGAAGGGAATCGTCCACTGTTTTCCCAAACAGGTTGTTCCCATCGAACGGCATGTCCAGGACTCTGGTCTGTACGTCTTGACGGAAGTCCGTAGCCTTGAGCCATCCACGCCGCCTAAGGCACACGCCGTTGCCCAACTGGCGAAACCCAGTGTCGGCGATGTCCGTCGCAATAGTGATGGCGTGGTCCGACGCCACCTCACCTTCCTGTAGGATCTCCAGGGCATCCGCCCTCTTGTCGTCCGGTAGGAAGTCCAGCAGGGGAGCCAGTTTGTACCATAGCTCCCTGTCGTAGCGGGCCACGATAGCCAAGGCGTTGGCCGCTTTAATCGTCGTCGCTGCAGACGAGATGACCCTGCGTCCCATAGCGTCCAATTTCTTTCCCTCGCCGTCCGGTGGGGAAGTCGATGTGGAGGCTGCACCCCCCCCGCTTTCTTCCTGGCCGCCGCGGAGACGACGGAGTCCGGGGTAGGTTGCGCCCGGAGGCACAGGGGGGCCGCGTCCGGGACCCGGTACTTCTTCTCGTACCGGTCTCTTCTAGCTGGCGTCGTGAAAGGGTTCTTGAGGAGGGCGAGGCCCTCATCCCAAATGTCGTCCAGTAGAGGCACCGCGAGGACCGTCTTCCTCTTGGCCTCGCGCCATTGATAAAGGAATCCTTCCTTTTTCTTCTCCTCAGGGCAGAGTTGGAAAAGCTCGGATGCCCTGGCGATCATGGAGTGGAACGATCCAATCTCGTCGGGCGGAGAAGCCCTGGTGGGAGGTGACGACGGTAGATCCTCGTCGTATACCTCGTCGTCCGTACCCGTCGCTGCCGTGTCAGTCCCCGTATCATCCCCTCGGGTGGACGGGGAGGAGGGCTGGACGGGGCGCGACGGCTGAAGAGGAGGTGGAGGGTGAATCCTTCTTTTCTTGGGCGGTGGAACACCAGAAGGTCCCGGTTCGGGATCCCCCGACGGGAGAGGTTCCTCCGTCGGCAACGGTAGTCTCGTCCTTATCGCTGAGCATAAGGACTGCATAGCCAACAAAATGGCCGCCGAGTTGTCTTGCGGCGCTGGCAGAGGGGAATCCGACGGGCGATCAGGGGCCCCGTCGGCACCCTCGACGATGTCGTCGTCACCTGCGTCGGGATCCATCCCGACGGGCCGGTCTTCTTCCACGCCAAGGCCGTGGCTTAAGACCTCGATCAGCTCTTCCTCCGAGGTTGAAGCCGAATCTACGACGACGCCCTGCCCCCCCTTTTTCTTCCCCGCCGGGGATTTCACGGGGGTCCTATCGATGGGCACAAAAGAGGACTCCCTCTGAGGTGGCAGGGAGACTCTGAGCCCCGAGGTCGCCACCACTGGTGTAGCCTCCACAGGCTGAGCCAGGGCCGCCGCGACAGTATCGATAGAGGGCTTGGCCGGATGGATTAAGGCCTTCACCACCTTAGGTGCGCTCACCGCCTTATCCTTGAGGGGGGGGACACTGCCTCGCTCCCCCTCCGATGGGGCCTTCGAGCTCGACCGGGGCCTCTCCAGGAGCTTCGCCGGGTGCTCGCCCTTCCTCTTACCCGACCCAGAGCGTTGGCTCGTGGCTGAAGGTGCCGGGGAGGATGCGCCCTGCCTGGCGCCCGTAGAGCCCGACCGTTCGGCGCTCCCGGTGCCAGCGGACTCGCGGTGCTTGGCCTTGTGTTGGACCCCCGTCGCCGGGGCGTCCTCAAAGGTCTTAGAAGACCGCTCGGATTTCTTCCTCTTCTTCTCGCCTGACGGGCTCTTCCCTTCCAGCCAGTTGGCGAGACGTTGATGGCGGTCCTTCATGGTCCGCTCCGACATATTGCCGCAAAACGCACAGTCCTTCTCCACGTGCGTCTTGTCCTCATGTAAGCAGTAGAGACAAAAGGAGTGTTCGTCCTCCTTAAAGACGTTCTGCAGCTGGCATCCAGGGCAGATCCTGAACAGCTTTCCGGGCGTTGAGCTTCCCTTCTCCTGGGCCATGTCCGGGCCTGAGAAGCTTCTGGAGTCCTCCAAAAGCGTAGCTCGACGAAATCTTCACCCTTGAGGGGCGCAGACGAATCCGACACGGGTCCCCGTTGATCGGATGGAGAGTCGGTGGAGCTTGAGGCTCTTTTGACCGAAAAAAACGAAGTTTTTGAGAAAAAACGTGAAAAAATAGCACTAACGCTCGAGAGCAATAGCACGAGGATCCCAACACATGAACGTGCGGTAAAAATCTGAAGATGGCTGCCAGAGGCGGTGCTTAGGTAGAGGGCAGTCATTGGCTGTGGTCAGTATGACGCAGAGACAAGTGATTGGTTGTTACTACGAAAGACAGATCAGAAACGAAACTGATACTGGTTTTTTCTTTACCGAGGATTCCCAGCCTGACGACGGGGAATATTCATGAGCATGTGAATCCATGCCAGACCCCATGCTGGAGAATAAATATTTACTTTGACCAACCAGCCTGATTCCTGGTTCACTGTGACCTGGGGGTGGGGGATTTTGAGACGGGCGTGATATGAGTGGTATATCAACTCAGAATATTGAGAACCTATAGACATAATAAATAAGTATTTCATGTGTGCATTATACGCTAGGCGAGACCCGGGTGTGTGCCTGATTGAAATCCTTAACAAGTATTAGGCATGTGCTGTCTCACCCAGTCTGTTAGGTCACTCCTAATGATGGATTTACACTCTCCTTTATGCCTAAAATAGGAGATTGTGAGAAACCTGAAGGTGTCTCACCCGCCAGTCCCTGAAGATCTGTCATCCAGGTGGCCAGGACACGCCGTTGCTACTGGATCCAGTTCCTGGGGGTGGGCCAGTGGGGTAGGATCACCTGGATGAGGGGTCTTTGAGGAGTGGAAGTGGGACACTGACGGGTGAGACATGGTACCCCCTTCCTTCTAACACCTTTGCCCCATCCTACCTTGTAGGATACTTAGAAGCTCTACCCTCCCCCCTTTCCAACACAAACATTTTCTTACACCGTGAAAGACAACGGACTAACACCAGAGCAGTTTACCTGACGTGCCCAAACACAAGGATCAGGCAGATTCAGGCAATTGACAATAACTACACACACCTAACGGCCTTTACCCTTCCCCCAGGTATAAAAGGCGGAACACGAGAGCACAATTTCAGCAAGGAAAAACGCACAAGGAAGCAGCTATTCCAGGACGGCAGTTCAAACGACAAGAAAGGTGGCGAGACCGGAAAGGACAACAGGGAGGGAAGCGTCCTTGCCTTTTTCGACCCAAACCCGCAAAACCTCAGTGAAAGGAATTCTAAGACCGGGAACTACAGTGGACGTGTGGTGTAACAGATGTCAACGGTGCACAGGACCCTTCTGCACTGATAACAGAGGTGGGGAGGCGCGCTTGCTAACATGGTACCGTCCTTGACCTCAGAGACAAGAAACGACAAGGAGGTCAGCACAGCTGGTGAGTCGGAGGGAGAACCGATAGTAAACCGGACGATGTTGAGCGAATGTCACAAACGACAACTTGTTTTGAACAAAGAACTTGTGTACTACTGAATTTTTAAAACGCAGGCAAAGACAAGCTGCAGAGTGGTCCGTCGCCACGTGGGCGTCCATTCAAGAGTCTGGCTGGTCCCCTTTTCTTGTGAATAATATAATAACAAGAGGCCGCAGGAAAGGCCAGCATACAAAGTTAAGGTGAAGGGTCAAGCCAAAATCCCTTGTACAATCGAAAGTCCTTAACCCATTACCAAAGTTGTGACATTGTGAAACAGGCATGTGCGCCCAGCTGAGGGAAAACGCTGTATGAACGATAAATGTGGAAAGCCGGACTGGGGGCTTGAGAGAAAACCTGACTGGGGGCTAGAAAAAGCTAAGGGAAGTGAATTCTGCAAGGTTTGCAACTGAGTGAACTGTGTTAAACTGGAAAATGTGAACCCGGCTGAGGGATGCCTGTGAATGAGAGCAAAATGTAGCACCCCGTAAACATTGCGTCAACAAGCGCGAACCCGGCTGAAGGAGGTCCACAATGACCTGTTTAAAAAGACATTAAGACTCTTGAATGGTACAAGTTGCTGATATCTTGAACTGAAGGCTGCAGTGAACCCAACTGAGGGAAGCCAAGGTTACAAATGGATCAGAGCCCGGTTGAGGGGGATCCATGGGTGACAAGAAATCACCTGACGAGAAGATTACTGAAAGGATCTTTTTGTCTGTTAATAGTACATCTGTGGCAAGAGACTTGGTGTAAAAGAGACTTGTCCACAGAAGGCCCTGATAATTTGGAAACAAACTCCAAGCTTGTGCAGGAGAATCCCAGGAGTGTGCTGTACTCGATAATCTAGCCTTGTCCCATGACAGAAACGTGGGGAAGGGAGACCCCAGTTATACCATCATTTTGTGACCATTTCTTTCTTTTCTGATGAACATTATCCCACACGATTTTGTAATTTAACGGGCAACAGTTCTTTTTTTTAGTATAGACACTTTATTTGACAAGATGCCACTAGGACTGCCTTATTATTTGATGGTCGTAGCTTGCTCCCATATTAGATTTAGGTTTAGATTAGGTGTTTTTCTCACCCATTTATACAGTTTAATAAACAGCCTTGAACTGTGATCACTTGTGTCTGTCTTTACTGTTGCCACCAGGAGTTCATTACAAGATACAACTATTGATCAAAGACTCATGTGTTTCCCAACAGCCATTTTCTATTTTTGCTATTTTTGCTACATTGTGTAATGTCACAGATGCGTTTTTCTGTCCTCCCCCATTCTTTCCATTTGGTTGGTTTCGATTACCCATAGGGGGCACGCTCTTCCATCATCTGCTGCTCCTGGGGCCAGTGGGATTGAATTGGGTTAACTAATCCAAGGCAAGATGGTTTTAGGTTTATGTGAATTCTGTCCCACCAGAGAAATTGAAAAAAGATCTTTGCTCAATCATGGTCCCTCCATTTACTTGGGCAGTCGCATTATTAGGCACCTTACTCTAGAGACAAGAAATTGGCTTATCCATAGTATGATCTGTTGGTGGTGGGGCAACTCTGAGTATTACATCAGGCATTTTGCTGCCATGTATTCTATTACCTTGGGAACTACAAGCCTCTGTTTGTAGGCACCCTCATCAACCTCTCCTTAATATATGCCAGTTCGATTCCAAAATGGTGAAAATGATCCCCAATGGTTTTTTCTATTGACCCACACATGGATTGGAGATCGCCCCATAATAACCCCAGGGGTTCTCCACCTATCGCCATCTATGGTTGACTTATTTCACATTCCATAATCGGTCTGTGTGCCTTTACTGACCCCTTTAGGCAATCATGTTGGCTCCTTCAGACCCCCCCACAAATACATCTGTCCCCTTTTGCACAGTTATACCACTGTCCATGACTGATTCATCTCCCAGAATCTGGTACCTGTTGGTTGTTGGAACCAGAATTTCTATGGGCCTCTCACACTAATTTGGGGCCATGGCGAGGTTCCCCCCCATTCTCTCCTTCTGTGATTGTTGACTATCTTGGATATCTAATGGGATTTACGATTATTAGGAGGTCCACCACTTGTGTTTAATTCGATAATCTGGACCCCATTATTTCCCTTGGATGTGGTGGGTAGGGCATAATTATGCCCGCCCTCTTGTCCTTCAAACGTCCCTATCTCATATGTGTCCATAGGGTCTTTTTGCTTCTCACGACGGCTATTTATGCATGGTAATGTTGGTTTTAAAACGGGTGCTACACTCTCTTGGAGAATTTCAACATCTTCTATTTCCAACACACAGTTTACCGCCGCTGTCGACTTTCGGGTGTTTGGGAAAACATTTTTGTTCACTCTAGGACCTTCAATATCATGCAAAAGGTTTTTAAAATCAATTATGAAAAGGTAATTAACATCCCTTTTAGGTTCAAATAATTTGTAAGCTCTCTTGCCCCCCACATCCTCTTTTGGGAGATGGCTTGAGCAGCTTTCTTTTTTGTCATTTTAGCAACTTGTTAAAGATATTCAATACACTCTAAAAGAAGCACAGGCCCACAGTTGTCAATACATATAAAACTGTCAAAATGTCATTCTAAAACATTTAAAAGAATAAATACATGAAAATGCACACTCAATATAAAAAAGGTATACAGGGGCCGTAATCAACCCGGGCTCGCAAAATGATCAGCCTGTTTGTTCGATTCTGCCTTTCTTCTGAAATCAAACAAGTTCTGCCTCCTGTTTACCTAAAAATAACAGCACACACATTTAGCAGGATGGGGCAGGATGTAGTCGGGGCAGGGGAGGCACGTCCGACCGCTTAAGGAGCAGGCTTACTCCGAGGTCCCACCCCCACCACTCCGTTTGTATACTGTCCGAGATCCCTCAGTTTATACTTGCTTCCTTTCTCTTGTATGGATAAAAAGTAATTTTATTTTTACTACACAGCCCCAATCACGTGAGGACCAGTACCTTTGCAGTAAAGATAAAAGATGAAATAAGCAGGGGAGCAGAAAACACCTTCCTGGCAATGGTGCAATAACGATGCAATAATACGGATGTTTAGTGGAGCGTGGCCTTCTGTCAATAACCTCAACAGAGCCACTGCAGCATAAGCTCAGATCAGTCATACCTTACTAGAAGCCAATCAAGAAATGCAAAGCTGGTGGACCAAGAACAATGCCACGGGTAATACCGCAGTACCGCAATACCACAAGTTCACATACACCATGGGGGCAAGGGGCAACACCAACAGGCCACCGCAATTCCACTTCCCGGTGGATCAATTACAGCAATTATGTCTCACCATCTGCTTAGTAGCATCCTCAGTTGTAGATTTCCAACGTTCAATTGAAGTGCTGTGGTTCATCGTTCCTCTGGCACTAATCCTCGTGTCTCTGCTTTGCTTAAAGGGACAATGCTCATTTACCTCCAGCAGAGTCTGTTTTGTATGTTCTGCAAATTGAGGGATAACACAGGATGACAATGGAGGAGGAGTCTCTCCCACCGCAGACCACCACTTCTTTGCCCACATCTATTATTAGAATTAACAGCAGCATTGTAGGCCCATATGGATTCATTATACCCAGCCTAAAGATGCTAAGGTCTAGGAGCAGGGATGTTATTTCACCAAAATGCCTGGGGTAGCGGAAGTGACATCACACGACCCTTGACCTCCCGATGATATTTGGCCCCACCCCAGGTAACATCACAGGAAGTGATGTCATATAGATTGCCAGACTCAGCGCCATCCTTTGAGCCAAATGTGAAGCGTATAAAATGGTAGCTACTTTGTCTCATAACCAAGTTGCAAAACGTATGAGTCTTCAATTAGTTATTTTTCCCCTGGTTCTAAATCTAAACCGGGGAAGAAATTACTTGAATTCATATAAAGTTCGCTTTCGGATAAAGCATTTCTATCCCCCAGCATCAACACCAAATTCTTGAACAAAAGACCTTTGAGGAATCGAACACAGAAATGGGAAAAAAAATAGCATGCCCCTGCACCCTCACAAAGATGTCACAGACCAATGGCACTCAAGAGTGCTGCTAACAAAAGCAACAGATAAGTAGGTGGTGATTACGTTGCTTAAAAGGTTTTCAAAAAGCGCTTACATGTTGCCAGACAAAAATGAAAAGTGCAGTAGCAGTAGAACAAAACTGGGCCGATTACCACAGCTCCTCTGCAGAGTTTCTACACCTTACCGCGATTCTTTCTAAAGTGCGCAGCCCACCTAACACTGGGGGCTCCCATTTCTTTGCACACATCAGACTGGTGGGTGGGCTTTGAGATACATTTTACTAATTTTTCATGTCCATCCCTCTAGATGTGATCCTGCCCTGGACCTGCTGCTGGGCCTTTATGCTTCTGACAACTTCATGCAGGGAAACCCGCTGCCCCTCTAATAGCACGACATCGGGAACAAAGGCTGGGAGAAACAAAAGGTGCAGGGAGGCAGGATACAAGACAGGGCCGTGCCTGAATTCAGCCACAAACACCTGTTCGAAAGGCCCGATTACTGAGCGCGCTGAAAGGAGAGGACTTGTAAAAGAAACGAGCCCTTAAGTCAACGCCCTCCGCAGTTCCAAATAAATTGATAAATCAATGTAGACGACACCAACTTGGTATCATGACTTTTAATGTGTTTATGTTTCCGCAAATGAACTTTAAAGTTCACTTCAGAAAACGTAGGAGAATTCTTCAGCTCTGTGTTTCCTGTGAAGAATTTGAATATACCTCCCCAGAAAAAAAACATTATGGAGTTCATTTTATTTAGCATGGCTGCCGTTCAACACCCTCTTCGTAGGAACACATTTGTACCACTGTTGCTTGGGGCAGCTTTAAGACTGTAAACAGCCGCAATGATAGTCATCTTGTTTTTTTAATGCCCCTGGTGTGGGTCAATAACATTGATCAAAACTACCAGCTGCACAGTAAATTAAATCACACTTGCTCCACACATGTGGCCACACACTAGCCAGATGAGCCGACCCTAGACCGAGCCTACTCCAGTGCCATTCCTACCCTGCTCTGCCTGGAAGCGCAATATTTCCTAATAGGACGACGCTGAAAACCAGATAATTGGAACAAAATAGGAACTGTGCGTTATGTTTCCATGGGTGAAATATATCCTACAAATTCACAGGTTTTCTCAAAACCAACGTTATCTCCTTCTATTCATCCCAGTGGACACTAATGGACTTATTCTCTTTGACAGAGTAGAGCATCACGTGGTCAGGATATTTTAGCCTCATTCTGATGTTTCGTCTGTAGCTGTCTCTGAGAACTAGTGTATAAAATGGGTAAAATGTAATCTCCTTTTTGCCCGTCGCCCTGGACTCGATGCACTTTTCCAATGTGTGGCAGGGCATTACCTGCTACACTACACAATATCTTACCCTGAGTGGGTAAGACCTATATAGATGGCATAAAGGGATATCTTAACTCCTCAACAAGCCTTGCAAGGTTGCAACACTCTTATCGTGCTGCACTATCATGTTCCCGCAATAACAACAGCAGTTCACAAACCCAGATTGGGATCACTCACACACATATGTACTGATGAGCGTATTACACCAGAGGCACATGAATCCAAAACTGGGGTCTTAGAGCAGGCTCTCCGATCACAACTTGGCAGTCGAGAAGAGGTGCAGCAGCAGATGACAACATGTTCAAGGGCGGGGGTGGTCACTAAGTAGGACGTAATCACTTTAAGAAAGGTTCAAAACTGCCCCAGCTACCATGTGTCACACAGAGATCAAATAACACTCATTCAGAACCAATGTTAATTAAAATCATGATGTGGCCAACCCAGCTCTTTAAAACAACTGTCTTAGCTTAATTATCTCAATAATGTATTAACACTGAGCAAGCAATCACATGAGGGTCACAGGAGCACTCTTAGGACACCAGCCTAACTGGTGGACTGCTAAAACCAAGCAGGCACAGACTGCTGTATGAGAAGATATGGCAGTAGAATCCCTTTATCACATTTTAATATATTTGTTTTACCGTTGCTGCAGGCCAATCGAGCATGGCTGCAAGTATGCCATGGGTCTGGGCAAGTGAATATCTCTCAGCAGATAAAGCCCATCAGGCCAAAATTGTGTGCAATTGTGTTCCCTCACCTCTCGCTCCCTGGGACTTCTTCCCCATGAGCCTCAACCCCCCCAGACTCCTGCAAGCCTGAGGAAAGTGAAACAAAGGTGTGCCCGGTGAAAAAAGCAGCTGCTGTCTGAAGAGAGGAAAACCCAGCTTTTCACACTGGCAATGCTGCCCAGAGTTACTATCTCTCTGCCTTTGATACTGGCGGCAGTCCAAAGCAAAGACAGGGTTGGATCATAAAGCCTATTCTAACTTCAGACCCATCTCCAATGCCCCCTTCTTGCTAAAGGTGCTGGATAAAGTGGCCACCACCCAATTCCAGGAGTTTTTGGAAGTATCTGGAGCCTTACACCCACGAGAGTCAGGTTTTAGAGCCTGCTTTTGCACAGATAAACTACTAGGGGGCCTGACAAGGGCAGGTATTTATTCCACAGAGGCAATTGCCTGGATCCATTTTTTTTTTTTACCCTGACGCGTATCCAGGATTGTCTGGGGCAATGCCTACTCACCTAATAAGTTACTTAAATGTGTGCCAGAAGGTGCCTGTTTATCCCCCTCTCTTTTTAACATTTTCTGCCGCCCTCTCTGTGATCTTCTGGAAGGGCTAGGGGTGCATTTCACTAATTATGCCGATGATACTCCGCTTGTTTTTGAGCTGAGTGGCAACTATACAGAAGATGTGAAGAGCATAAAAAAGGTCTACACCATGATACAGAATTGGATGACCAATAATGCCATGTGCCTGCATACCACCAAACCTGAGCTTATGCCATTTGGTTCGTCCCAAGCTAGAGCAAAACCTGACAACCATTATGCAGGTTTTATCATTGAAAAATATTTCAGTAAGGCAGTTGGCAAAATCAAGACATTGGGCGTCACATTTGAATCTTCCTTGAGTCTAGATGCCCATATTATAAATGTCACAAACAAAGCCCAATACTTTCTCAGGCTTCTGAGATTAGTAAAGCCCTACGTCTCCGAGGCTAACTGTGCCACCTCGGTACGTGCCCTGAGAACACTTAGGATTGATTACTGCAATGCGCTGATGGTCGGGATTAGTAAAAACGTATTAAAACGCCTGCAGGTACTTCAAAGGAAGATGTATGGATTGTCAAAAATGCTTCCCCGCCCACAGAGTCTGCACTGGCTACTGGTGGAAGCATGCATCCATTTTAAGGCGATGACATTAGTTCATAAATGCCTTTATGGCCAGGCACCTGGTTACCTGAAAGGTTCTATTAAGTCTCAGTTATCTTGCAACGGGGCCTACCTGTTGGTTCCCATGAGCAAAAAAGCAAGAGGTATGGGCAGGTCGTTTGGTGTCCAGGCCGCCAATCGATGGAATAAACTCCGGAAAAACGTGCGTGTGGATGAAAATCTGTTGAGCTTCAGGAAAAAGTTGAAAACCTCCCTCTTTGAGTAATCAGTGATACAAGTATATTCTTCTTGTCCTATCCTTTGGTCCTCCCCTTTTCTGCCTCGCTTCTATCTTTCTTCTGCACCTTGATGCCTGCGGGCTCTGGCGCATTATAAATGAACAAATAAATAAATACATTTATTTTTGGATAATTTTGCTCATAAATGGGCATGTGTGTCAAGAACGCATTTGCATCGAAGCACATTTTGGTTTGTGCAACATGCGCGGAATCAGCAGTTTTCTGCTGGACTCGAACCGAAAAATGCTTCTGCAGAATCTTAGTTTAGAGAAAGTGACAGTTGCAAAGGAAGACGTTCTGAGAAGCCGGCAGTATATTGAAATGAGGCCATGGTGAATTATCGACTTAGTAAATTCCTCTTAAAAGAAAATAAACATTGCTCTCCAATGGCTGCTGATGCAATTAGGTGTATTACTGTGTATTTAGTAATATAATGCTGACATGATGTAGCAGGCATATAAACTGGTGTAACAATGAGTGTTATAATCGGAGCCCATGTACCAGGGAATGACCTAGGGGGAAAAGCAAACTACTTTTTGGAATGCTTTCTCCCTTGGCACAAATATAAAGCATTATATCTTTTGGAGCGCAGCATACATTCTTTGTATATCAAAAGTGGTTTGTTTACAAAAATGCCTTGTCTAGCAGGAAAATAGAGTTAATAACAGAATCACACGCATGGTTGAATGACGCCATACCTCACCGTTGGCTTGAACATTATTATTTAGCATTTATATTAACGAACCGAACTGTTCCAACTGGGCTGTCATAACCCGTTTTTCTGTTACTGTCATATACGCGGACATCAACCAGTGGCTTTTGTTGTTTTTTTGCAAGGTAGTTTCCCGTCAGCATTGCTAGTAACTAAATCATTCGGAACCGGCCATTATTGCACCCCCTTGCACAGCTCGGCCTGGCGAAGGATAAGGCTCGCTCTACTCTACTATCAATCCCCAATTCCAATTCATTCCAAGAAAACACTGGAAAGAGAACACGAATCACGAGAAAGCCCCAGCAACTTGGGCCAGCGCACTTGAAGAGTTTTACATAAAACAACTTTAGGACTCAGTTGTACTGTTACTGGTATTTAACACACAAAAAGAATGTTAATATAAAAACATGCGCCACACTAGAAGGGGTGAAGACACACGCTGAAGCGACTGGTATGTATGACCCTCCCATGTGTATTGCCCCTTTAAGGGGATGTGTCCCCCCAGGTGTATTGCCCCTTTAAGATGTGTCATGGCCCAACCTAATAAAAGGAGCCCCTGCAGGCACTTGCAGTAGAACGGCTGCAGACTCCAACCATGGAACATCTGTGTCCATCTTTCATTGTGGGCCCTCAGGCCTACACTGTGTGATCACAGTCCTGGGGCCCTGGCCTGCAGGCCCCACGCCGTGTGACCACAGCCCTGCAGGTCCTAGCTGGTCTGGGCCACCCAGACCAGCCTGGTGCCCTGGGTCCAGCCCAGGCACCCACCATCCTGGATGCTCCAGGCATCCCCGGTGCTCCGGCACCCAGGCTGTGCCCCACAGCCTCTGAGCCGTGCCCTGCAACATCTAGTAAGACCAAGTGACTCCGGCAAACCAGCATGGTGCTGGGCCCCCAGCTTCAACGAGGCTGGCCGTGTGACTGCTACCGGCCCCACAACAATGGCGATGAGGAGAGAAGAGCCCCTGTGCTGCCTCTGCTCCGTCCCTCCATTGTTTTTTTTCCCCCTCTTGGTGGGAGAAGGGAGGAGGCGAAGCAGGCCACCGCCGCAGAGAGTGGGTATGCCCTGCATGTCTTCGCCCCGGCCGTAAGGAGGGTGCTCGTGCGGCCGGGATTGGAGTATGCCTGCAGGCCCCCCCCAACCGACGGTATTCCACCATAAGAAAAAGTACTGTGCCCCGCCCCCAGGGGGAGATGAGAAGAGCGGCTGCAGCTGCGGAAGAAGTCAAGAAGTCACACGTCTTGCCAGGGGTGAGATGCAATGTTTTCCCCCCAGTGGCACCCCCGCAGCAAAGTAAAGAACTGTGGGCCCCCTTGTACACCCCAGTGGAGGTGTAATGAGCGGCATCCGCCGAGAGGAGATAGGCCGTGCTGCCCCCCCACGTGAAGAACTGGAGCGGCCGCAATCAAAAGGAAGAGTGGTGCTGCCTCACCCCCAGAAAGGAAGGGACAGCCAGGGCATAAGAGGAGCCCTGCCTGTGACCCTCCCTGGCTTTCCAGATAATACGCCATACTCACTCTCCCAGACACAGGATCCTTCGAATCATCCGTGAACACCTTGCTTCCTTCCTTTCCTGCCACATACGCCTGACCCAAAGCTTTGATCTCACCCCGCAATCCTCTCTTCTTCGACACCACCTTCGCCAACTCCAAACACACCTTTGGAGACCCCATCATCCACCTCGGCCATCTCTCCAAATCTGTACCCGTCACAGTCATCAAATCGCCCACACCCCACTGCACCCCTTTCTCTCACATGTGAAACCCAAAAGTGCCCCCCTTCCTCCTCCACCGGTCCTTATAATAGTCAAACCTCCAATTATACTTCAAACATTCACGCACCGGATGAGCCACACTCTTCGCACTGCTTTTCACCCACCATCTCATATTCAACTCATCCCTCCTCAACCCCACGATGAGGGTTCGGTTGTCTGCGCTGGGTGTGGCTGAGCTGAGTGGGAAGGCTTTGCTGGGAGGTGACGGGGTGAGAGGCAGGAGAAGGAACAGTGTGATGTTGGATTTTGTGAGGCAGACTGGGCGGTGGGAGGAGTTGTGAGTTTATGGGAGCTAAGTGCTGATTGGTGGGTCTGGTGCACATCATCCTTTAGGATGGGGAAGCGCCTGCGTGGGTCCACCCACGCATCTGATAATTAAGAAGAAGACGACGACCCGCCCTGGCTGCGGCCCTCTGCAATGAGGGTGCTTGTGCGGCCAGGGAGGCAGTCAGCCTGCAAACCCCTGCAGCATCATCAGCCGTAGGGGGGAGGAAAATGGTGCAGATGTAGCAGCAAAGAGGGAGCAAGCACGCGGCCAGCAGAAGAAAATGCGTGCTCCCTGCCGGAGCTGATGAAGCAGATGGCCCTCCAAAAGTCAGGACATAGAAGGACGTGCTCCAGTCGGGAGCAGTGAAAGAAGTCACGCTGCCCCTTGCGGAAGAAATCAGCTCTGTGGTCTGGTGACCACGCAACATCCCCGCTCTGTTCCCTGTCCATCATGGGTTTTCAGTCTCTGCTGCATGGGAGAGATGAGGAAGAAAGGAGGAAGAGCGGTTGCTGCCAGAACAGAAGGGAAGAGGTGTGCCCTCCCCTGCCTGGGGGGGGGGAGATGTCTAGATGGCCTCATTGTGGTGTCAACAGTGCCCCCACCACCACACGGATCCTGCCCAACCCAATAACCGCAAGGAGCAGTGGCCTCAGCACTTTGCCCTGTAAGTGGCCCCAACACCAAGCCACTGCAGTCGCCCAGCCTGCCCTACGAGTGGCCTCAACACCATGCGTGCCACTGCAGCGTCACCCTGCCTGTCCTATAAGTGGCCCCAACACTGAGCCACTACAAACACCCAATATGCCCTACAAGTGGCCCTGTCGGCCTGCCACCAATGTCATCCTGCATGCCACGCTATTGAAGGACCAGGCCAATGTGGGTTTGGGGGAGGTACCTGCCGGCCCACCCTGAGTTCAGCTGACAACTTGTGTCTGACCAACGAAACATGTAGCCCTGGCCCACAACCCCAAGGACCAGTGCATCGGGCAAGCAATCAGTTGCAGCTCATCACAAATACTTGTGCGCCCCTCCTGCACCCCTGGAGGAAAGACACTCCTGACTGGGGGAACATTGCTGAAGAAGGGGGTAAGTGATGTCCAGTCACCCCGTGCCCTGTCAAAGTTTACGTGGAGCAGCCGGGACGCCCTGTGATCTGCGTCTCGCTACCCTGCCCATAACATCAAGGGACCATGCCGATGTGGCCCCTGGTACCCGCCAGGTGCGGCTTTGCCGGCCGTGAACTGTACCATCAATGGACCTGGACCCAGGAAGCGACACCTGAACGGACACTGATGGAAAACGAACTGGTCTCCTGCAGTCCTGCAATTGCTTAAAGAGGACTCCATAAACATGTGCGTTTTGATGCTGTGAACCTGCATAGTAGCTACATGCTTAAAGTGGTCTCAGAAAAGAACAATAATGTGAAGCTGTGATCCCGCAGTTACTAGGTGTGAATTTTGTGCCAGCCGCCAACCATGCCATCTTTTTCAGTGGTTGCGGTGCCGAACCCCAGGTTAATAAAGGGTTTTGTAAACTGTGGTAAAACTGCCTAGATTCCACCGGCAGCTCACCGACTACGACTGTCACCCGCTGAGTATGTTTGGAATGGATTAGTATGTGCTATGTCTGTAACTACCTGAGTTAGCTATTTGTGTCAGTGGCATATCCTATTATCTGTCTACCCTGCAAGTTCTAAAGTGAGAAGTCCTTGTCATTCTGTAACGGGGGAGATTCATGTATGTCTCAGCAACGTTTGTTTTGTTCCTTATGAAAAAGGAGGAGTGTTATGTAGGACCCTCCCACGTGTATTGCCCCTTTAAGATGGGCCATGACTGTGTCATGGCCCAAGCTAATAAAAAGGAGCCCCTGCAGGCACGTGCAGTAGAACGGCTGCAGACTCCAACCATGGAACATTTGTGTCCGTCTCTCATTGTGGGCCCGCAGGCTTACACTGTGTGATCGCGGTCCTGCGGCCCTGGCCTGCAGGCCCCACGCTGTGTGACCACAGCCCTGCAGGTCCTAGCTGGTCTGGGCCCAGGCACCCACCATCCTGGATGCTCCAGGCATCCCCGGTTCTCCGGCACCCAGGCTGTGTCCCACAGCCTCTCAGGGCCCTGCCCTGCAACATCCAGTAAGACCGGGGGACCGGCCCCCAGCACCTGTGAGGCCAGTCGTGTGACCGCCGCCGGCCCCACAACAGCGACGTACTTGTGATGAGACAGGCCATCAGCAGAGTTCTCCCCAGGCACCGGGACATGGTCGCCAGCTGCCATGAGTCACTCCTCCGGTCTTCGGTGCAGAGGATCACCGGGCAACCCAGTCACACCTACCAGGCTCAAGCACTTGCACTTCCTACGCCCTGCAACCTACATTCAAAAGAGACATTGGTGCTGGAACAGCTTGCCTGCACCCAGGCAGGAAATAGTTAGCTGTTTTGAGAGCAGGGGTCACAAAGGGCAGGGAAGTAGGCCTTTCTTAATAATAAACTAACTTTCCAGGCTAATAGATTATGGTATTTAAAAAGAAAATGTAAAAATCTTTTCCCCCTCACAATTTTCTTTTATATAGGGGTCGCAAGGCGGTCACATGGGTTGCACTTGGCAACCCCCGAATGACGTCAATGTCTATCTAGGAGCTTATTTGCAAGATTGACAACCGATTCTGCAGAAGCCACGGTGTAGTATGTATAGAAGAAAAGAGGTTCCTACTACTATTTCTGAGAGCATTTATTTTAAAGATATGGAGGAAACGTCTTGAAAATAAACATAGTCAAACAAGTCAGTGAAGTTGTATTTTGATCTATGACTTCGAACACTTTCAAGGTGCAACATTTCACACTCATTTTTACTGCGCTTTTTAAATAAAATCTAGGTTTTTCGAGCATGATAGTCGCAATTCAGCACGTTTTTAAAAATAAGTTTTACATACAGATGTAACTAAATGCCGTGCATAAGACGAACCCACATCAGAGTATGAGTGTGGAAAGGTATGCAAACTTGCAAGCTAAGAGACGTAACAGTGCCTTTCCTGCAAAGGGTACGCATTTACAAAGCCAACAGTCTGGACTTTGCTTTATTGTGCAGCTTCACTGTGTTGGGGAAATGTGTAAGTTGTGCAGATGGATAGAAACATAGGTGGTAGGAGTTGCTAAGAATGGGGATGGCTACAGCCAGAAAAGCAGAGTGCAAGGACAGGGTGGAAGATCAATTCAGAGTCAGTGGTGGCCCAAATGGCTATGTACCGAAGTTAGGCCACATGCCCAGCTATGGGCACCTAAGCCAAGGAGCAGCCTCACAATGCTGCATACTTCCATCATGTACTATGGTGTGGAATCCTGTCCAACTACATACATCAGATGCCTATGAATTCCACTTCAGGATTACCAGCATGGGCCCTGCTACTACTAAATGCCCCGGGTACAACCAAATCATGACAGATATTAGAACATGTTCCGTTACTAACACAATTTTCCAGTCATAGGCACATTTTATCTCATCATAGGTCAGGTAGTCTCATATGCCCTGGTACTCCCCTTTTTTTTTTTTTTTTTAACAATTTTATTGCATTTTCAACTAACAAAACAAATACAAACCAAATAGGCAGTGCAAATATCGATAATACAATTTCTCATTGTTCATTACACAATTTGATCACTGCTCCCCTTATCCCACCCCCCTTACGAGCCTATTGATCCTATTCGCTCTGTGTCCGCACCGAGTGGTGCACTGATTTTCAGTGGTTTCCAACAGATCTGATATCGTTCCAAACAGTTCTGCTACCAGCAATTTCCATGCCATCAGGGTTCCCACCTCTTCTTCTCCCCCTATGTTACTTGCCTCCTGCCACACCATAGTCTCTGCCTCCACCCACTTCTGCAACTCCTTCCACCACATCTCCACCCGTGGCCTGTGACAAGTCTTCCATCCCATGGCTATCCTCCTTTTCGCAAGCACATATGCTAAATCTTTCAGTTTGTTGACATGCTTCAGTTTCTGCGATCTGGGGAACCCCCCCAGTAAGCAGGCCCAGGCTGAGTTTATAACAATAGTGACCCCTTTTTCTTGTAGTTTCCCCACTACTTTGCTCCAGAAGCGCTCAATCACCGGGCAGGACCAAAACATATGTACCATATCTGCCTGCTCTTCATCGCATTTGGGGCATGCTTGTCTACCAGCATTTTCAAACCTTGATATCTTCAGTGGTGTCATATAAGCCCTGTGCATAATATATAATTGTATCTGTTTCAACTTGGCGTTTGACACCTTTTTATGATACCACAGGGCACGTTCCCACATCCCATCCTCTATCGGGGCTCCCACCTTGGTTTGCCAGTCTAATCTTAGTTGCGTTGGTTCTTTCCCAACCTTGGACATTATCATTTTGTACAGTCTAGAAATCTCATGCCCTCCATCAGTTATATCATATATCGTGTCTACAGTACCATCTGGCTCTTCATCTAATACCGTTTCAGGCCAAGTTTTCTTGATTTCTCACACCAATCTGTGGTATGTAATATACTGACGCGTGATCCTACTTCCTCACCCTGCTCTTCAAAATTTATGATGGTCCCCTCCCGCCAGATATCTCCCATAGTCACCAACCCTACCGATTCCGAGTGGTTCCTGATTATCATTCGCAGCTGCAAATGTCCTCCAGCTAGCGCACCAAGCGGTATCTGCGGGGAGCATGGGGCTAGGTTCCCCATAATCCGGCATGCTCAGCACCAGACCCTCCACCCAAGCATCATCTCAGGGCTCGCTTTCATTTCTGACTTGAGCAACCAAATCCCTTCTTTTAAATAAAATGGGGCACAATCTGCTCTAAACAACCTGGATTCAGGGGTCACTTCGTCCGAGAGCCATTTAGCAATGTATTGCAGCTGGCTCACTATATAATAGACCTCATAGTTGGGGAGCCTTATCCCTCCTTTTTCGTAAAAGTTCTGCAACTTCCATAGTGCCACCCTATTTCTGGTGCCCTGCCACAGGAAATCCCTGCACATGCCATTCAGTCTACTGAAAACCTTCCTAGGTATGAGGTATGGGATGTTTCCAAAATAATGCAGAAGCCTGGGTAAGACCACCATCTTGAGCATTGCACTACGCCCCATCATCGCTAGTGGCAGCTTCACCCAAAATTTCATACTCCTTTCAATTTTAGCTGTAGCTTCCTCAGTGTTATTCCTATGTTCTTTTTCAAAAGTATGGTACACATCTATCCACAGGTACTGAAAAGTTTCAACAGCCCAAGGGGCTTGCAACACCGGCAGCTGCCTGACAGTGGTCCCCATATAGCTACCTAGTGGGAAGATGATAGACTTCTGAGGGTTTACTGCTATCTCAGACAGCCCAGCATAGCCATCCATAACCTCCAGGATGTACTGGAGATTCTCTTCCGGGTGCTGCAGGTACAGCAGCAAGTCATCTGCATACAAGGAGATCAAGTGACGCTCCCCTCCCACCTCGATGCCTATAGTATCATACTGTTGTCCGAGGTAAATGGCCAAAGGCTCTAGAGCTAGTATGTATAACATGGGGGACCATGGGCACCCCTGTCTAGTACCTCTGCCTAGGCGCCATCTCTCAGAAATCACGGCTCCTGTTTTGACTCTGGCCAATGGCTCACTATATAGTATCTCTGCCCATCTTATGTATCTAGGCCCCATCCCATAGCCCGCCAAGGCTGCAAGCAGCCATGGCCACTTGACAGAATCGAAGGCCTTTACCGCGTCTAGAGACACTATTGCCATTTCGCCCTCATGATTGCTTGCCCATTCGACAATCCAATGGAGTCGCCTGTGGTTATGAGTTCTGTTCCTGTTCAGAACATAGTCCGTCTTATCGGGGTGTATTAATTTGCCTATGACTCGTCGCAGTCTGCTTGCCAAGACAGCTGTCAGTATCTTGCTGTCCTGATTCAGCATTGATAGTGGTCTGTAGGAGCCACAGTTATGTCCAGGCTTGTTGGGCTTAGGAAGCAGTATTATAATTGCCTCTCTAAGCGACTCTGGCAGCCGTCCCGTCTCAAACGCTTCGTTTAGCATATCTAACATCGGGGGAGCACTTCTGCTTTATACACTTTATAAAACTCACTTGGAAACCCGTCCGCCCCCGGGGCCTTACTAGTAGGCAGCTGTCTCACCACTTCTTCTAACTCCTCTAGGGTAATCGGTGCAGCCAGTTCCTCTCTTTCTTCAGCACTTATTGTAGGCAGACCTATGTCTTCTAGTATTTCCCTGTAGTAATTTGCAAACTCCTGATTAACTCCCTCTTGGGTGTCGTCTACACTGCCATCTGCTCTTGTTATTGTCCTAATGGTGGGTCTAGGGGTTTCGCTCTTGTATAACCATGCCAGAAGCCTTCCCGTTTTATCTCCTCCCGCATGCTGTCTATATATTTCTTATAATTTAGGTTACACAGCCTATCCCAATGCTCCGCACATGTCTGTTGCAATTTGAGTATCAGCTCTGTATCTATTCCGGTATCATTATTCTCCCTCTGCGCTTTTTCCAGCTCCCTTTCAGCATCATGTAGATCGGTCAGGATTCCTCCTGGCAGGCTTTTAGATTTTGCTATGGCTACGCCCCTCAATACCACTTTAAAAGCTTCCCATAGCGTGCTTGGTGAGTCCACGCTGCCAGTATTCACCTCGAAGTAGTTTATGATCTCCTCCCTTATATCTTTCCTAAAAAAGGGATCTTTAAGCACCTCTGCCCGGTGCCGCCACGTTGGGATCCTCGCTCTTGGGGGGGGTGGTATTGCCAGCCAACAACTAGAGGCGAGTGGTCTGACAAGACCCTCGCTTTATATTCTGCCTGCACCGTTTCCATCATTATGTCCAACATGGCAAAGACATAGTCCAGCCTCATATACAACTGTTGTGGGGCAGAATAGTGCGAGTACTGTCTTTCATGGGGGTGCTTCGTTCTCCACACATCCGCCAGCCAAAAGTCGTCTAGCAGTGTTTGCAGCGCTCTTGCCGCCGGGGCAGGTCTATCCAATTTCCGATCTGATCTATCCATCCTGGGGTTTAGTACACAGTTAAAATCTCCCCCCCAAATCACTGCACTTCCCATACACATGCTAAGGTTAGTATTCAAGGTTCTGAAATATGTTGCCGTATTCTGATTGGGTGCGTATGTATTCACTATACTTATCTCTCTGTTCTCCACCATTCCCCTCAGTATGACCATTCTTCCATCCGCTTCAGCAGTTTCCTGCAACATGTGGAAGGGACATGCCGTGCCACCCAGGTGAGCACACCTCTAGCATAGGCAGAGTATGTAGAGCCCGCCACAACCCTTTTCCATTTTTTCACAACCGTTCCTAGTTTTTCCCGTGTCAAATGAGTCTCCTGTAGCAGCGCAATATCTATCTTTTTTCTGCGTAGGTATAACATGACCTTATTTCTTTTTAATTAGCTGTTGAGGCCCCTGACATTCCATGTGAGTATCTTAAGGTCCCCCATGGCTTGATCTAGTTCCCCCCCCCCCATCAGTGCAGTCTAGTTCCCGTTTCTGTTTATATAGGCTCGTACCCCGGTTCAAACTTCCCCTATCTACAAACACTTCAAACACCCCTCCTTCCCAACACCCTTCCCTTCCCTAACTCACTCAACTCCCCGTTGCCCCCCTCCACCCCCCCTCTCGTCCCCAACATCCCCCCTCCCAACTGTTGCCCAGCTCCATCCCTGGATCTCAGGCAACCCCGCATCTAGCTCTTTCTGGCTCCCGCCTGTACTCGAAGCTCCGCAGGGTGAGGCCACCCTAGTGGCTAACCTGCTACAACTACTACTATTTACTCGGGGGGGGGGGTTAGGGTGCTTGCGTCCTGCCGCGCCCTGGTACTCCCTTAATGTTATGTTACTATGCTTTTCTACTGCACTGAATTACCACTGTAGTAGTTTCAAAGTGCTGAATGCTTTCCCAGGGCGTAATGTACCCCTCCTGGTGCCACCAGACATTAGTCTGCTAAGAAGAATAGCATGATCGATGATGAAGTAACAGAGGCAAAGCAGGAAAACGACAGGTGCTGCCATAATATACCTCGGTAGTAGAACCACATACCAGTCATCGCTATCCTCCATCAGGCATTGACTCAAAGCCATGCACTCACACAATAGGGCTAAATCAGCTAGCACATAGACAGTCTCTCTTACCATATGCCATCATACAACCACCCATGTATGTGTATGTATACACACACGCAAATAGCCATCCCCTAAGCAGCCTCCTGTAGAGAGTACTGCATGAAGGTGTCTGAGCCTAGTAGCAGTGAAGGAGCCTGAGCAGATAGTGGTCCCCACCCAATACGTAGGACACATAGGACATGGAGCATACAGGCAGTGACTGTGTGTGGAGGGATGCAGTCTGAATGAAAGGCTGTTGCCCTGACAACATCAACACTGACAGCACGTTCCCGGAAAGCAGAAGTAGCCTTTACAGAGGGACTGAGACTAGGAACAGACTTGTTAATTCCGTTCAAGAGCTGGCACGGCCATAGCAGAGTTCTCAAATCCCCAAAATAATAAACTATAGTGGAAATGAAAAACTACGGCAGGATTTCCCCCAAATCCAAAATGTTCTCTTGTGGCACAGTTTTCATGAGACACGTTAAAGATCCATACTTCTGGTCACTTCAACGAATACGGCATTTACATGGTTGTCACTTCATGGTTCATCATTATTTAAAAAAGCAACCAAAAAAAGCAACGACCTCAGAGGATCCCAAAGGCACAGGGGAGGCCGGAGGACAGGGATCCCAGATCATAGGATTATGTTTCATATAACTTTTTGTGGCGCATGCCACCCACTTCAAAGCACAGTAATAGCAGCTGTCAATACCCAATTTAATGGTTTTCAATTTAACAACATCTAAAGGATGAAGAATTGAGTGGGCACTGCAAGAATTCAAACTTGCAAAGTGCAGACTTGCAAAATATCTGAGCGCTTAAAAAGTGAGCCATCCACCCGGAACTCATGACATGCTTAAGATTACTGGTTGTGAAAGAATAATGCTTAATAGGCAGACACAGTAGAACACATAAAAGGACAGGGAATAATGACGATCAATTTTTAGCTTCCACCTAAAGAGGTTGGCTGAACAAGTGCAATGTAAGTGTTCATAAGTCATTTTGGTGGTGATGGAGCTATCATTGCCAGAAATGGTACCTATGGAAACTTGCTGTAAATAGAGCAAAGACACCGGAAACACTCTTCCTGTATGGGCGTGCCAAGGGGAGACGTGTATAGATAACGGAAAGGAAATTAGGTCCCCCACAGGATCCATTGCATTAGTAAAGGTCAATGGACAAAGTGTAGGATATTGAGGTAAGAACTTGCACTATATTTTTTGAATTACCATTAACCAACCATTATAATTACTTAACACTGGTATCTGTTCAGTGATCATCTCTCATTGGATATTAACGAAAGCGACTGAATAATCATCTCCGAATCATATATGGATTTTCCCTCACTACGGGCCCTTGCTAAGTGGGGATCTCGCTGTGTGAATTCATCAACTCAACTAAACTAGACAGTGGTGAACTTATGCCATTTGCTTGCCATGCAATGAACTTCGTTGGAGAATTGCAAGCACTGGAATTAATGTGCGGTTGAAGGCTTATATTATTGCTGGAATGTACCAGCATAACATAAATAGGAGTTGTGATTAGTGCGATGATTTATTTTGTTCAGCTAAAAGGGAACTGAGGAATTATGTCAAAAGAGTGAAGAACTGATGTAACCCCGACAAAGTTTTTCTAGCAAGTGTATCTACAAGAAAAAGATGAATGAGAAAAAAAAGGAGGTCCAAGAAATTCTATGGAAGTCATATAAACTGATAATAACAGAACACAAAGGCAAATCAAATAATTCCATGCAAAAATAAAAAAGGGAAAGATCTGATAACGGATGTTATATGGGCCACCTATTTGGGCAAGCATTTAGGCACAAACCAAACATTAAATCAACCCCTCAACATCCCAAAGGCTGCATCGCATACAACTAATCAAAAGGGCGATTAAAATCAATATGGATCCAAAGGAGAAAAGCCAGATGGCACCACAAATGCTCTATCCTTGTCAGTGGCTAAAATGTTAGTACTGTGGAGAAGCACCTGGAGTGTTCCAAGTGCCAAATGGGATTACCACAAAAAAATGATCTGAGGCACAAATAACTGGACAGACAAAGAAAATGGAAATACTACTTTATTATTAATTCAATAAAGTAGGAAAACCTGGTGAACAAACAGATTGTAGTTCACACGCTCTCAAGACATTTCATTTACACAAAAGGTTTAATACCTCAGTATAGGTCAGCTATGTCACCCTACGTAGCGGACAGCAAAATCCTACTGAGTTGAGGGATTGGTTAAGGGAAACATCTACATACAGTTTGTATAGCTATTAATATCATCATTGGGTGCCTCTTATCTGGCAGGCACTCCTTGACCCACCTCTATGTAAAATACAGATAACGTAATACCAGCAGCGGATAGGCTTCTGCCACAATGTACGGTCCACCATTACATAGGCCCGCATAATTGGTTTGTACTCTCTTACCAACCTTGGACATTCGGCTCGTTAGCAGAATGCAAGCAACAAAACCAGGTGGGTGCAAGAGAACAACGTCAGACAACTGCCTTTCTTAGCTAGATTAGCCTACCATCTCTCATTAGTTGGGGCCTAAGCCAATGCTTCTTCTTTGTAGTTGACCTTGCAGACTGTTCTCTTCCTCAGAACTGTAAAGGGGGTGAAGGTGCATTACTATCGTCGTCTCGAGCCTTATAAATAGGCTTTGTTTTCTAGTCCTGAATCGTGTGTGAGGAGACCATGATTTTGTCCATTTTGTCCCATTAAATGTTATTTGATTCAAATGTATTAGGTGCATTACTCTCCTTGGCCACCGGAGACTTGGTTGCTCCATTCTGCATGGGCTTTCTGCATCTTTAATTGAACAGTACTTGTCATTTGCAATTGTTCACTCCTTTACTTAATCTAATAGAAATATGTCCTGCGCATTGTACGGAAGGCATGGTTTCAAAGTAAGGCAGACACAAGTGATCATAGTTCAAGGGTGTTTATTAAACTGTAAAATGGGTGAGATAAATGCCTAATCTAAACCTAAATCTAAGATGGGAGGAAGCTACGACCATCAACTCATAATAATACAGTCCTAGTGGAGTCTAGTCAAATAAAAAGGTCTTATACTAAATAATAAAAAATTAAAAAAACGATTGCCAATCCCAATAGTGTGGGGTAATGTTCACAAGAAAAGAAAGAAGTGTTCACAAAATGATAAATCAGGATGTTAAGACTGGGTTTCCCTTCTCCACGTTTTTAGCACGGAACAAGGCGAGACTCTTTAGCACAGCACACTCCTGGGCTTCTCCGGCACAAGGTTACATTTCCTTTTCCTTTTCTGTCTTCTGTATCCAAGTCTCTTGGGGGGGGGTTCTGGTAGGAGGTCAGGGTCTCACCACCAGTCCCCTCCTGTACCTGGCCTTCTTTTCACATGCCCAGGGGAAGCAAGCTTTGCAGTAAACACGACCAGCAGGCTGCAGTCTGTCTTCTTTAGCCCTAGGAAAGTAAGGTTTCTTAGCTGTGCTGTAGCCCCACACAGGTACTGGCTCAGCACCTCACCCTTCCTCTTCCTCCTCCTCCTCTTCCTCCTCCTCCTCCTCCTCCTTCTCCTCTAAGCACTCTCCACAGCTTCCTCTGCTCCCTCCTGCTTCTTGGTGTGCTTGGGTCTGTGTCAGGGATCCTCTGCCGGACTCTGCCTTGCAACCTCCCTACTCTGCTCCTAAAAGCAGCTTCCTTCTTTCTCTTTGCAGGCCACTTTTAAGCCCCTATATTAACAGCCTGCAGGTGTGTGATTAGGGGTTGGGCCTGCCTGACTCTGGATGGCCTCGTTAGTGTGACAAAATGGCAGTCGTCCATATGAGTCAATGGCCCAGGGATTCCCATTGGTAATCCTCATTCCTCCTTGTTGCTTCTTCTTCTTCGCAGTATTTGGAGGACAGCTTGAAAGAAGGGGATTCTGGGAAATGTAGAGAGTTGCAGATCTTGGGGGAAAGTCAGTTCAATAATTATAAACAAGGTTTGCCAACAGAAAACAGGGATTATGGGGCTTGTAGTGTTTCACCGAAGAGGAGGGCAGGTTATTGTCAGAAAGGGGAGAATAGCTGTATCTTTGTGGATGAATGCATTTTCTCCTGCCTTTTCTTAAAGGAAAGTACTGGGGTAGGATGGGACTGTGGTAGCAACATCCCATAAAGACTGAGGGATTGTTGAGTAGGGGTGTATTGTAAAAAAGGGGATATCGCGTCTCGTCCGAGGGCACTCCTTCCGCAGGCCCCAAAGACCCCTTGCCCAGGTGATCCTCCCTTGCTTGTCCGCACCCAGGGTCAGGACCCAAGCACGATGGCTCTCACCGGGCCACCTGAGCAAAGGATCCCTGGCGTCTCCCAGTGAGAACACCCTCAGGTTTCTCACAGTATGTAGCTTATCCTCTTCGACTCCTTTCAAGCCTGGCAGTTGCTTCTTGCTATGGCATCCTTGATTCAGAGTCAAACAAATACCCTTTGCTCTTGCACGAATCTGCACTCCAGTGCCTGTGAGCTCTGCAGCCTTGGTTTCCCTTCTCAAGGCTTCTCGCTTACTTTTACACAATGCAGATGTCTCATTTTCTCAACATGGCTGCTTTATCTGCGTTCTATTTCCTACAGTAGCAAGCTTCTACGTTGTCTTATCTACCTTGCGTTTCTGCGCATATACATCTACTAAATCTCTTGTTACTTATCTTCTAAGTGCATATGGTTTTCTTCAAATTCGCATATACGTTTACTTTGTCACTTCAGTCACATCTTCATTCTTTAGATATTCATATGTTGGTTTCAGTACGTCCATGTATCTTCTTCTCTTCATGACGTCACTTCACATCTGTCAGACTTTACTAGTTCTTCTATGTCCAGTGGTGTCTGCAGCCTCATGTCTACCGCATCAGTTCGGGGATAAATTCAATATGGTTGTCTGAGTGCATAACGTCTCTCATATCTCCAATGTGGTATTGGGATTAAAGCAGGTATCAAGCACATTACTTTCTTGTTATTCTTGCAGTATGATGGAGTTGAGGGGGTGGGCTCTATAAATGACATGTATGTCTGTCTCTCTACAGCACCCTAGCAACAATAATTACTCATTGCAAGAGAAGTCATTTTCATGTTTTTAGAAATGGAGACAAATGGGAAAAATGTTAGGAAGGATTTTCAGGACCACTATTAGTATAAGGTTTAGAGATCCCACTTTAGTGGCCCTACAGGGTTTCCGTCAAGCACGACCATACTCATGACATGTAACTTTGAGTGAGGAGTAAGACTAAAATTACAGAGGGTAAGAGAATGGTGTGATGTACAGAGGACATACACAATGGCCATCAAGCAATAGATTGTCCACATAGGCAAGTATCAAAGATGAACAAATTACTTACCCTGGTAATGTTCTTTCTTCTGTATGTTCCTCCCACGTATTCCTCATCTTTGATATATTCCATCCAGTGCCAGCTGCTTTCGAAATGTTTTCTTCACAGCAGAGGGCACTGTGCGTCATCCATCATGTGTCCATCGGCGGCATCCGTCCGCTCTAGAGCATGATGTCGACCTCAGTATATATAGCACGCACCGCACCGGTTACTTAAGTTCTTACTTTTTCTCCTCTCAAATGCACAGACGTCTCTAAGGCTACAAGATGACCTGACGTTGGAAGAGAGGAAGGTGTAAAACACGAAAATTCTCCTGAAGGTAGGGGGGCAGGTTGGAAGGGCGATGTGGAATACGTAGGAGGAACATCCAGTCCAAGGAACATTATCAGGGGCAAGCAATTCTTTCTTCAAATGGATTGTGTCCTCCCACATATTCCTCATCTGGATAGACTACCACAGCCATGTGCTGTAGGAGGTGGGAACCGAGAATTAACCGTTTCATGAATGCAGTGCAAAACAGCTTTCCCAAATTCGCCTCCTGACCAGATGCAGAATCCAGACAACAATGCCTTGTAAAGGTATGAAGAGAAGACCAAGTTGCAGCACAACTGATGTCCTGAACTGGTACCACCCCCCCCCCCATTGCAAAGCCGAAGAAGTAGTCATACCTCTGGTAGAATGAGCTTGTATGCCAGTAGGGACATCTTTGCCCGCCATGTTGTATTATTTAGAAATGCTTAAAACAATCCAACAGGATAAAGTTTGCTTGGTTGCAGCTTGACGCAGCTTGTGACCAGCATATCCCACAAAAAGCTGATCGTCCTGTCTGAGCTTTGCTAGTCTATTGATGTAAAAACGCAATGCCCTGTTTGGACCTTGTCGATGAAGCCTCTTCTCTTGAGAAGAATATGGAGGCGGATAAAAAGTAGGCAGCACAATCTTCTGTGCAAATTGAAATTCGGAGACCACTTTCGGTTGAAAGGAAGGACGGACCCTCAACATAACTGTCTCCCTATAAAAAGGTGGTAAACAGAAGATTATAAGATAAGATTGCAACTCACTGACTCTACGAGCCAAGGTAATATCCGTTAAAAAGACAGTTTTAAGGGTCAGCATCCTTAAAGGACATGAACGGAGAGGCTCAAATGGAGCTCCCATAAGAAACTTTAGCACTAGGTTTAGATCCCAGCCTGGTAAAATGAATGGGACAGGGGGGAAGTTGATTAACCCCTTTAGAAACTGGGCCGATAGGGACCTTAAATATGATCCCTGCTCTGGTGAGTCAATGCTGCCAAATATCCTTTTGCAGTCGTAACTTGCAGCCCCTGATGGGCTAAATGAAGGCAAAAGGACAGCACCAATGGTTTATCACAAGAGAAGAGGTCAATATTCTTAGCTCTGCACCAGCTACAAAACTTTTTCCAACATCTGTGATACAGAGACTTTGTTGCTGGTCTTCTGGCCGAAAGCAACATCTCCATTACGTGTTCTGGAAGGTTCCAATCTTTGTATTTTAACCTCTCAGAAACCAGGCATGAAGGTTCAGGGTCCCGATTTCTGGATGGAGAATGCAACCTCCCTCTTGAGACAGCAGATCCTCTCTTTGGGGAAGACGAATTGGAGGGAAGATGGACATATCCAGAAGGTCTGAGTACCATGTTCTCCTCGCCCAACCCGGGGCAATGAGGATTATGGGCTTCCCAAACTTCCTCAACCTCGTGATGACCTGAGCAATGACAGGGACTGGAAGGAACGCGTAGAGAAGTGGAAATTCCCAGTCCACTACGAACATATCTCCCACAGCTCTTCTCTAAGGAAATTCCCTAGAGCAGAACAGGTCGCACTTTATGTTGACACTGTTCACAAACAGATCTAGGAGAGGTTCCCCAAAGGGTGAAAATCTCTTGAAAGACGTCATGAGCTAGCTCCCACTCGTGGTAGACTCTGCAGTGCATGCCACTGAGTTCTTCTCTCTGGCGAGGGAAATGGCCGAAAGAGAGATTCCTTCTGGCAGTGTCCAAAACCAGAGTTGCGTTGCCTATCTGCACAGTGGTAGAGACCCTACACCTCCTCTCTTGCTGAGGTAATGCATGGCCACTGTGTTGTCTGTCATTAGCAGGACATTCTTTCCCCCATAGAGAGGGCAGAAAGGGCAGAAAGGGCATCAGCGCTAGTCTAATTGCCCTCAGCTTCAAAAGGTTGACTCAGATGGAGACCACAGAATGCTGATTGCCAGATCGTTGGCATGAGCTTCCCTACCTGTAAGGGAGGCATCCGTAACTACCTTTATCTCTGGCTATGGTTGCCGGAAGGTTTCCCCCTTTAACACGTTTTCCTCACAGGCCCTACAGGAGATCCTGGGCGACCTTGCTCGGGACGTGAGCATTCTGCCCAATAACTGACCACTGGGATCTGAGGGCCCACTGAAGAGGCCTCATTCTCAGATGGGCTTCTGCCACCAGAAAAGTGCAGGATACCATGAGACCGAGCAACTTTAAGAAGTTGAATGCCAGTATATGTTGGGTATCTTGAAACTTCATGACCATCAGTTGAATATGTTGAACCCTCACCACGGGTGGCAAGGCTTTCCCAGAGGAAGTATCCAGGACAGCTCCAATGAATTGAAACTTCTGAGAAGGTATCATGGGGACTTCTTGAAATTGAGCCCAGCTTGTGGAGGGAGTGGCAGTTGATGCTGAGATGTTCCAGGACCTGTTCGGGGAATGGGCTTTGATCAGCTAATCGTCCAGATGGGGGTAGATGTGAATCCCGCTCATCCTTAGACTTGCTACAACTACCGCCATCAATTTGGTGAAACCCCTCAGGGCACAGGTGAGCCGAATGGTAAACCCCAAAATTGAAAATGAGAACTGTCAATGGCGAACCTCAGGTACTCCTGTGCTTGTGATGGATAGGAACATGGAAGTAAGCATCCTGAAGGTCCAATGAGACCATCCAATCCCGGAGTTGAGGAGGGCCTGGATGATCTGAAGAAGAGGGACAATCTTGAACTTGTCCTTCCTTAGGAAATTGCTAAGCATCGCAAGTCCAAGATGGGACTCAATCCTCTGTCCTTCTTTGGTATTAAGAAATAAGGGCAGTACCATCCCTGGTTCATCTTCGCTACAGGCACTGACCCTATAGCACCTTTCTCCAGCAGAATGCAAATCTCCTGCAGAAGAAGCAGATCCGTCGTCCCACTAATAGAGTCAGCCAGGGTCAGGCACTTAAACATGACCATTCACACACAACTCCACTTGACTGTTTTTTTTAACTATAAAAGTTGTAGTTTTTCACAAGGAGGAGAGCGAGCTGGGCATGCTGTCCAGACCAGAGGAGCAGAAAGCAGCAGGAGTTAATGTCTGGAGGAGAACAGCATGCTGAGACGCTGACCTGGTGTTTGGGAGGGGCTGCAGAGTGACTCCAAGGAGCTCGGTAAAATGTTTGTTCCCTTCAGATGTGTGCTAGTCCCAAGGGTGCCAGAGGTGCAGGTGCTGAGACCCCGACCTCAACCCTGTGTATCCAGAGGGACTGCTTGTCAACGCGACGCTGCCCGGTGAGTTAGAGAAACTCAGGAGTGTGCATTTGACTGAAGAGCAGCAGAAGAAAGGCACTGTTTTAAAGCAGCACAGAGCGGAAAGTAAGATAAAGTGTATGAAAGACAGAAAGTGTAAGAAATAAGCAAGAAGAGAAATATAAGGAAGGAAGTTGTGCTAGTGGCGCAGAAGAAAAGTAAAGTGAAAGAAAGGCATTTGAAGAGTGCAAAGCCTGCATTATAAAGAGAGGACAGTGTGTCAAGCGTACGGAAAGCACGAGAAACAAACGTACAGGTGCAAGAGAAGAGAACGCATAAGGTGCGCAAGAGGCACAATAAGAAAGTAAAAGAAAGTGCAAGAGTGCCGTACTGCTGGCTGAGAAAAAATCTCTTTGCTAGAGTGTCAAAACTCTTATCGTCCCTATCAGGGGGGATTGTATTATTGAGGGCTGCCCTTTATAAGTGGCAGCCTGCACCACTAGTCTCTCCGGGGGGGGTGCGGATGTTTTGATTAGAACTCCAAGTCAATACTTGAAGGCCTGTATTTCCTGGTGAAATCCTTATTAAATGCAGGATTTGAATCAGGATTTTCCCAATTTGCCATGACCCTGCTCTTAAGAGCGGATTGTAAAGGGAGAACAGGGTTTTTAGGGGAGGGGCCTTGTCAAGAATATCTGGGAGGTCATCCTGTGCATAGACAGCAGCCAGCCTCCCCAGCCCAGATACTCAGTAACCTTGTTCATGACTGCCCTATAGGAAGCATCTGCATGTGCAGAAGGCTCTGGGGCTGGCAAAACCCACCTCGAGAGGGGTATCTAGCTTGCTAGCATCTGTCAATGAGTCTACCTGATGTTGCATTCTGGACTCAGAAATTTAAGCCTCAGGAACATTGGGAGTACTACATTTTAGGCCAAAGGGATGAGTATCCTGATCAGTTACCTCTTCCTCTTCAAAAAATGGTAGACAGACTCGGAAAAATCTGTTCTAGGCAGAGGTATGAAAACCTTGAACAACTCTGTCGATGGTCTCAATGTCGAGGAACTCGACTAGAGTTCCGTCGAACCAGGGGAGGTATGAGGCTTAACCGGTGGCTCTGAAGTGCCACAAATGAGCTTCAAAGGTTTCTTGAGGGCACGTGAGCAGCAACCATTTTAGACTCTTTATCAGCCTTAGAAGACATGATAGGGTCGTAAGTCTCCTTTTAACATTTTTGAAGGGGCAGAAGAAGCCACCTTCTCAAAGACCATTTGGAGGCGAAAGTCCTCCCATTTGGCTTTGGTAGCTGACTTACCTGGAAATCTCACTCTGCGGTCGGATGAGGAGTCTGAAGATGAAGAGCGCGAACGATGTGCCTCTTCTTCGATCTGTTGCGGGAGGCCGAAAACAACGAATGGTGGGAGCTGCTCCTGGAACAAGAATGTTTGGAATGTTTCCAGAGCTTACTAAGCGGCAAAACGCATCTCTGACATCTCATTTGAAGACCTCCTCTTGGAAGGAATGCTCAAAGGGAATTTCGAAGGGGGCCTACCCAGGACGAGTGTTTCGCCTTCCTCTCCTTTAAGGGATTTTCCGTCATAGACTGATAAGAACCGTAGTCATCGACTTTGTAGTCAACACCGAGGCACCAAAGACAAATACGGTCTGGGTCAGAAATTTACATCTTCGACCGACAATTCGTACACCGTTTGAAGCCCATTTTCGGAGCAGACATTTTTTAAAGAAACCGTTACTACGTCGAAGCGAGCTGTGTATTCGGAGAAACGGAACTGAATTAACGGGCATGGTGCGTGTTATATATACTGATGTTGATGTTATACTCAAGAGCAGACAGAGGCCGCTGAGGGACACAAGTTCATTGACGCAACAATGCACATGAGCCCTTTGCTGTGAAGAAAAAACTCTGAAGCAGCTGACGCTGGATGGAATGTATCAAGGATAAGGAATAGGTGGGAGGACACAATCCATTAGAAATACTTATTTATTATAACAAGACAGTTGCATTAAGTTCAGAAAACTGCAAGCTAAGTAAAAACAATTCTATACACACAACATAATTATAATATTCCAAACACTGTGCCATGGGCTAAGGGTGGGGAAATAAGGCATATTGCACTTGTTATACCGTCTCGTTATAAGGCACATCAACACACTGCATTACTGCCTTAAGGAGTGGAACCATATTCTAGGAACAATTATGCATCAACAGTCTGAGGTAAGTTACCAGTCCTGGGTACTTGCAGTTTAAACATTTTACTAAAGTTCTCCCAAAGGATTTAGCGGTGTCACTACAATAATCAGGAGCAGTTATAGCCATACAATTTGTAAGATGATACTTTCAAGTTTGGCGAAAGAAGGTCGCCACACATTCAGGATGTCTTGTGGGACCCTAGATGAAATCCCTGTACCCAGGTTCCACCATCAAAGGTAAGTCAAAGGCGGCTGCAAGAGAGCACTTCATCGGGGTGGGGAAAAGAGGGGAAAAAAAGGAGCACGCAACCAAAGAGCAATGCAACCAAGCCCCTCGAACCCTGACCTTTAAGATCAATGACTCCATGTAAGCCTAGGGCATTGGGAACAACTGCTCCCAACAATGGTTGCAGTTGTGGAGCTCCCAGGATCATGGGTCCAGAGGATGTGTTTCAGTTTCAGGTGCGTTGAGGCATCAGTGCTAGTCTCGCTTCAGACCTCCCGGTTCTGGCCATCAACAGGTACTTGACTTCAAACTTGAAACGTTAAATTGACCGCTACTTGGCACTGATGACAAGGAAGGAACACGAAGATGCGCTAGCCAGGTGGGGCACTTTTGGTTAGCCAGCAAGGGTCGGAAGGCAAAAAGGTAAGTAAGACAAAGGATTTCATTTATAGCAGGGCCCCTCTACCTGGTGGAGAGCAGCAGAGTCCCAAAGTCAGAGTACCTTAAAGAGGCTGCACATCACTGAAGCCTATATGATGTTCAGGCACAGAGGAGTGCCCCTTCCAGGTCACGTAGACCAGCTAAATGCCCACGGCTACCACAAGTTCAGGTAGACATCCAACAAAGCGTAGGGCTGAGAACTGGTTGCGCCCATCAGATCAAAAGACGACAACACCTTGGAAGGCCTCCTCTGGTCGAAAGAGGACAGGGCTTTGACTTACAGGAGTTGTATTGGCAATGATTTGTCAACGAAGCAACTTCCAGCGTCGTCCTGTAGCCTCTCATGCTTTGTTTGTCAGGTTCCAATGGTTGACTTGCAAATGGCTCCAGATCCCCTCGTTGATATATGAAAACATTATCTGGGTGGGGGACCCTCAACCCAGGTAGACCTGCAACATCCAATCTTTGAACGGCTATCCGGTCCTGGATAGCAAGCTCAAATGCATTTATGACATCACTCTGGCTTGGATGTGTATTGGGGGTTTTGCAATTCTCTAACCAGTTCAAACTAGTCCCAAACAATCCTCTGCATCTAAAAATGTAAGGCGAGTATCCCTACCACCTGCCTCCGATACATTAGTAAAAGCTACTGTATTGATTACTGTACTCCTATCTCATAGGCCCCTTTCCTCCATACTTGTGGCAGTTCCCGCATTCAACCAACAGGACCAGAGCCATTTGTCAGCATGCAGAAAATAATCCCTCAATTTGAATGAATAGCGCAGCCATGCGCACATGCAGCCAACACCCTGGCAGTCCTTTTCCATCACCTAGGACGTTCCTGCCCAATGTCTAGTTTATCGGCGAATGTGGGAGTGTGTGGAGGAAGGTGGGCTATGGAGTAGGATTACAGTAGTCACTACGCAAGTAACTTTTACTTACCCCAGTGGCCCACCAGCTTTCCTCCATATATGTGGGAAATTACACAACATGCATCCCCAGCGGATGAAGGTGGATATAAAAATAACCGAAAACATTATGCAGTATGGCCTGTCCAAACTTGGCATCAGCCTGAGAACTAGAAGAAGGGCCTGCAAAATTAAGAGGGCAAAGCCCACGTTGAGGCCATGACAATGACCTCACAAGGAATATGTCTCTGGAAGGTTACAGACTCCGAATTTGCTCTAACTGTATACGAAAGGTGGCCTCTGAGAGGTGAAATCGCTTGACATCTGTTGCTTTCACTAATGCAAGAAACTATCCACCTGGCTTTGGTGGCCTTGAAAACCAGCTGACCACAAGAACAGACTCTGTTAAGGATGAAGAGCCTCTCAGTGGACCTGAATTCACATATCCTGTCCAGATTAAAATGAAGCGCTTGATGGACAATTAAGTTTGTAAAGCCATTTTCTCTCTCTGAAGATAGGTTAGCAAAGAACAGTGCTAGAGAGGTTGCCTAGTTATATAGAAATCAGAAACTCTCTTGAGCAAGAAAAAAGTATGGGTTCAAAAGCACCACCTTTTCCTTATGGAACATAATACAAGTCTCAAAGACCGAAAGGGTCTGAAACTCACTGGTCCAAGGAACTGAAGTAACTGCAACCAATAATGCAAATTTTCGGGCCACAAAATGAATGTCCACCGTGGGCATGGGGTCAAATGGCATTCGAGCCAGAGTGGTGAGGACAACATTTAGGAGCCCGGCAGCCTGTGGCCCTCCGACTGGAGGGAACAGATGCCTGAGCCACGCTTAAATGCGGTTTCATGAATGACTTGGAAAGGGAGAAAAAAATCACCATCCATATTTATGTATGCTGCCACCACTGAAACGTACGTGTGAGAAGATTCGATCGATAGGCCGGAATTGAGCAAATCAGACATGAATATAAGATCCAAGTGTAAGCTGCAGGGCAAAGTATTTACCTGCCTGTTGAGGCACCAGTAACTAAATTAAGACCATTTACTTTTGTACGGGGCCCTAGTAGAAGGCCCGCAGGCAGTCATAAGTATGTCAATATTTTCTTTGGGTAAGCCCAAATGATCAAGAGTTCGCTGCTCAGGTATCAAGCTGTCGACAGAAGAGACTGACGGGTGAGGAGGCGAAATATCCCCTCGCCATCCTCCGACAACAGGCCTGGCTGCAGGGAAAGGAAGATGGGAAGGGGGTGTGCCAACCTCTTCAAGCATGAGAGCCAAAGCACGACTAGCCAATGTGGGACTACCGCAATCATACTGTGAATTAGGGGGAAAGGTGGAAATGCATAAAGGGTCAGACCCTTACAATAAATGGTCAGACCATCCCCCAATGAGTTCTGGTGCCTGCCGAGCCATGAAACAAACAGAGTATTTAGTGTTCTATGGGGAAGCGAACACATCCACCAGAGTATAAAGATAGCACGCAAACAGATTTGGAACCACCGCAGGGTGGAGTTCTCACTTGTGAACCATGATCTCCAATCTGCTGAATGTGTTGTGACAGGGTCTGCGGTCTAACCTTGTCAAGAAGGGATGGGGACCCCTCTCAGCCTGGGGTGGGAGGCCCACTATTGTGAAAATGGAGCCATTGCTAGCCCAGAGGGGCATGGTGGTAGTTGGGAGAGCCAAGTCTCCATTCCTTCCCTTTTGGCCCATATGGTTGATTGAAGTACCCAATCCTGATCACTGCATACCTCTGCATGAAAATGCTGGCCAGTCTTTCTTTTTGTTTCAGAAAACTACATGTACCAGCATTCCTGCAGATCAGCAAAAACAGAGCAGGCCAGCACCGTCGGCAGAGAATTTCCTGCCAGCACTTCTCCACTGGCAACAGAGAGAGAACCACTACGCGACCTAGCACTGGTGTACACAATGAGCATCAGCAGGGACAGCTATATACCATTCACGCTCAAGGTCTTGCTCACCTGTGAACCAGCCGGGGAGCAGCTCCCTGCGGAACGCTGGAAATCCAATATTGCTCACAAAAACTGACATTTTTCAGAGCGGGCTGCCACTGTCAAAAGCCACGTGAGAAAAAGGGCAGAGGCTTAGCCCCCTATTTAAGTATTTGCCCGATCGGGACACCTCCTAGGTGTCGATCACTAGAACCAATCCAGGGTTCAGGGAAGTCTGGGTTAGGGCATGCTACCCATTCCTAGGTTAGATAGAGGGACCGCCAGTAGGCCAGCTGAAAAAGTAAAGGCCCTTGAACCTCATTTGGTAGTTGGTGTGTTTGTAACGTCATCTGCGAGGGAGACCTGGTATAACCCTGCTGGTTCAGGTTAAACATTGCCCATTACGCACCTGAACACAGCGGCCCCTAATGAGCAAGAAGAAGGCTTTCAAGGATATTGATATGGAAAAGTAATTTGTATGGCATCCACAGGCCATAAACCTGAATAGCATCAAGTATTGCACCCAACCCTAGAAGTGAAGAGGCTGTGGTAATGGTCACTGTCAAGTAAGTGGAGGATGCTCAACTCCAATCCTCTCGTCAAGTTGAAGCTGTCAATCTACCAAGAAAGATTTGGTTTTCGGAATGAAAGAACTGGTAGTACGGCAGATTGGAGGTGTAGAGCCTGACTCCAGACTGTGCCAGCTAAAATTGTGTTGTTATTTTGAGCCTGGCTTGCGCGACAGAGCACACAGGATGCAATAACCACCAGGCTACAGTAGCACTGTTCAGGAAAAATGTACGTGCACTGATTAAATCATGCACCGTGCCCTCTATCGGGAAAACCTTCGCCTTACGAGTGACCCAGTCAAAGCCTATGAAGGTTAGCTTTGGGGAAGGCATCAACAATGACTTCTCTGCACTGATGGACAGGCAAGATGGAAAAGAAAGTCCGGAAGAACATGAAGAGATTACATTGCCTCCTGAAGAGACAGTATCAAAAAAGATTACGGGCAAAAGACCTGATGCTGGGGACTGGCCGCCCGAACCAGCCAGTCGTCCAGGTAAGGGTAAACATGAAGAGACAATATAAAAAGATTGCGGGAAAAAGACCCGATGCTGGGGACTGCCCGCCCGAACCAGCCAGTCCTCCAGGTAAGGGTAAACATGAATGCTTCCCTGCCTGAGGAAGGCTGCCACTGCCAATCATTTATTTTTTAAGACACTGGCTGCTGAGTTGAAGTCGAAAAGGGAGCACCCAAACTGGAGCTGGTGGTTTCCAGGCAAGAAACGCAGGAAGCAGCAGTGCGGCTTGCAGATAGGGACAGGTAGGTAGGCATCTTTCGGCTCCACCACACAGATCCATTCTCCAAGACAGAGGACAAATCGAATCTGCGCCAGTGAGATCACCTTGAATCGTTACAGAGAATGGAAAGAGTTGAAGGAGGACAGGCCCAGAATGTTGCACATGCCTACCTTGTTGTTCTCAGCACCGTTAACAGTGTGGAATACAACCCTGTCCCCTTCTGGAAAGTAGAGACCTACTGATGTCCAGCAGCATCTGAACCTGGGATAACAAAGTGGGGGTCTTCAGTTGCAGCAGCAGATTTCTGGAAAAGGGGAGCATATGGAAGTCGAAACCCCAAACAAGCTACCAACTGAAACCACGGGTCAGAGGATATTTCCCTTAATTCCATTCAGATAGAAAGATTCTTCCGCTGCCACCAGAGCAGAATGAGGGTGAACCACCCATCATTGTTTTTATTTGGCGTCTGCGAAGGAAGAGGTGGAAAGGCCCCTGGGGGGTAGTCTTCTTTCTTTGCCTAGAGGGAGATTTTGTCACAAGTCTCTCCCCTTCCCACCTGTTTCTCCTTACTTGTGACCTTCTTGGAAGTGGCTTCCTTCTTTCTTACTGTCCGGGACTTGTATAGTCCTGGACGCGGGTCTTCAGAGTCCAACGTGAGGTTTGTTGCTTTCCACTAGGAAGCGTTCAGTTTCCAGGACGAGGAACCAGGAAGAAGATGAGCCGGCTCGGAAGGAGCCGAAGCGCCGACTCCGAGCACGAGGTAGTTCCAGGAATAGAACCACAAAAAGAAAGAGAAAGGGAAAGGGAACAAAGGAGTACCAGGAAGGAAGGAAACAAGGAATCAAAAAAGGAGCGTGAAGCGAACTTCGGAAACGCACGTCTAACTACACCAAGCAGTAGCGTTGAGACGCGCGGTGCCGGGGAGGCGTGGCCCTTTTCTAGGAAGCCAAACGTAGCGTGGAAGGGCTGGTGTGCAGCGTTTCGGAACCTTCGGCCATGTTGGTAGAACCGCGGAGTTCACACTGCGGTGCATCATGGACCATGAAGTCCAGAATGGACGAATTCGACAGTTCATGACAGCATGCCTCCTCCTAAGCCCTGCACCTCCGGGTTTGCCTGGGTGGATCCGATGATATCTTTGTAATAAACGGGGGGCATTAATGTTTGAGACAGATTCCCAGGTGCGCTCACTGGGAGGGTATCCTTTCCATTCAACCAGATACTGGAGTTGGCCTCGTCTGTATCTGAAATCACATATCCTGGAGACCTCGAATTCAAGTTGGTTATTGATGAGCACTGGAGGGGGTCTTGGAGCAGTTCGGGTGGATTGTACAAATGGTTTAGCAAAGAAGTGTGGAAGACTGGATGAATCCTTTTCCAAGAATCTGGAAGCTGGAGTCGGTAGGCTATTGGATTAATGATTATTTTATGGAGAAGGGTCTATAATACTTGGGGGCCAGTTTATTTGGCCGTAGATGTCAAGGAAGAAGTTTTGAGGACAGCCAAACCTTGTCTCCCACCGCGTAAGAAGGGCTTGGTCTTCTTTTGGTGTCTGCATAACATTTGACATCTTTCCTGGCCTTTTCCAGTCGTTCTTTGGCGCCTTTGTGGACGTTGATTAATGTTTCGATCCAGGAATCAACCGCGGGGACTGGGGTTGGATGAGGCAGAACAGACGGTAGAACTGAAGGATGAAATCCCTGGCTACAAAACAACGGGCTGGTTTTGATGGCTGAATGATCTGAATTGTTGTAAGCGAATTCAGCTACAGGGATCAAAAGCGACCAATCATCCTGGCATTTGGTGGAGAAACAGCGTAGATACTGCTTTAGGGTCTGGTTGACTCGTTCTGTTGCTCCATTGGTTTGTGGGTGGTATCCTGAGGACAACGCGCCGTGGATCCCCAATATCTGACATAGTTGTTTCCAAAATTGGGATATGCACTGGGATCCTCCGTCAGAGATGATTTTGGAAGGTAGTCCATGAAGCCTGAATATGTGTTCCAGGAAAATACCAGCCAATTCAGATGAGGATGGTAGCTTGAACAAGGGTGTAAAGTGAGCCATATGTGTAAACAGATCGATGGTAACCATTATGGTTGTGTATCCTCTGGATGGGGGTAATTCCACGATAAAATCTGTGGAGATGATCTCCCAAGGTCGTGTTGGCATTGCTGGTTGGTGTAAGAGACCAGCTGGTCTTCTGTTATGTTTATTCTGGTTACAGATTGCACAGGATTGGACATAGGTTCTTACGTCGTCTTTCATCCATGGCCACCAGAACTGTCTCTGTAAAATATGGAGGGTGGTGGTGATGACTCGATGTCCTGAATGGAGGGTATCATGGCATAGTTTTGTAATCTTACCTCTCAGTTCTTGTGTGGGTACTGCCAGCCGGGTTTCCTTGAAAAGATATCCGTCTTTCAGCTGGAGGTTCCTAGGATTGATTCCTTCCAGAGTTCGGAAGAAAGTGTTTTTGCACGAATGTCCTCCAAGAGAGAAATAGCTCGAGCTACAAATACAGAGTTAGGAAACATCTTGGGAAAGGTTCATGCTTCGAGAGGCTCGTAGTCAGGATGTCTGGACAAGGCATCAGCTATGATGTTGTGTTCCATGGAAACGAAGAATTTGAAATTGATATTGGGCAAAAAAGAAGGCCCAATGGGCCTGACGGCTGTTTCTGCACTCCAGGGATTGTAACACTTGTAAGTTCCGATGGTCTGTGCGAACTTGTACTGGGTTTTTAGCACCCAAAAGAAGATGACGCCAGTCAGTGAAGGCTTGTCGGATGGCTAACAACTCCTTCTCCAGGATGGAATAATGTGTTTCACTGGGAGTCAAGGTGCGGGATAAATAAGCAATGGGATGTTCCGACTTGTCCTCAAGTTCTTGTTTTAAGATTGCTTCGATGGCAGAGTCGGATGCATCAGTCTCAACCAAGAAGGGTCGATCTATATCAGGTTGAGCTAGGATTGGAGCTCGAGTGAATTCCAGTTTCAGTTGTTGAAACTCCGACTCTTGAGCCGAGGACCATTGAAACGGAGTGTCTTTCTTTAAGAGTGTTACAATACGGTGTACAATGTCAGAAAACGCGGGTATGAATTTTCTGTAGAAGTCCCAGGAAGGATTGAATGTGTTTCACAGTAGTGGGAACAAGCCAGGACAGGATGGAATCAACCTTGGAGGGATCCATTCCGATACCCTTGGAACTAAGGACGAACCCAAGATAATGAACGGTTGATACATGGAAAAGACATTTTTCAGGTTTGGCCAGGAGCTTATGTTCAGATAAACGTTGTAAAAATGCTTTAACGTGTTCTTGATGGTTTCAAGGTTCCTTGGAGTAAATCAGTATATCATCTAGATATACAATGATGAAAAGGAACAGCATGTCAGAAAAAACCCGATCCATGAAACGTTGGAATACTGCGGGGGCATTAGCGAGACCAAAGGGCATTACCAGATACTCAAAGTGGCCAAAAGGAGTTCTGAAGGCTGTTTTCCACTCATCTCCTTCCTTTATGCGAATGAGATGGTAGGCACCCTTGAGATCGAGTTTAGTGAAGTTGACAGCACCCCTCACTGCCTCCATAATGTCAGAAATAAGATGTAATGGATAGCGGTCCTTGAGGGTGCATTGGTTGAGGCCACAGTAATCCAGAATAGTTCAGTTTGTCAAATTGGTATCCAAATATTCTCTGAGGGCTTTCTTATCCGGTTCAGACAAAATGAACATTCTTCCAAAGGGAATCTCCGCTGATGGTTCTGTATCAATGGCATAATCCTCAGGTCTGTGAGGTGGAAGAGATTGAACAATGGCTGCTGAAAACAGATCTGAGTATGTTTGGTAAGCCTGAGGAATTTGGATGATGTTGGGGGCAGTTACGGATGGTTGCTTGGGTTCCTGGAGGTCTTGTGAAGGACTTGGCAATGTGGCAAGAGAAACAATGGGACATGCAATGTTCTGAACCGAGAAACAAGGATACCACTGCCCAATTGATGCATGGATTGTGCTTCTGTAACCAAGGCATGCCCAAAACCAAGGGGTAATGAGCCGATTTAATGTTGTCAAATTTGAGTATCTCCTGATGATTGTTTATTGACAGCAGTACGTCCTTGGTTTGGTGGGTTATGGGTCCAGAAGACAAGGGTCTGCTGTCAATGGCTTCAACAGGTTGTATTATCCCTTTGGTTTCTCGTGGGATGTAATGTTTGACAACCCAATCATGGTCTATGAAAAGGCCCATGTCACCACAGTCCACTAAAGCCAGGATGGGGTAGGATTCTTTTTTGGAAGAGGATCTGACTGTTTGTAGAATCACAAGAGTGTTCTGTCCTGGAGATTTCAAGGAGGGAATAGATGAGGAGCAAACATCATTCTCCCGAAGCTGTGCTCCGCCTAGGATCGGGAGCTGGCGTTTCCCGAATGCCGAGGCGGCGCTATAGGACTTTCTCTTACAAGGTGTTTATCAGAAGCACAATACATGCAGTCCTGTATTAATCCTACGGATCCTTTCCTGGGGAGAAATAGGTCCTCGGAAGGCTCCTGGTTGCATAGGTTCAGGGTCTGAGGCTTGCGTAGCAGTTGCTTCTTTTGGGCAGGGATAGCTTGTGGCTCACTTGGGAGATGTTGATTTAGATTTCCTCTTTTCCGCCTTTCTTTCCTGGATCCAGAAATCAATCTGTAGGCAGAGGTCCATGAGGGCTTGAAAGGAGCTTGGGTGAGCTACTCTAGCTAATTCATCCTTTATCGCATCATTTAAACCTCTTCGAAAGAGGGTAAAGATGGCTTTCGGGGACCAATCAGCTTCTTTAACTAGCTGTTTAAAGCAAGTCACATAAGTAAGCATATCCTGGGTCCCTTGTTGGAATTCAAACAATCTTTCCTGAGCACTATAAATGAGCTCAGGGTGATCAAACATGGCCTTAAGGGCTTCCACAAACCCATCGTAATCATCCTGGAGAGCATCACCAGCAGTGACTAAGGGAGTTGCTCAGGTTAAGGCATTGCCCGTGAGATGAGATATCATGAATCCAACCTTTGCTCGTGGGGTGGAAAAATAGTATGGTTTTAAAGTGAAATGTACCAAACAAGAATCTAGGAAGGCACGTAGATTTTTTTGATGATCCGTTGTATTTGTCCACTACTCCCCCTAACAGGACACTTTCCTTGGCAGCAGAGTCTCGAGACAAAACCAACTGCTTTAATGCAGCATTCTCAGCCTTAAGGTTTTGAACTTCAGTTGTTAATTCTTGCATACCTCTCATGAGGTCCTGGACTGCGGCTTCCAGGTCTGTCCTTGTATCAGGTTTGAGGCGTCTCAATCTGTCACAAGTCTCTCCCCTTCTCACCTGTTTCTCCTTACTTGTGACCTTCTTGGAAGTGGCTTCCTTCTTTCTTACTGTCTGGGACTTGTATAGGCCTGGATGCGGGTCTTCGGAGTCAAGCATGAGGTTTGTTGCTTTCCACTAGGAAGCGTTCAGTATCCAGGACGAGGAACCAGGAAGAAGATGAGCCGGCTCGGAAGGAGCCGAAGCGCCGACTCCGAGCACAAGGTAGTTGCAGGAATAGAACCACTAAAAGAAAGGGAAAGGGAACGAAGGAGTACCAGCAAGGAAGGAAACAAGGAATCAAAAAAGGAGCACGAAGCGAACTTTGGAAACGCACGTCTAACTTCACCAAGCAGTAGCATTGAGACACGCTGCGCCGCAGAGGCATGGCCCTTTTCTAGGAAGCCGAACGTAGCGTGGAAGGGCTGGTGTGCAGCTTTTCGGAACCGTCGGCCATGTTGGTAGAACCGTGGAGTTCACGCAGCGGTGCATCATGGACCATGAAGTCCAGAATGGATGAATTTGGCGGTTCATGACAGATTTAGTGGCTTGCCTTGCCCTTTCCCTCTGGAAACCCTTGATACGGCCGAAGAGGCATGACCAACTGTAAGAGTGCCTGTGGGAAAAGGAAAATGGTGACTGGCCAGGGGCTGCAAGGGACTTTGCAGTTTGGATCAAGTCTTTTTCCTTAATAATGCCTCATCAATGGACAAGTGTGACGTATCCACAGCCTCAAAGGGGAGAGCAAAGAATTGACATCACTGATGAAGGCAAGGCTAGTGGAAGCCTCCAAGGCATGAAGCCTTTCAAGGCACAAAGCTAAGGCCCACTGATGGTGTCGTGTCTCTGCCGGTCTCCCCCAGCGATGCATAGATGCTGCCCTGACCCTCTGCCTAGTCTGAGTCTGTCTCACATCAGAAGGTAAGCCAACCGTATGCTCAACATTGTAGGGTAAGGCCTACTACAATACGCCCTGCTCCATGCCCGTATGGCCAGAACTCCTCCCTAGACCCACCCCTTTTACTCCATCCCCTCCGCCTAACCCCCACCAACCATTTCGGCATGTCTCCCAAACGCCCTGATGCCCGCAACAGCCAGTACTGCCCTACCCTTTCAAGCTCCCGCCCGTAACTTCCAGCCGAATATATGAGCTGCTGCTGAACGCTGCAACCAGGCCCCCCCCCCCCCCAGGGTCATTAGCAGACCTCCCCCAACCACTCTCTTGCCATGTCTGCATACCATTGTCCAGCACCTCACCGAACTGACTGGCCAGTCACATCTCGGACGTCCCTCCCACCAACCACTCCATTCCTCCCCACCCTACGAGCACCTCATAACCCCCTTGGTCAGCATCTCGGGATGAAATCTCAGGGGCTACGTGCTCGCCTGGGTCGCAAGACGACACAGAGCACCACAGGTTCGATCCCTGGGTAGGCGCTTAGAAACCTCTGGCTATTAAGCGCCTTATAAATAACCTATCATATCAGTCTACCAGCATTCTCCACGCATGATGCCTCGAGGACAAGAGCAAGTTCACCGAGCAAAGCTCATAGCGTTGCTCCTCAGCTCAACACCCCCTCCTGCTCGCGTCCACCTACACCTCTCCTACCCAGTCCAGCTCACCCCAGGCAGGGCCCACAGCACCGGCACTTTACTTCCCTTTTGCTCAATGACTTCAATGCACTCTGGTTGCACTCGCAGTTAAACTCCCCCCAGCTCACAGTGACAGCCACCCCCCCCCCAGACATTCTAGCACAAGCGCACATAACTACCCATACCTGCCATACCAGCTCGCCCCAAAGGCTTACACACCCTCAATCACTGTCTGAAAGGTTGTCCCACCTAGACACCCGATCCTCTCACTCCCCCACGACCTACTGTGACATCCCTCATAATACCGCCACACGCAACCACTGCCTCAAACTGCACATCAGCACTGAACACATTCCCACCCCTGTTGTCTGCATCTCCTCGCACCCCGACCCACTCCTCACCCCAGCATCCCCCATGCACTCACCTACAGATCCCACACCACCCCTGTCCCGCCTGTCCTTACAGCGCCCTGCTGAACACTAGATCCCTGCCAACTCACGCACATGAAATCCTTGACCTCATCACAGACCAAAACCTCGACCTCCTAGCGCTCTCAAACATGGCTCAACCCCACATCTGTCCGCATCCTATCCATAGCTATCCCTCATGGCTATTCCATGCTTCACAATGACAGATATTCCAAAAAAGGCAGGGGAGCCGCCCTTATTTTTAAGGACTCTCTCCCGTTACACGTTATCAATTCCACCGCTACCCCCAACTGCGAACTGCTCTCAGCCAAACTCACCTGCTCACACACAGCCGCCACCATCATCATTCACCTCCTCTACCGCCTGCTCGGCCCAACCCTCTCCTTCGATGAGGTTCTCATCCAGCTTGTCTCATTCAATCTCAAGCCCTCTACACAACTCTTACTCGTAGGGGGCCTTAACCTGGGTTTCAGTGACCCTACCAACCATGACGCTACCTCTCTCTCAAGCTCAGTGCAAGCCCTAGGCGGCACCCAAACCATTACACAGCCCACTCTTACTGTGACAAACCTGAGGGTATTCTCCTGTTAAACCTCGAGAATCCCTTATTCAGGTGGCCAGGACACAGTCATTGCTAGTGGATCCAGTACCTGGAGGAGCATCAGTGAGGGAGGGTCACCTGGGTTAGGGAACCCAGGATTGGGCTCAGGGGAGTACACTAGGTGAGACGCGGTATGTTACCGTGGAAGAAGACAAGGAGGGAGAGATCCCTGAGACCTTTGTGGACTGTACCACAGTTGGGCCCCTTTCTCCTATGAAATTTCCTGTATTAAAATCTACCAAACAAACCCGATCTGGGAAATCCCCCAAGAACAGGAACCCCACTAGAGTTGAAAACCACATCTCCCAGAAACCCTGCTTTCCCGCTCTCTACCCGAAAACTCTCAACCATTATTTTTCACATCCATACGATTATTCTTTTCCAAACACCCAGTCTACCCTGACAAGAATCCCCTGTGTTCCTTTCACGATCAGTTATTCCTGTATGCCTGACAAACCACAACAATCCTGTCCCACTGATTATCATTTTCCAAACTCCCTGTCAAATGTTAGCAACAGCTACCATTCTCACAAAGCCTACACAACCCTTTTGAGATTCCCACAAACTCCAGTACGAGGATTCTTTCTCCATGTAACACCACTTTCCCTTCCGACCCTGTAGGATACCCGGAAACTCTATTACCTTTTTATTCTGACACAAATCATTTTTCTTGACAGAACACCAGGACCATTTACCTGACATGTCCTAATACAAGAGTCAGGCCAAGTCTGGCAATTCGCTTGAACCACACACACCTGACGGCCCTTCCTGTTCCCCACAGGGATAAAAGGTGCATTAGATGGAGAAAAAATCCTTGTACTGGAGTTTGGAAAATGATAATCAGAGGGACAGGATCGAGAAGAGAAGTGACCTTGCCCTTTTCGTCCCAGGCCCACTGAACCTTCGTGGAAGAAAGCCTAAGACCGCGAACAATAGCACAAGTGTCCTGCAGCAGATGTCAGCGGTACACGGGGCAAGCTTATGCCAATAAGCAGGAGTGAGGGAAGTTCCTACGCCCGTGGTACTGGCCTTGACGCCAGAGAAGCCAAAGGCCAAGCGGTTCAAAGCATCCAGTGAGTCAAGGGGAGAACCGATAAAAACCGGGCTGTGATGAGTGAGAATCGCAAAGTGGCAAGTTTTGAACCAAAGCTAATGAACTTTGAATGAACTGTTAAAAGTGTGAAGGGGAGACCAACTGCAGAGGGAAAGCAGTAACTCGAGAGACTCTGGTCGAACCCCATATCAGAGAAACTACAAGTACCAGAAGGCTGTGGGAAGGCCAGAGAAATAGGTCAAAGTGGTCATACAGAGGGTCAAGCTAAATCCCTGCACAATCGAAAGACTGATCTACAAGCAGCATCCAGAGGAATTGAATCCCACAGTGAAAGGAAACATTGAGAAACCAAGGGAATTGAATCCCGTTAAAGTCAAGAGGGTTCCGAGCCCGACCGAGGGAGATCCACGGGTGAAGCTATCACCCAAAGTTGTTTGATAAAGAAACTGTGCTATATTTTGGAATAAGATCTGGAAAGGGTCAGCGCCTAGTAGAGGGGGACCCAGGGGTGAGACCATCACCCAGTGAACATTAGGAACAAACTTTCATTTGGTTAAAGGAACTTTGTTTTTGAGAACCGCCATTGGAACTGTTGTCTCGTGCGGGACATCTCCCATTTTACCTGTGTCCAAAACGTGGGGAAGAGAGACCCAGGCTACTGCATCCTGACATATTATTTGAGAACACTTCTCTCTTTTCTTGAGAACTATCCCACACCCCTTTTTGTATTAGTTATGATGTTTGGCAATAGGTTTCTTAGTATAGGCCTTTTAATTTGACACAAACACCACTAGGAATGCCTTATTTTCATTTTATGGGCAACGCTTGCTCCCATTTTAGATTTACGTTTAGATTAGGCATTTTTCCAACGTGCATACAGCATTCATTGTTCAATAAATACCCCTGAACTGTGACCACTTGTGTATGTTTTACTTGCTGTCACCATGAGTTCCTCACAATACCCATGGCCGCACCCTTGACTGGATTGTTGAGCATAACAGCAATATTGTTGTCCTGTCCAACCACCCATGCCCTTGGTCTGACCACCACACCATCACCTTTTCCATACCAACCCCTGTGTCACCCAACAAACCGGCAGCTAACACTGCCACCATTATGACTGGCAGCTCTCGCAACCTCACCTATGACGGCCTGGTGCCACTCCTGAACCAACTAATCCCTCCTACGTCAGACACCACCACCGTGGTAGAGAACTACAACTCTATGCTAGGTACATCCATCGACCACATAGCTCCCCTCAAAGCCAAGAAAGCCGAAAACACTGCTCACCTCAACTCTTTGTTTACCTCCAACCGCCGCTCCATCAGAGCATCCAAAAGAGCAGCAGAAGCAGCCTGGTGCAAGGATCCCACCTTATCCAATAAATCCCGCCTCTCCACCAACTCACTTCCACTACAAACAGGCCATCCTAACTTCCAAAGCTGCAACCACAATGAGAGAATGTCCAAAGCCACATCCAGCTCCTGCAACCTCTTCTTCATCATCAAGTAGTTAGAGACCGCCATCTCACTCCCTCTGTCCATCCTCAAAGACAATGCCTGATGACAGCATCCAGGACACGCTCATGGGAAAAATCATGCCACAACAAGAAAAAATAAAACTCAAGCAGAAGGCACTCCCAGCCTTTACTAACCAGCCCCCACCCAACCACTCACCTAGCATCCCTCCCTTTCACTTGCAACCTCTTAACGCATCCAGCCTCGTCCACATCATCAATGGCCTCAAGCACTCCCGATGTAAGGGGGAGCCTGCCCAGCCCCTCTTGTCAAGGAATGCGCAGAACCACTAATCCCGCTCATTGATGCCATTATCAACACATCCTTTACATCCTGCACCGTTCCCTGTCTCGCTCAAATAATCCTGGATCTCCCTGCGGTTAAAAAAGAAAAAACTACCTTTCACCCAGGCATTCCTACCAACTACTGCCCAATCACCACAGTTCCGTTCATTATCAAAATCATGGACAGAGTCACCTACCTGCAAATCCAGTTCTTCCTGGAACTTCACCACGTCTTAGGAACCCGACAATCAGGCTTCCGTCCTAAACACGGTACAGAAACTGCCCTCTGAACCTCAAAAACCAGCTTGAAACAGCTAATGACGATGGCTCGCTCTCACTCCTCCTACTGCTGCTGCTCGACCTCTCCGCTGCATTTGACCTTGTGGATCATGAGATTTAATGCCAAGTATTATACACCGCTGCCCACTTCTCACCAGAAGTAACCAAATGGATTTCCTCCTTCTTGGCCAAGAAATCTTGCTGTGTTTTCGCTTGAGACGCCACTGCCACACCCACAACCAACTCCTGTGGTGTCCCTCAAGGCTCTTGTGTATACAATGTGTTTACCAAACTCCTATTCGACCATCTTGGTCCTTTCGGTGACTACCCCACAGACTCACGCAGCCTCAACACTATCTACGAAACCATCCAAGCCTGGATATCAGCACACAGCCTATGCCTCAACGATGACAAAACCGAGCTCCTCAAGCTTCTCATCACTGGCCCACCAGCACACCTAGCCAAAAAGCAGGATGCCTACAAATCCTTCACTATAGACTGTCACAAGATCCCAGTAACAGTATTCGTCAAAGCCCTCTGCGTTGTAAGGAACTCATAGTGTTAACAGTAAAGACAGACAAGTGATCACGATTCAAGGGTGTTTATTTAAAAAATATGCAGGTTGGAAAAACGCCTAACCTGAATCTACGATCGGAGCAAGCTTCGGCCATCAAATGAAAATAATACAGTCCTCCAGGCGTTTTGTCAAAGTAAAAAGGTCTATAATAAAAATAAAAAAATATTGCCAAATCCTTACAACTTATTATAGAAAGAGTGTTGGATAGGGATTTCAATAAAGGAAAAAAAGTGTTAACAAATATTAAGTTAGGATGCGATTGTCAGGGGGTTCCCTTGCCCACGTTTTCAGCACAGGACAAGTTGGGTCTCCTGAGCAAAGCACACACTCGAGCTTTCCAAACAAGAGCGACAGTTCAGTTCCAGCTATCAGGTTCTTCGATGGAAAAGTCTTTAAAAAAAAAAAGTCTCTTTCCTTAGAGGGCCTGATATTTTTCAAACAAACACAAAGGTTCAATTCCACGTATGGCTTTGGGTGACAGTCTCACCCCTGGGTCCCCCTCTTACAGGCGCAGACCTCTTTCAGTCGTACTCAACAAGTGAATTTAACAGTTCCTTTTGCAACAAACTTTGGGTGGCGATATTCTACCCACGGATCTCCCTCTTTCGGGGTTCGGACCCCTTTTCAATTCTCAGCCTCCCTCCTTCAGGGTCACAATGGCTTTTCTTTCGGGTTCTCCCTCTGGCGGGCTCGGATCCCAATGCCAAGGGGGACAATCTACTTCTGCTGGCCATACAATACTTTTGTATTCAAGAAAACTAAAAGTCTCTTAACAGTTCTTTGAAGCCTTGCCCCTTTTTGCTGCCTTTCCTCTGCAGGGTTCACTCTTGTCGACTTTTGCAAAACAGTTCACTGTGGACATCCCTCGGCCGGGTTCACTCCTGTCAACACATTGTTCATGGAACTTTAAACTCTTACACTCACTAGTCTTAATGTCTTTTCAACATGCAGGACTCATTTCCCTTCGCTTCACAATCATCCATTGGCCAAAGACTTTCAACTGTACAGAGGATTTTACAAGACCCCTGTATGAACTCTTTGACCCTTCTCACCTTTCTCCAAAGGCCTCCTGGTAACTGTAGTTCAATAACGGGGTAATCGCCTAGCGTTTCTCGAGTCACTACCCACATGGTGTTTTATTCGGTTATGCTGGATTTCCCCAATTCTTTTACCAACAAGTCTTTGTTTATTAAAAGTTCAATTAGCCGGTTACTACTTTCATACAACACAATTCGGCTTCTTAACCGACTCTCCCCTCGACTCACCAGCTGTGATGAAATGCTTTGCTTTCTTGTCTGTAAAGTGAAGGCTGGTACCATTGGGCCATGCATCTCTCCACGCTTGACTGTCAGCGGAGGAGGCGCCCGTGCACGATTGACATCTGCTGCACCACACGCTAGCTATTGTTCGTGGTCTTACGATTCCTTCTCTTGAGGCTTTACGGGTCTCTGTCAATCAGGGCAATGTCGCATCTACCCTTGGTATCCTCTCGACTCATGCAGTCTTTCTCCTCCTCTTGAACTGTCGTGCTAAGTTAGCTCTCACGTCATGCGGTCAGTCTTGCTCATAGTGTGCTGTCGTGCTCCACCTTTTATCCCTGTGGGGAAGAGAAAGGGCCATCGGGTGTGTGGGATTCTGATCAATTGGCCTGACTTTGCCTGATTCTTTTATTCCGGCATGTCAGGTAAATGGCTCCGGTGTTAGTCTGTTGTCTTTCATGTTGTGCGGAAAAGGAGGCAGTTGGCGTTTCCTAGTATCCTATGGGGTAGGATGGGAAGAACAAGTTACTTTCTTACCTGGTAACGTTCTTTTGATGGGATGTTCCGACGATGTATTCCATGTCATGACAGGTAATCACCACAGCTGTGCTGCTTCGGAAAATATTCGGCGTCTGCGTCCTGCGTCGATGACGTCGATACTCTGTCCTTGAGGGCCTCCGTCGAGCCGACGTTACCGGATGTTATAAGTAGGACGCACGACCCCCGTAACCTCAGTTGTAGTTTTTTCCCAGAACGTGTGGCACCAATCTTCTGCCAGTATGACCACAGAAAGCCTTGCGGAAACGTAAGCTGCAATCGCATAAGAAATTCTGTAGGGGGGCAGGCAGGGAGGGTACGATATGGAATACGTCGTCAGAACATCCCATCGAAAGAACGTTACCCGGTAAGAAAGTAATTTGTTCTTCGAGGGGATTGGTTCCTCCGACGTATTCCATATCTATGACAGACTCCCAAAGCAGCACCAACGTATGGAGGAGGGAAAAGAATTTAGAAATTTAGAATGCCCAATGAAATTGCAGAATAAAGGACCGCCTTGCCAAAGGCCAGATCCTGCCCATGGATAGAATCTAGGGAGTAGTGTCTTACAAAAGTATGGACCAAAGCCCATGTGGCTGCTTCACAAATGTTACGAATGGGAACACCCCTCTGCAGAGCAGTAGAGGCAGCCACACCCCTAGTAGAATGGGCCCGTAAGCCTACCGGAGGGTCCTTACCCGCCAAGCGGTAACATTCAGAAATTGCCAAGATAATCCATCTAGACAAAGTCTGCTTAGTAACAGCGCATCCCAAGCGCCTTTCCGCGTATCCTATAAAGAGCCGATAGTCCACTCTGAACCGGGACATGCGTGAAATGTACAAACTTAAAGCTCACCTAGGATCCAACCTATGGAGCCGTTCCTCTACCTTACCAGGATGCGGAGGAGGATAGAAAGCCAGAAGAATGACCTTCTGGCTTAAATTAAATTCCGACACAACTTTCAGAAAAAAGGAAGGACGGGCCCTAAGGACAACCCTGTCCTTATGAAACACTGGAGGGTGGCTTAACAGAAAGTGCCTGCAACTCACTCACTCTGCGAGCAGAAGTAACTGCAACTAAAAATACAGCCTTAAGGGTTAACAGTCTTAAAGGACAAGAATATACAGGCTCGAATGGGGCACCCATTAGGAATTTTCGAACCAGGTTCAAATCCCAACTGGGCACCTGGAAAGGTGACGGTGGAAACACATTAGTGAGCCCTTCCAGAAACTGAGAAATTAAAGGAATCTTAAAATAAGAACACTCCTCAGACGAGCGCTTAAATATGGACAGCGCTGCCAGGCAAACTTTAATGGTACCCACTTGCAGGCCCTTGTGGGCTAAGGAAAGCAAAAAAGACAGAACCACAGGCATGTCACATGAAAAAGGATCCACATTCTGAACCCTGCACCAGTCGCAGAACTTTCTCCAACAACAACAGTACAGGGACTTTGTCGCAGGCCATCTGGCCGAAAGCAACACCTCCATCATGTCTTCAGGGAGGTCCCAATCGTTATACCTCTGTTAGGCAGAAACATGTGCAGTTCCCTTAGGGACCACTGCAAAAAGTTTAAGACTACAGGTGTTAGCAGTAAACCCAATTGGTAGCAGTCTGCACCACCCAGATTTACCTGGTAGCTGTGGCTGAGCAGTCAGACTTCTCTCAAGAACAGTTTGGCAGTATATAGAGTATACACAATAGGGCTAGAAATACAGTAGTACAAGCAAACACTGACCAGAGCTTTGGTATAAAAGTATATAATTATTTATTTAAAAACACACTTGTAAAAATACACTGGCACTAATATGTCAAGCAAGTTCAAACACAGTCACTAGAAATATATACACCTCCCTAATTAATTATTTGACAAGTCTAGGTTAATACACCACTTATTTATCAAAACAGAGGTGAGCGCGTAACCATAGATGGCACTCCAATATTATTTAAAAAGGGAGAGAAAAGGCAGAAATAGGAAAAACACACACTACCAACACTTTTAAAGAACCACAGCAAGTCAAGAAAGGCAGGGTCTACTGTAGAGCAAAAAGTTCATAGGCCAGGCCCACTCTTGGAGAGAGCAAGGCGGAATGTGCCCAAGATCACACAGTGGAAATGCACTAAAAGTCTTTGCAGGAAAGTCAAAAAGAGGTTGGATCAAGTTAGAAAGGTAATGTTAACGGGTCCGAGGTCACCCCAGGATAGAGAGTCACGGATTTACGGGACACCTTGGACAGTCTGTTGCAAGGGAGACCAGGCGGGACACAGTACCTGAAATGGTGAGAAAGCTCCATTGGGGGCAGTTGTTCCTGGCAGCGGGTGCAAGTCGGGGATTCGACCAAGGGAAGAGAAGATCTTGACGTGGAGGAAAGCTGGAGGTCGTTGCACTGCCAGGGAAGAAACCAGCCGCGGAGTTTCCCGGTTAAAAGGTACTACCCTTTTATTCGTGGTAGTGGTGAAGCGTGGCTATCCGGCCGCCGGGGTGCTTGGCACGGGCGATTCGACCACGAGACGATCCAGGAAGGGGAAAAAGGCGAACTGGTTGGTCCGACCAGCTCAAAGGGAAGAAGACCCTCCTGGAAGAAGATCTTCTCTGTCGTCGGGAAAGTGGCGAGTTTCGTACAGCAGGGCTCAACCAGTAGTGTCTTCGTTGTAGATGGCTCAGCTTCTCCCCTCTTCGGATTCTTTAGGTCCTGTGGCGACTTCTGAAGTTCCAGTCCCCAAAGCCCTGCTTTTATGCAGAAAACCCCCATTCATCAGCCTAGCTGTCAAACATGCTAAGTGGTGAGCCGGGCGGCTCACCACTGGGCCAATCACACAAGAGTGCGACTTGAGTTGCCAAGGCAACTCAGTCCAGGGTGTCTATTCCCCCATCCCACACATCCTGTACACCCAGACAGAGTGGCACCACTTTTGGAGGCTTCTGTGCAGAAGCCCGCCAAAAGTGGAACAAAGGGCTCGACTTGCGTTGGAGTTACAGAGGCGAAAACAAACGCCATTTTAAAACCGAGTCCTGGCAAAAAGACCCAACCGGGGAATAGATATTAAATAAATAACCCGGCGGTATTTTTAACATTGCACCAAGTGGTGCATTTAAAATGAATGGGAAAATCCCATAGGAAATATTCCGGGGGAATATTTTGCGTGGAACCACTGCTACCAGCCAGAAACTCGACAAGGGGGGACCGGACAGTGACCCCTTGGAAAACAGACCCAGGGGCAATCGAATTACCCCTACCAGTACTTCCACAATATGATGGTTTGTACTGGTTCTGTTCACAATTTAAGACTTATAAAGTCAATAGTGACTTTACATGCCCTGGGAGACAGTAGTCAGTCCCAGGGTATGGAGTCTATGTTTGGAGGTCACTATGACACCCCTGTGTTACTGCACTGAGGGTGCTGTGTAACACATATACCAAAAACACATGAAGCCCTATGGAGTAAAAGACCCCATAGCCCATAAAACACTTTACATAATCAAAGGACATTCTCAAATCATGCCTAAGAGTGGGAGAAAAAGAGACTCGCTCTTAGCAGGAGAAAAAATTAAACCCCAAAAATCCAGCAAAGCTGCTGGGGGACTCACTAGGTTTGGGAAATTAGCCTTTACAGAGAATTCTCCCTAACAACCTCAACCTTTCAAAAGCCAAGCGTGAGGGTTGAGGGATCTGACCTCTGGATGGAGAACCTGACCCCCCCCCTCCCGTGAGAGCAGATCGTCTCGGTAGGGAAGACAGCGTGGAGGTCAGATTAACAAGTCGAGAAGGTCCGGGTACCACATTCTCCGGGCCCATGCCAGAGCAATGAGGATCATCCGGGAACCGAACCGCCTTAACCTCCGCAGCACTTGCGGGATGACGGGGACTGGAGGAAACGCGTACAGCAGTGGGTAGGACCACGCCACCACGAACGCATCCCCTAAGGCTCCTCTTGGAGGAAATTCCCGCAAGCAGAAACTTTTTGCACTTCCGGTTGACACTGGTAGTGAAGAGATCCACTTGTGGGGTCCCCCAAAGGGCGAAGATCTCCAGGAGAGTCTCCTGAGCCAGCTCCCACTCGTGAGATATTGTGCTCTGCCTGCTCAGAGCGTGCGCCGTCTCATTTTCGACTCCGGCCAGATTAACCGCCGAGATCGAAATTTCCTGCTGGATGGCCTAGAACCAGAGCTGCATCGCCTCTCTGCACAGAGGAAGTGATGCTGCCCCGCCTTTGTGTTGAGGTAGTGCATGGCCACTGTGTTGTCTGTCAGAATCAGGACATTCTTCCCTCTCACAGTCAGCAGAAAAGCCTTCAGGGCAAGCCTGACGGCCCGCAGCTCCAACAGATTGATATGGAGTCTGGACTCCGACGAAGACCAACGACCGCTGACTGTCAACTCGTTGGCATGAGCTCCCCATCCCTTGAGGGATGCGTCTGTCACGATCGTCACCTCCGGCCAGAGTAGCCAAAACGGACCCCCTTTCATCAGCTTGCCTTCGATGGCCCACCACAGAAGGTCCTAGGCAACCGAGGGCGGCACCTAAAAGGGATCCGACATCCTGCCGGAGGACTGTGACCACTGCATCTTGAGAGCCCACTGCAGAGATCTCATCCGGAGCCGTGCCTCTGGCACCAGAAAAATGCAGGATGCCATGAGGCCGAGCAACCTCAAGAACTCGAAAGCCGGCAGGTCCTGGGCATGTTGAAACTTGTGCACCATCTGCAGAATGTGATGAGCCCTCAGCTGGGGAGGCGAACACAGCCCGAGAGATGTGTCGAGCACTGCTCCGATGTACTGGAGCCGCTGTGTTGGCATCAAATGGGACTTCTTTAAGTTGAGGGAGAAGCCCAGCCTGTGAAGGGAATGGAAGGTGACTGACAGATGATCCAAGACTTGCTCGGAAGAGCGTGCCCTGATCAACCAATCGTCCAGGTAGGGGTACACGTTAATCCCTCCTTTCCTGAGATAAGCTGCCACCACCACCATGAGCTTGGTGAAGACCCCGGGGGTGGAGGTCAATCCGAACGGCAGGACTTGAAAATGCGAGTCGCGAACCTAAGGTACTTCTTGTGCTTGGGATGAATCGGCACATGAAAATAAGCGTCCTTGAGGTCGAGAGACACCAACCAGTCCTGAAGTTGAAAGGCCTGGAGGACTTAAGAGAGAGTAACCATCTTGAACTTGTCCTTCCTGAGGAGCTTGTTCAAACCGCGCAAGTCCATGATGGGTCTCAATCCCCCGTATTTCTTTGGGATCAAAAAATAAGGGGAATACCATCCCTTGTTCCTCTCCACTAAAGGCACCAGTTCTCTGGCACCTTTCCCCAGCAGGGATTTGATTTCCTGCGCAAGGAGCGGATCCGGACTCTTCAAAGAGACATTCCCTGGTGGATTGACATGAGGCCTCTGCCGGAAAGGAAGACAGTAGCCATGGGCTGTGATCTCCAGAACCCACACATCTGAAGTAATGGCAGGCTATTCTACAAGATGCTGCGCAACCTTACCCCAACCGGCGAACCATGGGACTTGGCCTCATGACTGAGCTGAAGCGGCTATGGCAATGCCTGAGGGTAAAGAGGCAACTAGACGGGCGGCCTTGGCACCTCGAGTACCTTGTTTTCCACCTCTGGCACTCCTACGGTGGCTCCTTTGAATCGCAGCCCCTCTCGATCTACCAAAGGAAGAGTAGTGTCGAAAGGAGCCTCCCCTCCATCTCTGTCCCCTAGGACGAAAAGGCAGAGGTTGGCGAACTGCAGCGCTCAATGACTTTGTTGCAGCTTTGGAGATCTGCAACCTCTCAAGGCTCCCATCAGCCTTGCTGCCAAAAATGTGTTCCCCATCAAAGGGCATGTTGAGAAGCCGGGTTTGCACATCAGGAGCAAACCCCGACTTCCGCAACCACGCAACTCTGTGAATTACGGTGCTCGCCGCCATGGACCGGCTGACTCAATCTGCCATGTCCAGACCCGACTGAACGGATTCACACATGGCATCCTTGCCATCCTGAACAAGAGCAAGAAAATCATCCCGTTCCCCCCCTTCGGGAATATGTTCAGCCGCCAAAGAGACAATTCTACAGAGTATGAGTGAAACGTGCTAAGGCACACACAGAGTTGGCTGCCTGCAACGCCATACCCCCTGAAGAAAACACTTTCCTCGCCCAACCATCAAAACGCTTGTCGTCCCTATCAGGAGGGATGGTAGGGTACGACGCCTGTTTTGCCGGGGCCGTAGCCGCCTGCACCACCATACTCTCCGGAGTGGGGTGCGTAGTCAAGTAGCTGGGGTCGCTACCAGCTTGACGGTATTTTTTCGGCAAAGACTTGCCTACAGCCGGGAGACTCTCTGGAGCAGTCGAAGCCGCTGCCACCCTTCTTTGCAAGGCCATATGGAATGGCAGTACCTGGTCAGTTGGTGGACCGTGGTCAAAGATATCTGTCAGGTCATCCTGCAGAAAATCCCCTGGTGGCGCAGACCACCCCAAGTACTCCGTCACCCTCGACATAAGTCACCGGTACGAGGATTCAGCATGCATACCCGGCTCCGGCCTGCCAAACTCTTTTTTTTTTTTTTTTAAATTTCTTTATTGGTTTTACAACATCAGAACAATCAATCATTAATCAGTGCAATATTCGTAGGCCTGAACAGCAGGTCTTAACTATCCCAACTATCCCGTCCCTCCCCCCCCCCACCGAGACCCCATTGGAACTCTCAAGAGGAAAGCGTCTCAGGCTCATATCTCGTCAGGGCCACTTGGACTGTTCGGGGTGCTATCCAGTGACACTGGGTGGAGTAATGGCATCGTTAAAGCCACCCATCGGTTCAAATCTGCGCTAGAGTCCAGTCTCTGTGTTTGGATTGCCGTTTCCCAAGCCGCCGTCTCAGCAGCTATCCATTTTTTGAGGTCATTCCACCAGAGGGCCCTGTTCGGTCCCCTTGCACTCTTCCAGCTCATGGCGATACGTCTTTTCGCTGTTATATATGCCAAGTCCTTGAGTTTATTTAGGGGCTTGTTCTTGCTGGTCCGTCGGTAGCTTCCCAATATGCAGGCTGCCGGCTCATCGGTCACCAGCTCGATCTCAGCGGTCCCCATTTTTTCCCTTACGCCGCTCCAGAACTGCTGAACTATCGGGCAGCTCCAGAACATGTGGGTCATTCCCGCCCTAGGCTCATGGCATTTGGGGCATGTTTGAATTGTGGCTCCCTTGAAGTTCGATATAACTTCGGGCGTGAGGTAGGCTCTGTTGGTGACATATAGTTGTATGAGTTGGAGGCGGGCATTCCTAGAGATTGCCTTGTGGTAGTGTGTTATTTTCCCCCATGATTTGTCCTCAAATTCGATCCCCAATTCGCTCTCCCATCTACTCTTGCTTTTCAATACGTCATTTGTCGTGCTCTGCAGGAGAGTTTCGTATATTCTGGAGGTTTCATGGCCTCCTTCAGCAGCGTTTAGCAACAGTTCGATAGCCTCGTTTTCCTGAAACCGATTGGCGGCCTCCGGCCATCTTTCCTTCAGGGCTGTCATTACTGCTCCATATAGCAGGAACTGGCCCGGTGGCAGGCCAGTGGATTCGCAGAGGTCGCCGAAAGCCACAAATTCTTGCTCTTGGATGAGGTCCCCAAGCACTGCTACACCATATGGTTCCCACAGCGTGCGTGTGTCCACGTGACCCCATGAGGATTTCGCCATGACAGCTGCGATGGGGATCTGTGGGGAATACGGGTCCGCTGCCCCTATTGCCTTGCAGGCCCTTCTCCAAAGCTGAGTCCCAAGTTTGATCAGGTAAGGGAGGCGTTGCGTGTTTCCCCATCTAACCCAGAGTAGGTCCCTGAGTAGCAGTCTCGGCAGGGCTGGCTGGAGGAGTCTAGTGTCAGCAGTGGTCTCATCTGCCATCCAGTGCATTACGTGCCTTAGTTGGCTAGCCAGGAAGTACAGCTCAAAGTTGGGGATTTTTAGTCCCCCCTTCTCGTAAGGCCTCTGGAGAATGTCTAGTGCCACCCTGTGCCTGCCGCCCTGCCACAGAAATCCCCTGCAGAGCTTGGACAGATCTCTAAAGAAGGTAGAGGGGATGTTAAAGGGTACATTGGTAAAGCAGTGCAGTAGGCGTGGGAGCGCCACCATCTTGAGGAGGCCCGCTCGCCCGGCCATTGAAAGTGGGAGCTTCCCCCAGAACCCCATGGATTTCTCTAGCGCGTCCTTTGCCCTAACCGTATTAAGAATGTGTTCAGTGTTTGGGTGGCGATGGATGGTGATCCCCAGGTATCTAAAGGACGTGGCTTGCCATTGGAGGGCTAGCGGAGGCAGGGAGCCGTACCCCTCACTGTGGAGAGCAGCTAGGGGGTAGAGACAGGACTTGTCTTTATTTATCTGTATGCCCGTAAGTGTGTGGAAGCAGTCTAGTGTCTCTAGGATGTAGGGCAGGCGGAGCTCGGGATCATGCAGGTAGAGCAGCATATCATCTGCGTACATAGAAATAAGGTGTGATACCCCATCTAGCTTGATGCCTCCGTCCCCGTACTCCTGGCGGAGGTACGCGGCCACCGGTTCTGCGGCTATGATGTAGAGCATGGGGGACAGGGGGCATCCTTGCCGTGTACCTCTGTGAAGGGGCCATTTACCGGAGTAGGTCCTGTTAGTACGGACCCTGGCAGTGGGGCGAGTGTAGAGCAATTGGGTCCATTTAAGGAAGGCAGGTCCAACCCCCATCTTGACCATGGTGGCGTACAACCAATCCCATCTGATCGAATCAAAGGCCTTAGTGGCGTCGAGTGATGCCACAGCGTACTTCTGGGGCTTCCCTTCGGTGCCATGTATGATGTGGTGCAATCTACGTAAATTTTCGGTGATGGAGCGTCCTGGCACGTATCCCGTCTGGTCCTGGTGGATCAGGAGGGGGAGTGCTCTGCGCAATCTGCTTGCTAATAGTGCCGCGAGTATTTTGCTATCGACATTTAGCATAGAGAGCGGTCTATACGCTCCACACTCCGTCCCATCTTTGCCAGGCTTTAGTATAGGAATTATTATTGCCTCGCTCATAGAATCCGGGAGGGAGCCCCGCTCAAAGGCCTCGTTGTATACCTGTGCGAGCAAGGGGGCGATGGTCTCCTCGTATGTCTTATAAAATTCCCCGGGAAGGCCGTCCATACCCGGCGTTTTACCCGAGGGTAGTGTTCTGATTATAGCCTTCACCTCGTCAGGTGTAATGGGGTCGTCTAGGGCTTCCGTCATCTGTGGATCTAATCTGGGCAATTGTATGCAGTCTAGGGCGTCTTCGATTCCGGTGGCCGACGAAAGGGGGGTCTGGGAGTAGAGGTCACGATAAAACTCGGAGAAAACCTCATTGATCTCTACCTGTGTGTGCGCAGTGCCGCCATCAGGTTTCCGCACGTGACAGATAGGGGCGCTGGGGGTCTCTCTTTTATATAGCCAGGCAAGGAGTTTGCCAGGTTTGTCTCCTAGGGCGTGTGACCTTTCAACGTGCTTAGTGTAGCTCAGTTTCCCGAGTGTCTCCCAGTGGGTCAGACAGGCCTGTCGCAGTTGAATCATTTCTCGCAGGCTCTCGGGGGTTACGTCCGCTTTGCTTTCTAGCTCGCCCAGTTTCCCCTCTGCCTCCGCCAGGGAGTTCGCGACAGTTCTCTGGGCTCCCCCCACTGCCATCAGCATGTCCCCTCTCATGACCACCTTATATGCCTCCCACGCGGTACCAATGCTGTCTACGCTACCCAGGTTAACCCGCCAGTATTCATCTGTGCTGTTCTGTATATGGTCCCGGAAGGCTACATCTAGCAGGGCCTCAGCTCGTAGTCTCCACGTGGGAACCGGGGGTCTAGGCGGGTGCATCTCCCATGTGACCATTAAGGGGGAGTGGTCCGACAGGACCCTAGGCAGGTACTGTGCATCGCTGAAAGTGGCCTGCCACTCGCAACTTACCATCATGTAGTCCAGCCTAGTGTAGACTTTGTGTGGTGGGGAGTAGAAAGAGTACTCACGCTTCTCCGGGCCCAGCTCCCTCCACAGGTCGCAGAGCGAGAGTTGAGTCATTAGCTTAAGCAACACTTTGGCTGGGGGGGACGGGCGGGAGTGTTTGGCATCAGATCTGTCCCTGAGCGGGTCGAGGGTGCAGTTGTGGTCCCCACCCCAGATCACCGTGGAGTTTGCATGAGGGCCTAGTCTGGTGTATAGGGAGTGGAAGAAGGGGGTGGCATCATGGTTTGGGGCATAGGTGCTAACCAGGCACAGCTCCCTCCCCTCCACCGTACCCCGCACCAGGGCCATCCTACCTTCATCATCCGTCTTGGTGTCCGTTATCCTGAAGGGGACGGTCGGGTCTATCCATATCAAAACCCCCCTTGCGTATGAAGAGTAGGAGGATCCAATCAGGGTCCCTCGCCATGTCTTGGCCAGGGCTTTTAGTTTCTCCTCTGTTAAATGTGTTTCCTGGATCATGGCAATCCTGACTTTACAGCGCCTTAAGTATGTGTGTATTCTGCGTTGTTTCACGTAACTGTTCATGCCTCTGACGTTCCACGTCATTATTTTAATCGTTCCGGCCATGAGCATGGTTGGGTCCAATGTTCCCCCACTGTCTCGGGCGGGGGGTTTAGTTGGCAATGTATCTGTGATAAGGATGTCCTGGGGTCTCGGCGTTTCCCTTTCAAAGTCCCAACGTGGGTGCAACTCCTCCGCAATTCCCTCCCCCCCAATAAACTTCCCAAACAAAAAACTGGTCTAACGGAGGGAACCCCGTCATGACTGTCCCGTTTCCGCTCCTTAGGACCAAACATGGTCGTCGGGTGCCCTACGGGCGGGTAAACGTACCCTAAAAGAGGAATAGAACTCCAGGGGGTTGAGGGAGCTGGTGCTTCGGTGTTCCGCGTGGTATGATCCGTTCAGTTGCTTGTAGGGCGCGATTCCGTGTCGTTGTGCATCTGTGGAAGAGCTCTTTTCGTTATAGTTACGATGGGTGGTTCAGTTCTGCTTACGTCTCTTATCTTCGATGTCTGGCAGTTGTTGCTCGTCCATCCAGTCACGAGCGAGTGCCGGGGTGTCGAACAGGAGGGCCCTGTTGTTGTGTAGTACCTTTAGCCTGGAGGGGTACAGGAGCATGTATTTCACCCCGGCCGCTTTCAATCTAGCCTTAGTGTATATGAACTGGGCCCTGTTCATCTGTACTTGGAACGTGTAATCCGGGTAGATCGCAATCTTGGCCGAGTTCCTCTGGATCTGTCCTCCCGAGCGCGAGAAGGCCAGGATGACCTCGCGGTCTCTGTAATTTAGCACCTTCGCTATCATGGGCCTGGGTGGGGCGCCCGGTGGCGGTTTCTTAGCGAGTGATCTGTGGGCCCTCTCTATGGTGAATCCCTGTGAAAGTTTCCCCGCTCCGATCTCTTGTAGCAGGAGATTTTCTACGTAGTCGGTGGGGTCTGAGCCCTCTATGCCTTCAGGTAGGCCTAGCAGCCGGATGTTATTTCGGCGGGCCCTCCCTTCGGCCTCCTCCGCTCTGTCTTCCAGATTCTTAACTCTCTGCCGTAGGCCGTCTACATCGTGTAGGAGTTGGGCCTTTGCTTCAGTATTTTCTCGTACCTGGGTCTCCAACGTCTCGGTCCTGTCCGCTAGCGCACGGACGTCTTGGCGCAGGAGCCCCAGGTCGATGGCCACGGCATCTATCTTGTTCACTATCGTTGCTTGGAATGAAGCGATGGCCTCCATGAGTTGGGTATTGCTGGGTTCGGTCGGCGCCGCGGCGGGGCCCGGGTCCTTATTAGCCGTTGTTGCTTCGGGGCACCCAGGGGCTGGGTGGTCGTTAGCCGCATACACATCCAGGGTGGTCTGTCGCTGTTTAGATTTGGCTCCCCTGCCCGTAGATCTGTCCAGGCTGGCCATGTTTACAGGTCCCCGGCGGGAGGGCCGCGCGCCTGTGTTTTTCCCTCGTCTCAGCGGGCGGGCCCGGTTCACTCTCCAGTCCCCGTCGGACCCCACCGCGGGGCCACTATATATGCCCTCGCAGGGGCCGTCTCGAACCCGGTGAGGCCTCCTTCGATCTTCCTCCGGAGCCTCTTCTCTCTCACTTGCGATGGGGGCGCGGATCTCCAGGCCAGCGCGGGGCTCCACGGGCTTAGTAGGATGCGGCCGCCATCTTGGTCTCAGATTACGCCGTTGTTCACAAGCCGCGTTTAGGTCTTTTAGGGCCGCGATTTCCTTGTATGAGAAGTCCAAGGGCCTCCTGCAGGCTTCCACCACTCCTTCGATGTTTCTGCGGGCTCAAGTGTTGCTTAAGTGTCCCGTAAAGCAGCTTATCGATGTCCTTCGAGCGGAGCTCACCAGAGACGCGTCCACTCTACATGGCGGTTAGCCACGCCCCCCCGGCCTGCCAAACTCAACCTCCGGGGAGGTGTCCAGACCACTGGCGTCGTGCAAAGGCTGACGCAGGTCTTCCAACTGGCTATGACCAGATAATAGGTCATCAGGAACCAGACCCTCATCAGACCCTTCATCCAGCTCAGATATATAATCAAGACGCTGGAATAAATCCCTGGATGAGGGCACAGAAAAAGGCACGTGTTTGGACTTGGCCAAAGCCTTCCTCAAAGTTTCTACGGGGCACCTCCGATAAAGCCTCCTCGAAAGGCGTTCAGGGCGTCGACAGAATCGGCGTCGAGCATGGAGCCGATGGCTTTGATACAGGCCTCAAGGGCGGAGCCCCGAGCATGTCCTTCGACAGCCTGGCGCCGATGACTTCCTCGGAGTCGGAGCATCGAGAGAGTCCCTCGACGGAAATGGTGCCGATGGCATCGACGTCTTCCTCAAAGACCTCACAGGCTCCGACAGCGTATCGACGTCATCGACGCAGGAGCCAAAAATGTTCCGAAGCAGCACAGCTGTGGTGATTACCTGTCATAGATATGGAATATGTCAGAGGAACCAATCCCCTCGAAAAGGGTGCCGTATTGGATTATAGCTCTCATCCCAGGGGTTTGGTAGGGGTGGTGTAATGAACGAAAATTACCAGAGTTTTTATCGTGACCTGAACAGGGGGGTTCGTGGGAATGGTAGCATGTTGTTAGAGTAGAATGGGTGTTCGGAAAAGAATAATCAGAGGGACGTGGAGAAGAGTTGTGGTTTTTGAGGGTAACGTTTGGGCTTCTAGTTGGTTTACCAGAGGTATAGGGGTTATTATATTTTATGAAAGAAGCTTTTCTGGGTGGAAGGGAGGTAGATGTGGAATAACCAAAAAAGGCCTCAGGGACTTTGTCCATGGTAGAATACTGCTTCTCATCTGGGGCATTTCACAGAACATAACCCCGGGCTCCTCTACCCAGATGATCCTCCCTCACTAGTCCACCCCCGAGTTTGGGATCTGAGTGCGTCAGCCCTTCCTGGCCACCTGAATAAGGGATTCTTGAGGTCTGTTTAGGAGAATACAGTCAGGTTTCTTACAGCGTTTACCTTGATGCCACACTCACCATGACCCGCCAGGTCAACCACATTGCCTCCGCTGCGGGATATGCAACCAAACCCATCAACGCTAGCAAACGCTTCCTCTCAGCTCAGAAACGTCTTGCAATTGCCCGAGGCCTCATGGGGTCCAAACTGGACTACTGCAACATCTTACTCTGCAGAACATCAGAAAAAAAGTACACAAACTCCAAACTATTCAAAACAATGCTCCCCGAGCTGCCCTTGACATTGATGGACATGCCCACATTTCGAAGGCCAGAAAGTCTGGCCAATGCTTACCAGTTAAGGATATAATCAAATTCAAGACGCTATCAATCACCTATAAATGCATCACCAACGAGGACCCCCATACCCCACTGACACTATCAAAAAACACTCTGCGTCCAGACCGATCAGATCTGCCTACAAACACTGTTTTATCACACTGTGCTTCAACCGGAAAAGAGTGGGAGGGGCAAGCTTCTTAGCCTGCGCCCCAGCTCTCTAGAATGATCTCCATCCACATCAGCGTAATGAACCTTTGTATTATGCCTTCAGGAATTGCCTCAAAACCCTCCTCTTCAACTACGCTCCAAACCCTCCTATGAACACTCTTTCCGCCTCTGTAACCAGTGCCTAGATGCCCATGTGTTTTTTGCGCTCCTACAAATGTACAAAATAGTGGGCCCCAAAGAAACCTATTGGTGCAACATGTACAGTGGGCATGGCCGAAGACCGTGGCCACTGCCCATGACCAAAGGCCAGGGCTAGTGGGCCCCAAAGAAACCTATTGGTGCAACATGTACAGTGGCCATGGCGTCGAAGGCCATGGCTAGTGGGCACCAAAGAAACTATAGTATGACACAACCCTTGAAATCCTGTGATGCCATTATTGTGGTCAAATGCTGCGCAACAGAGAGCACAAAGTTAAGGTGGACTTGCTTCAAAAGCGAGTGCTGAATTTCAAAAGTTTTGTTGTTTTCCTCTTTTTAATGTTAAATCGGAGCACCTTAAATCTCTCTTAACTAAAGTTTTTTCACAGAATATATATATTTATTCAAGGAAAAAAACTTTAGTTGCAGGGACGTGAAGGTGAGAACTTAACGCAACAAAACCCCTGAAATTCAGCTAAAGCCACCTTAACTTAACTTCGTGCCCCTTGTTGTGCAGCCTATGACCACAATGATGCCATCAATGATGACAACACTAATTACATTGCATATAACAGGTTGAATCAATAATGGCATTAGATATAAACTCATTTATAAGTTACCTCATGAAAACTTTGATTATCTTAACAATTTAAGCCATGGACTTGCCACAACGAAGGTTGTGGTCAGTGGCCATCACCAAAGGCCATAGCTAGTGATCGGTTAGCGTTGTAAAATATACAGTGGGTATGGCTGAAAGCCATGCCTAGTGGGGAGTTAATGTTTTGAGTGGAATGGTCAAAAGCCGTAGCGCCATGTCAAGAGGCCATAGCTAGTGGCCCATTAATATGTTACAATATACAGATGGCATTGCCAAAGGCACTGGCTAATTGCTGGTTAATGTTGTAAAAAATACAGTGGGCATTACAAAAGTCAATGCCCACTGGCCACGCCCGAAAGCCATGGTGAGTGGCCCTTTTAAAATATACGGTGGGCATGGCCGAAGACTGTGGCCACTGCATGGCCAAAGGTCATGGTTAGTGCCTGGTTACTGTTATATGATATACAGTGGGCATGGTGGAAGGTTTTAGCCACTGCCATGATCAAAGTGGCCCATGTATATGTTACAAAATACAGTGGGCATTGCCGAAGGCCCATGGCCACTGGCCAGTACGGTGCTGAAGGCGATGGCTAGTGGCTGATTAGGGTATATAATGTTAGTGCACACGGCTGCAGGCCGTAGTCAAAGGTGAGGACAAAAGCTATGGTCGGTGGCCTGTTAGTGTTTTCAAATACACAGTGTGCACGGCCATGGCCAGTGTCCATGGCCGAAGGCCATGACGAGTGGCCCATTAATGTGTTAAAATATACCGACCATGGTTAAAGGCCATGCTTGGCGCCGGTTACTGTTATGTAATTAGTGATGCCATCTCTGATTTCCTCATTGTGGTTATAAGCTGCGCAACTGAGCAGCGCAAAGTTAAGGTGGCTTGAGCTGAATTTCAGGGGTTTTGTTGCATTAAGTTTTCACCTTAATGTCCCTGCAACTAAGGTTTTTTCCTTGATTTTCAAGTGTTTTGTTATTCCATAGAGGTTTTCCTCAACACTAGACATGGCCCTCATCCATGGCCAGTAGCCACAGCCTTTGGCCGTGCCCACTATATATTTTAGAACACTACCAGACCACTAGCCATAATAATTGGGGTAAGGTGGTCGGGAAGGGGAATGCGGGCCGGGGGACGAAAGCAAAGTGATCCATTTTATCACTGCGCCACGTCGTAATTGGAGTCGCCATTTTCGTTGACACAGTTACGGGCCACGCAGTGATCACATAGATTCCAAAAATATGGGGCCTCATAAGTTTGGCGGTATCCAGTCGGTTTCGAGCAGGTAAATCTGGCGGGATACCACCAGATGGTAATACTGTTACCAGCACTTGGACGCAGATTCCAAGTGCCAGTAAGGGAAGTTACTCCCCATTCCATGGAGTCCATTAGGGGGATTTGCCAGTATTTACTGGTGCCGATAATACCAGCAGTTTTTGATGTTGGGGTGCCGGAATTACCGCCAGCTCTGAGCGTTTCATTGCGGTACATAAAGCTGGTAAAATCTTGTGAGTCTGGGTGTAGTGGTACTGAGAAGGTGGTGTTCTTCAGATGAATCACAGTAAAGCAAATAGCTTCCGCTGGAATGCCACACAAAATCGTGGCTGGGTTTGCTGCTATGGGGTACTCAGCCTCAACAATGTGGTTAAGAGGGTGTAAATCTTGTATGAAACGCCACAATCCCATGTTCACCTTGCGCACAGGGTACACCACAGTGTTGGATGGGGATTCTGAAGGTACCAGGATGCATCTATCATTTAGTGCACTAATTGTATAATAGATGCCTTCATCTGCTTCCTTGGTCAGGGGGTATTGTTTCAGCAGCGGCAGTATTGCTCCAGGCTTCAGTTTAATCTTCACTCCCCCTATGCTCTTTATGCACCCTACATCATAGGGACTCCTAGTCCATAAGCTGCCGGGTACCTTTGCCAGATCTTCCTCCCAGAAAGGGGGTGGCACTTCCAGGGCCATTGCCATTTTCTGTGCAACCCTGTGTAATCTGCAGCCAGAACCTCACACTCATTTCCAATACCATCTCTGTCTCTGTCTTCTGAGAACAGTTCCTCGTCTGTTACTTGTGTCAGCCTGCATCCCTCTGCTACTGCAATTATTGCACTCCATGCTCTCCCTTTGTCATCTGTGGCGTGTACTGCAACCCAATCTTCTCTTGCCACCGCTGCCTCGATGTCTATAGACACAATTGTTCCCTCCTTCTCATCTAGTTGTGTCTCGGGTCTGAACAGGTACTCACCTGGCATCCTCCACACCTTCCCTGCTATACCTGGCATCCACGCAAGGGCCATGTCTGTCTCATACTGGAACATTTCTGGGTCAGATGGCACCCCCCCCTCTGGACAATCTGCCTGGCTGTGAGCATGTGCATTCCTGGCGTAGAACATATTATGCCCTTGTCGGTGAATGAGATGGTCATGTTTAGTCTGCTCATTATGTCCTCCCCAGAATGTTTACAGGCGCTTGTCGGGAATAGAGTAAGGGTAAAGATAGTTGTGATCTTCGAAAGATAAGGAGATGTTATCAGTAAATGGAACCACTTCTCGAGCCCCAGAGAATCCTTGCGTGTTCATGGCATCGCCTGACAACGCAAATGTCCCTTCCCGGATGCATGACCTAGTCGCCCCAGTGTCAACAAGAAAGGAAAAGATTTTGTCACCCATTGCCACCCTTATGTGAGGTTCCTCCGCAGGATTAGGTGTGACCGACAGGAAGGGCACAACAAGTTTGTCTGTGGACTGTCCTATTGAGGGCACAGTCAGTTCCCAGTGAAGGGGTTGTTCCCAACCATGGTGACCCCTCCCACCAGTCTCACTGGTACCGTTGTGGGTTCAAGGGAGTAGCGGTCTTCTATCTGCGGTAATTGTGCTGCTTGCAAATATTGGGGTAATGGTGCTGTCATTTGTGGTGGTGGCATTTGCGTGACCTGGGGGCGTGGTCTGTACTGGAGGCGGTGCCTGTGACTGCATGTTCTGTGTCTGCCCTTGTTGCTGTATGTCTTGGGCATAATAGTCATCCTGTCCTGCATGGTAGCCCTGCTGGCCTTGATCTACTTTTATTCTGCATCCTCTGGAAATATGTTCTAGCTGCCCACAGGTCCAGCATTGGGGTGGTTCCCTCCCCTGCCCTGGGAACCCTCCTGTAAAGTCTCCTGGACCCCGTGACATCTGCTGCTTGTAACCCAGAAACCCTCCTGTGTTTTGATGTGACTGGGGTCCAAAGCCACGCCCTCGTCGGAAACCTCCCTTTCCAGGGTAACCCTGTTGGTATCCACCCCTACCCATATACCCTCCTCCAATGGTCGGGGCATATTGTTGCATGGGTTGGTATGGCAGTTGTGGTTGGTATTGTGGCTGTGGTGTTGGTGCTTCTGTCAGTGGTGTGGGACTCGTTATTACTGCCCCTTCCATTGCATATTTTGCCAATTTCATTTGTACCAACTTGGCCTCATCAGCCTTTCTCTCTTCTGCCTTTTGTTCAACTTTCTCCTGCCATACCCTGCAGTGATGTACAATGGTGAGCTGTATTTCTGCCCAGCCCTTTGCTTCCATTCCTACCAATTTCTTCAAACTTTTCTGCATGGGTTTTTGCAGTCCCTGCACCAAGATATGATAAAAGATTGCTATCGTTTTGTCCCACTGCACTCGAGTTTCAAGGCGCCAAAGCTCTTAAATCTCTTGGATATAGTTAACAGGATCTTCGGCATCACGCATCTTACGTGACATAATAGCACCTATGCCTGACGTGTCAGGGTATTGGGTCAGCAAAGCTTGCCATACTGCTGCTCTGCAATTTACAAATGGTGCTCCGTCATGAGCAGTGTTGTGGACAGTCACCCCTGGGAACCCTGCCCTCATCCAAATGTCGTCAGCGGTGTCACCCAATATGGACACCAGTAGCCCCTTGACGTCTCCCACTGCTAGCCTGTGCCCCGCTGTCAATTTTTCCATCTCGTATTTCCATTTCCCTGCTCCCGCACTTAACAAGGGTAGCCTGTATTTGACGCTCTCTTTGTCTGTGTGTTTCCATGGTACATACTGAGGTTGTGTCCCGCCCTCTCCAATAGGGGCATCTGTGAGTAGGCTTCCCTCTCCTCTGGTGTCCTTCTGTATTGTCTATTTTGGATGGGTCCCCGATTGTCCTCAATGTCTGTGGGTTCTAGCCTGGGTACGCAGTTGGTTCGGTCATATGCTCTATAAAGTCGCCCTCTGGATTGGGCCAGCGTCGTATCCTCCATCCTAAGCCCTGGGAGATCCTTTAATCTATTGATGTATGGAGTCTGTCTAGTGCCCTCGTCAGTGGTCTGGGGATGCGTTCTGATCTTCCTGTCCTCTCGCTTTGGGACTTGCACTCCATTGATGTCCCTTCCCCTGTACTAGTGAGGTAAAGTTTGCTGTGCCCTCCTCTCTCACCGTCACTGTGTTCAATGTTATCGTCAGATCCTTTATCGATGTCATTACAGAACCATTCTGATGAATGTAGCTTTTTTGTGGTAAGGTTGCAGTCGCGCTCGACATTGAGGTCGATATTTACACATTTACATGTGTTCTCCTCCTCTTGTGTTCTCAGGCGTGTGGTACCTCTTTCTACTGAACTGTCTCTATGTATGTCTGTGCAAATTGTTTCCGTCCTCCTGTAATCATCCCGCCTTTTTCCTGTAATCATCCCACCTTTTCCTGCCTAATTCGAGTGCGATCTGTTCACTTACCGCCCTTATTGCACTTGCATGCTCATTTTCCTGCTCTCGTTCCCTTACCAGTTTCTCTAATTGCTACTTCCTCAGTGTCTCCTGTGCTATTTTCCTCCTCCACTCTCATCTGAGCTTCCTCCTCTTCTCTCCCCTTCTCCCACTCTTCCTTCTCCTTTTCCTCCCGTTCCTTCTCCATCTTCTCCTTCTCCATTAACTCTACTTCCTTCTCTCTTCTCTGTTCCATCTCTTCACGTTCCAACCTTGCTGCCTTGTCCCTCTGTTGTTGCGCCTCCTCCTCCTCCTCCTCCTCCTCCTCTACCTGTGTTGTCCAGTCATGCCTCCCATGTTCTGCTTCCAAGCCCTCTATCGTGTGTGTTGCCCTTTCTGCTGCCCATGTCATCGTCCCCCTTAATTTCAGGAGTATAGGTGCTGCGATCCATTCTTCCGTCCCTATTCACTCGAATTTTGCTTTCGCGTGCCGCAGCGTTTCCTCGTATGGGTCAGCACTGCCGTTGCCGTTCATCTTTGGCATATGGTGGTGGTTTATACGTTAGGTTTGAATACCCCTCTGCTGCTCTTAATTCTCTCAATGGGTACATTCCCTGTTCATCATCTGATATTAAACTAGGGGGGCTGGAGGAGGTGCGGAAGGGTCGAGACCCTCCTCTTTTGCCTCCTGCTGGATCATCATCCATACCCTTTCCCCCTTTCCCTCCTGGAACATCCGCCACAGCTCGAATATGGCCATGCCGTTTGCCAATTTCTTCCCTTTGTATCTGCTCTGTAAGTGGGTCAGTAGCGATTGCAGCACGTCTTTGGAGAAACTGCCATTAGGCGGCCATGGATTTAGGCTTTTTCCCTCAGTGTCCTTTGACCACTGTATGCTATACTTTACAATTGCGTTCTTATAAGGGGACAATGTCTTGCACTTGTGTTGTATCAGTGTTACTCCCCCACCATTCCATGATACATCGGGTACAGTATTACTCTTTTACCTGACCTCTAATCTAGGTTCTGATATTCTGCTGTCAGATGGGGGAAAGTAAAAGGCAATGGTTATCACTTGGAAATGCTACGAGCCCCTGCGGCTCAGCACCTTACGCAGCGTACTCCGCGTACAGACCCTCCTTCACCAGCTCTCCGGCACACAACGTCAATACTGCGCATGCACTTTCTGCGCACCGCCACTCGTTCACCTCCCTACCAATCGGAAGTCCACAATGCTAGCTCCTCACCGTCACAACACTCTGTCCTGTGCACCGACCTATGGGTGACGTCACCAAGCTAATGTTCGAACTGATGAATAGATAAGTTGTACACACAGACAATGACCCGCTGTTTTGGTTCCACAGAGACCCCACAAAATCCCACAGCTGTCTTCCTACCTCTCTAGGGTAGAGTATACTTCTATTCTCTTCTCTTGTGACTAATTGCACCCGTTGCGTAGCCCAATGTGTGAAATGCCTCTCTCTCTCCAGGAGACTTAACCAGACAGTACACCTTCCGCAATCTAGCATAGCTCCAGCTAACCCTCATGGGAATACCACACATATGCTTCAAGCTAAAACGCCTAATTCATAGGAATACCATATATACATACGCCTAAAGTCCAATCCTATCAAGTCTATAGCCCTGGTTGTTCACCGGAACCTTTTACCTCAAAGACCGAACAATCCCTAGAGATAGAAAAGGGACTTCTACCTCCACTCCAATTCCCTAGTCAACACGCACCTGCTACCACTATTCTTTAAGTGCTACACAATACTATACATTACAACAATACCTCCCGCACATGTAATTCCAACCCTCACATCTGCTTTTGCTAATTGGTTGGACCAATACTTACGTTCCGTGTTTGTGGGCGCTGCTTGGCCGCTTGCTCCCCGTTAACACCTCACATCGCCCTTCTAATCTCCCTTGGACTCTTCACCAATCGTGGGCGGAATAGATTTGAAACTGCTCCCGATGGCCTTTATCCGGTTAGCGCTGTTCTGGTTTACTCGCAATTCCCGTGAAGGTCCCACAGACTTCCAGGTCCGGCGGCGAAGCAGGCAGCTTCTGGCCGGGCTGAACCACAACCATCGCCTCTGCTACCAACTTGTTAGGAGGCACTCCCAGGCAAGCAGGGTGGTTTGCTAGGAGTTCGCAGACACCAAACTCATGGAAGGCCTAACTCCTTCCCAATCCCAAAAGGAACATAAGTCCAGATAAGTAGCAAATTCACTGGGGTTTATTACAGCCAACAAACCACAGGGATCGAATACACAGAGGCAACTCCAGGCACAGTTGAAGAACTCTGGCTTGCAGGCCAGTTTTGTTAGCATATTGCGTCATGAGTGTGCTACACCCTGGGTTTCTCTCCAAAAACCTATCGCCACTCCGGATATGATGCTGAGGGGTAGTGCTATAGCAGCCCCTATAGAGGTTATAGGATTGAATTTTACTATGTCAGGCCTGGACCATCCCCGAAAACTGTTACTTACTAATAGTTACAGTATGTGGACCCACTGATAGGTCGATGGCCCCAACTACCCACTCGTAGGACCATGAGCTGTGATTGGCTGAGCTGTGAGCCCCCAAGCCTGGGACAAAAATCAATTCCCAGTTCGGACTGCACGTGTTCATGGTGCCATATGCAGCTATGTGTCTGCGATGTAACTGTGTAACCCATCATTGCTGTGAGAGTGCTCCTTTCCCATTGCATAACTGGAGTTTGCTTGTAACCATTTTGTTGCAACCATCATCTTGTCATGAGTAGCCGGATTCGACCCTTCTGGACTTCATGGTCCATGATGCACCGCGGCATAAACATTGCAATTCATCCAAGATGGCCGACAAGTCAGAACCATTGCGGTCTGCATGCACAGGTCTAGCCTTTTGCCAGCTTCCTAGAAAACCGGCACGCCCCTGCGGCTCCGCGCATCTCAACTCTACCCCTACGAGTTACTAGACGTTGTTCAAGCTCACTCTCTGCGTTGCTGTGCATTTCTATCTTCCTTCTTTGTTCCTGGAACCCTCTCCTTTCCAATCCTTACCTTCCTATACCTTCCTAACTGGATTCATTGACATTTGTTCCTGGAATTCGAATGCTACCGGCTTGGCAGCCGGCTTTCACGCTGGAACCCGAGGACTCGCGTTCCTGCCTGTACAAGTCATTGTCGGTGAAAAAGAAAGAAGCCTCATCCCGGAAGAACACAAGCAAGGAGAAGAAGGTGAGAAAGAAAGAGGCTTTTGACACATCTGGTCCGTGAGACGGCAGCGCTTCTCAGCCATCAATTCTTGGCTCCCTCTCAGCTCGGCTGGGTCACGTGTTTCGAGAACGTGTTCGTGAGGTCTGGAGCTCTGAATTATTCTGCATTTAAGAGGAATTATGCCTCTTCACTGCCAGTGTTACTTCAGTTCAGAGTAAAGAATGTCACTTTGCAATAATGTGACCTTGGCAGGTGTCTTGTTCTCCGCCGGCGGCAGTTCTACCGGCACAGTACTCAGCAGGCTTCAGCTTTTCTGAGACGGTTAGGGCCGATTATGAGTTTTGAGCCACGGTCTGGTTTTCTCCTGCATGTGCCTTCCTTATGGCATCCATAAGTTAGTGTGTATGGCTTGTCAGGTCCCTTGAGTGCTCCTGCCATTGCATGGGGTTATTTGCATTTAAGTATCTGCAAGCATGTACAATGTGATCTTGTTTCTGGCATTTTCTATGTTGCTGCAATAAGCTAGTGGCAAAATAACAAACGTGCAGACAGTATGTATATGTCACCGTCCTCCATCTCATAGGACTGTACACCTGTTTTGTTTGGGTGTGTGTGTGTCTTGGATGTGCGGATGGCACGTGTGCTTCATGTATAACACTGCTAAGTCGTGTAGTCTCTAACGACTTGTTATGGCTTCTCAGCTTCAGTAGAGTCTTTCCATATAGCTATCTCTTGTTCCATTTTGTGCATCTTCATCCGCTCAGGGTAAGGTTCATACCGCTCCGGGGTTGTAAGGACGGCTGAGAGGGTACTTCTCATGGTACTTATCCATTGCGGGTGCAGTGGGGGTTGGCGTGAGCTTGTGCGATCGGCAGCCATGTTCTCTTTTGTCCTTCTTTTGGTTGGGGTGTCTTCCGAGATGGGGGAATAGTTTGATCTTGTCTCTTCACAAACATTTCATAATAACTCCAGTTCCATTTCTTAAACATTGAAGAAAACTATGCACCCTATATTTAATAATAGTTGAGATTAAAATAGTTATACTTGGAAAAGGAAGGAGTGTGTAGAGGACAAGAATCACTGCATGGGTACAACAACTACACTAAGCACTTCAGTAAGTACAAACCCGGTTTTTCATCAGCAAATTCTAAATACAATTGCCCGCAACGTCAGTGGTTCGTGCACATCCAAAGGTACTTCTATACATTTTCAATATCATAAAAATAAATAGCTATGTACACAAAACCAATATTTCATTTCTGTACAAACTTGGTTTAATTTTAAATTATATGAAATTTGCAGAGTAGTTTATGCAACCTTAACCAGGAAACCAAGACATATAACCTAACTAGGTCTTCAGTTTTACAAATAAAAATATGAATACATGTCAACATTGTACCACTATTTTGAGTATAAATCTTTTTAATGTCTAGACGTACCATTATTTGAAACAGTAGGTAATAAAAAGTTCCCTGTATGTAAATACAACAACACTTACTACAAGCTACACTAGGAATCCTTGAAATGTAATTTCAATACTTGGCCACCTAAACACATAAGAAGTCAATAATGACATTTCATAATCTAAACTTCAACTTTCAATGTTTTTCTTTATAATTCTATTGTTATTTAATACTTCTATTTACTCAGAAGTTTCATTGTACGTGTAGAATACCATCTTGAAGTTGTCACCTCAGAAACACCACCAATTGATATTTAAACAATGCAGTCTTCTACAAGTGAGGTAGCACAAAGAGCCATGTAAAATGGACTTCCTTAGAATTAATCTTAACTTCCACTTTGTTGTATTGTTCGGGTAAAAAAGAAAACACATACAAAGTTTAGATATGTATTTCTACAACAGTAGGGACCTAACAAAGTATGGATTCCTTTTATCTATTAGCTACAAGTTTACTTCAAAATAGGCAAATTATCTCTAAATTGTCCTTAAAATACTGCTTTTCAAAACTGTGTGCGACCTTTCTTGCCCACTTACAAACACAAGTTAATAGTTTTCTGTAATGAATCCTGCCAAAAATATTTTTTCATATTTAATTTAATAAGTCCAGAGTATAACCACAAAAAAACATTCATGGACTTTGAAAAAATATACCACACTTGAAATATTTGTATTTTATATGTATTGTGTCTTTTATTAAGCGCCTTAAACTAAAGCCCTGAACATAAAGAAAAAAAACAGTACAATAAAAATGAATAAACAGTTAAGTGCAGGAAATGATCACTCAAGAATGTTGAAGTAAATGAGATTTTAAAGAACCATGGAAAATGAGCATTCCAGTGAAGGGGTGCAAAAGTTCAAAAGATCAAAAACAAGACTGAGCACTTGGGAGGATAAGGTGCCAAAAGTCAGAACTGTGGAGAAGACCTAAGAGCGTGAGAGGGAATATAAAAAAGACATTAGTGCAGCAAGATAGCTGGGGGCAAGATGATGGAGAGACTTCAAAACAAGACAGAGAAAATTGTATTTTATTTGAGAGTAAAAGGGCAGCCAGCAGAGTGTTGCAAGAGAGGAAGAAATAGAATCCCGATAAGTGAAATGACATAGTAGACGAATAGAAGAACTAAATACTGATCCAAGAGGAGCAGGACGAGAATTAGAGAACCCAAACAGAGCAGTAGAACAGTAGAAAAGTCAAGAAAAGATTAAAGAGGAGATTAAGAGTGTAGATGCTTAAAATGTGAGAAACGGGCGAGCCTTACGGATGTTGTGAAGATAAAAACAACAAGAGCGAGAGGTTAGAGAAATGTGATGAGAGAAAGGGAGATTTGAGTCAAAGTAGAGACAAAGATTACGAGCCGTAAAATAGAGGTACTTCAGAGAATCCCCTAACTAGTAGTTAAACTAAACAAATGTCCTTTTTATTTTCATTCTAATACTTTTTTAAACTTTGTGTCTTTATTTTGGCCACCTACAAACAAGAAATAAATGACAATCTAAGTAAATTGTTCCTTAATATAATAATTCCTGTTCACAACTCATTTCTTTTTAATTACTATACTTATTTTTTTTGCTCTACTTACTACTGTTTACTTGTTTCAGATGTAGACAGTTATCAACATCTGCACCCCCTGGTAGTCACAATAATGTGCATGGAACCACTTATGTAACCCAGTACTGATAGGGAACACTTGTTCATATTAACATATACAGTGTTTTAAATAATAAAACAGAAGAACAAGTTACTTACCCCTAGCAACGTTCTTTCAACTGAATGTTCCTCCAACGTATTCCACATCTTTTACATGTAATGTCCAACTTCAGCTGCTTCTGAAAAAGTTTTCGGCAGAGGGCGCTGTGCGTCGAGTTGATGTCCCTCGAAGGCCTTTGTCGACAGTGACGTCAATGGGGATGATATATAGCTCGCGCTGCACCCGTTGGCCTCAGTTCTGTTTTTCCTCCTCCTCAGGTAGCCCAGATGCCCATAAATACGGACATGATAGTAATCAACCTTGTTGGAGCGGACACTGTAACAGCATGGGAAATTCTACAGAGGTGTAAACTGGGAGGGCGATGAGGAATACATTAGAGGAACATCCAGTCGAAAGAAAGTTACTTGGGGTAAGTAACTTGTTCTTCGAATGGATTGTGTCCTCTAACCTATTCCTCATCTTTGACAGACTCCCAAAGCAGTGTTTACGATTGGAGGAGGGAGAAGAATTTTAAATATTACAGATTGTCAAGGGTAGAGTAAAGTACTGCCTTGCCAAAAGCAAGATCTTGAAACTGGGAATCATCCAGAGCATAATGTTTTGTGAACGTGTGTACTGATGACCACGTTGCCGCATAACATATATTGCTAATAGGAACTCCCCTTTGCATGGCTGTCAATGTGGCAATGCCCCTGGTGGAATGAGCCTGCAAACCCTCGGGAGGGTCTTTTCCTGCTAACCTGTAGCACTCAGAAATTGCCAAAATTACCCACCTAGATAAGGTCTGTTTGGTCAACAGCCTGATCTAGTTTGTGTCCTGTATACCTTATGAACAACTGATCATCTAACCAGTTTTTGGATGTTCTTGTAATGTAAAAGCGTAAAGCTCTTCTAGGATCTAACCTATGACACCTTTCCTCCTCCTTACTAGGATGAGGTGGAGGGTAGAAGGAAGGTAGGACAATATTTTGGTTTAAATGAAAATCCAAAAGGATTTTCGGTAGAAATTAAGGTTCGACCTTCAAGACAACCTTGTCCTTGTAAAAGACTGTAAAGGGTGCCTTTGCTCACCAAGCCTGCAACTCACTCACTCTGCATGTTGATGTGAGAGCAACCAATAAAATGGTTTTCAAGATTAACAACCTTAAAGGGCACGTGTGCAGGGTTTCAAAGGGTGCACACATCAAGAATTTCAAAACCAAATTAAGGTCCCAAACTGGAACCTGGAAAGAAGACGGAAGGTATACATTATTGAGTTCTTTTAGGAATTGAGTCACCAGAGGGATTTGGAAATAGGAACATTCCTCTGATGAGCGCTTAAAAATGGACAGTGCCGCCAGATAGCCTTTGATAGTGCCAATCTAGAGCCCCAAATTGGCTAAAGATAGAAGAAATGACAACCCATCTGGTTTTTTACATAGAAAAGGATCTACATTCTTATTTTTGCACTAGTTGCAAAACTTGTTGCAACGGTACAAAGATTTTGTTGCTGACCTTCTGGTTGAAAGCAAAATCTCCATAACGTCATCCGGAAGATCCCAATCCTTATATCTCAACCTCTCAGAAACCATGCATGAAGGTTGAGCGTGTTGACCTCTGGATGGAGAACCCGACCTTCCTCCTGCGAGAGAAGATCCCCCTCTCTGTGGAAGATGTATCGGAGGACAGATGGACATGTCTAGAAGGTACGGGTACCACGTCCTCCTGGCCCAATCCGGGGCAATTAGGATTATGTGTTTCCTGAACTTTCTCAACCTCCTGATTACGTGAGGAATGACGGGGACTGACTGGAAACTGCCAGTCCACCAGAAACACGTCACCTAGAGCTCATCTTGACAGAAATTCCCAGGAGCAGTACAGTTCGCACTTTCGGTTGACACTGGTCATGAACAGATCCACTTGAAGGGTTCCCCAAAGGGTGAAGATCTCCTGAAGGACTTCCTGAGCTAGTTCCCACTCGTGAGAGACTGTGCCCTGCCTGCTCAGAGCGTCCGCCCGCCTGTTCTTCTCTCTGGCTAGGTGAACTACTGACAGGGAGATTCCTTCTTGAATTTCCCAGTACCAGAGCTGCATTGCCTCTCTGCACAGGGGTAGTGTCCCTACACCTATGCTCTTGTTGAGGTAGTACATGGCCACTGTGTTGTCCGTCATTATCTGGACATTCTTTCCCCGTACAGAGGGCAGGAAGGCCTTCAGTGTTAGTCTGATTGCCTTCAGTTCCAAAAGAGTGATGTGTAGTTTGGACTCCGATGGAGACCAAAGAACGCTGACTGTCAGATCATTGGCATGGGCTCCCCACCCCATGAGTGAGGCGTCCGTCACTACTGTAATATCCGGCCATGGCTGCCAAAAGGTTACTCCCTTCAGAATGCTACCCTCACAAGCCCACCACAGAAGATCCTGTGAGACACTGGTTGGAATATGAAGTCAGTCCGACATCTTTCCTGAGAACTGGCACCATGGTGACCATGGTGTTCTTTTTTTTAAACAAGTTTATTTTTAAACCAGCACAACGATGACAGCATTACCGGTAAATGACAAATACATCTTACATCCCCTGTCTGGAGATTAACAAAAAGCAGGCAGAAGTCCCAAGAACTTACAACTCCCCTCCCGCCCCCGCTCTCCCTCTTGTTCCCCATCCTGGTCTGAGGGGGTTTGTTGGTCTGAGCCGGAAAGTTTGGTCATAGTCTAGGAGTGGCTCCCAGGTGTCTGTGAAACAATGTAGGAGGCCTGCTTTAGCTGCAGTCACTTACTCCGCAACCAGTATATCCCATATTTTAATCCAGCAGAGAGATATGTAGGGACCCTCGGCTGTTTTCCAAGTCCGGGCAACTGTGATTTTCGCGGCCATGAGGAGTTGCGTCAGCAATTTGGCACGTTTTCCCTCTCTCGGGTAAAGTCCTGGGGCTGAGGCTCCGAGTAGGATGAGTTCCGGCTCCATGGGGAGTGCCACTTGGGTGATGTTGTAACGCTCACCTGATTCTCGCAGAGGCGCCGGTCTTGACTGGGCGACTACCGTATCTTCAAAGGTGATGTGTAGCACCCGGTTGGCTCTTTGGGCTGGACCTCTGTGCACTGTATGCCTGACGTGTAGAGTAAGATGTCTGCAGATAGAAAATATGGGGTTAATGAACTGGGGTTATTGGGGTGTCCCTATCTCTTTCCTCTTCTCCTCTCCTGTAGACCCCCAAAGGTCAACGCTCTCACCTTAGGTAAGTGAATGCCGAACTCTCCATCTGCCTCGGGGCAGGGTGCTGTAACCAGATTCTTCACTGGATAGGTAGCGCAGGCCTCTTGACTTCAGAGGACTGCTGTCCGTCGTTTACTGCACAAACGGTAAGTTTCGAGTCATTCAAATGTCTTTAAAGTCTTTAGTAATGATGTCTCTTGTTTTGCAGGGTTCCGGCGATGGCGGATGACGGGCTGAAGTGAGTTGAAGATGGAGCCCGTGTGATGAATAGAAGCGCCTGGAAGCACGTAAGTAAGCGCTTGTTGCCTGCTTCACTATGCGCTCTAACTGTCTTTTTATTTTGCAGGTACGAGTTCGGAGCGGCTGCAGGGTGCCGGAATACCCACTGGATTAGATGTGGAAAGGAGTAATGGCACGTGAGTATTAAAGTTCCCCAATGTCTTTAAACGCACCTTGTTTTGTCTTTCAGATGCGGGATGCAGCGCCGAAGGCCTCCGGAGCGTGCAAAGAGTTGGTAAACTTGCCTTTCAGATGCCGGAATGCTAACCTGTTCTTTCTTGTCTTTATAGGTGTTGCTGAAGACTGGATTCAGGATGGTAAGCCTTTGCCTTTCAGATGCCGGAATGCTAACCTGTTCTTTCTTGTCTTTATAGGTGTTGCTGAAGACTGGATTCAGGATGGTAAGCCTTTTTCCTTAGGCCCAGGACCGGATGCAGAAGACACGATGAGCGTTCTGCTGCAGAGGTTGCAGAATAACGCAAAGCAAGATTCATCCACCGGGTGTGGTTTAAATAGCCTCCTGTAGTGCTTAGGTGTCTCCTTCCACAGCCACGCCTAAGTAAGAAAAGAGTTCCTGGTAAGAAAAGAGTTCCTGCCTTCCAGAAGAGTTCCAGTGTTCTGAATCTAGGGAGTGGCTCCAGCCCCACCCAACAGGAAAAGTAGTTCCAAACAGAAGAGGATCAGAGGCTCAACTGGCAGGCAAGTAAGCAGCATGGTCTGCTGAAGGTAAGTCCACCCAAGCATTATGAGCCCGGCGCTTCCAGCGCTGGGACTGGGCATATTTATGAGCCTGGTGCCACTGGCGCCAGGACTGGGTCCAAAAGGTCCCAATTGGGACTGGTTGGCACTCAGAACCTGGGTTATGGATCTGCTTCCAAGGGAGTTGGGAAAACCCTGACCTTTTGGAAGCAGAGATCATGACAGATGTCCTTAATAGTGGCGATTCATTGTGCCCACAAGGCTTGCACAGTTGGACATGACCACTACATCTGGAAGTATGACCCCTGTTGACCACACAGGTGCCAGCAGCAGCGGTCCAAGGGCCGGTAAATGTGACATAGTCTGAGGGGAGGGTAGTACCAGCGTGGAGTAACTTGTGGGCGCACTCTCTGCTGGTGATGCAAAGGGATGAGGAATGTGTCCTTGCCCAAATGTCCACCCACGTCTGATCTTCCAAGGGGTGCCCCAGGTCTGCCTCCCATTGCAACATATATGGAGCCCTTGGGATCAGAAGGTCAGAATGTCTTCCTGCAATAGTTTATACAGGGTGGACATTTTCCACCGTGGCGGGAGATCTTTTAAGTTAAGTTCAAGGGGGTTAGGGGTGCGCACCTCTGCTTGACGGGTTAGAGGGTGAGAGCACCAATGCCGCAATTGAATGTAGGGGAACCTGGCCGCCTCTGTCAATTGAATGCTGTTTTGCATTGATCGAATGTGCGAGGCTGGTCTCCCTCGAAACGTTGTCCCAGGGATTCGAGACCCCCCGCAGTCCAATTCTGGAAGTTCGGTAGATGGAACTCTAGTGAGAAAGTCGGTTATGGAATATTGGGGAGCAGGGACCCAGCCCCTTTGGGATGCCTCTGTGCCTTGCGGCCCTGTCCCAAGTTTTGAGAGCATGTTTGGTGGAAGACAGCAACTTCTTCCAGTGCTGGCGCTGTGGGGGCGGGATGTGTGGGAGAAAGTGCAGGGGTAGTGACAAGCGGCATTGCTCCGTTTCCACCCATCTCGCGTTCAGAGGATGTGACCATGCCCGTACGTGCGCCAGCTGTGCTGCTACCTGATATTTACGCAGGTCCGTGACCCCCAGCCCACCTACTCTAGCATTGCCGATCATCACTCTTTGGAGAATCCTCGCCTTTCTCCCCTTCCAAATGAACTGGGACATTTTCTTTTGCAGCCGGTGGAGAGGAGGTAAAGGGATTGTGGTGGATAAGGAGGAGCAGGCATACAGGAACCTCGGAAGGAGGTTCATTTTACTGCCCGCAATGCGCCCAATGAGTGAGATTTCTTGGGATTGCCAGTGGTCGAGGTCATTCTCCAGCTCTTTGAAGACCCTAGGGAAATTCGCTGGATAGTCCTCTCCCGGGCATGCGGGAATCAGGATTTCCAAGTAAGGAATGGCTTTTTCACTCCATCGGATCGGACAGAGGGTTCCCGTTTCCCCAGCTCTAAGCCTATCCCAAGGGCTACAGACTTACCAAAGTTGATAGAGGAGGCCGCTACTTTCCCAAATCTATCGATCTCGGCGAGAGCGGGTTTCAACGAGGTGCTAATATTCGTGACAGCTAACCGCACATCATCTGCATAGAGCGCAATCTTGTGCTGGGAGGGGCCTGCCTGGAGGCCCCCGATTTCGGGGTTTAACCGAATCCTTTGGGCAAAGGGCTCCATAACTAGCGCAAACAGAAGCAGGAATAGAGGGCAACTCTGTCTGGTTGGAAATCAAACCCCGCCACGCGGTGCGGATACAGAGTGAATAGGATTAATAGGCTTGTAGGGGGGGTGGGACAAGGGGAGCAGTGACCAAAACTGTGTAATGAACAATGGGAAAATTGTACTATTGATATTTGCACTGCGTATTTGGTTTGTATTGGTTTTGTTTGTTGAAAATGCAATAAAATTGTTTTTTAAAAAAAACCATGTCTGGTTCCGCAGGTTAAGGGGATCGGGTTGGATAAGGAGGCACTGACCCTAAGCAGGGTCCTTGGGGATTGATAGTTAGCTAAAACGAGTTTTTTGAAGGCTGGACCGAAGCAGAACGTCTCTAAGGTGAAGCGCATGAAAGCCCAGTCCACTTTGTCGAACGCTTAGGTTGCGTCCAGAGCCAAGAGTGCTAGCTTCAGTGAGACCTGGGTCGTGATATCAATTAAGTTAAGGGCTCTACAGATATTATCCCCAGTTGATCTGTTTTTTATGAAGCCTGTCTGATCCGCGTTTATTATGTCGGGCATGACCCCTGCTAGGCGGCTCACCAGAATCTTTGAGTATATGCTAGCGTCTATGTTTAGGAGGGAGATGGGCTTATATGAGCTGTTGTCCCTGGGATCTTTGACCGGTTTAAGAATGAGGATTGTGATAGATTCCTGCACAGAGGGGGTAACAGCTCCTGACTCGCCGAATGAGTTAAAGAGGGTGACCAGAGGGGCAATCAATTGAGGGTGGAAAACTTTATAGTATTTTGTTAAATACCCGTCCGGGCCCGGGGCTCTGAGTTTGAGGGATTTGATAGCAGCTTCAATTTCCTCACCTGAGATCGGGGCATCGAGGCTTTCTCGGGCAGAGTCTTTAAGCCAGGGAAGCGCTGCACTTTGCAGGTATTCTAGTTGTTCTTCCTGGTCCCGCGGTGAGGCAGACATTACCTCGGCAAGGTGGGTGGCGGCAAGCCGCAGTTTTTCTTGGTCCCCATATTGGACCCTGCCTTGTTGGTCGCAAAGACAATGATTGCGTTTCTCCTCCTTGCTTTGGCTAGCTTTTCAACCAGTAATTTATTTGCCTTGTTGTTCCTGGAATAATAACTTTGTTTCGATTCGACTAAAAGGAGTGCTGTATTCTCCACGTAGTGGGCTTCCAGTTTTTTCCGGGTAGCCTATAAGGCCGGCTGAGACTTAGGGGACCAGCCTTTACGCTTATGTTCCATTTCGGCCCTCTGGACCTCCTCCTCGAGGTTCAGTTGGATTTGTTTGCATTTTTGGAACGCTGCCCCATGCGTGATTAATTCTCCTCGCACCACTACTTTCATGGCGTCCCATGTGATTGCTGGGGAAGTATCGGCATTTGGGTTTTCCTTGAAGAAGTTTCTGATCGTTTTTGCTATTGAGTCTCTCAGCAGCATCTCATTAAGGATGGGATCATAGAGATTCCATCTGTGTTGTGGGAGGGTCTGGATCGTGCGCCCGAAGGGTTAAGGTTATTGGAGCATGGTCTGATAGTATCCTGGATCCGATTGACACCTCATCAATGTAGGCGAAGGTCAGCACCAGGAGTAAAAAGAGAAATCCCTCTCGGCGGGGTGAAGCACTCTCCATGTATCCACTACATCTAAGGTCCGCAAGAAACAAAGGAGGCTGCTGGCGAGTTTGAAGTCTCCGGGCGTAGGGGGGTGTGATCTGTCCTTAGCTGGGTCTGGGACCCCGTTAAAGTCTCCTGCTATGATTATCTAGCCCTCAGCAAATGACAGGAGGGTCTTGTCCAGAGCCTCATAGAAAGTGTCCTGACCCCCATTCGGGGCATACACTGATACGAGTGAGTGAGTGAGGCATTTGACCACCACATAACCCTCGGGGCATTGCAGCATCTCTAGAATTTGTGGGTTCAGTCCTTTTACGAAGAGGATCGCTGTACCCCCTTTCTTAGTGCCGCTGGACACCAGGAATTGGAGCGGAAAGTACCTATTGCGGAGACGTGCAAAGTCTGCTGAGAGGAGGTCTGTCTCCAGAAGAAAAACCACTGCGCTTTCCCCATTGTGTAGTTGCTGCAGCACAGATTTGCGCTTGGTGGGGGGAGTTCAGTCCTCTGATGTTAAGCGAGACAAAGTTCAGTACTAGATGAGGAGGGGGAGAGTCTGGGGCATTTGCGGGTCAGCCATCTCCTGGGGGTTTCGTTAACAGGATGTCATCTTGTGGCTGGGATTTTAACCTTGACCTCCAACGGGAGGCCGACCCTAGAAAAACTTGGGAAGCTGATTCTTTTCATCCGGCATGTCCCAAAACCAACATGGCTAAACCAGTCTGTATCAGGGTTTCTTGAATTCCACTCCAAGGGAATAATGGTGGCATGCACCTTGGCGTCGGGCATGGGCCGTGTGAAGCCCGCAGTTATGTTGTCGCAGTTCCTTGTTCCGGCACCGTCCATTTTCCACCAGAATCGCAGTTGGTCATTTTGTGTTCCGGTTTCTCTGCACCCTAGTCCAGGCGGGGCGTTTTGGTTTGACAGGGGAGCCATCCGATTCGTATGCAATGGGATTTGTCGGGACGTCTCTTGCCCCTCTGGGAGAGTCAGGGCAGAGGATTGTTTCTGCGTCTTCTAGGTGGTTAATTCACCGGAAGGTTCCATCATAGGTGAATTATAGTGTCATTGGGAACAGCCATCAGTACAGTACCGAATTTGGTGATCTTGGAGGAAGAGCGTGGGGGTTGGAGGGCCCACTACTTTTGTATCGTCACGAGAGAAGAGTCTTGGTAAATTTGCAGGGGGGGACCTGAAATGACAGCTTGTCTATGGTTCTCCCAATTGCCAGGATTGCTTCCTTGGTGGTATAGAAGTGCACCCTTGTCATTACATCCGGGGGTGGAGCGGAGGGGGGTCCGTTTCTGAGCCCCGACGAGGGCACAGTCTGTGGGTGCGATTCAAGGTGAGTTGTGTTTTGCTTAGGTGTGGGAGCAGCGACGGGAAGAAATCACCCACCTATTCAGCCAAATCTTTGTCTATGATCGAGGAGGGGAACCCCCCAAATGCGCAGGTTGTTACATCGGCTCCTGTTTTTTTAGGCCTTCCTGCTTGTATTCAAGAATTTTATTCTTATTGTGTAATGCTTGTAAAGAGTGTTGTATTTCCACCAGAGTTGCAGAGTGTTGTTGGGCTAAGTCCTCCACCTCACTCAGCCTTTGTTCTGCGTCCGTGACCCTCTGGTCTGTTTGAGTGAGCTCACTCTTGAGCAAGGACATACAGGACCGGAATACAGCCTTGATATCAGACATGAAGGCTTGAATGTCCTTCTTTGTTGCCAGCTGTACCCTGTCCTCTGGGGCTTCCGATTTTTTCCCCTTATCGGTAGGAAGGAGCATGGTGGTAATGTCTGCATTTTTTGCGGGTTTCAGCTGCTTGGACATCTCTGCAACCTCCCCTCCGGGTCCCCCGAGTGACCTCAGGAGTTGTAAGAGTGAAATGGGGCGGGGGGGCTTCGGTGAAATCTCTTTCGCTGGCAGGAGAAAAATATAGGAACCTACAGAGTTCTGACGGGCAGAGCGCGGATTTGAGGTCTGAGTGCGATGCCTGTATCTGGGCTGGGACTTGGGCAGAAGTCGAGGGCCCCACATTGGGTGCCTGTCAAGGTAAGGCGCCAAGAAGATGGGGGATAAGCTTGCCAATAGAGGATTGATGCTCCAGGTGCTCCTCCCCCAATTGGTTTACGCTGATGGGGTGATAGGAGCAGTGTTGGGTCCTGAGACGCTGCCCAATGCTTCCTGCAGCATGGAGGGGCTCCTACCTCGTGGACTCAGTTGGTGGTGTGCGCCTGCCAGACCGATTCTGTGAAGCCAGCTGATTACCTCATTGAGGTTGTAGTTAGAGCGGCGCCTTGGAGAGCAAAGTCAGTTCTTGAGGATTCAGGCTGGAGAGGCACACGAGGGGTTAGCCTACCTCAGCCCCAGCAGTAGGTTCCAGGAGCAGCTGGGGTGGGAAGCGCTTTGTGCAGGAGCCGGTCCACGCAAGGCCCCCACGGCGTATCTGTGTCCCAGGCTTGTTCTCCACCGTTACCTGCCACTCTGGGGGAAGGCAGCAGAGCGGTGGAGGCTGCAGGGCGGCTCACCTACGGATGTCCTTCATGTAGGGTCCAGATCAGTGTTGTAGAGCCCGGGGAGCGGTGGAGTTGTGGAGGCGGACAATGGTACCCCTGGGGCGACAGCTGATGGTGATCAAACCTCTATGGTAGGGAGGATTGCCTCGGGCATCCGCGACGGGTGGCCGTTGACACAGTGGCCCGTTCCGCAGCAGTGTGGTGGGGGCTCATCCCTGGGTACTGTCTCCAGCAGTGATAAGCGATGGGGCGGGGCGAGGCTACGATGCCTACCGCACCCTTGAGCTGGCTGAGTAGCTTGCAGTGTCGGGCGGGAGGTTGGAGGCCACAGATCCGATGGCTCCAGTTATCCCCCACAGCAGCGGGCCGGCAGCTTGTCAAGACGAGCTTGGCTATCATTCACCTGTTGGTTCTGTTGTTCCCCCCAGGGGCCGCCTCCATGCGCCGTGATATTCTCAGCTCCCACACTGTGTTGCGAACAAGAGGTTGGGGGGGGGGCTGGGAGCCGCCTCCAGGCCAGCAGCGCTGGCGAGGCGGGGGCCGTATTGCAGGTTAGCGCCTTCCAGCTATTCGGATGCTCCGGCCATGAGTCGCTGACAGTTTGGGTAGATTGCCATAGATGCAATACCCAGACCCGTCCGCCATTTTGGATCTTTCGGATGTGGGTGCCTCTGGCCTTCAGGGGCTGCAAGCTCCGGTCCTGGACAGCGTTAGGGGCCCAGCTTGAGTTCAGTCGTTGCTCCAATGTTCTGTTTGTGGGTAGTGCTTAGTCTGACTCAAAACGACTGCAGGAACCACAGATTATGGAAGTTGTTTGCAGGCTTCACACAGAGGCCATCAGAGAAGCTGCCACATCGCTGGTGCTCCAGGCCACGCCCCACCATCGTGTTCTTAAAGCCCATTGAAGGGATCTCATTCTCAGGCAGGCTTCTAGCACCAGAAAAATGCAGGATGCCATGAGACTGAGCAACCTCAAGAAATCGAAGGCTGGAATATTCTGGGCATTCTGAAACTTGGTAACCATCTGAAGAATGTCTTGAGCCCTCAACTTGGGTGGCGAGCTCTTTCCCAAGGAAGTGTCTAAAACAGCCCTGATGTACTGAGCTGTTGAGAAGGTGTCATATAGGACATTGAGGGAGAAGCCCAATCTGGGAAGGGAATGGCAGGTGACAGATGATACAGGGCTTGTTCGGGAGAAGGCGCTTTGATCAACCAATCGTCCAAATAGGGGTAGACGTGAATCCCGCCTCTCCTGAGATTCACTTTTACTACCGCCATCAGTTTGGTGAAAACCCTTGGGGCTGAGGTCAGCCCTAAAGGCAGAACTCGAAATTGATAGTAAGAACTGCCAACTGCAAACCTCAGGTATTGCTCGAGATGGATTGGCACGTGAAAATAAGCATCCTGGAGGTCCAATGACACAAACCAATCCTGAAGTTGGAGGGGCTGAAGAATCTAAGATAGTGTGACCATCTTGAACTTGTCCTTCCTGAGGAACTTTTTCAAGTATCTTAAGTCCAAGATGGGTCTCAGACCAATGACCTTTTTGGGGATCAAAAAATATGGGGAGTACCATCCCTTGTCCCTCTGCGCTACAGGTACCGGTTCTATGGCACCTTTCTCCAGCAAGCTTAAAACTTCCCCCACAAGGAGCGGATCCGGAATCATCAAAGAGTGGCTTCCCGGTGGATTGTTCTGAGGTCTTCTTATGAAAGGATGGCAGCAACCGTGGGCTACTGTTTCCAGGGCCCAAGCATCTGAAGTAATGTCTTCCCATTCTTGCAGATGTTGAGACAGTCTGCCCCCCACTGGTGTATTGTGACTCAAGACTTCAGAGTGGTTTTGTGGCGGCTGCTGCCGAGGCCGGTGGTAAGGAGGTTGCTGCTTGAGCTGGCTTGGCACCTCTACCTCGTCCACCACGAGAAAACCTTCTTTGGCCCCCTTTGACTAGCCATTCCTCTCGCCCTTCCAATTGAGAATTGAGGAGTAGTAGCGAAAAGATCTACCCCCTCTAAGGTTAGTCCCAGGACGAAAGAGCTGAGGTTGCCTAACGGCAGTGCCTAAAGATTTGGCCGCTGCTTTCGAGATCTGCAACTTCTCAAGGCTCTCGTCAGCCTTGCTGCCAAAAAGATGAGACCTGTCAAAAGGTATGTTGGAGTCTAGATTGCACATCTGGTGCAAAACCTGACATCCTCAACCACGCATTTCTGCGTTCTGCGGTGCTTGTAGCCATGGATCTGCTGACACTATACGCAGTATCCAATCCTGACTGAAGGGATTCACAACTAGCCTCTTTGCCGTTCTTAATTTTAGCTAAGAAGCAATCCCTTTCTTCCCCTTCGGGAATATGCTCTGCCGGCATGGATATGCAATCCCACAGTGCACAAGTGGAGTTGGCCGACTTCAGTGCCATGCTCCCTGCTGAAAATACCTTTCTTGCCCATCCCTCTACACGCTTGTCGTCCCTATCAGGAGGGATGGTAGGGTACTCTGTTTTGAAATGGATGTAGCTGCCTGCAACACTAAACTCTGCGGAGTGGGGGTTTCAACAGGTAGTCGGGGTGACTAAAGGAAGGGCGGTATTTTTTTGTCTGATTTTTTTATTAACTGCCGGATGGGTCTCCAGAGTTTCCCCAATTTTTAGCCACCCTTCTTTGCATTGCCACATGGAATGGCAAAACAGGGTCAGTCTGCAGACCCTGATACAATATATCGGTTAGGTCGTCCTGTTCATAAGGGAGTGGTGGTCTGCTCCTTCCCATCTACTCAACAACTTTGGACATTAGTTGCCTGTATGGAGTGTCTGCATGTTCACCCGGCTCAGGTCGCACAAATTCCAGCTCAGGTGAAGTGTCTACTCTACTTGCAGACTGTAAGGTGTCGTATAAGTCCTTAATCCTGGACTCTTCAGATATTAGACACTCAGGAACATTGGGTGTCCCATACTGCAACCCAAACGGGGCATCTTCCTCCTCTGAACGCTGCTCAACTTCCTAAAGTGAAGATAGCGCCTTGAAAAAGTCCTTTCTAGGAAGAGGAGTGACTTTTTTCAGGAATTAAAGAAACAGGCTTTGACAATGTCACTGGCGTCAACAGAGGAGGGACACTGGGTTTCAATTGGACCACTGACGTATGTGGCGCGCAGTTGGCTTTGAAATCTTCGAGGTCAATGTGGAAAACCTGACGGACGTCGAAGACTCCTTCTTTGTCGAGGGCCTAGCAGGTGTCGAAGACACTGCTGGCATCGAAGGTCTCAAAGGTGTCGAGGAGCTCGACCTCGAATTTTCGCTGTGCTTGACGTGGGAAGAGGGCCTCGATGGCTCCTGAGGTTTATCAGGCCGTTTTCCCGGGATCGAGGGTGCGTAGGATTTTGGGCTAGACCTCTCCTTAGCGGCTTGCTCTGAAGACTCGGTAGGGGGCTCAAAATATTTTAACATTTCCTTTTGGAAAGCTTCCCATTCTGCTGGGGTCGATTTTTTTGGAGGGACAGGTGCCCTTTCGGGTGAGGCGTCGGACGAAGAAGTCGACGAAGGCGACCTCCGGTGCCTTCTCTTCAGCTTCTTCGAGGAAGACGATGCATGGTGGGAGCCACTCCTGGACCTGGAGCGCTTAGGCTTCTTCCTTCGAGGAGAGTCTCCTCTCGACTCGTCGGTCAAAGGCCTAGTAAGTCGGGACTTGGATATTCTTCCTACCTGGAGTTTCCCCTTCCGCTCCCTCAAGCCTTTCCTGTCATGGATTGACACAATTGGACATATCGTGGGCATCCCGAGGCGCCAGAGGCAGACATGGTGCGGGTCGGTGAGAAACGTCTTGGACCCGCAGTCTCTGCATTTTTTAAAGCTGGTCTGCGGCATAGATGTCGTTGAAGATGATGACATGACGATTGAAATCAAATAATTTCTCGAAAGAAATGCGTAGAACAATGAGGCGTGCCAAATTTTGTAGTCAAAGCTAGTGCTGTTGCAGAAAAACAGAACTGAGCGCGAGCTATATATCATCCCTGATGACATCACCCTTGACAGAGGCCTTCGAGGGACATCGACTCAACACCATCAACACACAGCGCCCTCTGCCGAAAAAGTTTTCCATAGCAGCTGAAGCTGGACATTACATGTCAAAGATGAGGAATACGTTGGAGGACACAATCCATTCGAAGTAGAAGATTGCAGAATGTTTATTTTTTAAATCATTTATAAAATGTCAAAGTAATATATACTTTTATTTTATATCATTTTATATTCTAACAGTCAATAGCTATGCTTCAGTTTACATTCAACAATTATTACTTATGTTGCCCTATTAAGCATCATTTCTTGTATGTTTATATTCTGAAAGAATATACAACATATTTAAAAAATTTGGTTCAAGCAACATTAAGTAAGCATTCTTTAAGCCTGTTGGCAATCTAGCTTAGTGTGTGACTCTAGAGTCAATACAGACAAGCCAATCTACTTCTGTGTGCACCTATGCTGTGAAATGTCCACAGTGAATGGATGCTCCCTCATGAAAAATAATTGCACGTCTTAAGTGTTCTTACTAATAGAAACTTGACTATTTACACAATTAACTACCAATGTGTCAATGTTTCTACCATCTACACTATCTTTTAATAGGTACCTCTTAATTATGTTTCAAAAGTAGATTTTGCAGTGTAGACTGTACACTACAACCACAGTCACTGCATTGCAGATCATGCAAAGCTTTTGTTACAAGATAAGAAAAGTGTTAACTTTTTTGATAAGGGACAGGAAGACCGTACTCGGCGGTAAACCTTTCTGAAACATCACAAGTAATATGGTCTTTCTTACATTGTGAACACTCATTGGGCCTCATTACGACCCAGGCGGTAAGGGATTACTGGTACCGGTAAGGGTACTGGTGCCGGTAATCCCTTACCGCCCAATTACGAGGTCCCTTTGCGGGTCCCTACCATAACGGCTGGTTTCACCAGCCGTTAAGGAAGGGACCCGCAAAGGGTCCTTGGAGGTAATTACGGTACCGCAATTAGCAGTACTGTAATTACCACCTTCCCCATTCCCATTGAGCCCTATGGGGCAAAAATGGGAATGGGGAGGGGCCAATGGTGAATGGCGAATTACCGCCCCTCCAACCTTGGAATGGGGCGGTAATTCCGCCATTCACCATGGCGGATTCCGGCATCAATCATGGCGCTAATGGCGCCATTGGTTAATGCCTGGGTCGTAATGACCCCCATTGTAAAGACTGGAGGGGGGGTATTTGTACTCCTGCTCTCTATATGGCAGAGGGGAAGCACAGAGCACCCGAGCCAAGGTTCTCTATTTGGTAGCTATGGACGAGCAACCAAGGCTTAAGCTCTCAAGAGGTGATGCAGGCTGGTTCTTAAGTACAGTGTAGTCACCAAGCACCTACAAAGCAATGTCCGCACACTATGTTAGTTAAAACACAGTTCTTTATATAAAAAGGGCTCAAGTTATGTACACAATAACACACTTTGTGCTCAGGTTAATCTAAAATGGTAAATATATCCAGATTCTATGTGGTACCACAATTACTCTTTGATTCCATTAAAATGCATTTACTGTCCTCAGTTGAAATGTCATACAAATCAGTTAATAAAGTGAACCAACAATAGACATAGGAGGAAAGTAGGTTGGTTCAAACAATTGGCAGAATACTGGCCCCGTTACCTAGACACAGTTCTGTGTGAGGATCCCCTCGCCTGGGCAACCTGTAAATAAAGATATAATACAAGCCCAGTCCATATATTGTTCAATATGGGTTATTTTCTTCTAAGTACTTCTACCACACCAATGTACATGGAATAGTAGATTTCGACATCTGGTCGTCGAGGGATCCTTCTTGAGCAGATCCCTTTAAGGCAGGAGCCATGGAATGTCGAGATCCCTCGAAGAAATGGTGAACAACGGCGTTGAGGCAGCCGCTTCGGCCCTGGCGGTGCTAGTCGACGATCAATCGGGGACATCCTGTAGGGGGGAGCCATGCTGTGCACCTTGACGACGGTAGTTGGTTGCCGCAAAGAATCTATGAAGAACTTTGGCCCAGTAAGGGTGTCGAGTCGTCCGGCATCTCTGCGGTCTTCGGGTGGCAGGAAATACACCGGCGGATGCTCCTCAGCATTCTCCAGCGGGACAAATCGGTCGACGGTGCAGGTGAGAGCATCCTTTGCAGCTCCGGTTGTAGGTGGCCCGGCACCAAGCGGTTCCCGCTTCTGAGCAACACAGCTTTGACGTGCCTCCAGCGGTTATAGCAAACCTGTGAACCCTGGTCCACGACGGTGGACAACTGTCCGGTGCTTCTCTTTGTTCTCCTCGGCGGTACCGTATCCGGTTGGCAGCCTGTCGAGGGTCTGACTTCCAGGGAGCTTCGCCGAACGTTAGCGGTGCACGATGGTCTCTCGTAGCTCGGAAAGAGGTCTCCTAGCCAGGGCCTGTCTTTGATCAGTTTCGACGGCACAGCAGCTTTCAGATTGCGGTGAAGGTAACAGCAGTCAACCTTTTTCTTCGGGCTTGGCGGTCGAGATCAAGCATCAGTTTCGACTTCAGCTTCTGAACGATTTCTAGATGTGAGAGGCCCCCAGATATACTGTTCTGTCGCTCATACGTTATGCTAGGTCACACTCAGACAACCAATCGCTCAGAAGGGCATTCCCAAGCACTCCTTACAGGAACCACGGGTGGATGGAAATACCCCTTACTGAAAAAGGTTCTTCAGCACAGCCTGACCAAACTGAACGTCAGCTCTTGAGCACATGTTGAGACAGTAATGCTTACAGAAAGCAAATGGGGAGGCCCAAGTAGCTGCCCTAGCGATAGACTCCCAGGGGACATACTTCTGAAAAGCAACCGCAGCAGCCTTGCCCCGCAGCAGGTGTGCATGGATACCCTTAGGAGGTTTCAGCCCTTGGACGGTGAAAGACTCCGTGATGCAGGCGGCGATCCACCTAGAAATAGTTGCCTTAGACACCGGCTTGCCCTGAGGGTTACCAAAGGTCACAAAAAGTTGAGAAGAACTCCTAAGCTCGGAAGTCCTGTCCAAGTAGAACCTAAGAGCTCTTCGGACATCAAGACAGTGTAGAACCCTTTCAGCCTCTGAGGCAGGGTTCGGAAAAAAGACCGGAAGGGAGATCGACTGATTCAGATGGAATTCGGTCACCACCTTTGGTAAAAGGGCCGGGTTTGTCCGAAGGACTACCTTGTCCTTGTGAAAGACCAAGAAAGGATGCTCCACCGACAATGCCTGGAGCTCACTCACTCTCCTCACAGACGTAACAGCGACCAGAAAGGACACTTTCCAAGACAAGTACTTGAGGTCCACCGTAGCCATTGGTTCAAAGGGTTTATGGCACAGCACCGTCAGGACTACATTTAGGTCCCATGGTGGATGCAGATTACGAACCGGAGGGTAGAGGCGTGTCAAGCCAGCAAAATGCCTCTTCACCACTGGGTTAGTAGAAAGGTAAGCAGAAACCGCTGAGATATAAGTCCTGCATGACAGAACATGAACCCCTGACTCTGCTAGGGAGGACACAAAGGACAGCACCGTGTCAATCGTGGCCACCCTCGGATCCAACTTCTTCTCCAAACACCAATGACAGAAACTGAGCCATTTACTCTTGTATTGAGGTCTGGGCGAGGGTTTCCCGGCTGCCTGGATAATTTGCATGTTATCCGCTGACAAACTCCGATGCTCTAAGGACTTGAACTCAGGCACCATGCCGCCAAGCTGAGCGATTGTGGGGAGGGAGCCACATCTGTTCCCCTTGGTGAAGAAGATCGTGAGTTACTGGTAACCTGATCGGCGGACGCACCGACAGGTGTTGAAGTTCTGAGAACCAAAACTTAGCCGGCCACCACGGGGCTATGAGTAGCAGGGAACAGTTCACCGAGTTCTTCAACTTCCAAATTGCACGGTGAACTAGAGGCATAAGCTCTCATGTTGTGCCAAGGAATCTCAAGAGCATCCCCCAGAGAGGAGGCTCCCAGCCCCCCTCTGGAGGCATACTGAGGAAGCTTCTTGTTCACTGCCGTAGCGAAAAGGCCCACCTCCGGTGGGCCCCAACACGAGAAAATCCATGAGAGGACCTCCGCCTTCAATTCCCACTCGTAGCTGACCACTGTCCGCCGGCTGAGGACATCCGCTGTGACATTCAGCTGGCCCGGGATGTGCACTGCAAGCAGCCAGACACCATGAAGCACGGCCCAGTCCCAAATGTGGAAGGTCCACGAGGGGGGGGGGGAAGACTTCATTCCCCCTTGCTTGTTTATGTAATACATTGACACCACATTGTCCATTCTTATGCGGACCACCTTGTTGACAATGAGCGGTCTGAATGCCCTGAGCGCTAGGAAGATCGCCAGAAGCTGCAAATTATTTATGTACAGGAGCGTGTCCTGAGGCGACCAGAGGTCCGAGACCTGAAGGAGATCCAACGTCGCACCCCACCTTAGAAGGGAGGAGTCTATCGTGATCGTCACCGCGGGGACCGGGTCCTGAAACCCTCCACCTCCAGACAGATTGCTGAGAGATGACCACCAATTGAAGTCCACTCTCATGGAATCCGGAATCATAATCCGCATGGAATCCGAATCCACTGCTTGACGCCATGCACTCCGAAGAACCATCTGGGTCCGTCTCATTTTGAGACAAGCAAGAGGAAGAATCAATACACACGAGGCCATGAGGCCCAGAAGCCTCTGGAACCACCAGGCCGACATGCTCTCCGACTGCGCAAATATCTGACACGTGGCTAACAGATCCGCCATTCTGTCCCTGGTCAGATACACTCTGCAGTCGATCGTGTTCCAACAAAAACCCGGGAAGATCGGGTCCTATGAAACCGTCAAGGAGGATTTCCGCCAGTTCACCGACAGCCCAAGATGGAACAGGAGCTGAAGGAGAGAATGGAGGTTGCCCGCTGCTGCCAGCGGACAAGGGCTGCGTAAGAGCCAGTCGTCCAAATAAGGATACACATGGATACCCTGGAGACGAAGATAGGCCGCAATCACCAACATCTTCGTGAAGACACGCGGCGCCGAGCTGAGGCTAAAAGGAAGCAACCGAAACTGGAAGTGCTCCTCTCCCAAAGAGAAGCGGAGATATCTCCTGTGTGGATTCCAAATCAGGATATGCATGTACGCATCCTGAAGATCCCCAACGCTGAGCCAATCTCCCATCTGCAAGGAGGAGCGTATCTGGCCGGGCGTGATCATCTTGAATTTCTCTTGGGGTAGGAAAAGATTGAACTGGGAAAGGTCTAGGATGGTGCGCAGGCCAGCCTGGTTGGGTTTGGGCACCGTAAACAGCCGGGAGTAGAAGCCCTCCCCTCGCTCCCCAAGGGGAACGGGTTCCACAGCTCTGAGGTCCAGAAGATTCTGAACTTCGGCCTTGAGGGAGGGTGTGCCCGACAGCTGAAAAGGAGGGTTGAGGGGTGGGGTAGGGGGTAAAGGTAAGCGGAAGCCCGCTCGAGCGACTGACAAGACCCATCTGTCTTCTGTGATGGTCTGCCACGCCTCCCAATGAGACGCAATGCGTCCTCCCACCGGGGTCTTGTGCGAGCGTGGAAAACCCTCATTTGGCAGGCTTATCGGTGGCGGTGCCACCTGAACCTGATGAGGAGGCTGAGGAGCTGGAGAAAGACTGCATGCATTGTTGTCTACGGCGGTTATTCCCCGCAGGAATATCCACTCTGCGAGATTTGCGGTCGAGGAAGCCCCTAAAACCAGAGGAGGGTCAACTTTACGACAACGGTCTCTGGGATTTGAAAGGAGCTTTGACCAGAACAGACAATGATTTAGCCGTCTGAATGTTATCCTTGGTCTTGGTGAGCTCTACATCAGTAGAAGAATGAAAAAGGAAGGTCCAACACCTTGTCTTGCACTTCCTTCGAAAATTTAGTGGCATGCAGCCACGCCTGCCGTGAGGTATCAACCCCATCAGGCCCTGAGCCGAGGTGTCTACGTGATGAGCCGCAGCCTCCAGGATATCCTGAGCCAAGACCCAGGCATCGGAAAGGCCCCCTTTGAAGTCTTCCAACTTCTCGACCGGGATGTGCTCCTCAAACTCCGACAGAACTTTCCACATCCGCATGTTAGCTCCCGCCAATATCAACTCAGCGTTGGCCTGCCTGAGCTGCAAGGCTGAGTTGGCAATGATTTTCCTCCCTAGGGAGTCCAGGAGCTTGTCCTCCTTTCCCAAGACCTGAGTAGCCGTCGTGGAAGAGAATGCTGCAGGTCTGGATTGCAACATAGCCGCAGTCACCACTGTGGAGGAGGGAGGCAGACAAGACGGCAGGGCCACCTCTTCCGAAGAATGCAGCCTGTACCTCGCGTCAATCTTTTTATTGACAAAATGTCCAGAGTGTGGCTTGTCCCAGACTCTTCGGACCTGGGCCAGAACGTCCTTCTGCAGGAACAGGCCAGTACGCTCCAAGGGAGACAGGGTGAACGCCCCAGAAAGCACGCCCTCCTGCGGAGCGGGTGCCTCGGGCACCGGAACATCTAAGAAACTCATCATGTCCAGTACCCGGTCATGAAAGGCTCCGATAGAGCGGGGAAGGTCCTCATTGTCCTGATCGCCTTGAGGGTCATCTGACAGGTCAGGATCCTGCTGAGCCGTGTCAGGCACTGCCTTGTCCACTGGGGACAATGGAGGCAAAGGCGGAAGAGCAGGGGGAGGCACCACGGGCAAGGGAGGCAACGGCGGAACCACCGAAGGAACGGGTGGAGCCGGAGGCGCAGGTGGGCATATCTCCTTGAAAAGCCCTTTGAAATATTCCCTCATGGGGTCGGTGCGCATAAGCGCTTGAAATTTACCGAAAAAGGCATCCTCAGGAGATTGTTTCGGGACCTGAGGAGGCCTCTCATGAGGTGGAAAAATCCAGGGACGTAACGGGGAAGGGTGCCACACCGGCCCCTCCACCGACGTATCCACATAAATCAAAGAAGCCGCCCCCGTGGGCAACGAAACATTGTGCGGAAGAGGCAACCGGGCGTTCCAATCATAAACCGGCCAGTAAGGATGCGCACAAGGGACCTTAGGTTCACCCAAGGGACCAAGCCCTACACCAGAGGCCGATGGCGTAGTTTTAGAGGTAGCCCCTAAAATGGCCGCCGCGGTCGTGGCGGGAATGGGACGCCATTTTGTCCTCATCTGAGGGGAACTGCGGCACGTGAGGAAGTGAGGCAGGGGTCCCCGTCGATGGATCTGGGGTCTTAATTTTAGCCTTAACATAAGGAACCTCTGCAGAGCCGGTACTATGAGGCCTGGAATGTTTTTGTGACATACCAACCGCCAACTGAGCCTTCGAAGGAAGGACCTCGGCACTGCCGGTAAAAGAACAACTTTGCTTCTTTGCCCCCTCAACAGATCTGGTGTCGCCACAAGAGCGGGAACGGTGAGAAACAGTCTTCACCGATAAGGCCTTGCCAGGCCTCTGAGAAATGTTGGTAACTTTAGCCTCTGAAAGAGGGACCTCGGACCCATGTCCGGTGACAACCTTAACTGCGCGGGCCTCGAACATACGTTTGGTAACAGCAAGCCCCACCAAGGCCTTGGGGCACACCCCGGTCTTCACCCCGGTCTTATTTTTGAGGGAAGCCGACAAAGAGGCCTCAGAGCGAGCTCCGGTACCCCACGACTCTGTAGAACTGGGTCTACAAACAGCCCTCACAGGAGGGGCCTCGGAGTGTACTCCGGTATCCACAGACCCCTTACAGAGACCCTCGGAGAAAACTCTGGTACAATTATTAGGCCCAACGGGCACCTCAGGGCGAACCCCGGTGCAGAGCGATCAACGCCCCTCCCGGCCCGAGAGGAACCCGGAAAGGTATCCCCCGGCCGGGGTGCTCTGAAAAGTAAAGAATTTAGCGGGCGTTTCTTCTTCTCGTCGAACGCCTGAAAATGCAAAGGAGGAGTTCGTCGGAAGTGCCCGGACCGAAAGGGAGTCACAGTAAAAACAGGAGTCCCAATGGTGTTCCGGACCCAAACACTCTAAACAAAGAGGATGGGGAACCGCCCTCGCGAAGCGACGGTGACACGAACAATCTGGAAAGTCTAACTTGAAAATGCTTTTTACAAAGTGCTCCGGTCCCGTCCCACAGGACGGAGAGATGTCCCACAAGTATGGAGGAAAGGAGAAGGGACATAGGAGTAAGGTCATTCTCCTCCCTCTCAGACGCTCACAACAAGGAATGTGTATTGGGACAAGTACCCAGACATTCAACACTCCACACTGCATTCAAACCAGTTTTGGGCAGGGCTGTCTCATTCATTGTATTTAATACCAGAACCAAGACACCCATATCAAGAACTGTATATTGGTCACACGCTCCATTCACCCAGGTCTCACCCCAAGGGTGTACCCACAACATACAGTGACTGGAAAGGCTCCAGCCATTCTGGCCTGGACTCCCCCACAATACCATATATGGAACTTCCACGCAACAGCCAGTCGGGGGAAGGGACAGAGTCAGGGCTTCCCAGGACTTTGGGAAAACAAGGTAACAGGAAATAAAAAGCAAGAGGCCACAGGGGCCATCTTGTCTCCTATCAGGAATCAACTGATTCCAATGGCAGGGTCTGGGTATCCCTAAAATGGAGGATACTCAGAGTGCCTGCCAAGATCAGCATGGAGCTGCCACCAGCCCATACCCTGCTCTGTGGGTCACAGACAGGTGCCCAAAAACATACACTAGGGGCACAGGGTTGTAACTCCACCCATGGGTGCCATAAGGGTACCCCAATGGTCTGTACACCAAACCAAAAAGAGGAAGGGCTGCAATGCCAGGAGTCCCACATGGACACCTGGGCAGAAAACATTACAGAACACATATGAAAAAGGACTAGAGAACAAGGACAGGTAGGCCCTATCCCTCCAATGCATTTCCAGAATCACACTCATGCTTCCACTCATAAGACATACTTGCATATCTATCTACACTGTTTCCTGTGCCAGAAATAGTCATTAAATATTCTCGACTATCGTCCTGTGTATTTTGAGAGAAATGTTCTCATCCACTTGCAACAGCTACTGCATTTTTGATTGACATGGCTCAATGTGTGGTCTTTCATCTACAGATACTTTAATGTTGAAACATTTCATCTACAGATACTTTAATGTTGAAACATTCCACACAGTTCTTTGTCCAATGTTGAAGCTATTTCTTGCATCAGTGGTGTCATTTGAAATAGCATGTACAAAGCTGCATTTGAATAGCATTCAACTCCTGTTCGATTACTAAATCTACAATGGTAGTATGTCATCTTTTTTTGACTTTCCAACACTGCTAGATTCTCTTGTGTTGTACATTTAAGAGGAACCACTTTATTTTAATGTAGCTTTACTAGTTCCTTATTTTTCTTGCTAAGTGCTTAGCATGAAGAGGCGGAAGGTCAAGTTGAGGAGCATAAAGTACACGTAATCTTTTATATTCTTCAATGCAGAAAATGTCAGCTGTCACTTTAGAGTAATCAAAGTTTATTAAAAATAAACCCTCAATATTTTCTACACGTGACATGGCCACATAGGACATTCCTTCTTTGAACACTACATGACCAATGCCACTTAGTATTGCTTCTAAAGTCAACCATTGTGTTTATGAAGGGTAATTGCATATGCAGAGCACAATGTAAATTGTGCCCTTTATCCTTCAAAAGCATGAAGCGAGCAGAGGTCAGAGAAATCAAATGAGGTTCCTTTACATGGCCATACGATACAAGAATACGTTCAATATTTGTACTGTGAGGAAAAGTGTGAAATGCAACCACTGTTCCCATTGCTCCATTGACTAGACCAATTTCTACATTCAAGTTCCTCTTTAACATTACTTATGCATTGGTGCACAGTTTTAAAACTGTTTCTAGACCTGCTGTTTTAGAAATTTAACTAATTGAATTAATCAAACCTTTGCTCTTTTATCTAACGCTAATGGCATAAGATGGCCATCAAAAACATTGCACAATTTTATATCTCTACAATGTCTTGCTTCTCAGAGAGCAGCATTGAAGAGTTGAACTTGTCACACTTTCCAAGTGTACACATCAAAGCAACACAAAAAAATGCCCTTTTCTTGAAGAGTCAGCATGACATAAGGCGTAGTGCAACCGGCATTAAACATATTAGAAATGAGTCTCCCTTTTAAGACTGTTTTCATATTCTCCTCAAGGATACCGATAAAAATCTTATTAAGCATTTCTGCATACTCTAGGTCTACAGATTGCCTCATATTAAGTAGTTCCTGGAGTTCAAAACTATTCCAAAGGTTGAAATCACCAATGCTACCTATAGTTTTGACTATCCTTAGATTGCAGCATCTTGAAAACTAGTTGACCTTTCACAGGAGTTAATTGTAATAAATCTCAGAAAACAAGGACATGTTCAGCTCCAAACAAAACATCAGGTCTTCAAGACCTCTTGCATTCGCAGGTGAATGAAAGCTAGCATCAAGTTTGACACCAAGCTTACTTCATCTACAATCAAGGTATTTAATTTCTTAGAACTTTTCATACACTTGATATAAGTTTTTATACTCAAGTTTATTGTCATGCTCCACTGGTAGCATCAACAATCGATGTAAAGTAACACCTTCTATGTTGAATGCTGCTAAACCTGTTAGAGGAGTTACGATACACAACAAAGAGCAATCGGTTACATTTTGTATAACTGCTCTCAATACACGAGTTAAAAAAGATTTCCGGTTTCCTCTTGCCCACTAACATACATCAATAGAGGTTTATATTGGACACAAGAACATTCATGCTGGTCATATTGTAAACTGTGTAAGAAACTGTCTTTGATTTTTCCAATAAACTTCCTTCTGCTCTACCTTAAGTTTACTTACTAATGTATCATAATTTGTATCTGCAACTTTAGTTTGTGGTATTGCCCTTTGCATTTCTTCCATGGCGAGCTTAACATCAGTTTGAATAATGGGCTCGCCCAAGACAGTTCGACTTCCTAATGCTGATTCTTGACTACCCTCAGGAGTCTCTTTTGCCAATTCAGCTGCCAAAAGTAGTTCTTCACGTAGTTCTTTTTCCAGTATAACCAAGTACTGTTCACATTTTGGATATCTATTTAAATCAAAAGTTCCAAGCAAATCACTCTCTGCACACCATGGGAAGAACAACTGCAAAAGCCAAAAATAGATATTCCTTTTTCTCTGCAGTTTGCCAAGACAGTTTCATGTGGTTGATATTGCTTTGCATCTCATGTCTCATTAGACAACCAGAACATCCATGTGCTTTAAACTGTCCTCTGTCATTGTTTGCTTCAATATTTTGATTTGAGTAGCGTTCTGCTACTTCATACAAAGAATAATCTTCCAACTCTGCAGACCTATTTGGATAATGGGTATCAATCAAATGGGTTTTGAGAATCTCTGTACTATAAAGGTACTCTTTCAGCTAATTGCTGAATTTCACTCAAAGGTTTCAGTACCCGATTTATTTTAGTAGTTGTGCAAGACTTAACCATAGTACATTAATGCTATGTCCATACAGAGACAAACTAGTTAGCCGATCTGCAGCTTCTCTGCTTCCACACTCACTATGAGAGGGCATCTTGAGACCAGAGCTTAGACGTTTCTGACTTAGACTTTTGTCCGCTGATAAATACCCTTATTTCAGCTGCATTGCTCTTTTAAGCTTTTGTCATGTATGCTGTAACACAACGAGCAACAGCTGTAGTATCATCTGCAATGTACTGTACATCAGTATTTGCATTCCAAAGCTGAGCAATGACAGGAGTGTAATCATTAACGAATGGGCATGCTTTATCTCTTTTAAATGATATGTATTCCTCAGCGATTTACCAGTAACATGATGTCGAACAGATGACATTAGAATATTTGCTCAACCAACTGGTATCACAGGCCTGGGAAATTGTCAGCAAACAATAGGCGGTTGTCCCTCTTTTTTGGTTTCGGGGGGCCTGGCTCATGAGGGTATAGCAGAGATATAGAAAAGAGTACAAGTCCAAGCTACCTCACCGTTAGGGCGCTATGGTAAGTGTTGACACCCACCGGCAGGAGGGTTAATGTAGCATAATTAGACAACTATAGGAACACATAGTTAAAACAAAGTTTATTCTAAAACAGAAAGTAAAAAATTGTGACAGCAAGCATAATAATAACAAGATAGTATGTGCATAGGTGTTTACACTCCTCCTTTCGAGATGGGCTATGTTATTAATCCATGGCTCATAACCTACGTTGTGAATTAAATACTGTGACCAAAATACGAACTGTAAACACCTATACATATACTATCTTGTTATTATGCTTGCTGTCACCATTTTTTACTTTGTTTTAGAATAAACTTTGTTTTATCTATATGTGTGCTTATATTAGTAAAGTCTAATTATGCTACATTAACCCTCCAGCCAATGTGTGTCAACACTTAACATAGCACCCTAAGGGTGAGGTAGCTTGGACTCATACTCTTTTCTATATCACAGGCCTACGAAAGCCAAATCTGCACTGAGTGTAGTACTTATCTTTAATTTTATATTTTTTCTGACAGTACTTCCCACACAATTTCCTTTGAAACCTTTCCACCTTGTTCTGTACATCAGCATATAAACTCCATCACAAAGCCATTACTTTTTTTTTACCAAACTGAAGAGCATCTTTAGTCCACAACAGCATATGTATAGTGGAGCCCCACGTGCATGGTACACTTTCCTCGAAAATAAATTTTCAAAGTGCATAGTGGACCATTTTCTTTATTTCATATAAAGTGTAACATGGCTAAAAATCAATGGAAGAATCGTGATACACGTACAGGGTGCATATAACACAATTCACCTGCTATCATGTGTTCTATGTCTTCTTTCTGTGGTTACTTTCACAAATCCACTCTGCAAGATCATCCCCACCATACTCAGCACAACTTAAAGTCACAAACCAAGTTGCAGGGCCCATATTTCTGATCATGCATCTAACCTCTGAATGTCTTCTATAGCAATATTCCTTTGTTCCTCTCATTGTGGCAAGGATATTGGTAATTTCTCTTTCTAAAATTTCATTTTTTTCTTTTACCAGTCACAGCATCTCACATGCAGAAACATTGTGAAATCGAGTTCCTGTCTGAAGTGTATGAGCAACAGCATAACAATGTTGAAAATTCACTTTCCTACAGTAAGTGAAAAATATATTCCACATTTGTGCAGAATCAGGAATCTTCATAATACATTTGTGTACAATGATATTCTGAAGCAGAAATCGGAACCTTCCAATCATCTAATCTGCCTCCTTCTCCAGTAGGAAAAAGCATAGGGAAACAACAAACTTCTAAAGTTTTCCCCCAGACACTGATTGGTGTCCCTTGTGTTGCTTTCATCTGATCAACTGTCATCCATGACTTCATGTGGGTATAGGGGATGAATAGTGTCGTGTTCATACAAACTATTACCTTCTGCAACAGACATTGGAACTGACCTTCGCTGCTCTTGCTGGTTGACTCATTTAGCATACACAAGTCTGGTACAGTCAGACTTCTGTTGTACAAATCATTGTGCTTCAGCAGAAACTCTAAAGCATTTGCCACTTTTCCGATATCTATAAGCTGTTGCCAAACTATCTTATCTTTTGTGGCAACACTATTAACTAAAACAATCTGCAATGTCACGCTTCACTCCTAGAGTGTTGACATTTTCTTGCAAACTGAGAGGTAGATACAAAACTTTGCCTCTCACACCTTGCACTAACAATTTTTAGGCAGTTTTGACATCATTGTTTGCAGTCGAACAATAACTCGGAAAGGATGGACAGTTTTTTGTATTTGTTTTTTTATTTCAAACCGTTGTTTTTAGTTTGATCAACAAATGGACAGTTTGAAATGCAATCACTTCAAGCATGTTCACTTTTCGAAGCACAACAGGGATATAAGGCACTGCCATGTCATTCAAAACAAATGTATTTTCTGTTATAAAACCAAATGCAGTGTCTACAAACATATAGTGCCTCACTTGTGTCAAATGGTTCTTCTACAACAAACACACACAGGTAAAGGTCTTTCCAAACATCTTCTATGTTGTGTTTAACTTTCTCCTCAATGTACACTATTTGTTCTTGGGATTTATCGAAAGTGTTTCGACAAGACACACAAACAATATTAGGTATTTCGCTATGACAACTCAAACATTGCAATACTTTTTTTTATACTGTTCAAAAATCAGATCCTTTGATAGCACAGGATCATCATTTCCACTTCCTGAAAGTGTTTCATCTGCATATACATAATCTTTTAAATGCATTGTGTTTATCATTTGAAGTGTAGAAAGTACACTTTCTACAATTCCAGCCATCAGTGGATTGATGGATGGTTTTAGTAAAGAGGGTGGAGTATGTTCAGGGAACGTAGAAAAGAAGGGATACAATATGTGCACATAGGGAGACACACTACCATGGCACAGCAATATGTCCACAGTCAGAGAAAATTTTGCACTTTTCTGCACGTACAAAAAAGAAAATATAATTAGTTTGAGAACATACTTTATGAAAAACAATGAGTTACAGTTGTACACATACGTTTAATCATTTTGACCCTCATATGTAGTACACTGTATGCACTATCCTTCATACAGAATTTGTGCGTTGTCTTCACATTTAATAATCATTGGGAAAAAATCCAAGGTAGATTGAAAAGTTTCTGGGAGCTCCATGTGAAGGACCACCATTCCCAGCAGAAGAGGACTACTGGAATGAAGACTTGTCTAGACAGAGATTGACCGTGGAGGGGTATAGAGGGTGTGGCAAAACTACATTGATAAGGGAAGAGACAGTAGGGGTACAGTGAAAATAAGAAAAGTGTCAGTAGGATGAGAGGGTGGGGGGTACTAAGGGTTAGATAAACTGGGTGAAGGTAAACGGGGGGTGTATGGCAGTGGTAGCAGTAGAGAGTGGGGCAGGTTGAGTAAATGTAGAGAAGATGGGATAAAATACATGCACGCAGGTAGAGACACTACCCATGGCCACAGTAATATGTCCACAGTGATTGTCACATTTTGCACTGCTACAACATGGCCCTTAAACTGTTCCATCACAGAGCTTGGGCACATCTGTTCTTATCAATCATCTAGTACATGTCCACTGGAATGATAATGATACATACAAGAAGGCCCATGAGCACCATAAGGTGAGGATGCACGGGCCCCGTTCATTACATCGGCGAGTATCTGCACCTCCTTCATCACCACCTCTGTCCACCATCGCACCACCGCCAACTAAGATCCAAGCCACAACTTCTCCTAGTGGTACCTCAAATCCACTTGCTGCCATTCTACCGGCACTCAATGTTTGACTGAGGAAAATCCAATGCACTATATGCCACAATTGGGTTGTCTCAGCCATGGACACAGTAATATAGTGCTTATTAAATAGTGTAGCTTCATATGTAGGGAAACATGATATATTTTAGGGATAGCTATTTTGAATAGCATTTGAGTAAAGCACTTAATGCATAAGTATGAACAAGGATGGCTATATTTAATGGCATCTCAGTAAAACAACGACAATGCATATATGTATGAGCAGCAGTAACTTTTTTTTAAATAATTCTATAAAAAGGTAAGAATTCACTTTCTAAACACTTATAGTACAATTAACTGCCACCCGATGTGAGCAGGTGGAAAATATTGGCAATATATGCCATCTGATAGCAGTGGTTAATATAGCTGACACACAACACTGCAAATAAACCTTTAAATATGTAAATATTTACTGCCACTTACTATCACATCAGCAGTTCAGCAGTCAGAATGACAAATGTGTACAAAATGGTGGTTTTTATACTTTCCAAAATCAATAGCACAAAAAGAGGACTATAGTAAGCAAAGTATTAAAATAGCTGACATTTTTACTGAAACCTATCACAGAGAAGTACACAATTACAACAGTAACATCAACCGATTACAAACACCAAAACACATACGACATTTTTTTCTACCATCGTTTATAGCTGTGGCTATTGAACCCACGACAATGAGCACTCTTGTAGCCGCGGATACACCAAATGTTTTACTAACACAAAAACAGACCTTGCTAACCTTTAAAAGTTAAAATGAGACAAGGGTAGCGTTGAGGACATGAAATCAGAAACACATGTAGAATTGTGTGATCTAACATCCACAGAATATGATTCTTGCACAGAAATGTATGACTTAATACCTGCGACTATTTACATAGCAATGTCTATAACAGCAACCAATCAACTGACGCAATAGGTTAACGTGCCTACATACGCATTGCTGCATGCTGTATGCCCACAGGTATACCCATACCCAAGGGAGTTGTTTATTTCGTAGCCACAGCGATCGGGAAAAACTGCAAAACAAATGTTCTCTCAGTGAGCACCGGGAACATAGAAAATCTAATCATATTGGGGCAAATATATTGCCTACTTCAGTCCTTTATAGACAATATTGCTAGTCTTTTCTGTAGGAACTAGTGTGAACACATTGTCTTGGTTTCTAACTCTGGAGCAAGCCACATAAAGCTGACCATGAGAAATGCATGAATACCGTAAATCGATTCCGACTACTTTGAGTTGGAGCGTTCAGATTACACAGCAACATTACTGGTGTCCCGATCTACAGCTGATGCAGCAGCAACCTCAACATAAATGCCATACATATAGGGCTGAAGCGTGTATGCTTGAAGTGCTGCACCCGTACGCGTACGGCTAAAGCATGTAAGCTTTGTATTGTTGAGATGGCATACATTCGCCAACTTCGGTGAGAAATGAAGTTCCCCTAATTATCAGACATTTGCCACGATGTGACGGACACCACCATTGCGGACATTGTTGAAGAGACATGCACCATTTCCGGTCACCCGCATTACTACAAAAGCACTGTTTTGTATCACCCACATACGTTTAAAAGTGAGTGTTGCTAATGTCAGCTAGAATGCCGATAGTGTGGAAAGTTTAGGAACAATGAACTGCTGAAGTTTACATAGAACTACGGTGCGAAGGGCCATATGACAAGGGTAAGCATTGCAGACTGCTGAAAAAAAGAATATTTGAAAATTATATCTCTTATACTTTTCATATTAGCTGTGCCATGGAACCTACCCACATGCCAAATGTCAGGTTTGTAGAATATTGGGAAATATGTTGAACATTTTGAACAGACACACACACATTTTCCCTTTTATAGACATAACAGGTTATTCTAAAACTAAGAAAACACACAGCATCCAGGACTGTGGATGGTCTCCCATCCGTGCAGTAAACAGGGCAGACCTTACTTACCTTCAAAGCATGGAAGGGGCCAGTCCCCTGAGGCCATATTGTTCTAGGTGGTCTTGTAACTAGTGCTAATTTATTAGGCAACATGGCCTGAGGGGGTTGAGCGCTTCCTCGCTTTGATGGTAGGCAGCATCAGTCCCGGTTTCTGCATGGATGGGAGTTCCATATGCCTATCGTTTTGACCCCCAACGTCAATGTAAAAATATATTTTTTTTAATAAAATGTAAACATTATTCTATAGCCACGGGTTACAGAACTAAAGATACCCTCAGCTATCTGTAGTCCTCCTTGTACCTGCAAATATCAGAAAAATGGCTGAAACAAAAAGGTTCCCTGTCCCCCAGGCCCTCACCAAGCATCCTCTCCTCTCTGCCTGCTCCCCACACACCCATGAAGGCCTCCACATCTCCCCTGCCCTCTCCCATTACCCCCACAACAAACGTGGTCCCCGTGACCCAGTTTTCTATGAAATGTCAGCTATTTGCAGCTGTAGCCGAGGCTACAGAAAAGCTAGATGTTGCAAACTCAGTCCTCCAATTTCACTTGGTGTCCTCCTGCCAACCTCCTTCCCCCACTTCTAGCCTTATGGCATTTGCTTGTTTTTTGGACCTGCAAATGGCTTTTTTTCTGATATCCTCAGCTATGGCTGTAGCTATTTGTCGCATCAAGGAAAAAAAAGGATGGCTGTTTAATTTATAAACATTTTAAAAACGACTGCACAGAATTACCCCAAACCACAAAAAGGCCTTAAGTCAACACTTGATGCCCAAGTTGTTTATCAGATATGGTCCAAATCCATCCAGCTGTTTGGACTGTGACCTTTTTGTCTACGGGAAAATTAATTGGAATTAGGCTGCAATGTTGTCTTTTTTAGTTTCTTAATAACTTTTTTCTTTTTGAATGAATCTTGGCCAAACTTTGCAGTTTGGGGTGGAGTGGGGAGGAGGGGATTGTGGGGTGCGCGTCCCCAATTGTTTTATAAATTTCAACCAAATCCATTGCACGAGTCAAACGTTATTAGCAATTTATTTTTTCGGGTTTTCTATGGGAGTTTGACCCCACCTGACCTATAGGGCAGCAACTACCACCTTATTATATTCGCTCTCCTTCTCCTTGGTTTAGTTTTCTGTTCTGCCATAAAAGAGGTGTATGGCAAACCGGCAAATGTTGTTCATATAAGCTTGTGTAAATTTAATTTGCAAGTTTTATTTTTATGTTGTCAGAGTGTAATTTCTTTACTGAAATGGTCACAATGGCATATCTCGAGATTAAAAAAAGGTGCCTTGCCGATTCTTTGGGACATTCACTCCATGTACCAGAATGCAGTACCATATCGCTGTTTCTCTTACAATGTCTTTTGAAGGCTATAATATTTTTACTACGTTGTCCATAATGCTGCATCAGGGCTCTCCATCTCAAAATATCCTTTGGATGTTTTGGTACTATGTCTCCCAGAATTCCTCTTCCACGTGGCCTTGTCCTCGCATTACTTCACGTTCAGTCTTGGGTTTCCCCTAGACCTCCCAATTCATTGGTTTCTATGGCTTATCATACTATACTGCTCTGCTCACCAGATATCACTCATATCTTTCCAACACTCACATGAGCTCACCTGGCTCCTGGTGTGGAGTCTATAACATCATGCTCCTGAGGCAATGCTCTCCTCTGGACCTTCTACCACTGGATCCAGGTCTCACTCAGACCCCTGCCAACAATATAAGCTCCCTGGTGCGGTCCTTCACCTGGTTCCATTCCCAGAAAAGTCAGAGCGCTGCCCCCTCACCACACCCCTTTGACCAGATCTCCTACAAGCATTTGTAGCTACTGCTTGTTCCTACTCTTCCGAATTTATGCTGTGCGACTTCCCCTTTTCATTCTTCCTATGCTCCACTCCATTAGTGGAGGATCCAGTGACCTGTACTCAGTGGTCTGCTAGCCTCTGAACCGCCTCAACCTTTTACAGTCTCCTTGTGAACAATATCTCACATTAAGAAGGAAGTTATACAACCTCATGCCACCATCCTGGTTATTATTTCCACTTATCCCTGGAACTGTGTGGGTAGAGGTCGGAATTTTCATGGCCTAACTGGCTTTGTTTGCTCTTGCCGTATCCTCCCCAGGGTCCGAAGCCCCCAGATGTCTCTGCTATTAATTTCCAAGTAGGAAAACATGTTTGCTGCAAAGCCATTCTTCTATTTCAGTGTTAACATTCAGAATCTAAAGAAACGTTCAGCCTTTACCTCCACCCACCATGCCAATAAACATCAAGGAGGTAGGAAGGGAAAAGCGTGGTGAGCGACATGGCACAACATGGGGATCTGACAGCAACAGAACACTAATTTTACTACTATGCCATCAATCTAGGCCCAGCTTTCCAAGGCCAGAATTGCTTATATTAAAATGACTAATTTTCTGGTATTTCAAGTAGCATTTGTAGGCAATTCTTTTTTGGTAAAGGATATGTTCTCAAATTAGTTCTGTATCTACTACAGTTTTGTCACCCTTGGGTTGGCAGGCCATGAATCTTAACTAATTAAATGATGTATTTCAGAATCCTGCCCTTGAGCATTTATCAAATAAATATATCAAAACGTCCTTTTGAGCAATATGATTAAATCATATTGAGTAGCATATGTTTGAGCAGAATGGGAACTGCTAATCAATTGATACAAGGTAAATGCATAACAATACAGTAATCACACACACCTATACATGGTTAAGGTAACTCCATCATTAATTTCAAGACAGTTAACAGATTAAAAACCTATTTCAATATCCTCACATTGTAGTATGATTTGCACCAATGAAGAACAGTGCTTTACCAGGGGTGCACATTTCAAGTTGCAAGCTACTGCCCAACCCTGAAAACTCACTCACCACCTCAATTTTACTAATATATAGGGCACACTATTTCTTACTTGGCAAGCTTCAATTATCACTAACCAATGGCTACTGGCATGTGCACATGTTGAGCCCTGGCTTTACGCTAGACAAAAATGAAGACTAAATACAGACACGCGTACCTGAACAGCCATTGACCATAGTTCTAAATCGGGAGCCTGGAATGTGACTGGAGTGTGGGAGCATGAATGCTTTCATCCCCTCGTCATCAGACTGCGAATGTTGAAAGGAAGCTTGAGTAAAAAAGAGAAGCAAATCAACAGAGCTTTGGTTATATTATTCATGTCCAAAAAGTCACTTGTGGATTTGTCAAAACTGTGCACTGGCCTTGTCGAATAACTGTATAAAAAAAATGCAATAACTAACAAACAAAAAAACAAATAGCAACATAAAGCATTGTAATCTTTGTTTTAGTTTGAATGTTGCATTAGCTTTCGAAGACACAAGCAACTTTTTGATGAGATGTAAAAAAAGCAAAAAGGTTTTGCTTTTTACCAACTGATGAAGAATTTCTTGTAACTTTGAAAGCAAATGCATCATTCAATCTCAGCATATTTTCATTTAGTCCAATAAAAGGTATAACAACTCAAACTTTTGTGATTTTTTGATGGATTAAAACTGTGACAAGCTTGCTTTGCACACAATCTTTGTTCTATTACACAAAGTAAACGTTCACAACCATGAATGCATATGACATTCATTAAATCACTTTATTTCAGGACTGACTTCCAACACCACTTGGGTGGCAAACTATTGTATCGGTATGTGAATGTAGGGTAATATCAGGTACAAGAACCAAAATGCAAAGGAAATTAAACAACTCATTTGCATGGCTTTGCTTGTGCCCCACCACCTACTAAGCATAAGCCATGTTGTATATACACCAGCAGCCTCTGTCCAAAACAATGTACCTTATATTTGGCTATTGGCTCCTGCTTTAAAGCTACACTGATAAAAGTAGGTGTAATAAACGTCAAGCTCACTAGCACCTTGCATGAAGGAAAAAAAATCTGGAATACCACAACAAGATACAAAGAGCACCTGAAAGTTGTTTTAATGAATCATACTACTCTTAGGAACACACTCAAAAAGTGGGAAATAGGTAAACTGTTCAGTCATCCATTTTTTTTTTTTAATGATTAGCAGAATGTGCTCATTAAAATGTTCTTGACCAGCAAACAAACTTCTTGGATTAGCAATGTTGTACTAATATTGTAAATGTCACCAGAAGTTATTTGCAGCCAAGACATACAATTTGCAACAACACAACATTTTTGTGTACCGCTGAAGTAAGACATTAGTGAGAGAAGTGTCTACAAAATGTAAAAGGCTAGCTGCATGAATGACACAAATAAATAGATATTACGAAAGAGCTATGAAAAAAATGTTCTTGCAGCTGGGTGCAGTCAGTGTCCTTTATATTATATGCTTCACCCTTCAAACGCTGTGTAAGGAGAAATGTTATAACACCAAAAAGTTCACAACTTTAACGGAAAGTCATAGCTGTGACAAAGTACGCAGTATGGCTTTGTGGCATTCAGGGTAGTTGTCAACTTTGGGTGGACAAGATGACCCTTAACTGTCATTGACATCAACAGTTTTCAATATAACGTTTAATACCACTTTCGGGGTAAGGGTAGTGCCACTAACGGTCCTCAAGCCCTGAGTAAGATAAGCAGCATTCCAGCCCTGCACAGCCATTAAAGCAGTATTTATCATTATAAAAACCCAAAGCTGCCATCTAGGGTGCTGATACTAATAATGGCTTCTTTGTAAGGGAACTAGGCTTGCACAATTCATGCTTCCTTTAAAAATAATTTACCTATCTGTCTACGAATGGAAAAAAGTGTTTCCAGGACCTGCATGCAAGGAAATGTCCAGGTGAGTGGGCAGGGGGTTTCGAGGTGTGGTACTCGGTGGAGACTAGGCCTGGGGCACCGCCTCCAAAGACCGGGAGAAGGCTGGGCATAGGCGCAGCAGCCCAGCATGAAATGCAGGCAGCTACTTGCAGATTCTGCTTGCATTCACCAATTCCCTGCCTAAAGTCTCCTCGCAGATGGCCAAGGAAAGGCAGACGCTTTCTGATCCTGACCTTGGGGGTGGTGTTCTACGGGAGGATCACCTAGGAGGAGAAAAGGCCCAGGGGAATGAGAAAAATCTGTGGGATGAGACACAATATGTGTCTTCCTTTAGGGAGGGTAACGCCACAATGCCAAAGTATGTAATGGCTTGTTGCAATAACCATCTTGCTATTCCACGTGATACACATATAGATAGGAGTAATGACAATCACAAACTCGTAGGTATAGGGAGAAATCAAAACCCTTTTGAAATGCAGCAAACTTATCAAACTAAAGACCTCTATGACATTCAAAGGTACAGTGAACGAAAGTCTACGAATAATAATAGCTTAAAAGAATTGCCTATACCTTGTCAATCGAGCTTGGTGACCGATTCTTATGAAATTCCTTTAAAGAATGTTGTAAGGAACAAACTTGTGTTTAAAAGTGAAAATCAAGCGCAGAAACCTAACTTTTTCATTAGAGACTTCAAGTCCCTTAATTCCCTAGGTATTGGGATGATGAAGAGGTGCAATGTTGCAGCAGTAGTGAAATCACTGATGTAAATGACCTACACCTGAGGGAGACAGAGGCTTAAAAATCCCCCTGAGGTCTAGACCAAGAGGGAGCAGGAGAGGAGTAGTAGCAGTAAGAAGAAGCAGCAGTGTGACTCGTGCAGATAGCCCAGGCTGAAGCTAGACGGCGGGACATCTATGTGGCAGATTACAGCTGACGGTCCTGAGAGGGTCTGTACATCGCAGAGTCGGAAGGGCAAAGGCTGCGCAGCGGGAAACGTGCAGGAGAGAAGCCTGGCCATTGGAAACCAGTTTTTCAGAGGCTGCGCAGCAGGAAGCGAAGGCAAGGGAAGATTTCCTTCCCGGGAGGCCGACTCAGGTGGTTTGCATGCACCAGAGTGCCTCGAGGAGGTTTGTGATGGCTGCCAAGCATCAGAAGACCTCAGGAACAAGAGAAACTCCAAATGCTGGTGGCGCGGGCAAAGGCCGATTAAAGGGAGCAATCCAATGTATCACCTCTGGATGAAGAATTAATTATTTACCACCTATATTTGCACATTTCCCATACGCCATTAATGCTCATAAAACAGAATATACACTACTGTAGCATACAAATGTCAAGTAAAAAATACAAACAGGACTCTTCCATAGGATTCACCATAGCATCAAATCCCATCAAAAATGGCGATTGGAACGAAATGTAGTGTCTGGAGCGTAGTGACATCACGTCACATCCCGACGCAATATTTAGAGCAGCCATTTTGAGAAGTACATCGGACAATCGTATCCGATGGACTTCCTCAAAATCGAGCTGCTACAACGCGGATCGTCAACAACAAAAGACTAAGGTAAGCACCTTAACGCCCAGTGCCCCGTAGAAAGTAACGAGTCTCTGCCACAGCAAAGGGATATTTAAAACAGAATTTCCTTTATCATTTAACTTACAGAGAATCTGTGGCAAGACAAAACACTGGCTATATCCAGCCATACTACCAACACACAATGAACTTAGGAAGTGCACACCAAATCCAATCATAACGCAAGTAAGTAAGAGAAATAACACAATTATCTAATGACATCAGGGTATTATAAGTTAAGTAATTTGGGCATACTAATGATTTGAGCATCACCCTCGTTACCTTTCCTCTAGCACTATCACATTGAAGGTATCAGCAACTTAATCCCTCCTGAGGAACCATACAAACCTAAGTATGGGGAAAAACGTGTAGAGGGTCACACTTCAAGCATCTACATGAGATAAATACATTAAGGTATTTAAAAAGGGACACATTTTGGATGTGAAGGAAAATGAAGAGAATGTTCTAACATTGAAACCAACCAGAAAATGATGTGAACAACAATGTAATGAATTTCTGAACTACTTACAGTTTGAATCATTAACAATTCACAGTTTGAATAAATGTGAACGTAAATGAAGAATAATTTACCAACATTGGCACTAATGAGAAAATAATGTGAAAAACAAAAACAATATATTTACAATTTGAAGCACAATAGTGGAGTACTTGTGGTTTTTTCTTGACGACTAAAGGGAGCAGTTTTCTGAGAAACGAGAAGCCACAGTATCAGAAGTCCTGCAGGCGGTGAGGAGAATGGAGGCGCATGTCTTACCCGGTGAGTTCACAAGTTTGTAGTGACCCCGGAGCGCTTGCCTGGCTCAGGTAGGCGTCCGGTGAGCAAGCAACGCTCACGTAGGAGTGAAAGAAGTTCAAAGTAGTTTTGAATACTGAACTATTTAATAGCAGCAAACGCTACACTCGCATCGAAGAGAAAGTGATTCCCAAAGTGATTTTGAATCTTTAGCTAACAAAAGGCAACACATTGTAACCAAGGCAAATGAATGTAAAAGTGTGAGTTTGTGGGAAGCCCAGCAAATCAAGGGGGCGATATTGATAAAAGCTAAAACCAACAAGCATTGCCCAACCAAAAGAGACTAAAATTTAGGCAAGCACAATTTAGTCAACATTGCCATCAGCAGAAGGGGGCTAATGAAAGGCCCACAGGCTGGGAGACTTGTTGCTCACACTTTGACCTAGATATGGGTGAAAGCTGCTGTAAACTCACATCGCCAAAGGGATAACAAACCTTTGCAGCAACAGGCCTGGCATGGAAGTAAACCAGGTAGAAGTGCTACAAAGTGGTTTTGGCAGAGACAATTTATGTTGTTTATGGTGCCAAGACTAAAGCTGAGTAAAGCTGTTGCCAAGGAACTATACTTCTTTGGAAGGTATTTGTTGTGGCAAATGATCCTTACCAAGACAATTATTTTTGCTATTGATGAACTGCGAACTTCTTCAATAAGGAAGAGACGCTTTATACTTTCTTTGTTGGAACTTTCTGCTGACAAGTTGAAGTGGCATAAGACGGTGTTGGAACTTTTGTTGAAAACCAGGATTTCCATGTGTTCTTTTGTTGAACTGGGAAGTTGTAACACATTTAAACATGGGCAAGGGGAATTCGCTCAGGTTGTGAAGAGAGACTGGTTACATTGTGAATTCAATCATTGTTGCTTTGAAATGCCATGTGTTCCCTTATTTATTTGTTATATGCTTAAGTGTGAGGGATAGATATATTTTGTTACATTGTTTCCTTTGGTGTATTTTAAGCAGGGAAATCCTCATCAGGGTAGGGATAGTGAGGCGTTCATCCAACCTTTCAATATAATATAATGGCATTTGTTGAGAAACCTTTACAACTTGGCCCATCCTCACAATTCTGACCCCTCACAATTCCCAGCCTCTAGATTGGACAGCTGTCTCTCACAGGTGCCAATATAAAATGCAATCATAACCATAGAGCAAAGCGATCTCTGGAGGCTAGCTACAGTGTATGGTATTGCAGTACATTTGTAGATATACAGACTGGATTGTACTATTGATAAATACTTTGCATAAACATATAGTTAGCTTTGTGTATTCATTATGTAAGGGGAAAGAAAGTAAGAAACTAAGCAGAGTGGATGTCATAGCAGGCAGATAACTCTGCAAACTAGGTGGAATACTGAAATTGTGTGGCCATCTCACTTTCAGGGAAGCCGATATAAAGCAACAGGGTGGCAAGCTAGATTGTCATGGAGTTTGGAAACAGCTCATGGGCTGAGCATCATTTGCACAGATGTATCCAACCAGCAGGCCACAGAACTAGGTTTGCCATCAAACAAATGTGTTTGTATGACCATGTATATTTTCAAAAGTGTTCACTCATCAATATGATACGCTTTCCCCAACAAAATGAAATATAGTTTACACTATGGGATTTAGATACACTAACACTTTACTGAAAAACATGGAGACAATGCAGTGTTTTACAGTTGCAATACTGCAATTAAGCATTATGTAACAACTTACATTTTTAAGAAGGGAATTGCAGGACTGTTTAAGGAAGTTTAACACATATCGGTTTTTGCCAGGCAGAATATATTTGACTTAATAAAAGTATCATCCTGATTACTTCTGGTTTGCATTTCCACACAAACAAGGTGTGTGGCAGTCCTAAGGGCAAGAAAGGAATGCTGGGTGAGCTGTGAATTCATTGAACAAGGTATTCTAAATAATTTAAATTAGCAAACATACCGAATTGCAAATTGGTCCAATTTGATTTGGTTCTGATCAAAGCACAAACCCAGCCTAATCACCAAGGCTCGAGACTGTGCTTATAAATCATTTTGGATTTTGGTACTTTTGTCCTTTCTAATGTATAGTTATGATCCTTTTTCAGTTTTCGCTGAGTGATGGTGCTTATCCCCTACGTTGGTGGCAGAATGATGCTGCAAGGGAACATTTTGCTTTTGTTTAGGGGTACAATGCTTTGGCTCGCCTTTTTCTTTATGCATTCAGCGAATCACTACTGGCTGAGCAACCTTGGCTGCCCGATTCACTTGCTGACAAAGACAGGCCTGAAAAGGTGAATGGTAGGGTAGGCAAACATGGTGATGCAAGAAAAGAGCATGGGAGCTCCTGCATAATGCAGTGGGAGATGACACCTCTGATCTACATTTGAAAATCGCCCTGGCCTCTGCAATACTCTCCCTGCAAGCTTACCCGGCCTCACCAGGAGCTTGCCTAGCCTCAGAAAGGGACAGGAGTGAGGTTTGAAGGGAAGGAGTGCAGAGAATTTAAAATGATGGCACACATAAGGGGACCACAGAATCTCTTTTCAAAAATTGCTCCAGCAGCTCTGCCCAGTTGCTCTTCTTGGTGAAGGATCAGCGGTTCATACTTTCTGGAGAAAACCTTTGTTTTTGGTAACATTTCCAAATGGGATTTGTGCTTGAACATCAGTTCCTTTGTTGTGAGCAATTAATATATTGACATATTGTCTTGTGCCAGTGGCCAAGTGCCCGGACTGAAGAGTCCACTATGGAATCTTTAGTTTAGGACCATCTCACTTCATAGTTGCCACAGATTACTTCCAATTCATTTACTTATCCAGACTCAACACCAACACTTTTCCAATAAAGAGGAATTTTGAATGATCCACTATGCAAGCACCACATAATATGCATGTAGCTATGGCGGCATCTATAATGCTTTGGGCTCATTTGCCATATGGTATAACTCTCGTCAAGCACTGTGGCAGAGTTCTAAGCAGACTCCGAACAAACAGAGCTGCAAAATACAAATGTGCATAGCCTTTAGATAAGTTGACACCAGATTGTACATGTGTGTTTGCATCTATGGATTAGTGGGGGTGTTGGAGCAGAATTCAATTCTTTTGGCATTCTCTACACCCACTTTATGGGTCCCCTAAACATTTTTTTAAACTTCATATTTTCAAACATCATCCCTTAAACATGTTGCTTTTTTGTTGATGATTTTACTTTACTTTTACGGCCAGAGGGACTTCTACTGAACTCCACTTACAACTGAAATACGTTTTGGCAGGTGCTGTGTTGGTATTCCAAATGGCACCGCTTATTGGTCATAGGAAGATTCCATCACCCTACAAGTGCATGGTGTAGGCATTGGAGTACTAATTTATTTTTTTAACTCTATTCTTGGACATTTCGCTCTGAGCCATCCCTTTCTGTTGACCACGAGGCAGCCCAGAAATGGCCCTTGTGCTGACAGGGACTTAGTCTGAAGCCAAGCCCTGCACCATTTAGAGGGGTGTAAACTTGCCTATTCTGGTTTTTTGCCAAGACATGCCCAATACAAAACATTTGTTGAGGGCGGGGTGTGCTTGGTGTTTTTTAGGGCCAGGGTGATTTGTGCCAGTGCAAGGCAAAACCTCTGTGTGCCCGTCTTATGTGTGATTGGAGAGTTGGCTTAGACCATCCACTGAGTAAATGTTTTTGTCTATGGGATAGCCTGTACATTCTTCTGATTCCTACCCAAGTTGCTGGAGGGCTGCTGGGAAGATGGGTTGCTGTGGATCTGGTTTGGACATATTGACAGGACACTGGCTTGTTTGTCCAAGCTCCTGGTTTATTCAAAAGCTTCTGGAATTCAATCGTGGGTTCTTCCTCGCCCCCCCTACCCCTCTCCCCAACCCTCCAAGTCCCCCTTGCTGATTGTACTGGCTGTCACATCTTGGAGCCATTTTGTGGCCATTGCTGTGGTGCCTCACTGTGAAACCCTCCTAGACCAAGCGCCTCGAGGTGTGGGGGCGGAGAGCCTTGGAAAAGTGGTTGGTGGCTATTACTTCACCACAGCTCCATCTTAGGCCATCTTGGGTTGCCTCCATCCATTGCTACTGTCAGAGAATTATTTGCTGGCTGGCTGCCCTCGCTTGCCCGACAAGTTGACCCGATCCCCATATAGTTGGGCCGCTCGGCCTCCCTGGCGCCTTCTCCGTCACAGATGCCATTTCTCCCTGGTGCATCATCCTTTTGTGTCACAGATTATTTCTATTTGCATCCGTCTAGGTCGTCACTGGTCGAGAGTTCAAGCCCCTGTTTACCGGATCCCTTTCCCAGACCTGTAAAGAATGCTTGCACTTGCTGTTTCTGAGCCAAATCCACAGTGACTGGCACAGTCAGTGCTAGTCCCTTCGACCTGAAATATTCCTTGCATCATGATTAGGTATCCCCTGGGTCTGGGAGTAGCAGGCTGGTGCAGAGCTCTGTGAGCGGTCAGAAATGTGAGGCAGACAACTTTGTGAAGGTTTATCTAAAAATGCCATTTTATTAACTCAAAAGGTTGAATAAACACCTCACTATTGCTTACCCGACAAGGATTTCCCTGGCTAAAATAAACTAAAGGAAACACTAACAAAAGTTATCTGTCCCTCACACTTATACATACAGTAATCCAACAAGGTAATGCATTGCAGTTCAAAAGCAACAAAATATAACAATTAGGTTCACAATATAACAATATCTCATTGTGATCTGCGTGAATTTCCCTTCCCCAGATTCAAACATGGTTTTGTTCCACAGTTCCAAATGAAATAAGGAAATCCTGTTCTGTAATCAAAGTTTCAACAAAGTTCTTTGTGACTCAAATTTGACAACACAAAGTTCCAACACTTCGGAAATGTTCAGCAAAAGCTCTTCCTCTTAAAATAATAAGTCTCAAAACAATCTTCTTTGCAGAAACCAAGAATATTTCCTTAGCTCATCATCATTAACATGAATTGGCTTTGTCAGGATGCTTCTGCAACAACCTTTTAGCTTTAAGGATATAGAACACTTCTGTAGCAACTTTATATAAAGTTCTTGCTTCAGCAATAAACATTTGTCACAGTATGTCAACAACACTTCACAGCACTCCTCAATTTTCACCTGGTTTACCCCCATGCCAGGCCTACTAATACAATCACACCTGGAGTACTTCAAAGCCAGGCCTACTACTTCAAAGTTCGCTGTTCGGGTATAATCCCCTGCCCAAACAGTAATTTACTAACAAGTGCCTTTGGTTAAATTCAGCTTGCCACAACTTCGTAGTGATTCTTAATTCTTAACAACATCAAACTTTACGCAATTCTTCAGGGAAGGAAAGATTAACATTGGTGCTCTTTAATACACTTTAGTAATTTCCAAAACCTCCAAGTCATGCACATCTCCTTCGTAAAAGCCCGTACCAGAAGGGCAACCTTCTTGACACTTATTTCTTCACTTCTTCATTAACCAACCAGGGACAAAGAGATGGTTTGATTCTGCTTCTTCCTTGACTTCGTAACAGGAGTCTATATCGGCTTTTGTTATGGATTTTTTCAAACATGGGCAACAAACTTTGCAACCTTTGGAACTTTCATTTGTCCCCTTCTGACTTTGGCAATCTTTGCTGGTTTTAAATTGCCTTGGTTTTATTGTCTTTTGGCTTGGGTAATGGCTGTTTGCATATTGCCCTATCTTGTTGCTGGGTTTTAAATACGCTCAAATTCCTAAAGTCACTTTCATTTGATCATATGTAATGATGGTTTCTCTGTTTTCTGCCAGTTCAGAATTCAAAATTGCTTTCAGTCAGAGTTATGTTTACTCATACACAAGTGATTTTCACTCTGAAAACACCTGCGTTGAGCATGCTAGTGGTCACGGAGCGCTCCGGTGTTACAATCACTTGATGAACTCACCGGGTAAGGCTTGCGCATCCATTTCCCTTGCTGCTCACAGGTCTGTCTCTTCAGCTGTTCCTTGCGACCCGGCAATCTGCTAGCTTCAGTCTGCCGTCACCATCGTCACTTGCACATGGACCTTCCTTTGCTCCGGAGGCTCTCCGGTGCTCACCTGCCACCAGAGACAGCCTTGGGGAAAGGAAAGCTTACAAAACTTTCACTTTCCGCTGCACAGCCTCTGCAAAACAGGTCGCCAGGGGGCAAGCTTCCCTCTCATGCTTCCCACTGCGCGACCTCTGCAATTAAGACTTCTGGAGGCTAAAACCCTCTCGGGACCAGCTACTGCTCGCTTCTCGGCAGTGGTACCGGCGTCTGCTTCCTCCTCCAGTATATGCTTCTGTTGCAACGTGGAGAGTACATAACTCCTTCACCTACGACTGCTACTCTGCTCCTCCTTCTCTTCTATGGCCTGCACTTAAGTGGGCCTTTTAAGCCTCCCCAGTTTCCCCCAGGTTTGTGTCATTCCCATTAACAAACTGCACTTTGCAGTTTGGTTCCTCTTCAGCCCTTTTCTTCATCCCAGTACTTCGGGAATTATGGGACTTGGATGTCCCTAATGCAAAATAAAATGTATAGCTTGATTTTTAACCTGAAGCCTATTTCTGCTGCCACTAATATTGTCTAAAGGAATATCATAAGGAATAACCAAAATATTTGATTTTATAGAGAAATAAAGGTTTATAGGTTAGAGTTTAAGTTATTACTTACAGACTCCTTTTCATTGTACCTTTGGAAGTTAAGGGAGCTTTTAGCTCTATAGGTCTCCATGGATTTAGAAGGATTTTCACTTCTCCCAATGTCTAAGGGTTTATGAATGTTTCCACCCATAAGAAGATGTTCAACTTTGTGAGCAGAAAGATTTTTCTGACAACAAGTCCTTATATACTTTGGCATTGAGGAGAGGCATTCCTTAGAGGAAGCCAAATACCTGTCTCACCCAACTAAGTCCTCGTATTCCCCTGGGCCCTTTCTCCTCCCGCAGAACACCACCCCTAAGGTCAGGATCGGAAAGCATCTGCCTTTCCCTGGCCACCTCAGAGGAGACGTTAGGTAGGGTTTTTGTGAGGACTCCATAGGATTTATCACAGCTCCCCCTTCCCTCCCACCACCACGTATTAGCTCTAAATTGCATTGGTGACCTTATGGCTCTGCTGCCATCCCCCTCAAAGCTAGGGTCTCGCAGCTGAAGCTCTTCTTGGGGGAGTTGATCTAGTGTGCTTTAGGGTTGGTTGCTCCTTTGGCTGCCCTTGTGGGTTTGATCTGGTACTTAGCTTACACTACCCTAACTACAGTAGCTTGCCTGTGGACTGTTATTTACTATGGGGAACATTTCTAAAATGTTCTAGAATTATTTTAAGCGACTAAAAATGTTTTACAAGCTTGAACATTTTTCTTTAGTCTCCCTTAGGTCCACATAATTGTACACCAAAGTCTGGATTTGTAACTGGTAGCAGTGATTTATTAGGGACTTTAGTGATAAATCACTGCATTGTACTCCTTCCCATGTATTTTCACACAACATTGTTTATTTTGGTTTCCAGCTATTCATAAGACTCTGGCTTTGATATGTGATGGTTTGTAACTCTCTGACAGCTCTTAAGCTACACCGTTTCATTTTATAGGGGTGGAACTTTACGACGACATCTCTTGGAGAGTTTTGCATTCCTCTACTCAGGTAACCAACCCAAAACAACCTGTCCAGCTGATGCCATCCTTGTAAGTTTCAGGGAATATGGTTTCAAAAATTAAATGTATTCAATTCTTCAAACGGGAACCCTCTGTGTCTTTGATTCAACCATAAACTCTCAGATTTTCTTGCCTGTGATGATTTTCCAATTCTACAAAACTACCTATAGGAGCTTCCAGTGCAAGTCTGATAGCGTCCAACTCCCAACTCCCTAAAAGTGGCTGAGAGGTCCCACTGAACAGTATCAAGTGGATACTTATTCTCATCTACCGTACTCCCTAGGTACATTATATCTGCGATAGATTTATATATGTCAGCAGTGAGCCTTTGCATTTCAAAATGGTTAAGCTGTCCAAGGGATCAGCTTTTGTTAGAGGGCAGTCAGATGAGCTAGTCACATGTCTGATCTCCCCAGGTTAACATACACTGCTGTGTTTTACCACCCTTTTCCATGGTTCTCTGTAGGTTTCTTGGCTTAGATCAAAGGGCTTCAAGTGTGCTCATCCTTCTTGCTGAATGGTGTCCAGTCATTGAGTCAGGGGTGTCTAAGGGCGGAAGCCAGTTCCTCATGCACTTCCAAGCTTTATCCATTTTTTCCTTCATGCATGTTCCACACAACAGCCACGAAAGAATAATTTCCCTAAATCACGCAACATAAGATTTGTGTTCTTGCTTAATGAAATAAGGCACAGGAGAACAGTGGCTGAACAGGACAATGGGACGGACACCTCTGCAGAGGGACATACCTATCTAAATACACTTCAACTCACCAAAAGTTGCATCACACTGCTGCTCTCTTCAGATTACTTCATTTTGACCAGCCCTGCCGAAAGAGGAGGGTGTTGGTGGGTTTAGGGAACGGGGGTCATAAAGAAGGCTGGAGAAGACAGGACACCCATCCCCCTACCAAGCAAGATGCTTATCCAATACCCCCCCCCCACAGGAACCTAGATGCGTCAGCTTCACTTATTAGCCGTGAAAGATGAAGGGGTCAGGAACCGCAGCCACAAAGAATGTGCTCAATCCTGGGAATTATGGGGTGCTTCGGACTTAAACAAGCTGGTGGGCAGACTAAACCTGACCCCTGTCTCCCACTAAATGTCCCTGATGCCACAGGGCTCAGAACCAACCCCCTCCTTGCCTTGCAGTGCCCACCAAATCCCTTCAGCTTGCTTCCTCACTGCTCCATACACCTGTCAGTCATATAGAGAGGGGGATGCCGCCTCGCCTTCATATGCGCTTTCCAGGGAGGGGTAGCGGAAGTGACATCACACGACCCTTGACCTCCCAATAACATCACAGAAAGTGATGTAATTTGAACCCACCCCCAAGTGCCATCACAGGAAGTAATTTCATATATCATTGTCGGACTGAGCCATATTTTGAGCCAGGCGTGAAGTTTATAAAATGGTGGTGATTGTGTAAAGTGGCTCCTCTGTCTCATTACCAAGCTGCAAAGCTTAGAGGATTGAGACTTCAATTCGTTATTTTTTGCCCGGTTCTAAATCTAAACCGGGGAAAAAATAACTAGAATTCATATAAAGCTCGCTTTCGGATAAAGCATTTCTATCCCCAGTAGTAACACCAAATTCTTGAAGAAAAGACCTTTGAGGAATGCCACACATCAAAAGGAAAAAAAATAGCCTGTGTCTGCACCCTCACAAAGATGTCACCGGACCAATGGCACTCAAGAGTGCTGCTAACAAAAGCAACAGATAAGCGCGAGTGTTGCACTTTCACGTTCAAGCCAGCAACAAGGCGATGTTTACGTTGCTTAAAAAAAGGTTTAATAAAAAAGGTTTACAGGTTGCCAGACAAAAATGAACAATCCAGCAGCAGTAGAACAAAACTGGGCTGATTACCACAGCTTCTCTGCAGAGTTTATACACTTTACCATGATTCTTTCTGAAGCGCACAGCTCACAACACTGTGGGCTCCCGCTTCCTTGCACACATCAGACTGGTGGGTGGGCTTCAAGCTACATCATGGCAATTTTCATGCCCATCCCTCTAGATGTGACGCTGCCCCGGACCCTGCTCCTGGGTCTTTATGCCTCCGACAACTTCACACAGGGAAACACGCTGCCCCTCCGATAGCATGACATCAGGAACAAAGGCTGGGAGAAACAAAAGGTGCAGGGAGGTGGGTACAAACCAGGCCCTGCATGAATTCAGCCACAAAGGTAGTTAAGGGGGGCCCCCTTTTTTCCAATGTAACATTTTTTGACAGGTGGGAACGCCCCCTGGTTGTTCTTAGTCCTGCCCCCTTTTGATATGGGTTGGATTTTTTTTTCATATGGAATTTGATGTCAATTAACTTTGGATATCAAAATATCGATATCAAATTGTACATCGATTTGATATCCGCTTTATATAAATGGTTATATAATGTGTGTGTGTACTTTGATACGGTTTGATATCAAATGTATATCAAAATGATATAAAGTTCATAAAAAATGTTTAATATGGGAGAGCGTGCGCGCGCTGTTGCTTGGTCGAGGGCAAAGTGAGTTGTGATGAGTTAGACGGTGAGTGTGGTGACACGTGAGTGGGTTGTGGCCTTTAACATATGACATCATGTTATATAAAGCTGGCCTTTGATAAGCCTTTGAATAATTTCATAGAAACTTTATATTATTTCAATTTAACAAAAAAAATGTGCCATCAAAAAATATGGTTTCATATAAAAAATATTTGATGTAAAAAATGTTTTTATATAAAAATTTAAAAATATTTGATATCAAAAATGTATTTTTGATCTCAAACATTTTTTATATCAAAATTATATTGGATTTTTTGTATCAAAATGAAAGTATGATATCAACATACATTTTTTTGATAAAATGTTAAAAAATTGATATGAACATTTTTTATATCAAAATTAAAAACAATTTTTATATTAAAATGTGACTACATTTTCTATTAACTTTTTTTGATAAATTATATCAGAACATTTATATAAACATGTTTTAGAAAATGTACACAAAAGAAAAAAATGTACATCAAAATTCAAACATTTTATATCAAAAATGATATCGGAGGGCATGCCCTGACACACCAGCATTGTGGAACTATTATGCCAAAAGCTGCATTATGTTTTTTAAACAGCCGAGTTACAGGGCCTGTGAATATATTATAATATATAACAAAATAAAAAGTGAAGATCTAATTCCAGGGCTACAAAAAAAAACACACAGGCAAACGCATGCAACATGCTGGGACACTGGATTCTTCCACTCTCCCTGTTGTGCAGAAAGCAGTGTTCCAGCAACACAGCGGCAGCTTGCCTTTATGAAAATACTGCGACAGGGCAGAGAATTCACAGATGACAACACACATGAGGCCCGGAGCTCTGACTCAACTATTTTGGTTTCTCTGTTTATTACTAATGATATGAAGCCACATCAGAATGATCCAACCTTGCAATGAAACCCTGAGGCTATTGTAATCGCGCTCTGCCATGTGCCTGGGGTGACTAAACTGTATTTGCATGGCCCCATTAATTGTAAAGGAAGCGTAGCCTCCAGGCGCCTGTAATCTTCAGCCGACATGTGACTGCTGTGCCTCAAAGACCAGGTGAATGACCCATTGTATTCTAAACACCCCATGACTTTTCAAAGGACACCAGCAGCCTGCACAGGGAATAGGCCAGATTTTGGGGGGGGGGGTGTTCTGCTGGGGGCAAGGGGGTGGGGTGTGATGTCTTCAAAACCCATGCTTTGGAAACCGGCCAGAACATTGCTGCGGATTGCGGGACAATTGTAAGCCCCGGCTGGACCTGAAGACCCCAAGACATCTAAAGTCTTGTGACGAAAGTCATTCTACTTTTAAAAGTGAGTTGATTCTATGTATTTACTGCAAGCTTGTAAATAAATAGTGGTGTTTTAAAATGCTACAATATTTTAAACAGGATGTGAAAACCATTTTAAAAGTGTATGTTCTAGAATCTAGGCCTGTGTATTTTTATTTAACGGTGCAAACAGAGCTTTTAAAACAAAATGTGCGTATTCTTTAGCTTCAGGAAGGATTAACTGCCAGCCTGCATGTTTATATATTTAAGTGTAAGCGCACCTGGAAATGGAAAAACTGTCTCTCGAATCTTCCTGGCGCGATAAGGTCATTTTGTAATCTGCATTTTATGTTATTTTACTGGAGAGGGTCTTTGACACATTGGCTTTTAGGTCATTAAACGTTTTTAAATGTCGAGCTGGTTTACGAAGTTTCCAGCAGCAGGGACATTTTTTGTGTACAATGAAAGCCTTGGGGCTAGGTTCTATCGCTACATACAGTGTGCACAATAATATGATAAGCTGTGTGGTTTTATACAATTAAACTTTTTAAATGCCGATCTCGGACTATGCAAACAAGCGACACAAGGCATTGTGAATTGGCGCACAGACCCTGTCTGAATCAGCTTCTCTTTGAAGGAAATCCCACTTTTTTATGACATAGCCCAAAAATAACAATGCTGCTTTACACAAAAGGTGCAAATGAGCACATTTTTAGAAGAAAAAAAAGCCATTGACAAACCCAACAGACAGGGCATTTATATAGAGACAGGGAAAATTGCTTAAAGCAGCCACGGTTTTAGTTTATAACACATTTGTTGTTTTAAAACAAATATTTGTTTTGGTTGGAGAGGGTATTAGACCTGTATAAGTATTTAGAAAGTGCACACCACTTTTGGTTCTAGGAAAACAGCTCTGCACACACGATATAGGTGCTTTGTGTGGTGTGGCTTTTAATTGTGAACCAGTGACAAAGCAAATAGGTGTGGTGAGCTCTGATTAAAGTAACCACAGTGACAAAATGAAAATAATACATATGCACTTAGGGCCTGAACCTGTATGCACACGCTTACAAGAAAAAGACATTGACAAAGGGAACAGGCATCACCTTTTATATAGTGATGCATACATGTATTCTGAAGTAGCGTTTATACCAAATATATTCACTGCAAGCTCTTCCAAATTTGCTGGAGAGCACAGTTGACCAGCAGGGACAGTGCAACCATATGGACCAGCAGGGACAGTGCAGCCTTTGGACCGTTAGGGACAGCTGTGGAATTTCAGCAGCGATCCTGCATCTGTCCCTAACGGTCCAAATGGCTGCACTGTGTCTGATGGTTACATAGTCGCTATTGTGTTTTCTTTACTGTATGTCATGATTTTAAAATAGAATGGCGCATTCTATAAATGAATGTCCGTTTTGTAAATATGTCACAGATCACAGAAGCAGTTGACATTATTTTAAGCCGCCGAGTTCAGGATCTTGTATTCTGACTCTGGGTACAAACATTAGTATTATAAGCCGCCGATTCTATATTTCTCTGTTTTTATAGAAATGGCCTACAACACCCGGTTGTCACAGGCGTTGAAATCTCTGGAAGTGAATTGTAGAGCGATTGATTCAGCAAATTACAGATGGCAGGATGGAGCAGGTGATGGTGCTTTTGGCAGCCGGTTCAACAAATCTTGGATGTCCCGAGGTGAATGGAATGGTGCAACCTGCTTCTACTGGTGCTTTTGACGGCGCTGGGACAGGGTTTGTTTTGCACGGATCAACAAACTTGGAATGTTTCAACGACACCGTAATGGGGTACCCTCTTTTGTTACAGCATCAGCAAGGGTTGGGGGATTTGGGGCTCCCAACGCTATAGAGTTCTTTTGTAAAATCAACATTGGGCCCTCTTGGGTCTGGTGCGTTTGCTACGCCCGATGGAGTGTCTGTAGGGCTATAGAGCTGTAAAGTTTCTAAGGCCCTGACAGTTGTTTATGACTATTGCGCTGTTTCAACACGGAGCTTATGAACGAATAACTTGAAAATGGGCAGACACATGATTCTACAACCAGGGGGCCAGTCACGGCAGCTATCCCAAAGGGGTCTACCGGCTCAAGCCGGCGTTTAACACGGCGGCACCCCTCAAGTACAATAGGGAATGCTCCGGTTCTAAACCCTGATTATGGAGTTAATCCCTCCGCGCAGGGAGGGTTGAGGGCTCTGACGGATATTACCGGCCATTTAAATATTCAAACACCTGGTTGCGGTGCGACAGTGGGCATTCATACATTTTCAGACAGATCACACGCCAGCCACAGGCTACAAGCCTCCTTTAAAAGTGTACAATCACAAGACAGCACCGGTGCGAAACGAATTTGTGGGGTTGATGGTGTAAATTCTGCATGTTTTAAGCTGCAAAATGAAAAGCATAATGTTGAGAACGATCTGGATGGGTGAGACAACCACAGGCTGCGGGGGTAATCGGCGACTAAAGAGAAATAATGTCAAGAGGGTGGGGTGTGTAAACAGATCTGCACCACTGGGGGTTGACACAATGGATATGCTTATGATGGCCACGATGAGACAAATGTATCAGAATATGCACTGCAGAATGTAGATGTTGTTAGAGGTAAATAACACAACTAGCATGGATGGCATTCAAAATGTAGATGCCCAATCTAATGCAGTAGTAGCTCCCAACGAGATGTCAGTTTCGGGGCTTTCATCCGATGTACCGATAGTACTTCTAAGGTTCATACATAAAAACATGGTGCTGTTGGCGAGTACGGGCAATATGGCATATATGCCGGATGGCGCTTCAGCCGCTATTTTCGATGCCACGATATCTGAATTGGAAGCGCAAATATTAGAAATGCAGAGGAATCTTGTATACATACCAATGTGGTTATGAGTCAAAATATTGGGGGTATGAATACACCCCCCCTTGATAGTCAAGATGCCTGTGTATATTGGGATGGAAGCGAATACAGTGTTGGCCCTGATAATATTTCTGTTGATGTTCATGGAGGGGTATTGCATAATGTTTATATTTCCAGTAGTGTCGCTGATGATGTTCAGGGCATGGGTGTTTTTAATATTCCTGTTGACGCTCAAGCGGGGAGTGTGCACAGGGTGGGGGCTGGAACTTGTGTCTGTGTTCAGGAGGGATGTGTGAATAATGATGAGGACATTGTTAATATTTCTGATGATGAACAAGTGGATGGTGTACACAATGATGAAGGGGTCTACATTGCAGATGTTGTTAATATTTAAAATGTTCAGGTTAAGTGTGTTCAAACACGGCTCGCTATACCCCCAGAGTGTCCATCATCATACACCAACACCAATACACCTATTGAAACATCGAGCAACAATCCCATTCTAATTCTGGATAGTGATACAGACACTCTAGGTTGATCAGGGTGTGGGGGATGGTTGTAGGATAATGAAAGTTTCAAGCTCTGCCAACACTGATAATACTTCGCCGGCACCGTGTGAGCGTCCATCGGCTATTCAAAAGAACAAGCAAAAAAAAAAAATCCACTTTAAAAAGAATTATAAAAAATGACTGAACATCGTCAAAAGTTTAAAACCCCACTGTAAAAAGCAGGTTGTGCAGTCTATGATTCGGAGCACTTTTGAAATGCAGAGGTGACTGTTTTGATGCTAGTAAAACACCTGGCGGGTGATATTAAGGTCTCGACAGCGCCGTCGTGTGGGGCAGTCACCGAGCTGCAGATCAGCATTACGCCGGATGATGGCCCGGTTGTTCAACACACCGCATTAGTCGGGGAAGGGTCTAGCAATGCAGCTTGTAAAAAATGTGTGGGAGCTAGCGTATACGCGGCTTTGCCAGCACCTGCCCCTGAAAAACCCCAAATATCAAACGTGTCAAGCGCACCCAAATGTTATGACTAGCAACTAACATCCGGCAAAGCCCCCCCTTAATAAAAAACAATAAAATACTCACAAACCCCGCACAGAGATCTGCTCTGAGAGATCGATAAAAACACAGACAATGGCAGCGGCATTGGCACATATGGGGTAGTTGTTCAGAGTGGTGGCGGCCATCTGTTTCAACAGAATCCAAAAAACAGAACCCAAAACTTAAAATGGGCCACATCTCGAGCGCAGAGACGTCGACTATTTAAAATCTTGAAAAGGCTCGATTGGTTATAGCTCAACGTGATCAAACTACGACACTGTTGCTGTCACCGCCCCAGACACTCGATCAACAGGTGTATTTGGAAAGGGTGCAGGCTTATCAAAAAAGTTTTTACAAGGAATTTCGATTCATAAACCTGAACCACCAATGATCCCTAGGACACAGAATAACGGTAACAATGGAGGCGGTGGAAATTCTAGTTCACCAAATATTGGAAACTGTCAGCCCCACTGATTTCGTTCAAATAAGAATGGAGGCCGAGGTTTTAAACGGACCCTTCAAGGCAATCACATTGTGATACTTTCTGCGTTTTTCAGTTTTTGGAGAATTTGCAGAGACTTCTCCAGGGTAAGACTGAGATTTTGTGCTTTGCCCCGCTGAAAATCGTGGCGCTAGTTGTCAGACCACTCTCCAGCAGTGCTTATAAGCCTTTGCGCCAGGTTCTGCACAGCAACATCATACAATCTAAAGCCTGGTGGTTTTTACAATTTGATCACAGGCTCCTAAATCTCTGCCTGGTGTCTAGTCTTATAGGTTTAACCGAACCGAGCAGCAGAACAGATGCCGATATACGTGGAAAAGTGTAACGCTACCTTGTCTCTGCAGGAGTGTAAATGACCTGAAAATCTCTTTGAGCTGCTGTTGCTGGTCAAAAGGTTCCCCCTGTGATAAATGAGGGATAAGAAATAGGAATGATTTTAATATGGACTCTACACTCTAAGGTGGGCTCCCATACCCCTGCTGTGTGCTCTTGGAAATTGTCTTGGATGCCCGTTTCCCATCTGACCTGTAATTTGGTAAGTATCTTGACAATTCTGATTTGGCTGTAATCTTGCTTTGAGTAGTAGTCTCTGAGGACAACTATGCTCTGAGGGAGGATTTCTCTTGACACAGTAATCTTATTCCGTCTCTCTTTATTTGCAGGTTTTGAAGAGAGAAAATATTCACACGTGGAGATTGATGGGCGTTTTAAAACTAATGCCACGAAGTCTGGCTGTCCTGTGGTAAGGTGCGGGTGTAGTGAGCAAAGGCGCGGTAGGATTAGGCGTTGTGGACTGCTGCAGAACTTCACTGCGGGGCTTAGTCTTGGAGAACTCGAAGCTGCCTTCATCAGGAATGCAGTAAGTGAGCATGTAACTAATATCTGAGCGTGCTCTGTATATTATGTCTTTTAACCAAAATACCTTTTATTGCAGGATAATGGAATGTCAGAGGTCAAAGAAGAATGTAGAAGTCTGAGGTACAGAGTTCGGAGAAAAGGCTCTTCTTACTTGGAGAACTGCTGCAGAGGAAACCTCTAGTCCGGTACGAGTCTTTGGTCTGTGAATCTTCCTTGGTACTTCGATAACTTATAACATGCTTTTTCTTTTGTTTTTGACAGGTCTGTGAACAGAGTGCCGGTAAGCGCTGCACCGCTGTCAGCTGAACCAACGTGAAGCGTGAGTCAAAGCGTGGGCGGGGCTTATGTAGTCTTCCAATGCTAGTTACTAGTTCTTACAAGTACTTCTGTCCGTAGCCCACTAGGAGGCCATCTTCGGGGAAACCCTCTACCATTAAGCTCTATGGGGGCTCACTGTGGATTCTAACTCTGGTAACAGAGAAATGTCTGACACACCATGCTGCCAACCATCTGGTCCATGCAGGTCTTCATAATGAACCCTTGATTCTTGAGGTGATCATGGCAAAAAACTTTGCAAGTGCATAAATAGTTAAAACTACCAACAGACACACCAATAGGGTTTGGACAACTGAATCTCTGAGGAATATTTTAATAGACCAATCAAGATACTCTCAAAAACGGTGTGTGGCGATATAAAACACTCAAAAACACTTTATATGTTTTACACCACGACAACCATTTCTTCAGTGTATTGAATATAAAAGTTTTTTGGGGGCTAAATATCTTGGTCATCATTGTCGCCACATTTCCAATCGCAAACATAGGCACAGTTGCCAATACCACTGTCGGTTGTGTGTGAGAAACGAATAGCAAACAAATAAGGAAGAACCTACAAGATGCCCTCGGGGTTGCGCATTCGCAAGGTCTCAGGTCTATCTATACACACACATTCAGAAGGCGGCATTAGGGGCCGTCGTGTGTGAACCGCGCGTTGATTGTCCAGCGTGCCAAACATTTCTTCCAGAGAATCACAGCTGTACATGGCTTTCGTTGCAGCGTGTGCAAAGCTTCCATTGGCAATACGGCTGAATACCTGTGCTACATGACGTTTGGTAGACTGTAGAATAAAACCAAGTGCTACATAATATATGACATGGAGGCCCGCCAGGAAAATATAACCCACCAACCAAACTATATCTATGCCCAAAATTTAACCAGGGATAGCTATTGAGAGTTTACAGAGGACACCTTTGTGGCTGCCTTTGTGAGCACTTTTATAACTAGTAAATTCAAGGGTTAAACCTTTCCAGCCCATAACTCCAAATCCTACGATGGTTACTTTGTGTTGAGACAATCGATTCGGGAAAAAATTAAAGTGAAACTTATCACCCAGGGTACCAAGCTTCTGGCCATCTTTGTGGTAGCTCTACAGATACGCTTTTTTGAAGCTTTTTTGACTCCCTGAACTTTTGGCCCATGAAACTAAGCAAACATCCAAATGCTTTTAGTTTTCTCAGTTACATCAGCCCATTCCCACCCCCGGATCAATACATGGTGCCCATTGAAAAAAAAGAAAGGTATGGCCTGGTACAAGGCGAATAGACGGAGCGTGTTTGACTTTCGCTAGGAGTTACGGGCCTACTGTGAAGAAGATGTCAACATTTTAAAACTTGCTTGTAATTTTTTTAGGGACGTCATCATTCAAATGACGCGTCGTGAAAGACCTATCAAGGGAGAGCTGCACGTGTCATACATAGACCCTTTTCAAAGCATCACCCTGGCTAGTTGTATGCAGAGCTACAGACAACTATCTAAAACCTAGATTTATATCACGGTTGACAAAAACATTATCCCACACCGGCTATTCAGTGGCTCTTACACATCTCAAGAACAGAGAACATCTCTATAGAACACGCCCTAACTGGTGGTTGTGAAAAACGCTACGGACAATACTGGCTAGACGGTTATGCAGTGGTTCAAGGGGTGGAAACAGCCTAGGAGTTTAACAGCTGCTTTTATCACGGCTGTCCTGATTGCTACCCCGCCGGTGGCTTCAACACTTTAACAGGTACTACTTAAGTACAGTTGTATAGACGCACTGCTGAAATAAACTTTTCACCAAGTCACCAACTGGGAACACGAGTGGCACGCTAGGGAGCAAGACAATCCCGATGTGTGCCGTTTTCTTAAAGAAATGAATCTAGCCGAGCCCCTGACCACCTGAGATGCACTATACAGGAGTCGTACAAATGCTTTAAAGTTACACAATAGCGTCTCAGAGATGGAGCAGATACACTACCTGGATTTTACCAGTCTGTATCCCTCTATAAATAATGACAAACCCCACCTGGTGGGACACCCAGAGATCATCTGTAACAATTTTAGTAATATAGACCAATATTTTGGTCTAATCAGGTGCAAGGTCTATCCACCCAGCGGTCTCTACATACCCGTGTTGCCCTATAGGTGCAACGGTAAACTAATGATTCCACTCTTCCGCACAGGCGTCACGACAAAACAGCCCCACTGTGAACACACGGATGCGGAGAGACGCCTGACCGGCACTTGGTGTACAATCGAGTTACAGGCGGCTCTAAAACAGGGATATCACCTAGGGCGCATACATGAAATATAACATTTTAAAACAGTTACACTCAAACACTTCTGTGAATATGTTTCCATGTTCCTACAGCAGAAACAGGAGGCCTCTGGGTTTCCTGCCAAATGTGTGGACGATGCCTCTAAACTGGCCTACATTGATGATTATTATAAACACGAGGGCATATGCTTGCGTATGGAGTGCATTGAGGACAACACTGCTCGGTGGCTGTTGGCAAAATTATGCCTTAATTCACTATGGGGTAAGTTTGCGCAAAGTCCAACACAACAATCATTACAGACCCCGATGTGCTTCATGCCTATCTATTTGATAATTCTTACGACGTGAGCAGCTGCATGGGCACAGATGAGACAGCTTGTCTGTGTTGGTGCTATGCCGGAGACTATCCCACAACTTCAGACAACACCAACATATCCATAGCAGCATTCACAACCGCTCACGCCCGCTTAACTGTTTGCTGTAATGGAGCAGTTACAATAACGGGTTCTGTATCACGACACAGACAACATTTTGTCAGTTGCCCAGGGTATCTCAACCCATCCACCTGCAATTATCTAGGGGATCTAACTTCTGAGCCAACTCCTGACGAATATATTGTGGAGTCCATATCTGCGGGGCCCAAAACATACACCTATCACACATCTCTAGGAACCGTCAACATGAAAGTAAATGGTATAACGTTAAATGTTGACAACACGACCCAAATACATGTTTACAGTTTAAAAGATCTGGTGCAGTCTTTTATACATGGCACTGCCTGTAAGGACCCACAGTCCATCGTGGTTACACATCCGGATATAGTGCGCGATAAAAAACGGTGGGAAATTTGCACCATCACCACAAAAGACACACAATGTTGTGTTTGATAAAAGAACCATGGCGGCAGATGGGTTGACACATCCCTATGGCTATGAAATATTTTGATAACCGCTTTAAATAACTGCCTTACATAATTTTTACACTTGTATTTTTCCTTTCTGGATTACGTATATCTTTTTTATAAATACATTATTTTTACAAATCATAAAATGACCTGACTGTATTATGCATCAACTTTTAAAGGGTCTGTTTTTATTCACACTATAGAATTCTGTTATCAAATGTCTTTATTATTTTTGCAGATATTGTTGCAAACTGTTGAAACCTTTTATTTCATTGTATATTTCTACACATTTTACGTAGGGTGTGATTGGCCCCAGTAACCGGTCAACAAAGACAGTCATGTTTTATAAAACAACAGATTTTTAATCGCATTTAGAATGACAATTTAATTCAGCATTTCAGCATATCACACCACGTCTGTGGACACAGGCCGCAGGCACGGCCAAGCGTCCATGCATTGTAGAATGCAGCTATGGCTATGCTCATCCGGTCTAGCAGTGCATTTAGCAGTCTACACTGAAAGACCCGACGTACCTGAACACCCCTGCCACTAGCATACAGTGGCTACCAACAAAAATAAATGTGTTATAGCTGGCTTCACATCGACTCTTTTCAGCAATAGCACTATCGCAAACCAGCAAACCACCAACAGCGCCCACCCACATGCCCGACCTATTTGGGATACTTAATCGAGCGTAGCCAGCCACCTAGGTTCTAGACCGGCGAAAAGGCACACATGCATCTCCCAATCTAAAACTCTTAGAACCTCCAGCACATTAACTACGGTCGCTGAGTGCGTTCTAACCACAAAGCGCATTGAGGCCATACAAATGGGGAAAAAGTGCTATATAAATAACCAAATACAATACAATATGAAATAACTTGGGTTCACAACTGTTGCACAACGTTCCTCTCTGATACAAATTTCGATATATCATCAATTACCTCAAACAGCTTGTCTTTCATACATAAAAGAGAGGCGGTGGATAAAAATTCATAAAACTCCCTGTCAAACAGCCATTGTCCTTTGATGTATCGAAAGCTCTGTTGCAGGTTGGCTATATTTACTCGCAACGTGTGTTCCATCGGCGATCTTAAATCAGCTTGATGACCTTTGTGATGCTTTTGCCAGAGGCTCTCCATTAGTGGGTGAAGAATGTTGACGCAGATGTTTGTGACGCATGAAAGATTGTTACATTTCCTTCTGTATATCACCTTTGGTGGTTCCAGATAACACAGCAGCCTTGAACAAATAGTAGCCAGGCGCGCTTGAAGATCCAACAATAAAATCGCTGTACACAGCCAGCGGCTGGTTTCACATTAAATGGATCACTTTTCAGCAGCTGTTGATTTTTTATTTCCTATAAACAAGCGTAAATATATATAAAAACATCTATAGGCTCAGTCCTCATAGGTAAGTTTACGGGGCTCCATGCACATTGCTCTACCATACTGTTTTTGATATATGTTGTCCCACCACCTACAAACTGTTTTCTCGATAATGCTTTTAACACACAGCGGACACCCTGTCTAAATTGCTTCATTTTCGTTTGTATAGCCCACAATGTTTTAGATACGCATTGCTCAGACGCTATGCCGACCCTTAGATGTGTTGTTAACGACTGTGTCAACCGCAGAATTTCGACAATGCTATTAGAGCTCAGCATGTGACATGTTTTAGATATCAAATTATCCACGTAAGCTTTTTCCAAACACTCAAGAGCATCCTGTCGAGGATCATCAATTGTGTGCCCCGAGCACCATCTGTGAAAGTGTTTGATACACGTTCACACAACAATGACCATAATACCATCGATGGCCATAATATCGATCCATGTTACAGCTGTCGTGGGCATGTCACCCTTAACACTATCGATTTCCATTAGTGAAACACAGGTCTTACACAAAATATTTTCAGAAACCTCTGCATTTTCGATTTGGCTCGAACAGCAAACACTATAAATATTGATGGTTTCTGCTTCAGCCTGGTTCTTCTCACGCCGTCCACTTTATCAGTTAAAGACTGTTAACAAAACAAATATGCATAGTTTTAACTACGGCTACTTCTTATGCCTTGTAGAACATACCTACAGAGGTAGCACATAGTCTGATACACGAGTGCTTGGCTCCCCGATTTCTCTGCCGCAGCAATCAAGGGTGGTCCAGCACCAGAGTAATTCCCGCGTCCGCCTGCAGAACCATAGATTCATATCCACTGTCTCCAGACCACGCATCTCCTGTGGCTGGTTGCTCCATGATCACCTCATCGCCATTCCAGCTCGCCATTCCAGATTAGCAATTAGCTGCTTCAGGAATAGTTCCTAAAAAGCTCAAAAAGCGCTGTTTTCTCCAGTCCATCGCAAGGCGGTATATATCTGGGTTCTCTGACCCTCCCCTGTGTCACCTTCACGGTCTTAAGCCGGCCCTTTCAATAAAATGTTATATTAACAATACATAAAGTTTATATAAAAAGGTATTATTTTGGTATCGGTAACATTTTATATTTAGTTATTGTCTAATTTATTTGCTCAACTGCTCATTTAAATTGTTTAAGTGAGTGCTTATCAAAAGAATAATAGAATTGGCACAGGAGAATAAAGTTTTAAACACGAAAATGTGGTACTCACTGTCAGTGTCTGAGTTTCTACTTGCTAGTTGCCAAGTCCATGTGTGTTAAACACGAATATGACTATGTGCCCTACATGCATTTGGCGACACTCTTCAATTCAGTGGACACAAATAGTATATAGAATGGTATTGCATGGAAATAGTTCTGCAGCGTTGCAATGCCGTCCTGATGGTGTCACGACTCTTACTTGTTGTCGTGGAGTGAGAGAGGGTTCTGTTTTGTCTCCTATTTTATTTTAACGATTTACCAATAATCTATATGATATTTTATGTACCTATCTGGTGGATACCCAAACAGAGTGTATTCAAATTCCAATGTTAGCCTATGCAGATGGTACTGTTTCCCTTGATAGTATACCCCACTATTACTGCATATGCTCCTGGACCACTGTACTATTTATATGGAAAGTCTGGGCCTGAAATTAAATGTTAATGTGTATGCAGAATAACCTTACTAATGTTTTGTTACTGTATTTTAAGTGTGCAATAATTAGAAGCGTACGTTTCAGTAGTGGAAAAAAACCCCTGAAATTACCTTAATTGAAGCACTGGACTGGCACACTGGGTTGGCATACCCACACCTGATTTTTCTTTAATGGCATACTCCTCCCACCCAATCACCTTCCACCCCCTATTAAAAAAATAACACAACCAAGTCAATGTGGCTGCAACATTTATGTATCATTTGGCAATTGTTTCTACTTCAATAAACAGGTCTCATTTATTGTACTTTAATTAAATATTGAGGGTGTTCAATAAGCTTTATAAACCTAAAGTGAGGACCGTACCGGGCATTATGGTCCCTCATACTTTGTTAAAGGTATTAACTCGGTCCTCAGGTCCCATAACGCCTGGTACGGCCCTCACTGCAGGTCTATAAAGCTATATTAAAAAAAAAAAATCATAAACTGTATATCAAACCAAAGTACTCAAACACACTTTATATAGCTGTTTATATAAAACAGATATCAAATCGATATAAAATGTGATATCGAAGCATTTTGATATAGAAAATTGACATCAAATGCCATATAAAAAAGAAAATCAAACCCATATCAAAAGGGGGCGGGACTAAGAACAGCCAGGGAGCGTTCCCACCTGTCAAAAATGTTACATTGGAAAAAGGGGGCCCCCCCCCCTTAACTACTCACAAACATCTGTTCGAAGGTCCAGATTACTGAGAGCACTGAAAGGAGAGGACTTGTGAATGAAATCGGCCCTTAAGTCAAAGTCCTGAGCAGTTCCAAACAACAGGTTACTAGGGAAGCAATATGGCTGTCATTGATAAATCTCTGCAGAGGACACCAGCGTGGCATCATGGATTTAAATGCGTTTTCTTCTTTCACGCAAATGAACTTTAAAGTTCACTTCAGAATATGTCGGTGCATTCTTCAGCTCTGTTTCCTGTGAAGAATTTGAATATACTTCCTCAGAAAAAAACATTATGGAGTCCATTTTATTTAGCATGGCTGCCGTTCAACACCCTCTTCGTAGGAACACATTTGTACCACTGTTAAGACTGTAAACAGCCGCAATGATCGTCATCTTGTTTTTTAATGCCCTGTGTGGGTCAATAACATTGATCAAAACTACCAGCTGCACAGTAAATTAACCCAAACCTGCTCCACACATGTGGCCATACACTAGCCAGATGATCCGGCCCCAGATCGAGCCTACTCCAGTGCCATTCCTACCCTGCTCTCCCTGCAAGTGCAATATTTCCTAATAGGGTGACCCTGAAAATCAGATAATTGGAACAAAACAATAGGAAATGTGCGTTAGGTTTCATTGGATGAAATATATCCCACAAATTCACAGGTTCTCTCAAAACCAACGTCACCGCCTTCCATTATTCCCAGTGGACACTAATGGCATTATTCTCTTTGACAAAGTAGTGCATCCACGTGGTCAGGATGTTGTACCCTCAATTCTGATGTTTCTTCTGTAGCTGTGCCTTTGAGAAATAGTGTATAAAATGGGCAAAATGTCATTTCCTTTGTGTTCATCACCCTGCACTCGATGCACTTTACCAATGTGTGGCAGGGCATTACTTGGTACAATTTACAATATCTTACCCTAAAGGGGCAGACCTACATAGAAGTCATGAATGGATGTCTTGTAACTCAGCAAGCATCGCAAGGTTGCGACACTCTTATCGTGCGGCACCATCATGTTCCCGCAATAACAGCAGTTCACAAACCCAGGTTGGGATCACTCAAACGCATGTGTACTGATGAACGAATGACACCAGAGGCACATGAATCCAAAACATGAGGTCTTAGAGCAGGCTTTCCGATCACAACTTGGCAGTCGAGAAGAGGTGCAGCAGCAGATGACATGTTCAAGGGCGGAGGTGGTCACTAAGTAGGACGAAAACACTTTAAGAAAGGTTCAAATCTGCCCCAGCTACCATGTGTCACACAGAGATCAAATAAATAACACTAATTCAGAACCAATGTTAATTAAAACCATAATGTGCTGCAGCGGGTCAACCCAGCTCTTTAAGCCAACGGTCTTGACTTAGTTATCTCGAAAAATGTATTTAAACTGAGCAAGCAAATACACAAGGGTCACAGGAGCACTCTTAGAACACCAGACTAACTGGTGGACTCTGCCAAAACCAAGCAGGCACAGACAGCTGTATGAGTTAGTCCCCTTTCCTCCAAACTGCAGGGGCGTCCCTTCCAAGGGACGGGAGACAGAACCTTTTTCACCAGAAAAAAACCTTCTTCCCCTTTAAATCTAGAGGCAAGTGGGGGTGCGGCCCTGGGAGCATGCACTGCCCCGACTCCACCCTCTGGTGCCACACCTCAGTCTCCATAGACGCGTCGACAATAGATTAACATTGCCTAATGACACCAGTTTTATTAGGGGGAGGTTGGTGGGACGTATGGAGGAAAGGGGACTAAGGACTAAGCAAGGCTCCAGATAAGGCGAGTACCAGGCCCTTTTACGCATGAAAATCTTGTAAATACACCAGCTTTATTATTTTCCTGCGTACATTTACACACAGGTTTAGAGCAGAGGGCAGTGCAAAGGTCAGGTTACTTGACAGAAACCAGAAGGCTTCTTGTGATTTGTATCTACATGGATGTAGTTGCAAGCCACCTCTGAAACAGAATGTATTTCTCTGAAGCCTTTCAAAAAAATAAACTGCACACTGATAAAAGGAATGGTTTCTTTCCATTCAGCTTCAGAAGCACTGTGCATGTTTTCCTAGAATTTTAGGATTGTATAATTAATAAGATGGAAAACTAAGTTGCAATTGAGAATTAGTATTTTTTTTTAACAAGTAATGCTTTTTTTTCCAGTGAAAGCAAACCAGTATTGCACAATTGTATTTTTCAGAGTTCTGGTGCTGTGTGCATAATCCTTCAGAGGCAGATCATTTTTACACTTCTAATTTAATTTACAGTCTAATTATAAAAACAGTGTGTAAAATGATGACTATGCACAGTCTAGTTTACATCCATTCAACCTTGCAGTCAATGGGGTACATTACTATACATGGCCAGTGGCAGCAGAGTCTTTGCTCAAGGGTGAGTAATTGTCATTACACTGATCACAGGTGTTCTAGCCTCTCAAATCTTCAAGACTACAAATAAAACATCCAAAACCTGACTCTCAAGAAAGTGCAAGCGCTGCTGTTCAAAATCACACAAATGAAAGTTACATTGGCAATTGAAATAGAAACTCAGCAAAACCTGTCCCTCTGATAATCCAGAGAAGTATTTAACTTTATGTAGCGCTTCATAAATGGTTTGCCATACATCTAGGTACTGAGATCATTATACCTCAGTCGATACTCAGTTAAACAACCTCTGAAGGATGTTAGCCAATAAGATCGCTCAGCCGGTTGAGCACTCGTTGCTGCAATCTCTGCGTGATATGTGGGTTGCGGGTTCGAATCCTGGCAAGTCCAACTCAGCCTTTCATCCTTACGAGGTCGATAAAGGAGTACCGACTTTGGTTTGGTGGTAATTGTGATAAATATGTTCTATGTACAGCACTTTGCCAAAAGAGCTATATAAATAACCATTTCACCACTAGATTAGATATAGAATTTAGCATGGAGTCCTTACCTCTCTGCGCTGTTGTATCATAACATTGGCATACCATTAGGTAGTAATAGCTCCAGGAAATTAGGTCTTTCATTAAACATCAAAAGACAATTCTGCTATCGAATCTCAAAACACACAATACAAATTCATGTATGCTTTACTATATAAGTGGCTAGGTTTTTGTGATTTCAACATTTAAATATATACAGCAAAGATCAAATGGCCAGAAATAATGAAAGGTGTATTGGGTCACAATGCAGAAAGCTGCCGCATAGTAATGATTTCCATACAGTTTTTTCACACGTCGGCTGGATGTCTTATACATTTTACTCTCTTGCGAAGGAGAAAAGTCATTTTTACGCTCTTAAAATCGCATTTACTCTCAAAAGTTTAAAAAATGGAGAGCAAAATACTCCCACCTCAAAATCTTATCTGGAGCACTGGGACTAAGAGTATGTTAGTCACTACGGTGAGTAACTTATAATTACTCTTACGTCCCGTCCCCTTTCCTCCATACAGCATGGGCGATTACAACTGAGTGTAGCCCCAGGGTGGATAGGAAACCCTCCTTAAGCAAAGAGGTTTCTAAGAACCACCTGTCCGAAAGCCTCGTCTGATCTAGAACCGGCATCCAAACAGTAGTGCTTGCAGAAAGCCGAAGGGGTGGCCCATGTGTCCGCCCTGCTTATGACTTGCCAGGGGACATGCCACTGGAAAGCTTTGACCGTTGCCTTGGCCCTGACCGCGTGGGCATGCATGTTGGGCGGCAGTGGCTTATGCTGTCCCTCGTAAGCTTTTTTGATGGCCGAGACCATCCTACGGGCTATGGAGGCCTTAGAGGACTGATACCCTGGTTTTGATCCGCCGAAGGTGACAAAAAGTGCATCTGACTTGCGGAAGCCCTTGGTCCTGTCCAAGTAGAATTTCAGGGCACGCCTGACATCAAGGCAGTGCAGAACTCTCTGTGCCTCGTCTTTGGGCTCGGCAAAAAACATAGGTAGCACTATTTCTTCGTTCAGATGAAATGCGCAAGGCACCTTGGGCAAGAATGCTGGGTGTGTCCGCAGGATTACTTTATCCCTGTGAAACGTAGTAAACGGCTCGGGGGCGACCAGCGCCTGGATTTTGTTGATTCTGCAAGCCGAGGTGAGGCCGACTAGCAAGGCCGTCTTAATGATGACCAGCCTGATGTCCGCGGATGCCATTGGTTCAAATGGTTTGTGCGCCAAGGCACCCAGAACTATGTTGAGGTCCCACACGGGGTGAGGCCTCTTGATGGCCGGGTAGAGCCTGGCAAGTCCCGTCAAATGTTTCCCGACAATCGGGTTAGAAGAGGAAAAGATCTCCTCCTCAGAGTTTCTGTAAGCCCCAATGGCTACCAAGTGCGTGCGACAAGTGTCCAACTGCACGCCAGAATGGGCGAGGTGCACCGAGAAGGAGAGCACGTCATCCAAGGTACATGCAAGGGTGTTGACACCCTTAGAGTCTGCCCAGTGGCAGAACCTGGTCCACTTGCTCTTATACTGGGCCCTGGTAGACACTCCCGTCACCCTGAATGCTCTCTAGGTTAGCCTGGGAGAGGCTGAGGTGACCTAGCGTTACCAGTTCAGGAACCATGCTGTGAGGGCTAGTTTCTGTGCCACGGGGTGGATGACCCTGCCACCCTGCTGCGCTAGAAGATGTGCTGGGCCCATCGGGAGGCAAATGGCCGGCCTCTCCGAGAGACTGAACAGCTCCGAGAACCATGGCCTGGCCAGCCACCACAGTGCTATTAGAATGATGCTGAGGTGGCGAGATTCTTTGATCTTGCATATCCTCCTGTGTTTCAGTAGTGTGGGCGAGAAGGCGTATGCTGTCATTCCATCTCACTGAATCTGGAATGCATCGTCCAGGAACCAGTTCCCTGACCCTGCCAGGACGCCAACAGTTGGCACTTCCTGTTGTCCCATGAAGCAAAGAGGTCCACCTGGGGTGTCCTCATTTTTAGATGTTTTCCTGCAGTACTAGGTCGTTCAACTGCCACTCGTAGTTGTCCGCCCCCAATCTGCTGAGCCTGTCTGCCTTCAGGTTGGATTCCCCAGGCAGGTAGACAGCCGTGAGGTAGATGTTCTCCAGGGCCCATTTCCACATGCTGACTGCGAGCCTGCACAGTGGGGGGGCGGGGGAAATCTGGTACCTCCCTGCTTGTTGACATAGAACATGCTGGTCGAGTTGTCTGTCTGAATGAGGACGACTTTGCCCTAGATAACCAGAGGGAAGGCTCCAAGCACCAGCCAGATGACCTTCAGTTCCAACCAATTGATGTGGTACTCCTGCTGGGTCCAGGTGCCATGGACGCAGTGGTTATCCAGGGTGGCCCCCAACCCTTGAGAGAGGAGTCCGTGGTGATGGTGACCGGCAGGGTAGGTTGCCGAAAGGGCTTGCCCAGCCGAAGGTTGCAATCCTTGGACCACCATGTGAGGTCCGGGTGAAGTGATGGAGGAACGTTGATCATCTCTGACTGAGAGCCTTGCATGTGGTTCCAAGAGGCTGCAAAGTGCAGCTGTATTCTCCTCATCCTGAGTCTCGTGTGGGGGACGGCCAACAGGACTGCTGCCATGAGATCCAGTAGGTGTTGGTACCACCAGGCCGAGGTCACTTCTTTGCTGAGGACCGTGATCTTGTCCTCCGAGGGAAAAACTCTCTCGGAGCCTGTGTCCCAAATGAGACCCAAGAAGGCCAGTCGGTTCCCAGTCAATTGGTCGAAAACATTTGGTCGACAGGACAACTGGACGACACCATTTGGTCGAATGCCAAATGGTCTTTTTTTTTTTTTTTTTACCCCTTTTTTGGTTTTTTTTGGGGGGGTCCCCCCCCAACCCCCTTTTTTTTCCTTTTTTATTTTTTTTCCCCACACGAAAACCCACAAAACACATATATATATAAAAAAAAAAAAATTCGACCATTTGGCATTCGACCAAATGGTGTCGACCAAATTGCAGTCGACCAGTTTGCTGTCGACCAATTGACTGGACACCAGGCCAGTCTCTGCGTGGGATGCAGCTGCGACTTCTTGAGGTTGAGTGAAAAATCCAGCTAGTGCAGTGTGTTTATAAGAGTGTGGAAGTATGGTGCACTGCTTCCGGAGATGTCGCCCTGACGAGCCAGTACAGGTAGATGTGGTGGCCATGCGACCTGAAGAGGGCCGCCACAGTGTTCATCATCCTGGTAAAGACCCTGGGGGCCGAGTTGAGGTCGAAAGGAAGCACCTTGTATAGGAAACGGTAGCCCATGATCCTGAATCATAGAAAGGAATGATGAGGCGGCCAGATCGGGACGTGGAGGTACGCGTCCTTCAGATCCAGGGAGCACATCCAGTCCCCCTTGCACAATGTCTCCGCTATCAAAGCTGACATAACCATCTTGAACTTTTGTAGTGGTAGGGAGAGGATGAGGGTGGAAAGGTCCAGCACAACTCTCAGGCCCGCCCGGTTCTTCTTCTGAATGGTGAAAATCCTGGAGTAAAAGCCCAAGCCTCGTGGGGAGGCTGGGACTTCCTCCACTGCCTGGCTCTGTACGAGCGACCGGATCTCTGCCAAAAGAGTTGCTGTCCCACCCTGTGGGAGTGGAGGGGAGGAGGGAGGAGAGGCTGGGATAGGGAGGCGGTACCCTGTGGAGACCACAGAGAGGATCCAGGGGGCCACGAAATTCTGGCACCAGAAATGTGCATGGAGAGCAAGCCTGCCCCTCACTGGAGACACGTGGACCCGGAGGGGCGTGTCATGCCTTCTTTTGCTCTGAAGCTGCTGCAGAGTAGGGGGACTGGAAAAAGCCCTTACTCCGCCCTTTCCCCTTTTGTTGTTTGCGCCGATGCTGAGTCGGTGAACGGTCAGGCTGCCTGGACCTCCGCTCTTGGAAGCCGCGGAACCCTCTTTATGTATGTCCGAGCGCTGCTGTGACTGGGTGTACATTTTGGGTGTGGTCTTTGTCAAGATGGATAAAGACATGGCTGTTTGTGAGCTGTTTTTCTTTTTGTCCAGATCCTCATCCGTTGTGGAGTATAAGAGGTCACCCCCTTCGAACAGAAGATCTAAGATGCGATCCTGGACCTCCCGGTTGAATTTCATAGCACAGAGCCAGGCCGTTCTTATGTCCATGACAAGGCAGATGGCACGGCCAGAGGTGTCAATTTGAGACCACGGTGGACTCCATGATGTCTTGCGCCACCATTTTGGCCTCTGCCAATCCCGCCTTGAATCGCGATTGGTTCTGTGCCGGAAGCTCTGGGAGGAAATCCGCAATTTCCCACCAGAGCCTCTGGTTAACGGCAGCCAGCATGGCATCTACGTTGGCTTGACGAAGGTGCAAGGACGTGTTGGAATACAACTTCATCCCGTACGCGTCCAAGATCTTCTCCTCCTGGCCTCGCAGCGCCGCAGAAGAGGAGGCTGAGGACGACTGAGGCTTGGAGTATAGTGATGCTGCAGCGATCACCGAGGAGTATGGCGGAGGACGGGCTGACAGCAAGAGAGTATCCCGCGCCATCTGCCTGTACTTGGCATCCAGGCATTTGTTCACCTGCTGGACTGAGTGGGGCTTCAGCCAACCCTTCTTGGCCAAGGCAACTATGTCCTTCTGGTCACAGGATGTAGCGTGAGGACTTCGGCGAGGACCCCCTCTGCTGGTTGCTCGATCTCGGGTTGAGGAAGGCCTAAGTACTCTACCAGCCCTGCCAGTCATTCGTGGAAGGCCTTGGGTGAAGATGGCGTGTCGGGGTCCTCTTCCTCATCTCTGTCCGCATACGGATCCTGTTGGTCAGGGACTGGACGAGGGGAGTTTGGAGCCGGGGATGCGTTGTGGAAACCGGAGGTTGAGGCAGAGGCTTTTGCGGAACCGCCTGGACAGGAGGCTGAGCAGGGACCAGGAACGTCTGCACCAGAGCCTGCGGCGCCGGAGCCATTGGCGGGAGCACGTCCCTGAGGATGTTCCCCATCCAAGGAGATTTTATGAGCCCTAGAAACTGTTCAAAGAACCTGTCCTTACATGCCGGATTGGTGGTAGGCGATATTGACAGTGTAGCGAGGGGCTGCTGGAGCCGTTGCGTGCCCTGTCCATATGTATGCAGTGGGAACCTGCCTTGCGCTAAGGAAGGGTCAGCTGTAGGTCACATACCTGGTTGACATCAGTCCCACCTTGACACACGATCCTCCACCTGCTGCCTTCCCTGGACGGTGTCGGCCGGATGTCTGGATTTTCTGGCATGTGCCCATTTTGTCAAGCTGCCTTCCACGTGCCTGCGTCGTGTTGCTCGGCTCACTGGGCATGTTGCCGGTACTAGGGCGTAGCCCCTCGGGTGAAGACCAGGTAAAAGAACCTTCTGGTCCCTCAGCACTGTCACTGGGAGGATCTACTGACCCCTCGGCCTGGCGGCCGGTAGCTGATTCAGCCTCGGTACTTGCCTGAGCGGTCTCTCCCGCGCGGGTGAGTGCTTGGGACAGCGTCTCCCTTGCGGGGTGCACTGGAAAAGAGCAGCCCTACCTTCAGCCTGGTTGATGATAGACAAAGTCCTTTAGGTCCTTTGGAGGCGATCTCTGGAAGAGCTCCCTCCACCTGGCTAGCCTGTTCTTCAGAGACCTCGCGGAAAGGACATTGCACGCGGAACAAGCTTGCCAGCCGTGGTCTTGGAGAAGGCACCGTAGGCAAAGGGCATGGGGGTCTTTAATCGGGAAGAGCCCATCGCAGGATAGACACCTGCTGAACCCTGTTCAAGTCGACATGCACCAGGGAGGAGGGTGTTGCCCGAGGACCGAGTACCTGAATGATAAAAGACAAAAAAAAAGACAAGCGAACAAGTATCTGCGCATGGAATTACACTGCCGAAGCCAAGCCCAGGGCCACTGGTGAATTCGGCCCGTTCCCGTCGATGCAGAAAAGGGGACTGAGGTGTGGTACCGGAGGGCGGAGTCACGGCAGCGCATGCTCCTACGGGCGCACCCTCGAGCGCCTCTAAATATAAATGGGAAGAAGGTTTTTTCTGGTGAAAAAGGTTCGGTCTCCCGTCACTTGGAAGGGACGCCCCTGCACTATGGAGGAAAGGGGACGGGACGTAAGACAACAAAGGCGGCGGGGAGAGCTAGGGCTGATCGGGGTCTTGGCTGAAAGGGGGAGAGGGGCTCCCTGGCAGGATGGGCTGTAGGAAGACCTGTTTGGGGAGAGAAAGAACTATGATTAATAAGCCAACCCGGGAAACGGGAAGAGGGAATCCAGGGAAAGGGAGCAAGAAGGGGAAAAGGAGACCGGGACGCATCCTTTAGAAGGAGCCTAAGCGGAAATGGAGAATGGAAAGAAAGTAAGCACGAAATAAAAATTGCACTTAAATAGCGTTGGGGAAAGAAAATGAAAAGAAAAATTGCAAAATAAAGAAATGGCCAAAGGGTAGAGAGGGACTGCTGAGGAAGGGACTGGGCGCCCGCGTCGGGTCCCCCAAGGACCCGAGGGGGCGGGGGGGGGGGAAGTTGCTTGCTCTCAGAGCAGAAAATCCTGAGCGTGAACGGAACACCTGTAAGCTAACTCCTGACTTTATGTGTAATAAAGTTTGCTGTGGCAATTTTTTCTCCCACTCATCCTACTGGTCTCTGCCTATCCTTTGGGTGGATGGGGGTTGGTTTGCTTTGGGAGGAGGGTAGCTGGGCAGGAGTGAGAGTCGGAATGTGGAATGAGAGCTGGGGGGCGGGGGGGTTATTGGGAGCAGCATGGGCTGCCACCGTGCCGCCCCACTGAGGGTGTCGGCGCTACGACAGGCTCCCGCGCCCTACGAAGGAGGGCCCCTCGGCAGGGGCCCCCCTTAGTGACGACTGCCTCACAAGGCACGGTGGCGCGAGGAGTCAGGGGGGGGGACAGGGGGGGGTGTGCCCGGCATCACTCCACCCTGGAGAGGGAGTGGAGGGGCGGGTGACGTCATCACCCGCGCGCCCATTTGGCGCTTAAATACACCCGGTCAGAAGACGCAGGGTCTCTCTTTGCCGGCTTCCCTTCTACGTTGCCCTCCCGCCCTCCCTCTTTACAATGTTGCACTGATGTGTGTTGTTTTTCTTGCAGACAAGCCCAGCGGATGTTACCTGGTGTTCCCGTTAGAAAGTACTGGCGGATACCACAAGGGAAACTGCACAGCCATCAGTTTATTAAGAACGGCGCCCAGGAGTATTAGACTCAGGGGAGGCCCACGTTAATGGGGAGGGTTAGGGGGCTTGGAAGACCTGTCCAACTCCAAAAGTGGGTGGGGGAAATGGGAAGTGCATCGTTGGAAACTGGAAATTGCAAAGCAACAATGAAGTCAGCAAGGGGGGGGGGTGAATTGAAAAGTTTGCACCGTAATCGGGGCTCCGGCAAGTACGTTGGTAACTGAGGGGAAGGGGGGCCCCTGGGAGATTGGGGGATGATAGGGGGGGCTCAAGAGAAGGGGGCCCTTTGGGATTGGCAGCTTAAGGAGATCAAAAAGAAACCTGGGGGGCCTTGGAGTGCGGGGGCTAGGGGCCAGGAGGAGCAGGGGGGTTATTTGGGGTGGACCCCCCCCTCAGCGAAACGCAGGGGAAGAGGAGGGGGATAAGAAGGACGCTGGGGCTCTGGGGGATAGGTATGCGCTTGATGGATGGGGCTCTCTAGAACAGGAGGGCGCGATGGGGGCCGGAGGGGATGGGACAACGAAGGCGGCGGGGAGAGCTAGGGCTGATCGGGTCTTGGCTGAAAGGGGAAGAGGGGCTCCCTGGCAGGATAGGCTGTAGGAAGACCTGTTTGGGGAGAGAAAGAACTATGATTAATAAGCCAACCCGGGGAAACGCGAAGAGGGAATCCAGGGAAAGGGAACAAGAAGGGGAAAAGGAGACCGGGACGCATCCTTTAGAAGGAGCCTAAGCGGAAATGGAGAATGGAAAGAAAGCACGAAATAAAAAATTGCACTTAAATAGCGTTGGGGAAAGAAAATGAAAAGAAAAATTGCAAAATAAAGAAATGGCCAAAGGGTAGAGAGGGACTGCTGAGGAAGGGACTGGGCGCCCGCGTCGGGTCCCCCAAGGACCCGAGGGGGTGGGGGGGGAAAGTTGCTTGCTCTCAGAGCAGAAAATCCTGAGCGTGAACGGAACACCTGTAAGCTAACTCCTGACTTTATGTGTAATAAAGTTTGCTGTGGCAATTTTTTCTCCCACTCATCCTACTGGTCTCTGCCTATCCTTTGGGTGGATGGGGGTTGGGTTGCTTTGGGAGGAGGGTAGCTGGGCAGGAGTGAGTCGGAATGTGGAATGAGAGCTGGGGGGAGGGGGGGTTATTGGGAGCGGCATGGGCTGCCACCGTGCCGCCCCACTGAGGGTGTCAGTGTCGGCGCTAAGCAGCAGCTTGGGTCAGTGCACTTGAAGACAAAAAACAGCTTTAGCACTCAGTTGTACTGTTACCGATAATTAACACACAAAAAGAATGTTCATACAAAAACATGCGCCACACTAGAAGGGGTGAAGACGCACGCCGAGGCGACATACCTGTGATGAGACAGGCTAGCAGCAGAGGGCTTACCAGGCACCCGGGCATGGTTGCCTGCTGCCATGAGCCACTCCTCCAGTGCAGAGCAGGGCCGACCTCAAGGCCAGCAGCGCCCTGGGCGAACTGGCGCCCCCCCCTCACCCCCCAGGCTAACAGGGGGCGGGGCCAGGATGGTTAACTTTTTTTTTTTTAACCTCCTCGCTCCAGCGAAGTTAAATAGGTGCTGTTAGCACCCCATTGTCATTGAATAAGCCCGCCATCGCGGGTTCATTCAATGACAACGTGGCGCCTGCCACACCTTCTGCCACCACGCCAGCTCGGGGAAGCGTTTGAAAGACTCCCCAGAGCTGGCGTGGTGGGGGGGCTAATGGCGCCTTTTCTTGTGAAAAGTGTCCATGGCGGAGGGGCGCATTTAAATGCACCCACCGCCGCGGGCACCTTTTACAGTAAAAGGCCGCCTGCTGCGCCTTGACCCACAACGCCAGCTCGGGGGAGCCCTTGAAAGACTCCCCCGAGCTGGTGTGGCAGGAGCAAAAGGTGCCATGGGGGGGCGTGGCGCCCCGGGCGGTCGGCCGGCTGGCCCCCCCCTAAGGCTGGCTCTGGTGCAGAGGGTCACCGGGTAGCCCAGTCGCACCTATCATGCTCAAACACTTACACTTCCTCCACCCTGCAACTCACCTTCAAAAGCAAGAGACAGTGGCGCTGGCACAGTGTGCCTGCTGCCCAGGCAGGAAATCGTTAGCTGTTTTCAGGGCAGGGAAGTAGCCCTATTTTTTTTTTTAAACATGTTTATTTTAAACAAGCACACATATGACACATAAATTAGCAATCAAGCCACAGGTTGCCTCCCGTTCAATACATGAGCATGCACATGGCTTCTACCTCCTCGCCCCCCCCAGCTGTCGTCGGGGCCCGGCGGGGCATGAGCTGGTGCCAGCCCTACGCAAACCGGTTGAAGGGCTCTTGCAACCAGACACGTTTGTAAGTTAATGCTGTGAAGTTCTGGTCATAGTCTAATACAGGGCCCAGATGTTTGCAAATCGGTGAAGCAGGCCAGCGTTGGCCACAGTGATTTTCTCTATCAGAATGTCCCAATGTTTTAGCCACCATAGGGTCATCAGCGGGCCCTCAGCGGACTTCCAAGTACGCGCCACCATGATCTTTGCGCGAGCAAAAGTTGTGTTAAGCGGGTAGCTCTCCTGCCGGTTCTCGGGTAGATGCTCGGAATTGGGACTCCCAGTAGCATAGGTTCCGGCTCCAATGGGATCGCCACCCGAGTGATGTCTGTAATTGTAGTAATGCATTGGGACCAAAACTCCTTTACTACTGGGCAAGAACATCACATATGTAAGTAGGACGCTGGAAGGCCACAGCAACGCCAGCATAGGGGATCTAAGACCCGGTTGGTGCAGGCGGAGCGGGGGGTAGTACCATCGTAGGAGTAGCTTATGAGCGCACTCCCGGTTGGTGATACAAAAAGAGGAAGAGTGTGTCCTCGACCAGATGTCTACCCAAGTCTGGTCGTTTATAAGGTGCCCCAGGTCTGCTTCCCACTGTGACATATAGAAGGCCTTAGCAGCAAGAAAGTCCACTTGCAATAACTTGTAAAGAGTCGAGAATTTCCTCCGAGCTGGTAGGTCTTCGATGGACCGTTCAAGGGGGCTAGGCAGGGTCGGACTGGGACAAGAAATAGGCCCGGTCACCCAAAAAAAGGTGGCCCACCCATCGCCTCAGAAAAGTGGCCCACCCCTCGCCTTACGACCCTTGACCTCTGATGACATCACCGGAAGTGATGTCATTTGACCCCACCCCAAAGTGACATCCCGGGAAGCGATGAAACATGACCTTTCACCCCTTGACAAAACAGGAAGTGTCATCAAATAGCATTGTACCCAAGTACACTAAATTACTGTGTATCCATGCAGATGTCCAAGGCCAAATGATAAAATGTTAGTGGATGGCACTTACACTTTTTTATAGAACAAATATACATACAATATCACCCAACCTGTGTTGGTACTCATTTATCAACATAAGAAGACTTTGAAAAAAAGAAAAAAAAATTGAAAAAACAAAAAACATGACATTTTCTTTTCTCCAAACCGGCACAGGCATGGCCAGAAACCGGCCACCCACTCCCCACGGCCGAAAGGCCAATCCGACCCTGGGGCTAGGGGTACGTCGTGCTGCCGAGCGGGTCAGTGGATGGGAGCACCAGTGGCGAAGCTGCGGATAGGTGAACCTATCAGTTTCTGCAAGTTGGAAGGCTATCTTGCATTGCTCAAAGGAGCGCAGCTGGTTCCCCTCAAAAAGTTGACCCAGGGATTTGAGGCCATCCGCAACCCAGTTCCTAAAGTTCGAGGGGCAGGATCCTGGCGAGAAGGCCAGGTTAGGAAAACTGGGGAAGAGTGGCCTAGGCCCCTCGGGATACCTTTATGTTTCAGAGCCCAATCCCATGTTTTCAAGGTGTGTTTAGAGGACAGAATGCCTAGCTAAGACCGGCGCAGAGGAGTAGGGGGTGTGTGTGTGTGGAAGGAAGCGTAAGGGGAGGGGCAGGCGAGTCTGCTCTAGGTCTACCCATTTCGGGCACCCCGAGGCGATAGCCCAAGCCTGAGTGTGGGCTAACTGTGCCGCTACCTGATACTTCCAGAGGTCGGGGAACCACAAACCTCAGAGCCTGGAACTGCTCATCATGGTTCTTCGGGGGATTCGCGATTACTTACCCCTTCAAATGAAGCAGAATATTTTTCTTTGTAGGCGTTGGAGCGGGGGCCGCGGGATTGTAGTGGGGAAAGATGCACAAGCATAGAGAAACCCTGGAAGGAGATTCATTTTGAAGGCAGTGATACGGCCAAGGAGCGAGATTTCCTGCAGAAGCCATCGGTCGAGGTTCCGCTCCAGCTCTTTGAAAAGTGAAGGGAAGTTCACCTGATAAACGTCTCCCGGGAGGCAGGAATCTGGACCCCTAGATAGGGAATAGTCTTTTCACTCAATCGAATTGGGCATAAGGATCTAAATGTCTCTGTCCCCCGGCTCCAACCAAATCCCCAGTGCCACCAATTTTCCCAAGTTAACGGTAAGGCCTGATACCTTGCAAACTTATGAATCTCGGCAAGCGCTGGCTCCAATGAGGCAGAAATATCCGTTATAGATAGCAACACATCGTCAGCATAAAGTGCGATCTTGTGTTGGGAGGGGCCCACATGGAGAACTTTAATCTGGGCATTTAGACGGATTTGTTGGGTGAGGGGTTCCAGGGCTAGGGCAAAAAGTAGCGGAGAAAGGGGCACCCCTGTCTGGTTCCGCAGGTCAGAGGAATCAGGTCGGGTAGGAAGCCATTGACTCGAGGAGGGTTTTTGGGGATTGGTAGGTAGCTAATACAAGGTTTTGGAAGGCGGGTCCAAAGTGGAAGGACTCAAGGGAGAGTCGCAGGAATGCCCAGTACACTTTCAAATGCCTTGGTTGCATCGAGGGCCAGTAGAGCCAGCCTCTGCGAATCCTTGTTCGCAACGTCTATCAGATTCAGGACTCTGCGGATATTGTCCTCCGTTGATCTGTGCATTATGAATCCCGTTTGATCCGGGTCTATGAGATCAGGAAGGACGCCTGCCAAGCGATTTGCCAGGATTTTTGAATATATGTTGGCGCCGAAGTTCAGTAGTGAAATGGGTCTATATGAAGTATTTTCCCTGGGGTCTTTCCCTGGCTTAAGAATGAGGGCTGTGAATGATTTCTGCACAGCAGGGGTTATAGTTCCCGAGGTGGCGAAGGAATTGAATTGAGTTGTCAAAGGCCCTATAAGTTAGGGGGCGAAATATTTTGTAGCACCGGGTTGTGAATCCTTCTGGACCTGGGGCCCTGGGTTTGAGGCTCTTAATAGCTGCGTCGATCTCCTCACCTGTGATAGGAGCCTTAAGGCTCTCTCTCGCCGTGTCCTTAAGGCGCGGGTGAGCGGCACCCCGTAGGTAGTCCTGTTGTTCGAGAGTCCTTGGTTACACAGACATGATGTCTGAGAGGTGGGCGACCGCAAGTCGTAGCTTGTCTGGATCTGCAAATTGAACTCTGCCTTGGGGGTTACGCAGGCCCAGGATGGTGTTCCGCATCTTTGCCTTGGCAAGTTTGTCCACCAAAAGTTTGTTCGCCCTATTGCTTTTGGCATAGTATCCTTGTTTGGTTTTGAGCTGTGTCTTCGGCGAAGAGTGCCTCCAGCTTCTTTCGTGCAGCCTGTAGGGCCCGATGGGATCTCGGGGTTCAGTTTTTGCAGTTGCAGACTTCTTCCGCTTTGCAGACCTCATTCTGCAGGGCCATGCGGGTTTGTCGCTTGCGTTTGTGAAAGGCTGCTCCCTGGGCAATTAGTGCACCTGGCACCGCTGCTTTCATTGCATCCCAGGTGTTAGCTGGGGCCATTTCTTCGTTCCAATTTTCCCTAAAGAAGTTCTTGATCGTCTTCGCTATGGAGTCCCTTAGTGACATGTCATTCAAGGCGGGGTAACAAGTTTCATCAGCGCCGTGGGGTATGGGGGGAGAGTCAAGATCATGGGCCCGGAGTGTCAAGGGAACTGGGGCATGATCGGAAAGCACCCTGGGACCAATGATGACATCAGCGAAGGCCAAAACTTGAGGGGAGGCCAGCAGAAGGTAGATTTGAGAGTAGGTTCTGTGGACGTATGAATAGAAAGAATAGTCTCCTTCTTTGGGGCAGAGGACTCTCCATGTGTCCACTACATCGAGGGTCTTGAACAGATGGAGAAGGCCTGCCGCCAGCCTGGAGTCTTTGTGGGCCGGGGAGATGCGATTCGTCCTTAAGTGGGTCAGGGACCCCATTGAAGTCACCTCCAATAATAGTCTGACCCTCGATGAACTGAAGGAGAGATTCTTCCAAGTCACTATAGGAGTGCACTTGTCATTTGGAGCGTAGACCGAGATGAGGGAGTAAAGTTGTCCATAGATCAAGAATTTGACCACCATAAAGCGGCCCACAGGGCAGCACAAGGTGTCCAGAATTTAAGGTCTGAGGCCTTTTGCAAAATGAATAGCAGTGCCCCCATTCTTAGTGCCATTGGAGGCCAGGAATTGAAATGCAAAGAATCTGCTGCAAAGACGGGTGAAGTCTGCTGGAATCAGATGAGTCTCTTGCAGGAAAACCACAGAGGATTCCTTGTTCTGTAAGCGTTGCAGCGTGGATTTCCTGTTAAGAGGGTACAGGGGGGCGGGGGGTAGTCCAGACACCTGACATTCAGCAAGAGAAATTTCAGTTTTCGGTGCGGTGGAGGCGCGTCCTGAGCCTCCATCGAATCTTGGGGCGGGGATTGAGCAGGATGGAGTTCAGTTGTCATCTGGAGGCTTAGTTAAGTTGTGGCCGTCATGTGGCTGGGGTTTTAACCATCTACAATGGGAGGCTGAGATTATAAAAGTTTGGGAGGCCAATTCTTCTGGCTCGGCGGGTCCCATGGCCAACGGGGCCAAACATGTCCAGGTAGCCAACAGGGCTAGGACAGTGAACAAAAATTCACCTCCAAGTGGAGTTTTATGGCATAATACGCCTTGGAGGAGGGCATGGGCCGCACGAGACCCGCAGCGTTGCTCTCGTTGCGCTGTGCTCCAATGCCGACCATCTCAGAGAACGGATTGTGGCAGATTCATTTCACGTTTCGGCGCCTCTGCACCTTTGACCAGGATGGGTGTCTTGGTTTGGGGGGAGGGGCAGAGGGGGGACATGTTCAGCTCGTCCGGAGGGTGGTCAGGAGCGGGGGTTTTTGCGCCCCCAGGAGAATCAGGACGTGGGATCGTTGCAGCATCCTCAAGATGGCTGATCTTGCGTAGAGTCCCCTGGTAGGAAAACTGTAGAGCCGTTGGGAATAGCCATCGGTATCGGACTTGGTGATCTTGAAGGAAAAGCGTTGGAGGTCTAAGGGCTCTTCTCTTCTGCAACGTTAGGAGGGAGAGGTCCTGATAGATCTGGAGCAGGCACATTGGAAGGTTAACTCATCTCGGGAGAGCCCTATTGCCGAGATGGCTTCCTTGATGGTATAGAAGTGGACCCTTGTTATTACATCTGTGGGCGGGGGGGTGTGTGAGTCGGAATCAACCCCCCTTCTCAGGCACAGCCTGTGGGTGCTGTCCAGAATGAGTTGTGCCTTATCCACGTGAGGGAGCAGCGATTGGAAGAAATCGCCCACATATTCAGCTAAGTCTTTGTCTGGCATTGAAGAGGGCACCCCATTTATCCGCAAGTTGTTGCGGCGGGTCATATTTTCGAGTTTCTCCTGCTTAAATTCAAGAACCTCGCTCCTGTCACGCAGGACCTGGATCGAACGCTGCATTTCCAGAACAGTTGCAGCATGTCCCTGGGTCAAGTCTTCGACCTCTCCTAGTCTTTGTTCAGATTTCATGACCCTCTGGTCTGTCCGCTCCAGCTTAGTGGTGAGCTCTGACATGCACAATCTGAATTCCGCTTTAATGTCTAACATGAAGGACTGGATGTCCTCCTTGGTCGCCAGCATCCCCCCCGTGTTCTGGGATCGTCTGATGCTTGAGTTTGGGGGCGTCAGACTTCTTTCCTTTATCCGCCGAGAGCAACATCGCAGAAATATCTGAGCTTCTAGGAGGTTTCAGATGTTTAGCCATTGCTCCAGGTCTCAATTCCAGGGACACTCATGCCAACCAGGGCACAAAATGGTGGAGATGAGATGGACCCAAGGAAGACTGCGGTTGGAGGCGGCAGAGCGAGATCTGCTATTTCTGTCCAACACTATGTAGAGGAGCGAGCCCCACAGACGTGAAAGGTTGGTATTAGGAGAGCGGAGCCGTGGGTGAGATTGGAGCTTGGGCGGTTAGTAGGGGCCTTGGCTGGGTCTTCGTAGGATAAGGCAGAAGGTGAGAGGAATCTGAGGCTGGTGCTCGTGGATCGTTGAAGGTAGGTCTTGACGCACTTTATTATATATTGTTGGGGTCTGTGGTGTCAGGCGTCTGGTTTCAGAATCGCAATAGGCACACAAGTTAGCTGCTGGCTATTCAGGAGGGGCCGCTTCCCACTGCTAGCTATCAAGGAATGAGGGAATTGAGGCCTCCTTCAGCAGGCAGCAGCAGGGCCTGTGACTTCAGGCGGAAGATAGGGGAGGGGGCCGGGGTGCCCCAGGAAGCAGCTGGCGAAGCGGGTGCAGCCGAGAACAGGCTGAAGGAGATGGAGCCTGGTGGGAGAAGGCCGTCAGGTTAGGGGGGGGTGGAGAACCCCCTAAAGGCTGTTGTGCTGTTTGCTGAGTGTTCTGCTGACTTGGGGCCCCATGAGGCGAGGCAGCTGAAGCTCTCAAGTGGGGGGTGGGAGATCAAGAGATCCTCGGCAATTAGGAGGCCACATCCGGGGGCAGTCAATGCCGCGAATAGTGCCAGAGGGTATGCAGAGGATTTCCGCCACTTTTTCTTTGCAGGCTATGCAATGATCACAGGAACCAAGAGAGACAAAGCCGTGGCAGCACAGCTGGCACTGCAGGCGCCCGCTCCCGAAGGCCAGTGCTAGATGCAATGGGATCCTGCGTCACCCCTACGGGGGACCAGCCAGGGAAGCAGAGAATGCCCAAGGTGCTTTGGGTTGTGTGGACGATTGGAGCACTGGGGGCCACCTCGGTGTGGCGGCGGGGACCGGTGATGTTCGTGGGCAGGCTCCTCCTTTGCTGCAGCGCCGCCAAGGCCGGGCTCACTCCCCACCAGGGACCAGGGGCCCCGTGGATGAAAAGGCGGAAGCACTCTGAAATTGTGCCTGTGACTGGCTGACAGCACTGAGGCGTCTTCGTGTGGGACGGGACTGAGACGCAAGGTCCCGTTTCCTGGAGGTCGCTGGCGTTGGCCTCACTTGTGGGCGTCAGATGAGGCACAGAGATTGCATCTTCCTGGCCTGTCCGCCATCTTGGATTAGGTGTAGCAGACGGGGGTGCCGGCTCCGTTTCGGGGCTCCAGGCTGCGTTTCGGGGCTCCAGGCCGCGTCGAGGGCTCATCTGATCATCACTGGGTTCCCCAGAGCTTCCAACAGCCACAGCTGCTTTATCCGCTTCGAAAGGACAGCAGGAGCGTCATTCATTTACAATTTGCTGCGGGCATCGCACAGAGGCCATCAACGGAGCTGCCACATCGCTGGCGCTCCTGGCCATGCCCTGTGGCCCTCTCTTGATAATCAGTTAACTTTCAGGGATAATAGATTATGGTATTTAAAAAAATGTAAAACAATTTTTTGCAAAAGTGCGACCCATGCCAACCCCCAAATGATCCAGGAGTCTTTCTCCTGGTCGCCAGAGGGTGCACGGGCCCTGTGACAGCCAGAGTGCACAGACTCAGCGGCCATAATCAGCTGGTTCTGCTTTCAAAATCCAATACCCTTTCTATACAGGCTAAAGCAATGTTGTATCTAGATTGTAACAGATGATCAGAGCTGGCAAAGACTAACTGTGCCTTAACCTCAATCTAACAAGGAATGTCATTCAACAATAGGTAGAAGTTTCCATCAGTTCACAAATTAAGTGCTGCCTCTTTTCTTGGCCCTATATTCATGTTCAACATCGTATCGTATAAAATTAATTTGGTACAATAGCTATCCAGTGACGTTAACGAATAAAAAACAGAATTACTTTTTTACCGAAATGAAAATACCAAACAAATACCGAATTTTTGATTAAAATGTACATGGGGGTGGGGTAAAGGTATAAAAAGGGTTGGGAGGGTTGAGAAGCACAGGGAAACAGGTGGTTGGGGGGGAAGGAACCCCCCCAAATAAATAAAAGAAATACAAATTTAAATGATATTTTTGGGGTAAAAAATGTTCGGTAAAAAGTATTCACTAACATTTTAGTTAGTGAAATCACATAGATCCGGTCCAATACTCTGGGCTGAGATATTGCCGCAAGGATCATAGTTTGTCAGTGATGAACCAGAGCTGGGCTCTGGGCCTCATTTTCTACCCGAGTAATATCACCAACAAACTTTCCATCTAGTGAAGATATCACCAGCATATTTGCTTATTCATTAGAGGCATCTGCAATACATCGAATTTCACTCTTGAAGTTAAACCAGGTATGTTATAAAGCTGAAATTTCACCCATACACGCGGAAGAGGACAGGTTGCAAACTGCTAGGCCTTAGTCAAAAGCATTTTGTGCTATTTATTTGTAACCATTGTGAGGTAAACCGGCTGCTCCCATACTAGGGAAAAAGGAAGACATAATATAGCTAGTACAACCGCCGTTTTTTTTTATTATTTCCCAAGTATGGGAGCAGCCGGTTTACCTCTGAACGGTTACAAATATAAATCACCAAATACTTTTCACTAAGGCCCGGGAGTTTGCATCCCATCTTCTTCCGCTTGTATGGGGGAAGTTTCAGCTTTATTACACGAGGATTCCCGCTGTCTATGAAAACCTTGCCCACTTTTTATTGTTCTGTTCTCTGTATAATGATTTATTAAATCCATTTTTACTGGGTATTTTAAGGCAATGGAGACTAGCGTGTGTTATTATTTCTCCAAGATGTAAAGATGTCCTTCGCTCTCGCTGTTATGTTAAGATAGTTTGGAAACGCAGAATGCAACTTTTAACACCGTAACAATGGCTTTTTTGCGCTTTATAGGTTCTCTCTGCATAGAAGGGAATGTTTCCAAAGCTTCATTTGCTTTATTCTAGATTGCATCAAATGTTGTAATTGTACGAATTTTACTCTTGCATATTATGATGCACTATGCAAAATGCGAGACAAACGATTTGTAATGATTAGCTAGTTATTTTAGAGGAAGGACTTAAGTTGTACTGGTATTTTTGCAATTTTAATTATTCTTTTATGACTCACTTAATACCAGGCGGGATCGGGATTCGATCCTGGGTTGCACAGCTTTGTCTTGCTTCCAAGACAAACGTGTTGCACCTGAGCTATCCTTCCTCCCCAATGCACTCCTCCAATGGTATAGCCCTCATAATCACGTGTGGTCCTTTAGATTGAAGAGAACCAGAGCCTGACACAGAATCCGAGCATTGAGTTATATCACTCCGCACTATTTTGCTCTGCAAGTTATAGCCCCCCACCCACCCAGTTTGCGTGATGCATTTGGATATCTACCCTCCAGCAACAAGTTATCTGGAAAGCAAACATACGTGGTCAGGCGAGCATTCTTAAATCCTTTTTCCTTCCCAGCCTGCACAGACTATAGCGACTGCAATCCAGTTATCTGCAGCTTTGCAGCGTCATTCAAGGCCCTGCGATGACATGGACAGAATGTAAAAGTCTGCTAAATTGAACTACCAGCTGAAAGAAACAGTTCTGCAAGCCACTTACCCGCCTTAATGTGGGTACTATGTGTAAGGGCACATCAGGAGAATGACATGGGTGATGCTTAAGGCTAAGGAACATCAGAGGGCAAGTCAAAATTGGTATGACCAAAAGTCCTATCAGACTGGATTACAAGAGCGGCAAGAGCATACCAAGTGCAGATCATTGGAAGACAAGTGGACTGGAGCCTAGAGGTCACCTACACAAATCACATGGGTACCACCCCCAAGGAGCCTCATCATAAAAGGCTCAGACCCTACCTCAGGTGTGAGAGTAACCTGCACTGATCTTAGTCTCTAACAGGAAGGTGGGAGTGAGCTTCTCTTAGATCTCAACATGGCAAGGACGCAGGCGGTTCAATGGAGAGAGTAGCTCTCTCTTAGCAACGAACTCCCAGGCAACACATTGAAAAGCTTTGCTGCCGTAGTACACTTCTATGTTCTCCCTGAACCCAGGTCCATCAGTGTAGTGAAAACAGAACAGACTGGACAGTATGATAATGATGTGTTGTTTGTATAGCACTTAAGTCTAAGCGCTTTACATATAACACATTTACATACAATATCACCAAACCAAAGTTGGTGTCCATTTACTGGCCTCGAAAGGATGAAAGGCTGAGTTTGTCTATCCGGGATTTGAACTTGTGACCTCCAGATCACACAGAAATTGCAGCAGCGAGTGGTCAACCCACTGAGCTACCTTACCAGCATAGACCGTTAGCAGGAGTTTTCGGATGTCTGATACAGGACCACATCATGGCCAACGTCAGCAAGATGTGTGACCCAGGGTTCATGGAAGCCTCCACTAGTCATGGTCCAGCCTGGTCATCAAACCTCCTAAATGAAGATGCAAGGACCTCAGGTTCTGCAATTACTACCATCAGCGGTAAACATTTCAAATTGCAAGCTACTAGCCATCCATAAAAAGTTACTCGCCAACTCCATACCATACAAACAGACAGCACATCATGTTTTACTCGCCAAGAGTAATTTATCACTAGCCAATGGCTATTAGCAAGTGCACATTTTGCACTCTGAACCAGGATTTGAATGCTGTCACCACAACAAATATCCACAAATTGCCTCAGGCTTACGAGCTTCTAAACAAAATTGCCATTACCAAGTTATTAAGCACCTTGGACCTCATATCAGACTGTTTGCAAATAGCCCCAATTGACTGTACCATGGTGAAAACTGCGTTCTCCACAACTGATGGTCTGTATCAGTTAAATGATATTTGCAAAATACATGGAAGGGCTATTACTGTCCTAGCTAGAAATGGTGTGCAAAGTGACTCAAACACAGATGTGTCTGGTTAATTAAAATTCTTTGAGGCACCAGCATGGCGTTTACCAACACTTTGCACCAAATCTCACTGCTAACAGACTCGAAATGTATTCCAAGTGGGGTCTCGCTTTCATCTCTGATTTTATAATCCTCCACAACTGAGACCAGCACAGCACCTATAAGTAAGGTGGCAACATGTAAATGTGCAAGCTACTAGCCAGCCATAAAGGTCACTCCTCACCCCAATGCTATATACATACTGTGAGAAACCCAAGGGTATCCTCACACCTACTCCCCCGGGATTCCCTTTTCAGGTGGCCAGGGAAAGGCCATCGCTTTTGGATCCTGACCCTGGGGGTGAAGAAGCAAGGGAGGGTCACCTGGGTGGAGGGCCCTTGGGGATTGGGAAGAGGGTATCCATAGGCGAGACATAGTATCCCCATTTCCCTTATGAGAGACAACCTAACCCTTCCCCGGCCTTCATGGGCTATTGCAAAACATTTCCCCTCATTCAACCTACTATAGTACTGGGATGAGGAAGAGGTGACTGAGTAATGAACGGTGTCCCATACTTTTTTCGAAAGCTAAACTTTCGAATGCAATTTCTGAGAATACATTTATTCTAATGGTCATTTTTTCGACTAGTCATTCTTCTGAAAGAAATTCGAATATGGTATCTAAATGCAGGTAAGTATTGGTGCAGGGTTGGGGCTTGGGTTAGTTTAAGGCTTTCATTGGGGGGTTACATTAGGGTTAGGGCATAGGGTTGGGTTTAGGGTTAGTTTAGGTTTTAAAATAGGGTTAGGGTTGGGGCTTGGGTTAGTTTAAGGGTTATATTAGGGTTATGTCTTATGGTTAGGGTTAGTTTAAGGGTTACATTGGGGTTAGGGTCAGGGCTAGGGTTTAGGGGAACCCCCCCCAAATATACACAAAAACTTTAAACGATAACAAGGGGCTGGCAAGTGCTGAAATATCAGCACTGGACAGCTCCATGTAACGTTTTAAAGTTACAAAAAAGCATTGAAATGCTACTTTTAACATGTAAAAGTGCATTTCTATTGAAACCAGTACATGTCTATTGTCGACGGATTGGTTTCAATAAAAATGCACTTTTGCATGTTAAAAATAGCATGTCGAAGCTTTATAAACCGTAATGAACACTAGTAAGTAATTTCACCACTCTAGTACTGAGACGAGGAAGAGGCCTGCAGTGTGTTTTAAAGGTCAGGCATGTCCCAAATTCTCCTCTAATTGCAACCAGGAAATTACAATTTGGAACTCACACCCGCAACCTGTCAAGTGTTTGCAGGTGTATAAGGAGGGAGGAGACCAGCAGCAAATCCCAGATTGCGAGGAGGCAGCCGTGGTGGGTCCTGCATTAGAGCCAGGATGCCGGCAGATGAACCGAAGGAACTGTGGAGCTCAGGGCCAGGTGGGCAACGAGAAGACCACAGGTGTGGGAGCCTTCATGGTCGGAGATACGCAGCCAGAGCTGCAGTAAAGGAAAAGGAAACAAAGTGATGCACAGTGTCCGCGGAGAAGAAGCAGAGCTGCCGGTGAGAACGGTAGAGAAACTGAAGTGCAAGCAGGGCTCGTTGGTAAAGGAAAGCCAGCCGATGCAGCTGAAAAGCGAAAAGTACAGCTGCCGGAGGGAACGGCAGGGACCGGTGAGTGAAGAGGGAAAGTCACTCGAGCCGGGGCACTACTGGGGGCTTTGGGGAAGCAAGGCGAATGCTGAATGAATGAAACAGCATGCACACAATGAAACAAGCCTGAAGCCATGGGTTGGGAGCAAGGAACAAGTTACTTACCTGTAACTGTTGTTCTCCAGCATGGGTCTGGCATGGATTCACATGCTCATGAATATTCCCCGTCGTCAGGCTGGGAATCCTCGGTAAAGAAAAAACCAGTATCAGTTTCGTTTCTGATCTGTCTTTCGTAGTAATAACCAATCACTGGTCTCTGCGTCATACTGACCACAGCCAATGACTGCCCTCTACCTAAGCACCGCCTCTGGCAGCCATCTTCAGATTTGGAAGCACGTGAAGTGGCAGTATGACCAAGTGAAGAGCCGCAGAGGGGTAGGCGGGAGGGTTCGCATGTGAATCCATGCCAGACCCATGCTGGAGAACAACAGTTACAGGTAAGTAACTTGTTCCTTCTCCAGCATGGGGTCTGGCATGGATTCACATGCTCATGAATAAAGAATACATAGCAGTACACACATGCACAACCACGGGAGGTGGCAAAGGCTCAACATTAAGCATTACATCAAACTCAACATTAAGCATCTTACCTCCTCACCAGGCTTACCTCAGGCGAACAGGTTGCGCAGCACTGCTTGGCCGACCCTGGACTCCTCCCTGGAATCCCGATCGACGCAGTAGAATTTCGTGAAGGTGTGCGTCGACCTCCACGTAGCAGCCCTGCATATGTCCAGCAGGGGCACACCAGAAAGGAACGCCGTGGTAGCTGCGATCGTTCTGGTGGAATGGGCTCTCGGACGGCCAGGCAGCGGTCGGTTTGCCAACCGATGACAGTACATGATAGTACATGATACAGCCGGAGAGCCATCTGGAAATGGAAGCCTTCGAGAGAGCCTTCCCCTGATTGACAAGTCCAAAGTTCACAAAGAGTTGTGACGTCTTCCGAAAACACTTCGTGCGGTCCACGTAGAACTTCAGCGCTCTAGCCACATTCAGCGAGTGCAAAGTCCTCTCAGCCGGCGACAAAGGCGACGGGAAGAACACAGGCAACACCAAGGGTTCGTTTAGATGGAAGTCCGACGGTACCTTGGGCATGAAGGAGGGGTGCGTCCTGAGCACTACCCTCGTGTCGTGAAAAGTCAAGTACGGGGCCTTGCAGGAAAGGGCCTGGATCTCTCCCACCCGTCGTGCGGAGGTGATGGCCACAAGAAACGCTGTTTTCCACGACAGAAACTTCAACGGGGCCGAGTGCAGAGGCTCGAACGGAGGTCCCATGAGCTTGGTCAGCACCACGTTGAGCTCCCACGCCGGGGCCGGAGCCTTCACCGGCGGGAACGATCTGAACAGTCCCTTCATGAACTCTTTCACCAGACAATGAGACCACAAGGACGTCCGGCCCGTGGTTCTGGTGTATCGGGAGATCGCAGCAAGATGAATCTTGATGGACGCGTGTGCCAGTCCAGCTTTGGCCAGCGTCAGCAGGTACGGCAGTACCTGGGGAGCCGTAATCCGTAGAGGGTTATTCTTCTGTGCGTGGCACCAGACAGAGAACCTCTTCCATTTGTGTCCGTAGCATTTAAGAGTCGAGGACGCCCTGGCCTTTGCAAGAACCTCTCTGCAGTCGGCCGGTATGTCGTATCCTCCAAACTCTAGCGCTGCAGGAGCCAGGCCTGCAAGTTCAGCGATTTCGGGTCGTGGTGGAGGATGGCGCCTCCTTCCCTGGAGAGTAGATCCGCGTCCACCGGTAGCTTGATTGGCGGGGACGCTGACAAGTCCAGAAGGTCCGGGAACCATATCTGCCTCGGCCACGCAGGTGCGACGAGGATCATCCTGCACCGTGACCTCTTGAGCTGGTTGACGAGCCGGATTAGCAGTGGCAAAGGAGGGAACGCGTAGAGGAACAGGCCCTCCCAGGGGAACGAGAAAGCATCGCCCATGCTCCTCGCCTGGGGAAACCTGCTGGCGAACCTCCGGCACTTGGAGTTCATCGCCGTCGCGAACAGGTCGATCTGGGGTGTGCCCCACCGTCGGAAGAGGCGATCCACTAGATCCTGCCGTAGTTCCCACTCGTGGCACGAGCGCAGCTCCCTGCTGAGTGAGTCGGCGATGGTGTTTTTTATCCCTGCCAGATGAAACGGCACCAGAAACATCCTTTGGGCGACGGCCCAATGCCACAGGTCCTGCGCCTCCTTGGACAGTGCTGGGGACCTGGTTCTGCCCTGTTTCCTGATGTAAAACATGGTGGTGGTGTTGTCGGTGAAGATCCTCACCACCTTGCCCTTGAGGGACGGAAGGAAGGACCTGAGGGCCCAGAACACTGCACGGAGCTCCAGGACGTTGATATGGAGGGACTTCTCCATCGGGAGCCAAAGGCCTCTCGCGTGCAGATTTTCAGTGTGCGCTCCCCACCCTTCCAGGGAGGCATCCGTGGTCACTGTCTCCTGGTGGTCTGGGGTCTGGAAGTCCATGCCCGCCGTCAGATGCGCGCGGGTGCCCCACCACCGGACCGCTCAGCGGAAACTCTCGTCGAGTGTGATCCTCTCCTCGAAGCCGCCCGTCGTTTGGATCCAGCGCGCGTCCAGGAACTCCTGCAACGGGCGCATCCGGAGCCTGCACATGGGAATGAGGTAGATGCAAGAAGACATCATTCCGAGGAGGGACTTGATGGACCTCACCTTGGCCGCGTCGGAAACCAACATCCGCTGTACCTTGCCCAGGATGGACCTGGTCCTTTCCTCCGACGGGGAGGCCAGAAGGGACACTGTGTGGAGCTTCGCTCCCAGAAACAGTGCGTTTTGCGCGGGTACCAGGTGGGACTTGGCGTAGTTCACGGAGAATCCCAGGTCCGTGAGAAGTTGGACGGTCCTTGCCGTGTGCTCCACGGCGAGCTCCCTCGTCTTGGCTCGGATGAGCCAGTCGTCCAGGTAGGGGTAGACGTGGATCCCCTCGCGGCGCAGCTGCGCCGCCACCGGTGCAAGGCACTTGGTGAATACCCTGGGTGCCGACCGTAGTCCGAAGGGGAGGGCTTTGAACTGGTAGTGACGCCCTTGGACCACAAACCTGAGGAATTTTCGGTGCCCCTTTAGGATGGGAATATGGAAGTAGGCATCCTCCAAATCCAACGACGACAGGAAGTCTCCTTCCTCCAGCTGACCCAGGACGTGCTGGAGGGTGACCATCCGGAACTTCTGCGCCTTGATGAACTTGTTCAGACGTCGCATGTCCAGGATGGGGCGCCATCCTCCCGTCTTCTTCTTCACGAGGAAGTATCTCGAGTAAACTCCGGAGCCCCGAAGCCTCTTTGGGACGAGTTCGATGGCGCCCTTCCTGAGCATCGCCTTTACCTCCAGGAGAAGCTGAGGGACGTGAAGCTCTTTCCTGGCAACGGGGGGGACGCGCGGGCACCTTCTTTGAAACTCGAGCGCGTGGCCCCGGGCTAAGGCGTCCAGCACCCAACGGTCGGTGGAGATGGACTCCCACACGCTGACGAAGCTCGCCAGCCGGCCTCCCACCGGGGTGCTTCGGTGGGGGCCCGACCCCACGGCCGGTTCAATCCTGTTTCGACGAGGCTTTGCCGCCTTGACCTCCTTGGCGACGACGGCGGGGTCCGCCAGGCTTGCCTCGTCCTCTGTAGGCCTCCTGAGACGACGAGCGGGCCGCTTGACGGTAGGTGGAGAAACCGCTGCCGGAACCTTTGGAGGCGCCCTTGCCTCCGCTGCTCCGAAAGGGCGTCCGTCGTTGCTGCAGAACCCCAAGGGCCCGGGCCGTCTCAGTGTCCGCTTTAATGGCCTGAAGGGAATCGTCCACTGTTTTCCCAAACAGGTTGTTCCCATCGAACGGCATGTCCAGGACTCTGGTCTGTACGTCTTGACGGAAGTCCGTAGCCTTGAGCCATCCACGCCGCCTAAGGCACACGCTGTTGCCCAACTGGCGAAACCCAGTGTCGGCGATGTCCGTCGCAATAGTGATGGCGTGGTCCGACGCCACCTCACCTTCCTGTAGGATCTCCAGGGCATCCGCCCTCTTGTCGTCCGGTAGGAAGTCCAGCAGGGGAGCCAGTTTGTACCATAGCTCCCTGTCGTAGCGGGCCACGATAGCCAAGGCGTTGGCCGCTTTAATCGTCGTCGCTGCAGACGAGATGACCCTGCGTCCCATAGTGTCTAATTTCTTTCCCTCGCCCTCCGGTGGGGAAGTCGATGTGGAGGCCGCACCCCCCCGCTTTCTTCCTGGCCGCCGCAGAGACGACGGAGTCCGGGGTAGGCTGCGCCCGGAGGCACAGGGGGGCCGCGTCCGGGACCCAGTACTTCTTCTCGTACCGGTCTCTTCTAGCTGGCGTCGTGGAAGGGTTCTTGAGGAGGGCGAGGCCCTCATCCCAAATGTCGTCCAGTAGAGGCACCGCGAGGACCGTCTTCCTCTTGGCCTCGCGCCGTTGATAAAGGAATCCTTCCTTTTTCTTCTCCTCAGGGCAGAGTTGGAAAAGCTCGGATGCCCTGGCGATCATGGAGTGGAACGATCCAATCTCGTCGGGCGGAGAAGCCCTGGTGGGAGGTGACGACGGTAGATCCTCGTCGTCCGTACCCGTCGCTGCCGTGTCAGTCCCCGTATCATCCCCTCGGGTGGACGGGGAGGAGGGCTGGACGGGGCGCGACGGCTGAAAAGGAGGTGGAGGGTGAATCCTTCTTTTCGTGGGCGGGGGAACACCAGAAGGTCCCGGTTCAGGATCCCCCGACGGGAGAGGTTCCTCCGTCAGCAACGGTAGTCTCGTCCTTATCTCTGAGCATAAGGACTGTATAGCCAACAAAATGGCCGCCGAGTTGTCTTGCGGCGCTGGCAGAGGGGAATCCGACGGGCGATCAGGGGCCCCGTCGGCACCCTCGACGATGTCGTCGTCACCTGCGTCGGGATCCATCCCGACGGGCCGATCTTCTTCCACGCCAAGGCCGTGGCTTAAGACCTTGATCAGCTCTTCCTCCGAGGTTGAAGCCGAATCTACGACGACGCCCTGCCCCCCCTTTTTCTTCCCCGCCGGGGATTTCACGGGGTCCTATCGATGGGCACAAAAGAGGACTCCCTCCGAGGTGGCAGGGAGACTCTGAGCCCCGAGGTCGCCACCACTGGTGTAGCCTCCACAGGCTGAGCCAGGGCCGCCGCGACAGTATCGATAGAGGGCTTGGCCAGATGTATTAAGGCCTTCACCACCTTAGGTGCGCTCACCGCCTTATCCTTGAGGGGGGGGACACTGCCTCGCTCCCCCTCCGATGGGGCCTTCGAGCTCGACCGGGGCCTCTCCAGGAGCTTCGCCGGGTGCTCGCCCTTCCTCTTACCCGACCCAGAGCATTGGCTCGTGGCTGAAGGTGCCGGGGAGGGTGCGCCCTGCCTGGCGCCCGTAGAGCCCGACCGTTCGGCGCTCCCGGTGCCAGCGGACTCGCGGTGCTTGGCCTTGTGTTGGACCCCCGTCGCCGGGGCGTCCTCAAAGGTCTTAGAAGACTGCTCGGATTTCTTCCTCTTCTTCTCGCCTGACGGGCTCTTCCCTTCCAGCCAGTTGGCGAGACGTTGATGGCGGTCCTTCATGGTCCGCTCCGACATATTGCCGCAAAACGCACAGTCCTTCTCCATGTGCGTCTTGTCCTCATGTAAGCAGTAGAGACAAAAGGAGTGTTCGTCCTCCTTAAAGACGTTCTGCAGCTAGCATCCAGGGCAGACCCTGAACAGCTTTCCGGGCGTCGAGCTTCCCTTCTCCTGGGCCATGTCCGGGCCTGAGAAGCTCGACCTTGAGGGGCGCAGACGAATCCGACACGGGTCCCCGTTGATCGGATGGAGAGTCGGTGGAGCTTGAGGCTCTTTTGACCGAAAAAAACGAAGTTTTTGAGAAAAAACGTGAAAAAATAGCACTAACGCTCGAGAGCAATAGCACGAGGATCCCAACACATAAACGTGCAGTAAAAATCTGAAGATGGCTGCCAGAGGCGGTGCTTAGGTAGAGGGCAGTCATTGGCTGTGGTCAGTATGACGCAGAGACCAGTGATTGGTTATTACTATGAAAGACAGATCAGAAACGAAACTGATACTGGTTTTTTCTTTACCGAGGATTCCCAGCCTGACGACGGGGAATATTCATGAGCATGTGAATCCATGCCAGACCCCATGCTGGAGAAATTAAGGATAATATAATTTGCAAGCAGCAACGTAAACAATTGCAAATATTGAATATCGAACTGAACGAGAACATTTTGGTAAAGCTATGACCTGATGAAAAATGAGTGTGAAATTCAGATATTGCCTAAGTGAAAGCAAAGTAAGAGACAAGAAAGCAAGTATGAAAGATTGTGAGACGGCATGACAGCAAGGTGGTGAAGGAACAGCACCACCAAACTAAACTATATGCATTAATACAGTGTGGCAAAGCCAAAGACTGGCAAAGGAGATGTGACACATTGTGGAGAAGTCAAGTGAGTGTGAACAGTCACACAGGGGCATGTACAGAAGAACTCCTTCCCCTCTCTTCTCAAGCACTTCCTTGTGCACCCCCTCCTGAAAAAGCCTTCTGCTGATCCTGCCTGCCCGGCTAACTATCGCCCGATCTGTATCACTCCTTTTGTGGGCTAACTTCTGGGGAAACTAGCTATCTCAGATAAACCTCCACACTGAATCTGCACTGGTTATCTCCATGACCATCAGTCTGGTTTCAGGTCAGCCAGAGGCATGGAAACTGCTCTCCAATTCTCTGGTGAGGATCTGCTCTTCAACCTTGTCTCCAGCTCTCATTCTGTCCTCATCCACCTTGACCTCTCCTCTGCCTTTGACACGGTCCATCACGCCACCCTGATCAACCGTGAACCTTGGCATCACTGGTCAGGCTCTGGTGCGGCTGACCTTCCTCCTGCACCGACCCTTGCAGGTCTAACTTGGATCCTTTCTCTCCACCACCTCTCTTTCCACATGTGGTGTTCCCCAGGCTCTATCCTCTCACCCAGGCGGTTAAATGTCTATTTGGCCCCCCTGGCCCACCTGATCTCTACTTTCTCCTCTAACTTTCAGTGTTATGCAGATGGCACACAGCGCTCTTTCAGGCTACCCTCAGCCTTCTCTTCCTCCTCGCTCATTCTGGGCTGTCTATCCGCTATTCAGGAATGGTGCGCCTCCAACAACCTCTGCTTTAAACGCCAGTAACACAGATCCTTCTCATTGGGAACCCTGCTCCTGTCATTCCTCTCTTCCTCTGGCCAACCTACTTGGGCCCCCTTCCCTCACCCTCCTATAAGGCAAAAAACCTTGGTGTCATCTTCGACTCCACTCTCTTCACACATCACAGACCTTGCCAAGAAGGCCCACTTCCAGCTGCACCTCCTCAGAGGAATCCTACCTTTTCTCACCTTCCCCCAGAAGCTCACTGTCTGCAGAGCTCTGGTTCTCTCCAGGTTGGACTACTGCAACAGCCTCTTTCTCAATCTTCCTAACTCTAATCTTCGCCCTCTTCAACTAATCCAGAACAGGACTGCAAGCCCAGGGACCGCATCTCTCAAGCTCTGGAATCTCTCTACTGGCTCCCGGTGGCCGCGAGGATCAAGTTCAAGACGCTCTGCATCATCGACAAGGCTTTCTGGGGCCGTGGTCCTCTCTGTATCCTAAATACCTTCCTTCTAGAGGCCTCCGCTGAGCTACCTCAAACTCTATGCTGGTCCGACACGTCAAACAGAGAGTGGGGGGTAGATCTCTCTCCTCTGCAGGTGCCTCCCTATGGGATAGCCGCCGTGCCCCTCTCAGGCTTGAGCCGGATCACCTGAAGTTCCGGAAGCTGCTGAAGACTTCCTCTTCTCTTCCGTCTCTCTCCTCTGATAATCTATCTGTCTGCTCGTTCTGACTGGTGACGTGGTGGCCACCAGATTCACACAGGGGGCTAAGCCCCCTGCCCCTTGACCAGTCACCCTGCACTGCCTTCTGGCCTACCCAGCACATACGGGTCTGGGAATAGACCCGTGTAGTCCACTGCCGTCCTCACACTTACTCAGAACCCTGCTGCCCCGACTGCACTTCCCCTACCCCTTCCCTGCACTTCTCCCCTGGACTTCTCGTTGCACTTGCACGATCTGAATGTGGCAAGGCCTAGTAAGCTTGTTTGTGCTGTCATCCCTCTGTCTACCCTCCTTTGTCTTATGGGGCCTAGAAACACTTGTGTAAAGGTACTTTATAAATACCAAATCATATCATGTCATATCATAACCTGTGTGGGCTAGGATAGGTTTTGGACTCAGACTTATGTTGAACCTTTTGACTCAGACTTTCCTTAGTTTCTTCAATGTAGGGAAATACCACCTTAGTATAGGGCAAGTTAGTCTTCATCCATCCCGACAATTGATTTAATAAAGCAATTGTGTTGGAACTTTGAATCTGTTGTCTGTGTCTTGCTACATGATGCATTCTCAATGCACACAGCACACCATTTCTTACACGCAAATAGTTAAATATCACTAGGCATGCCTAGTGAAGCGTGCACATTTTGCACCCTGCATAAGTGATTAAGAATGTCTTTATCCAAAATGGATGCCCTTATTGATAAAAGAGCAGATACCAAAGGATTACAGAAGAAGCTACCCATATTTGAAACTTATTAAACCTATGAAACAAAACTTGTCTCAAAGAAAAAACAGAAGATATAATTAAACATTGAGTACTTTATCTGGTGAGAAATTAACCCAAAAGGTTATGCTTCAAAACTAGTACAGTATCATAAAGCACCTAGTACAGTATCATAAAGCAGAAGGCATTCCAAGGAGTCCTAAGAGTTTCATTTATACAAACTCTTTGCAAGGATAGTCTGAATTTCATTAAAAGGATGGAATCAAATTTTGAGTAAATATACTCTAGATTTATCTTTTTTATTATAAAAGAACTCTCCAACTACATACATGAAATTGGTATATAAACTAATAGTTTGAAGAAATTAGCGAACAAGTACTTCAATATACTCTAGAAAAAAATGTCCAATTAGATATGTACAAAAAAAGAACTTGAAACAAAAAAATAAATATGAAAATGTTAGTAGCAACACCCTTGATTATGACCGGCATATACTTGGTGAGAGTTTTATCAGAAAACCTCAGAAATCTCTAAAAGCTGTCCTCTATTGAACAGAGCAGCCACACTTACAGGGTAATTCATAGAATTTTGCAGAAAAGTGTCGCAAGCGGCTGGCGCAGAGTGTCCGCGTGCGATTGACAGCGCCAGGCACGTGCGATAAAACCGATTTCCGCGCACAGCGTATTCATGGATTTCATGCTCCCAAACCAGCCGTGGCGCAGAGTATCGCAGCGACCCTGCAGCAGCGCCAGTAACGCCCCCAAGAACGCCCTCGCGCAAGGAAAAGCCAGCAAAATCGCTAAATCATCGCAAAGGGCTGCGCTAACTCTGGACCAGTTTACAGGGCAGCCAAACAAGGAACGCAAAGCGGGTAACGTGCATATCAGGGGTACACGTGAAGTCATACACGCGATTAGCCAGGGTACGTGTATTACAGGGGTACGCGGGAAGTTTAACACGCGATTGGCCAGGGTACGTGCATTACAGGGGTACGCGGGAAGTCATACACGCGATTAGCCAGGGTACGTGTATTACATGGGTACGCGGGAAGTTTAACACGCGATTGGCCAGGGTACGTGTATTACAGGGGTACGCGGGAAGTTCAACACGCGATTAGCCAGGGTAAGTGTATTACAGGGGTACGCGGGAAGTTCAACACGCAATTAGCCAGGGTACGTGTATTACAGGGGTACGCGGGAAGTTTAACACGCGATTGGCCAGGGTACGTGTATTACAGGGGTACGCGGGAAGTTTAACACGCGATTGGCCAGGGTACGTGTATTACAGGGGTACGCGGGAAGTTTAACACGCGATTAGCCAGGGTACGTGTATTACAGGGGTACGCGGGAAGTTTAACACGCGATTAGCCAGGGTAAGTGTATTACAGGGGTACATGTGAAGTCATACACGCGATTAGCCAGGGTACGTGTATTACATGGGTACGCGGGAAGTTTAACACGCGATTGGCCAGGGTACGTGTATTACAGGGGTACGCGGGAAGTTTAACACGCGATTAGCCAGGGTAAGTGTATTACAGGGGTACGCGGGAAGATCAACACGCAATTAGCCAGGGTACGTGTATTACAGGGGTACGCGGGAAGTTTAACACGCGATTAGCCAGGGTAAGTGTATTACAGGGGTACGCGGGAAGTTCAACACGCAATTAGCCAGGGTACGTGTATTACAGGGGTACGCGGGAAGTTTAACACGCGATTGGCCAGGGTACGTGTATTACAGGGGTACGCGGGAAGTTTAACACGCGATTGGCCAGGGTACGTGTATTACAGGGGTACGCGGGAAGTTATACACGCGATTAGCCAGGGTACGTGTATTACAGGGGTACGCGGGAAGTTTAACACGCGATTGGCCAGGGTACGTGTATTACAGGGGTACGCGGGAAGTTATACACGCGATTAGCCAGGGTACGTGTATTACAGGGGTACGCGGGAAGTTTAACACGCGATTAGGCTGGGTGGGTCCTCACAGGTGTTCCCTGTACACCCTCCACGGCCCCTGCAGGCAGCCTACAAAACAGGGGACTACCCTGCACACCTGCTCATGTCCCCCTGCACCCCCACCCCCCCAGCAGTGCAGGGGCAGCCTCCACCAGGCCCCCACTCATGTCTCCCACCACCCCCACCCTCCCGCCACCAGGGGCAGCCTCCACCAGGCCCCCACCCATGTCTCCCACCACCCCCCGCCACCAGGGGCACTCTCCACCAAGCCCCCACCCATGTCTCCCACCACCCCCACCAGTGCAGGGGCACCCTCCACCAGGCCCCCACCCATGTCTCCCAACACCCCCACCCACCAGCACTGTGGGGCACGTGGCCAGCAGGCAGTCAGGCAGCAGCAGATGGCAGGTGGGAGCGTGCTCAGGGCTCTGGGGGGGCAGTAATTTCGCCTCCTGGCCAGGAGCGTGGTCTCTCGTGTGTGAACGCGTGGACAGCCTGATAGGTAGTGAAATCCCACACGTCAGCAAAGGCCCTTAGCGCGTAAACCCGTCAACAGCATATGCGCGCCTATAGTCACCTGCACGTGCAGGAAATTGTTGCGTGACACGTCCCAGTGTCAAAGCGTGTGATTGGTGAAAATGGATGTACACGTAGAAGTGACAAAGCGTGTGATTGGTGAAAATGGATCTACACGCAGGAGTGACAAAGCGAGTGATTGGTGAACGTACACGCCGCGTAAGTGACGCTGTACGTGTGGGCCTGTATATAAGGTACATGTAGAACACCATTTCCTTGTACGTGCTTTTCGTGGAGAGCGAGTGGGTGAAATCTGTACTCCTTGTCGTTTCACACGCGATTTACTTCACGGCGTTTCCAGTTCGTATTCCCTGTTACCTCTGACAGCTTTTTCTCTTTTTTCTCTATTACTGGTTTACCTGGGCCTGTTCCCTCAAACAGTGTCCCCTTCTACTGTTGTCCTGTCTTCTCAGACAGCGTACACATCTTCTTTTGGCGGGGGTTTAGCCAGCCAAACGCGCTCATTCTTCACGCTCTTTTACCTGGCAGACGGTGAGTCACGCACGTATCCAACTTCTGTGCTTGCCCCGTGTGTTGCCTACCCCTTCAGAGGTCATTCTAGGCTGCGTGTGACACGCATACGTTCATTCTTGTGTTACTGGGTGCCACAGCGTAGTGCAGGTTTTTCTTTCTGCACACGTGGTCTAGGAGGGGTTGCGTGCACGTCATCTCCCTTTTTTGGGCCTCCTGTGCGTTGCGTGACCCGTCATCTTTCCCCAGGGGTTACAATCAGCCGTGCTAGAGCACTAGGGTACAATTACCATCTGGTACCCAACCCCTTTGACCCCCAATTGCCCAGGACAATTGTCTACAGCCACTCCCATACGCACATTAATATCAGTGCCATGGCTGGGAGGCGAGGATTCCGTAAGGGTGGCAAAGGTGGAAGAGCCACAAGTGGTGGCCGTGGTGGATCCGGTAGGGGACGTGGTCGTAACTTGCAGGGTGAGCCTGTCCCCCCATGTGTGGAGGACCAGTCAAGGGCACCCATCATCCCCCCCCCTCCCCCCCCTCGCCCCCTCCCGTTGAGGCTGAAGTGGCTGACACCATCCATGCTCAGCCCTTGTTGGACCAGCCCATTGTGGCACCAGACCTGGCTGACTCCATGGCTGACTTCCAGGTCAGCAGGGCTACGACACGTGCGCTGGTGCACGTTGATGCCATCATGCCACGTGGATCTGGGGCAGCAAGGTCATCTGCTGCACCAAGGAGGCAGGGCGGAGTGGCTGCAGGGGCAGCTGCGGCTCCATCCACCCCAGCCCTCACACACCCAGCCAGGACAGTGTCGGTCCTAGTCCATGCTGCTGACATTCCCCCTGACACCATCACACTAGAGCCAATGCCTGCACCAACTCCCATGCTGAGTGTGCAATCCCACACTCCTGATACAGAGTCCACCAGGGCTCCTGCCCCTAGTGTCCAGAGCGGCGCAGGACACTCAGGATCACCACCACCTTCCAAGCGGAAGAGGATGAGTGCTCGTCCGGCACAGGCTGATGCCCCAGACACGGCTACACAGTCCGGCCCGTCCAGGAAGCCCAGCTTCACGGATGACGAACTGAATGCACTTGTCGAGTATGTGTCCGGACATGACAACGAGATGGTCATTGTTGCAGGATCCAAGACCACACCTGCACAACGCCAGGCACACTGGCAGACCGTTGCGGACATCGTAAGTGCCCTTGGAATCGTGAGGCGCACAGCCAATGATTGCTATAAGCGCTGGAATGACCTAAAGCGCAGGGCAAAGAGTAAGCTGGCCTCAAGTCATGCCGCAACTCTAGTGACTGGAGGTGGGTCTCCAGTAGTAGACATGGAACTCACTCCACATGAGTCAGTCGCTGGGACCTACGTCACGGAGGAACAGATCCAAGGCGTGGGAGATCTGGCTGATTACGAGGCATTGTCCGGTGAGTGCACATGCATGTGTGTGTCATACATGTGCATGGTGTGTGTGTGAGGGCTTCTGTTTGGGTGGCAGGAGAGAGTGTGTGCGCCTCAGTCGTATGGGTCAGCCATGTGCTTCATGCAATACTTCCTGCGCAGCTGCATTTGGCCATAGCAGTATCCCTTCTGCCAACAGTAGACATCTAGCACAACTGCACGCCAGTTGCCCTTGAAGTGTCACCTTGACACAACAGATTTGCTTATTTTTCACTGTTCATTCAGTCAGTTTGTTTGCATTCCACCACTTTCACTAGGCATGTCGCTGTCCACTAGTCACATGTCTGACATGGGTATGGTAAAGGGGAGTGACTTTGTTACCTGGATATCATTTGTACACACATGTCCCTGTGCAATTTGACCATTACAGACTGGCAGCTCCAGGTGAAAAATCTGACCTGTTAGAATCAGAAAAGCTATTACATGCGGGAACTGGACTGAATGAATAGGTGCTGCCCTCCTCTCCATCTTCACTCAATAGCAATGGTACATGCCATCTGTGTGATGGCATGTGTGTTTCACCTGCCAATCACAGGCCAATGTGTGATGCCACTGCCAGGCAGCATGCAGAAAATGTGTTCATCTTCCATCTTGGTGTCATCAGTGTGTGCCGTTTGCCTGCACTTCATACGCAGTGTGGGTGCATGCATGGGAGGGTTTTAGTCATGTGGGACATGTCAATCAAGTACTGGTTCTCTTGCTTCTCAGCCCTCAATGTGTGCCATGGTGCTAATGCCTGTTTCCATTACTTTGTTTTCATGTCTTTGCAGGGGAAGACGCACCTGATACTGCTGGGGTTGTGGAGATGGTGCAGACCCAGGAGGTGTCCCAGGGCCGACCAACCACCAGTGAGGGACGTGGTGTGGTGGTGGGGGAGAACCCACAAGTGCTGCAGGTCGTGCTCTCAAGGGGTGTCTCTGGCTGCACCTCCCCCGAGCTGTACTCAGGTGTTGATTCGGATGAGACCTACGTGCCGTCGCAGGTGAGTGTTCCAGGGAGGGATTCTGTTCTGTCTCACCCACCTGCACCAGGGTCAGTACCCTCCATGGGGATGTCAGTGTTGGCAGCTACGCCTTCGGTGGTTACGGATGCAGGGTCACACTCCGCGACATCTGATCCTGTTCCTGGGCCAGCAGATCAGAGGGGGAATGCAGTCCTGCAGCCTCAGGCAGTGCCGGCACAGCAAGGCGCAGTTCGCCTTGCCCCAGACAGGTGTGGTGCCCGCCGACGTGGTGGCCGTACGCCACCTGGCAATACCGCATGGGAGCAATCCATTTACGGTATGGCTACCCAACAGGCTGCATCATCCGAGATGATGGCTCAGGCCATGGATAGGGTGGCCACTTCCATTGTCCCCCCAGAAAGGCTGATGGAGCGACTAGAGCAGGCAACTGACTCCATCTGCCAGTCACACAGGGAGGACATGTTGGGGTCCAACAGGGACAGGCGGGCGGCACTGGCGACTCTGCAGGAGGCCATCTCCATTGAGTCCCAGGGCCACAGGGAAGCCCTGAGGCAGGAGCTCCTACACCTCAGGACGACTCTTGTTGAGCTTGAGGCTTCAACACACCAAAGGACAGAACAGCAGCTGGAGCGTCTCACCCGTACGCTCTCAGCTGAGATGCAGGCAACGAGGGCGGAGGTCCGGGCATCCCGTGAGTTGTTGCATGGGGACCTCCGCACACTCATCCTCCAGAACCAGACCTACCACACCCGCATGCTTGCAGCCATGGAGGAGCAGACTAGGGCCTTGCGTGGGCTGCCTCCCATAGTGCAACCACCTCCAGATGCAGCTGCACAGGGTGATAATAGCGACAGCAGTGACACTCCCACAATAGGGTAGCCGTGTGGGCCATGAGCCCATGGAGGTGTTTTATTTTCCCAGGATCCACGCAGGTGGGTTCTGGTGTGCATCCTGTCCTCGGACCTCCTGGGTGGCCTCCCCAACCCCCCCGGGCCCATCAATGGCCATTTTTGATTGTTTCTTATTCTTATTTTGATTTTGATTTCTTTTATTCCCAATTTTTTTGGGAGGATCTGTTGGCTCCGATCTGTTGGCTCCGATCTGTTGGCTCCGATCTGTTGGCTCCGATCTGTTGGCTCCGATCTGTTGGCTCCGATCTGTTGGCTCCGATCTGTTGGCTTCCGTGGTTCCTGTGGGCATACGCTGCATTGTGGCTGGGCACATGCAGGCTTGTAATGTATTTGGTTCAGATGCTTGGGTTTGAGTCACACACACCCCTCCTGCTTCCCGTTTCCATGGGCTTGCAAAGGGTGTGCCCAAGTGACAGTGAATTACACAGTGACGTTGGACTCCCATGAGCTGTGTGGCCAGTCTGTAGTCAATACTGTGTATACATTCCTAGTGCATATTGCTGTTGTGTTGTACACTGCATGTTGCATTGATGTGTAACTCTTCTTCTGTGTCTACCTCCCAATTTGCAGGTCCCTTCCTCAAGTCCACACAAGGACCTCTAGTCTGGCAATGGGGACCATGTTGGCAGCAGTGCACCTACAACTCTACATGGCGCCAACACTGCACAGTTGGTAGTGGTGGGAGTGCAGGCATTTCCAGGTGGTGAGACTACTAATATGTTACATTTTTGATGTCATGTTAATGGTACTACGTGCTCAAGTATGTTGTTGGTCCGGCATTGCAGTGAGCATTTCAGGTGTTGCAGGTTTCTAATAGTGCCACTGTACATAGTGAGAGTGATGTCATGTTGTGGGGATTACTTTGTTTACCTGCAATTAGCATGACATGGCACGGTGTGTCGTGTGGCAGTGCTGGGGTTGGGTTGGCTGACATGGCACTGTCCTCTTGTTGCATTTTGCAAGTGGGTATTCATTTTAGCTGCTTCAATGTGTAACTTCACAAAACTGCATTGGTGGTGTCTGTGTGGGTAGGGATGCACACATTGTGACACTTCCAGGTGAACAATCTCAGGCTGACATGGAATTCCCGGTTCATTCTCCACACATTCAGGATCAGTGTCAGGTTGAGTCATCATTGATTGTCAGATGGAATGTGCCAGGGCAGTGTGCACTCCACAGGGGTGTGATTTCTATGTGAAGTAATTAGCCACTAGCTGTGTACGGGCTGCCTCCCCCCGTGCCCTTTCCCCTCCCATGCGCAGCGGCTGTGCATGTGGTTGGGGATGTGGAGCCGCCACCATGTCCACGGCCAGGCCCCGGCGTGTTGCAACGTTGTGCAGGACACATGCTGCCACTATGATCCTGCACACTACTGGGGGAGCGTATAACAGCTGCCCGCCAGAACGGTCAAGGGAGCGAAAGCGTGACTTCAGCACTCCGAATGTGCGCTCCACTATGCCCCTGGTTGTAATGTGGGCTGTGTTAAATCTTACCTGGGGTGGCGTGGTGGGGTTCCGAATTGGCGTCATCATGTGGGGGCTGAGAGGGTAGGCACTGTCCCCTGTGGAGGTGGGGATTGGTATCATTGGTGAGGTTGTGACCTTGCTCAGTATCCAACATGCATGCATGTGCAGTGGCATACATACTCACCAAGCAGCCATGTATCGCCATGCCGCCCAGCTTCTAGGTCCCGGCTTAGGGTGGACATTCGGTAAATGAAGCTGTCGTGGGTGGAGCCGGGATAGTTGGCATATACTGAGGTGATGATTCCCTTGGCATTACATGCTACCTGCACGTTGATGGAATGCCAGTGCTTGCGGTTCCTATAGATGTGCTCAGATGCCCTGGGGGGACGTAGAGCCACATGGGTGCAGTCGATGGCACCTAGCACTTTGGGGAATCGTGCCACTGCGTAAAAATCCAGGGCGGCAGCATGCCTTTCTGCAGGTGTTCTGGGCAGGTATATGTGCCTGCGGACTGATGGGCGTGCAGTCATGATGTTCAAGACCTGGTGTAGGCAGCGTGACTGGGTGGCCTGTGACACCCCACCCACTATGGCACTTGTCCGCTGAAATGATCCAGTGGCTAAGAAGTGCAGTACATTGAGGACCTTCTCCAGGGGGCTGAGTGCTTGGGAGCACAGGGTGGGTGATGTGAGGTCATCCTCCCACTCAGTCACCAGGTCCAGTATGATGTGTGGTGGAAACCTGTACCTCCCATACACCTGGTCATCAGGCATCCCGAAAAGGCTGGTTCTGGGTGTGAATATTCTGGCCCTGACTATCCTCCTCCTCCTCCTTTGGTAGCCCACTGCCACTGCTGCTAGGAACGGTATGTTCATCCTGGCGTCTGAGCTTGTTATTGTTAAAGTCCGCAATTTATGCTTAGCGCGTGTTCTAGGCGAGCGTGTGACCCGCGCAGCCCTGGAATCCTGTTCCCAGTCCAATAGCGTGTGGAAATTCACACGCACCACGGGATACAGCGTGTGACCCGCGCAGCCCTGGAATCCTGTTCCCAGTCCAATAGCGTGTGGAAATTCACACGCACCACGGGATACAGCGTGTGACCCGCGCAGCCCTGGAATCCTGTTCCCAGTCCAATAGCGTGTGGAAATTCACACGCACCACGGGATACAGGTTCGCTGACGTACTTGCGTGTGTAAGTGGCCGCGCACCCATTAAATACACGTACATAGGCCAATCGCGTGTACGCGCACTTTTGTCCAATTACACGCGATGACACTCTGACGTGCAGTATCTCCACGTGTGCCCCGTCATCACGTCCTGAGTGGGGAACACCCGTGCGGGTCACGTCACAGACGCGCTTACGCGCTGAGGGACTCTGGTCCAATAGAATCGCGTATGCGTGCTGACGCGCTTACGCGCTAAGGGCCTTTCCTCGGATTTCACGCTGACGTGCAGGATTTTCACGTGCCAAATCACTCCGTATCAAGCTGGCCACGCGAAAACACACGGAAGCCCACGCTCCTGCCCAGAAGGCCGAGTTACTGCCCCCCAGTGCCCCGAGCAGCCTCCCACGTGCCATCTGCTGCTGCCTGCCTGCCTGCTGCCACCGTGCCCTGCCATTTGGTGCCTGCACATCAGCCATCTGCAGGGGTCCAGTTGCTGTGTCCACCCCTGCTGGAACTCAAGACTCCCGACTGGTATTACATCGCTCCACAGCCCAGCCCCAGGACCCAGTTGCCCACCCACACCTGCCTCTGGGGTTGCCATGTCGGGCACTTCCACATCTGGCACCAGTGGCAACCCCAGGCCAGAGGGGCAGAGGGGCACCAGCTTCACTGTCACCGAAGTTGGTGTCCTGGTGGAGCATGTCCTGGGGCAGTATGATGCCCTCTTTGGATCGTCCCGCGCCAGCAAGGAAGGACGGCAGAGGATCTGGGCCGACTGTGTGGTTGCCATCAACGCGGAGGGGGTGGCAACCCGCGACGTCCTGAAGATCAAGAAGCGCTGGGAGGACTTGAGGTCCAGGACCCTTGTGAAGGCCCGGCGCCTCGTGGAGGGGGGCCGGGGCCGCATGAGTACCATCCAGATGAGGGTCCTGGAACGCGTACGCCCAGCGCTCCACGCCCAGATCCTTGAGAGGGAGGCCCGTCTGGAGTTGAGCGGTAAGTGTCCATGCATTACTGTGTGAGACAGGGCATGTTGCGGTGTGCTGGTTCTATGATACTTGCCTGTATGTGTGCCATAGCCCATGTATGCATGTATGTGTGCAGGGACATCATGGTAATGCATGTGCGACCAGTGATGTGTGATGCACATGGTTGTTGCATGTGTTGATATGCCGCATGGGGAGCCCTAATCAGATTATGAACATGAGAGCATGCCAGTCTCTGTACCTGAACATGGGTGGGGGTGAGGGATGGGTGCTGATGCCAGGTACATATATGGTAGCCATGTCTGTGTGCCTGACCTGCGTGTCTGTGACTTGTGCATGCCATGGATGCATGACACATGTGTGTGACAATGCAGAGATTCAGTAAAGCAGCAAAATTACCCTTGTATCCGCTGTGTTTGGTGTGTTTGGGGCCAGATGGATGTGACTGAGGTGATGTGTGTGCATGTGATGGGCATGAGGCATGATGCATGTGAGTTACATATCATTGAATGTTTCAAGAGTCCATTGGACATGCATGGAAATGTCCATGGCATGCACCATGCCTGTTACTGTGTGTGTTTTGCCTGGACTGGCCCATGTGTTGTGGAGGGACATGATGGAAGTGTACTTTGACAGTGGTGCTCATCTGCTATTGCTTCCTGTCTAGGGGACCATTGTACAGTGCCCTGATGCTTGTGTTCTTTGTCTCCCTCTACGCAGCGGCTAGTGAAGAAGAGGGCGGAGACGGCGCTGTGGAGCAAGGCGGCGGGGATGCCCCCACGGCTGCAGCGGAAGGGGTGGGTGAGCCCCCACAGGGGCCTGCTACGGTGGGAGACGGTGAGGAGCCATCCAGGTTGGTGGTTTGCACAGAGGAGGAGGAGGCCGCCACTGGGGCACACATGGGGCCTGGTGGGGGCATCCCTGCTGGTGCAAGTGGTGCAGTCCAGGGCCAGGGGCAGGAGGCAGCACAGGTCACCGTGGAGGGGCCTGTGCATGTCGCTGTCCCTGACCCTGTGAGTGCACCACCATGCACCAGCAGGGATGCCCCGTCCCAGGCCTGTCCGCAGGTAGAGGGGATGTCCATGTCACCTGACTCCCCTCCACCTGCGGACGTGGGAACCCCTGGCCGTGCGGAGAAGGTCCTGATTGGGGTCGCGTTGCGCACGGCTGCGATTCGTGATGCCGTGCGTGCTTCCCGGGAGGAGCACGCACGTCATCACGAAGTGCACCGTGCCGACGTGGCCCAATTGGGATCGGCCATGTTCGGGGGTTTCCTGCATGTGTTGGCCAATGTGGCGGCCCTCTCCTCCTCTGTGCAGGCTATCCACCAGTCGTTCTCCTTGCCGTCTTCCAGCCCAGATGCCACCAGGGCCCCCTGTGGACCTGCCCCGACCAATGCAGCCAGCTCGGTGGGGATCCCATCCCTGCCACAGTCGGGAGTCAGAGATCCAGCAGGGGTGGACACCAGAGCAACTGGACCCCAGCAGATGGAGGATGTGACGGCATCATCGGGCAGGGCACGTGCACGACGGCGTCGGTGGTTTCCATCAGCCTGGATGCCGTCGTGCTGGCACAGGCAGTTGCGTCGGAGGCAGCAGCAGGCTCAACGTGGGAGGCATCATGGCTCGGGGCCATCAACATCAGGGGTGCAGGCATCGGCCGGAGGGCAGGAGAACCCTGGAATGGGAGTGGCTTCCGTGTGGGAGAGGTTGTGCCAGCGGATAGGTGCGGAGCGGCAGCGGGCAGAGGAGGAACGGCTCACGATGGTCAGGGCGGAGGACTCCATGCGGAGGGCGCTGAGGCGGGCTGAGTGCCTCGAGGGTCTTCGCAGGGAGTTTGAGCTTGACACTGCGTTATCCCTGCGGGACCTCGGGGCCAGGGAACATGCCCGCCTCCAAGCCATTGACCAGGAGTTCGAGGATGCCCTGGCCCATGACGACAACCAGTGAGCCGTCCGAATAGCCCGCTGCCTTTGTATATAGTTGTATAGTTAGGGTTAGGTTTCCTTTGTTTTTTAGAATTTTTTTTGGGTTGCGATTGGACAATGCACCACTTTTTTGTATATAGTTCCCTTTTTAGTTAGTAGTCAGTTAGGTTTAATTTGGTAGGGCTCATGGACCCAGGATTATCTTCTTGATTGGCTTATTTTAATTTTTCATAATTTTTTCTTGGACATTCATCTTGTTTTGTTTGATTTGCTTTGTGTTTTTTCTTATTTGCTGTTCAATACATATTATTTTTTTAATCTTCAATGTGTCGTATCATCTCATTGCTTTCAGGCATGTCATGTTGGGTGTTTTGTCATTCACTTGCAGCCATTGTGTGTGACAGACATGTGTTAAATTGCATTATTTACATTGGGGGTGTAACATGTAATTGGCTTTGATATGTGGGTGGGTGTGATAGTTGGTTGGGCCTTTTGGCAGGGGAGGATGGGCATTACGGACATGATTGGGGAATGTTGGGACCCAGGTGCAGGGGGGCATGGATTGGACATGGGTGGGGGCCTGCTGGCAGGTGCCCCACAGTGCTGGGGGGTGGGGGGGTGAGGAACATGAGTTGGACATGGGTGGGGGCCTGGTGGTGGGTGCCCCTGCACTGCTGGGGGGTGGGGGGGTGGGAGACATGGGTGGGGGCCTGCTGGCAGGTGCCCCACAGTGCTGGGGGGTGGGAGGGGTGGGGAACATGAGTTGGACATGGGTGGGGGCCTGGTGGTGGGTGCCCCTGCACTGCTGGGGGGTGGGGGGGTGGGAGACATGGGTGGGGGCCTGCTGGCAGGTGCCCCACAGTGCTGGGGGGTGGGAGGGGTGGGGAACATGAGTTGGACATGGGTGGGGGCCTGGTGGTGGGTGCCCCTGCACTGCTGGGGGGTGGGGGGTGGGAGACATGGGTGGGGGCCTGCTGGCAGGTGCCCCACAGTGCTGGGGGGTTGGGGGGGTGGGGAACATGAGTTGGACATGGGTGGGAGCCTGCTGGCAGGTGCCCCACAGTGCTGGGGGGTGGGGGGGTGGGAGACATGGGTGGGGGCCTGCTAGCAGGTGCCCCACAGTGCTGGGGGATGGGGGGGTGGGGAACATGGGTGGGGGCCTGCTGGCAGGTGCCCCTGCACTGCTGGGGGGTGGGGGTGGTGGGAGACATGGGTGGGGCCTGGTGGAGGGTGCCCCTGCACTGCTGGGGGGTGGGAGGGTGGCAGACATGGGTGGGGGCCTGGTGGAGGGTGCCCCTGCACTGCTGTGGGGTGGGAGACATGGGTGGGGGCCTGGTGGAGGGTGCCCCTGCACTGCTGGGGGGTGGGGGGGTGGGGAACATGAGTTGGACATGGGTGGGGGCCTGCTGGCAGGTGCCCCACAGTGCTGAGGGGTGAGGGGGGGTGGGAGACATGGGTGGGAGCCTGGTGGAGGGTGCCCCTGCACTGCTGGGGGGTTGGGGGGTGGGAGACATGGATGGGGGCCTGGGGGAGGGTGCCCCTGCACTGCTGGGGGGTGGGGGGGGTGGGAAACATGGGTGGGGGCCTGCTGGCAGGTGCCCCAGAGTGCTGGGGGGTCGGGGGGTGGGAGACATGGGTGGGGGCCTGCTGGCAGGTGCCCCACAGTGCTGGGGGGTGTGGGGGGTGGGGAACATGAGTTGGACATGGGTGGGGGCCTGCTGGCAGGTGCCCCACAGTGCTGGGGGGTGGGGGGGTGAGGAACATGAGTTGGACATGGGTGGGGGCCTGGTGGTGGGTGCCCCTGCACTGCTGGGGGGTGGGGGGGGGTGGGAGACATGGGTGGGGGCCTGCTGGCAGGTGCCCCACAGTGCTGGGGGGTGGGAGGGGTGGGGAACATGAGTTGGACATGGGTGGGGGCCTGGTGGTGGGTGCCCCTGCACTGCTGGGGGGTGGGAGACATGGGTGGGGGCCTGCTGGCAGGTGCCCCACAGTGCTGGGGGGTTGGGGGGGTGGGGAACATGAGTTGGACATGGGTGGGAGCCTGCTGGCAGGTGCCCCACAGTGCTGGGGGGTGGGGGGGTGGGAGACATGGGTGGGGGCCTGCTAGCAGGTGCCCCACAGTGCTGGGGGGTGGGGCGGTGGGGAACATGGGTGGGGGCCTGCTGGCAGGTGCCCCTGCACTGCTGGGGGGTGGGGGTGGTGGGAGACATGGGTGGGGCCTGGTGGAGGGTGCCCCTGCACTGCTGGGGGGTGGGAGGGTGGCAGACATGGGTGGGGGCCTGGTGGAGGGTGCCCCTGCACTGCTGTGGGGTGGGAGACATGGGTGGGGGCCTGGTGGAGGGTGCCCCTGCACTGCTGGGGGGTGGGGGGGTGGGGAACATGAGTTGGACATGGGTGGGGGCCTGCTGGCAGGTGCCCCACAGTGCTGGGGGGTGGGGGTGGTGGGAGACATGAGTGGGGCCCTGGTGGAGGGTGACCCTGGTGGCTGGGGTTTGGGGGTGGTGGGAGACATGAGTTGGACATGGGTGGGGGCCTGCTGGCAGGTGCCCCACAGTGCTGGGGGGTGGGGGTGGTGGGAGACATGAGTGGGGCCCTGGTGGAGGGTGACCCTGGTGGCTGGGGTTTGGGGGTGGTGGGAGACATGAGTTGGACATGGGTGGGGGCCTGCTGGCAGGTGCCCCACAGTGCTGGGGGGTGGGGGTGGTGGGAGACATGAGTGGGGCCCTGGTGGAGGGTGACCCTGGTGGCTGGGGTTTGGGGGTGGTGGGAGACATGAGTTGGACATGGGTGGGGGCCTGCTGGCAGGTGCCCCACAGTGCTGGGGGGTGGGGGTGGTGGGAGACATGAGTGGGGCCCTGGTGGAGGGTGACCCTGGTGGCTGGGGTTTGGGGGTGGTGGGAGACATGAGTTGGACATGGGTGGGGGCCTGCTGGCAGGTGCCCCACAGTGCTGGGGGGTGGGGGTGCAAGGGGACATGTGTTGGTGTTCATTAGTTCAAGGAGACATGTGCCTTTGCTGGGGGGCATGCCCATGTTGGGTGGGCTGCCTGCGGGACATGACCAGGGATGCAGGGTAGTCCCCTGTGGTGTGGGCTGCCTGCAGGGGCCGTGGAGGGTGTACAGGGTACACCTGGGAGGAGCCACACTGTCAAATCACATGTGGAACTTCCCGCGCACCCCTGAAATACACGCGCCCAGGCTATTCGCGTGTGGAACTTCCCGCGCACCCCTCAAATTCACGCGCCCAGGCTATTCGCGTGTGGAACTTCCCGCGCACCCCTGAAATACACGCGCCCAGGCTATTCGCGTGTGGAACTTCCCGCGCACCCCTGAAATACACGCGCCCAGGCTATTCGCGTGTGGAACTTCCCGCGCACCCCTGAAATACACGCGCCCAGGCTATTCGCGTGTGGAACTTCCCGCGAACCCCTGAAATACACGCGCCCAGGCTATTCGCGTGTGGAACTTCCCGCGAACCCCTGAAATACACGCGCCCAGGCTATTCGCGTGTGGAACTTCCCGCGCACCCCTCAAATTCACGCGCCCAGGCTATTCGCGTGTGGAACTTCCCGCGCACCCCTGAAATACACGCGCCCAGGCTATTCGCGTGTGGAACTTCCCGCGAACCCCTGAAATACACGCGCCCAGGCTATTCGCGTGTGGAACTTCCCGCGAACCCCTGAAATACACGCGCCCAGGCTATTCGCGTGTGGAACTTCCCGCGCACCCCTCAAATTCACGCGCCCAGGCTATTCGCGTGTGGAACTTCCCGCGCACCCCTGAAATACACGCGCCCAGGCTATTCGCGTGTGGAACTTCCCGCGCACCCCTCAAATTCACGCGCCCAGGCTGTTCGCGTGTGGAACTTCCCGCGCACCCCTGAAATACACGCGCCCAGGCTATTCGCGTGTGGAACTTCCCGCGAACCCCTGTAATACACGTAGCCCGCTCCCCCAGGCCCGATCGCGTGAGGAACTTCCCGCGCACCCCTCAAATTCACGCGCCCAGGCTATTCGCGTGTGAAACTTCACGCGAACCCCTGAAATATACGTAGCACGCTCCCCCAGGCCCGATCGCGTGTGGAACTTCACGCGAACCCCTGTAATACACGAAGCCCGCTCCCCCAGGCCCGATCGCGTGAGGAACTTCACGCGAACCCCTGTAATACACGTAGCCCGCTCCCCCAGGCCCGATCGCGTGAGGAACTTCACGCGAACCCCTGTTATACACGTAGCCCGCTCCCCCAGGCCCGATCGCGTGAGGAACTTCACGCGAACCCCTGTAATACACGAAGCCCGCTCCCCCAGGCCCGATCGCGTGTGGAACTTCACGCGAACCCCTGTAATACACGTAGCCCGCTCCCCCAGGCCCGATCGCGTGAATGACTTCACGCGAACCCCTGTGATGCACGTACCCTGCAAATCGCGTGTGACACTTCCCGCGCACCCCGGTATACATGCACACGTATTTTTTGTCAGCGGGTGTCCGTGTTTGTGGGTACCCCTTTGCACGTCATTTTTCCTGGAGGGCCACAGTATGGGACATTCATCATGGCAGTATATAGGTGCTATTTGTTGGCGCACCTTTTGGCGCACATTTCTTACAGCCGCAGAGACGCTACCGCCTCCTTTCTTGTGGCGGTCGTGTTTGTGCCTGTGCGCTGGTTTGAGCGTGCGCTTTTTTCCCCTATTCTATTCCATGAATACGTGTTGTAGGCGAGCCTGTGGGCGTTCCGCGCACTTGTGCCCTGTACTTCCCCCGTGACGCCCACGTTTTGGCAAGTTGTTCCCCATTCCGAGTGTTACGCCCGTGTTCCGCCTACTTTTATTGCGTGCGCCGCGCTATGTGCGATTTTCGCTGTGGCCTGTGCGATTTTCGCTGTGACCTGGCGCACGCTGTTAGATGGCCTGTGCGCTAACGTGCGCCGCGCACTTTTTATCGCACATCCGCTGGTTTTCTCGCGCACGGCCTTCCATGAATCGACGTGCGCTGCTTTTCGTGCGATTTTCGCACGTTCACTGCGATTTTCGCTATTCCACTGCGATTCGCACGTTTATGCCCACTTGCGCCGCGCTAATTATTCCATGAATCGGCCTGTTAATCTGACATTTCAAGCACAGGTTTAAATGATCACGCAATTTCTAACAATCTTGCAACAAAAACAAAGCAAATCTGCACCTATTAAAAATATTACACATACACAAGATAATCAAAAACCATCTGGTTCTGAAAATCCTCAAGCATCTTCTTTAGAAAAGGGTCAAAGACGGCCAGAAGAGAGGAGAAGAAAACAACCACCCAGAAAGACTCCAGTAATATTGTGGAAAATATAATCATGAATCTATTCGATCACCAATGACATTTCCGGTACAAACTTTACAAAAAGGGCAATCCTATCTACCCTTTAATAATACAACTATTCAAAAAGAACACATTGGTTTTTTGGTTAATAAGAAAAATTAGGATAATGTTACTTTACGCTACCTTATCTGAAGCCGGAATAATTTATACACATGATTCAGAATACAAAGAATTTAAACCAAAAGAGTAATTTAATGCGATTTTTAAAAATAACTTATTAGATGTGTTCTAAAGTTTCAATAAAAAAAATACTAAAAGAATGTCACACTCCCGGGGGCTCGGCGCTTGTGGAAGCAATGGAGACCTCTCCATTGATCTTTGCCACTAAGTTCTTGTCTACGTTCCCTACGCAGTCTAGTTGTTGCAACGCATGGCTGACGCTGGGAGGTTCTTAAGCCTCCTCCTCCCGGGGGGCCGATGCGTTGCAACTCGTAGCATTTTTCCTCCCTTTCGAGTAGCCACGCTTGTGTTTTTCCCTTTGCGGTGCTCCGCATTGCTATCCTAGGTCCTCTGACCTTTTTGCCTGCATCTCGCCGATTTGCTCATTTTCCCTGTGGCGGTTTCCTCGCTCTCTCGGTTATCTCCGGTTTGCTTCAGTGGCTCTCTCCCGCCAGAGCTCTCTCTCCCTCCATTCTTCCTCTGTTCTCCGCGGTGGCTATCCCGCCCACGGATCCTCTTTCTTGCTCCTGTGTCTTTCCTGCTCTTGCGGTCTCTCTGCTCCTCTTCTTCTGGGGACTCCCATATGTTCAGATCCCGTCCTGAGCGCCCTCTCAGCTGCTTCCAGTCTGGTCCTTGCATCCTGCCGAGGCCCTCTCCTGGGATTCTTCCTCTCGGCTCAGTTAACCATTACCCCTTTCCTTCCGCTCTCTGCTACATTCGTTTACTGGAACCATATCCTTACCTGGACTGCTTTCCTATTTCACCTGTCCCACTATTCATCCATTCTACAGACCTGGATCCATTGGCTCAATCAGGGACACTTCCGCTGGAACCAACCTTCGCTACAAACCACACCACCACACCACCACGGTTCTGTTCTGCAACAACTATAGGTTTTTTTGTGCTTGGAAGCTGGCCCCCCACCCCCGACTTCTTGGCTGCTCCGGAAGCAAGGTCACTGGCCTGCTGACCTCTTGTGGCCACAGTGGCTTCCTTCCGTGGCAGGTCGTATCTCCATTAAAAAAAAAGTACTTTCGAACAAGAGGAAAGAAGAAGGTTCCATCTCCAGAGTCCAGCTCGGCAGGTGCGCAGAGGAAGGGAACTTTATTTCCGATTCTTTCGACTCTGAGGAAGACCGCATTGACAAAGAATGCAACTTTTAACAAAAGCCTGACTTCAGAGAAACTGTACAATAATATTGAAATTACTATGAAAACTGCCGTTAAAGAAGGAACAATTGCAATTTTAAATACACATGACTATCAAGAAAAAATGTTGTTGGCAATTGAAGCACCACTCTACTTATATACAATTCGAAAAAAGACCTGAGCTATGAAGGAATTAACGCCAGACGTGTTAACTGAAGCTAGTGACAAAGAATGAATTTCTCACAACACTAAAAGATTTCCTAGAAACATTTTCCTAAAGTGCTAGCTTTTTTACATTTTATCGAAAATACATTTTTTTTAAAAAAAAACATTGTTTATTGTTTATTAGGCACTTGGTTACAGGTTACATTTGTACAGCATAATACAATCTCAATCACCAACATAATGGCAGAGCTGAAGATACAAAGCAATAATAGAGTGAACAGATAAGTTAACAAAAGTAATATTTGCAACTTCAACCCGAGGTATTAGCAAGATACAGGCCAAAGTCAAGCCAAATGTCCTTGGGTCGGTCTTTGTCCGGCATAGTTTGCACGAATAGTTCTTCATTGGTATTGGCCTAAATCAAATCATGCAACCAATCTGACACCTTAAGTCTGTGTCCATCTCATCAGAATAGCTCTTTTTGCTAACAGTGAACTCAAGTTTAAGAACTTTGGCTGGACATTTAACATTTCCACTGTGTATCTCAGTATAAAATCAACAGGTGTCAGTTTCAATTGCGTCGCTAGTGTAACATCCAGTACCTGGCATACTTCCTCCCAGTACTCTGCCAGTTTGGGACACCCTCATTGCATGTGTAGTAGATGGGCATCAACGCCCCGACAACTCAAGCATACTTGAGTGGTGGCTTCCTGCAACCTAGATGATATTGCTGGTGTGTAGTACAATCTATTTACAACCTTGAATTGTATGAGTCAGCATTTATAGTTGATTGACACTTCCTTGATTAATCGAGAAATTAATTTCCACTTCGTATCCGCAATCATCGTGCCCAGATCCCTCTCCCACTTCAGCCTACTGTATGGACCTTTTACAGTCAGTCAATAAGGAATGTGCCAGCTTATAGAGTACTGAGACCGTTTTCTTATGTGTGGAAGGTGAAAAAATATAGGACAGTCACGGATAAGACACAGGCTCCCACAGGTACCACATCCAGTGCTTCCCAACCGCAGCCCTCATACAGTAATATGGGAGCATTTGGAGAGCCGTATCACTGACATGATCTCCAATTACATCCCACCCAATACATTTCCCATCAATATACAAGTTGCCTACCATCTGAATTCCTGCCCCTCCCCAGTCTCTCTCCAATACCTTATCAGTGAAGATCTCCACCATCCCCATACCCTGTAGAGGGAGCCTTTTGTCGTAAGGGGTCAGGCCCCCGTCCATTTATTCAATCGAATCAATGCGTCCCGCGTCACCCTTACTGGGTCCAATCTACAACTGCCATTGCAAACGCTCCCAGCGAGTAACTGAAAAACCAATGTGGATCCTGCCCGCAATTGCTCCAGGTTCATATGTGGTTCCTCTGGAGTATCCACATTCCAATATAAAGCATATTGTATCTGCGCCACTAAATAGTATAGCTCAAAGTTTGCACCAGAAAGACCTCCCGCCTCATAAGGCCTAGCCAATCGGTCCCATCCCATCTGAATCCGTCCCCCAGACCACACAAAGATAGAACACAGCCTGACCAGTTTCAAGCTTTGGTAAAATAATAATTTTGCACAGCGCCAGTCTCCCGGCCATAAGATAATAGTATAATACTCAACCCCTCCAAATATTTGCCATAATTTCGATCAAATGTCGCAGAGGCTGTGCGGGCCACCCCGACACCCAGGTACCGGAAATCACTCATAGCCAACCTGAGACACAGTGTTGCAATTGCACCATGTGAGTACTGTGATAACAGGAACATTTCTGACTTGTTATTATACAACAGCAATCCTGAGTAATGGCCAAAGTCTTTTACGGCTGTAATCATCGATCCCTGGTGGGTCTCTGGGTCTCCTGTATACAACAAAATATCATCAGCATATAGTGAAATTACTTCAGGCCTCCCGCCCAGTGGAATACCAGCCCTTGGGGGGATCTATCGCAGATCAGATCAGCCAGTGGCTCGATAACCAGAGCGAACATTAGGTAGGAGAGGGGGCATCAGTGCCTTGTACCACTTCCTAATTCAATAGCTGGTGATAACTTGCCATTCGTACACACCTGCACTGATGGTTGCGTATAGAGCAGCCGAACCCTAATAAAGTTAAAACCGAACCCATAATTTGAAAGAACTCAAAACAGAAAGGACCAGGAGACTGTGTCAAATGCTTTCTGCATGTCAAGAGAGACTGCTACAGCAGAGGATGCATGTGGGACCTGAGCTAAAACATTGTAAAAACGCCCAATATTGGAGGCCATCGACCAACCCTGTATGAATTTCGGATTGATCAACATGCACCATGTGCGGCATTAATAGGGATAGTGCTGTGCTATGACTTTTGCGAATATCTTGGTCTGTATTTATAAGCGACAATAGTCTGTACGACCAACAGTCACTCGCTTTTTATCTGGCTTGACTAACAGAATAATGATTGCCTTGCAGGTTATCTCTGGGAGGGCACCATCCCTCATTGCCTCAGTCCACACCTGCCGCGGGTAGCGAGCCAGATCGTTGCAGAACTCTTTAAAAAATTCCTACAACATCAACAGTGATGAACAGGGCTTCAAGAGTCTCCCTGGACTTTTCAGAGAACTCCATCTCCTGGGGCGGTGGGGGGGGGTGGTCACAATATATTTTGCTGCATAAAGCACAGAGTAGAATTGGTAAAATACTGTATTAATATCCTGGTCCGCATGTGCTGTGGTGCAGTCTGGCCGTGCAATACATGGGATGTGTCTATTCCCAAATTCCTCCCTAATGGTCCATGAAAGCATGGTGCCTGGCCTGTCAGCCCCCCCCCATAGCGCCTTGACATAGATCTAACGAAATAGAGCACTTCTCTGTCAGCAGCATTCTGGAATGCATCCAGCCTAACCTTCTAGTCATGTGTGGCAGGAGTGGGATTCTGGGCATATTGAGCCTGTAGTGTTGATAGCTCAGGCTCATGGAGCCACATCTCGTTCCTTATCGCCCTCAAAACCCCAAACTCCGAGGAGATCACTATACCCTGCATGTACGCCTTAAACGCCTGCCATAACATGGCCCACAAACTCACTGAACCTTAATTCAGCTCAAAATAAGTGGCGATGTGCTCCCACACATTAGTAACGAACACTGGGTCTCGTAACACAGCCAGCTTAAAACACCAAGGTGAGCACGCTCGGCCCTCCTCACTTAAAAGCAGAGACAGCATGATGGGGGAACGGTACGAATATGTGCGGGGAAATATAGAACACCCTTCCACCATTGGCAATAGTGCACTAGCCACCAACCACACATCAATTCTCGAGTGCATATCATGAAACGTGGAGTAATACGTATATATTTTCTACCCGCTCCATTCAACGTGCGACACACATCTAATAGGTCCTTCTCAGCCATGTGTGCCAAAATAGTCTGTGCCTCTCCTGTGAAGCTTCTAGGTGCTTCTGAAGTGCCGGCCAATGTTTTGTTTAAAATAGTATTCGGACCCCCCCCTCCCCCAACCCAAATCAACAATGTCATCGGGTGTTGTGCACACATCGGAAATATATTGTCAAAAAATGTGGGGTCATCAATGTTAGGGCCATATACATTAGCCAATAATACCTCGCACCCACACAGACTAATTACTGTGTACCAATAAATAGAGGCCAACCTCATCAACCATGTGCACGAACTGCATATTTTGATGTATTAGGATCATACCCCCGCCCACCCCCAGCCCTGGTCGAATCGGATGTGTAGTATTTGTTCTTCCCCCACCACTGTGCGAACAACTCGGCCTGTTTGGGTACCATGTGCGTTTCTTGCAAAAAAAACAATATTAGTTCCTTTCCCATTCACATAGGCAATTATGTTTCATGCTTTTATTGGGTTCCCCATCCCCCGAACAGTCCAGCTGAGCAATTGAACTTTAGAACTCAGCCCACCGGACTGCGCCATGCCCAATATATAGTACCCATAACTAGCTCCAAATTAGCTTCTGCCTTCTTCCGTCTACTGCACACTACTTTCAAGTGCCTTATATCATCTGTAACCCAACAAACAATCCCCCCAGCCTCCCTTCCCACCCTCACAGCCCCCAAACATCAGCCATGCCTGTCCCCTCCCTCCCTTCCCCAAACAAAACCAAACCATTTGCACCTGCAAGGGGACAACAGTTCTGCGCAGAGTAGGCCAACAACCATGCCTGTAAGGGCTCAAAAATGTACTACTTCTGCTGACTCACATCAATGCAAGATACCATATACCCATCCACCATAGGATCCCTGACCATGTCAATTTCCTTCCGGGATCACTTGGTGGGGCCCCCAGCCTTAGACAAGGGGAGCGGGGTATGAGTCTAAAGGAAATTGCCTCTTCTGGAACTGTGAAAAAAAAATGTTTGTTGCTGGGCTGAATCTTGAGGTGAGCAGGGTATAACATAGCATAGGGCGTATGTCTACACCCCAAGAAATGTGCAGCGCTCCTGTTGCACCGCAACTGTATAATCCAGAAAGATGCAGATAACATTCGATCCCAGCTTCAGCTCCTGCTTATCCCTTGCAGCACGCAGAATCAGGTTGCAGTCTCAATAATTCATAATGCGTGCAATGAGTGGTCAGGGGTAGTCCAAATGAGAAAGGTTCCCTAATTAGGTAACCCACGTCCCCTGCACACTATCATTGGCCAAAGCCTCTGGGTATTTTCAAAGACTGATGCCAACCCTCTTGGTGTGATTATGGCTCAGACTAAAGGACTTAGTAATTAAAGTATACATTCAATTGTTAGTGTAATTGATGTTTGACAGTATCATTCAAGATGTGACAAATATGTTTATCAATGAACAACAAAATATTTATTACACAATTCCAAAAGTAACAAGGCCCAACGCGTTTCGACACTTTCTATAAGGAAAAGATAATTGTTGAGAGCCTGTTAGTGTTTTTATACTATAGTATAAGCATAAACCACATTTATACATTATTCAAGTAGAACTTCTAAATGGCATAGAATATACAAATCTAAACATTTCAATTTGTTTGTAAAATGTCCCATTTTAAAGGAACCTAGCTACCTAGGTTGTCTGTGTGTTTAGAGTACAAAAACATTAATGTTAGAAGAGTAGCAAATGTACCATTCGTGGTAACTCTATCTTCAAATCTACTTTCAAAACTGTGGTCTCACCACAACCTGTATTTGCAAGTCCTCAACACTTTAAGATACAGATATTCTACAGAAGACATGTTAGTGGACCAGTGAAATGAGCTGGTAATAATCAACTAGCTAGACCTATGGGCTTATTGGTTTCTCTAGGGTCTCTCAGGTGAGTAGAGTCTATGCAAAGTTCTTATTGTACCCATAAAAATCAGATCAGTGAAATCTCTCAAAAAACAGTGATAATCTTTCCCGAGGACTAGTAGCAGCTTGGATAAAAATCCAGTGGCTGCCGGATTAAAGCAACTGTTGTAGCGTATCAAAGGATGACGTTTTCCTTGCAGCATCATATGCTCATCTTTACTAAGCCGTATAATACCAAGAATACAACAGAGTCCCTGTTGGAAACAGAATGGATCTTCAGAGCTATACATACAATTCAAAAGGATGAAAGTATTGAATGTGATTGTCGGGAGGCAATCTTACCTCAAGATGGTCAGTGAAAGCCGGCTTGTAACAGTAACGTATGATAGATACCAAGCGGTAGATTTAAACATAGATGGACACTCATAGATGGAAGACTGAAGATACAATGAGAATTAAGGGTGTGTATGCAGCCAAAGCGTATCCCCTCAGCCCCAGTACCCAAATCAAAAGTGACCTTAGAGGATGAGACAGACCCATTGTTAAAATGTTTAATGGTTAAAAGGCCTCCGCCACCCCTCTATCGGGTACCTAATAAGGCGTTCTCCTCGCCACCTCGTGACCACAGGATTACAGCCCAGGACACAGAAACTGCAGAAAAAGTAGTGTTAGCATGGATCGAAAATGGGCTAGAAGGAATAGAACAAGCCAAAGTGTACATGCCCCAGCAACGAGATGTGTTTATAGTACAAAAGCTATGCCAACAAATGTGGTTGTTACATAAAAAGGTGAAGGAGAACAACAAAGTGTACCCCCTCCTTAGCGATTATAAGGACATAGAGCAAACAATCCAAGAGTGTAAGCTCGATTCAAACTTTTGTCCTGCAATAGTGTCCCATCAAAGTCTATGGTAACTCAAGCGTTTCCCATGACAGAAGTGCCTGAGTTTGATACTCCTAATCCAACACACCAGGTCCATGTCCCCTGAAATAGGATGGAGTTACTTTCTTTTACTAAAGATTCTCCAGATATTAGACAAAATCAAGCACAGTGGTATAGCCAGACAGACTGTGTTCTTAAAACGGGTCCACTCATTTTGGGAGAGATATAGATCAGTTGTTTTCATGCATTCAGCCAGCAGATATATGGCGCCAATGTAGAATGCAAGACAGTTTAGATCCTGTGATAAAGTGGGATGAGTTGACAGACGCAGCAAATAAAAGGGGGGAAGACTGGGAAATAGTCAGAGGAAATAAGATCTCTTCCAGCACTATTGATAACACATATCCTGCAAGTGGTTCCACGCAAACAATAAATTGGGATACATTGACTGCTTGCAGGCAGGAAGAAGGGGGGGGCCAGTTGAAAAATATTTGCATGAAAGGAAGAAGATTTTACCTTGTTTAGTGGAACGGACTTGGCTATGCCAGGGGGACAGAAAATGTTTCGTTTACATTTGTAGAGGGATTGTTGCCTCGCCTAAAGAATGATATACAGACCTATGAGTCTACATGGCTGACTCAAAGTGCTGCACAAATATTAACCATGGCTAGGTATTATGCAAACCGCCATGCTAAAGACAAAGCGGAAAAGGGAAAAAAAAGACGAGAGAATTAAAAATGCAACAGGCTTTTCCAGAAAGAGGCAGAGGTCATATGCGTGGACAAAGAGGAACATATAGAGGAAGAACTGGTAGTGTCCACGCCATGTAATGGAGCAGGTATGATAGACACTGAGTGTCATTTTTGTAAGGCAGACCCGCACTGGATAAGGGAGTGTCCTTTGCACCAGAGAGGGCGTGGACACTCCTACAGACGAGGAGTGACAAGAGGAACTTTTAAAAAAGGACCGAGCCTGGGAACTGGGACACTAGAAGAGAATAATGAGCAACAGCATCATTATTTTGACCCTAGGCCAGACCAGCAATATTCAGCTAGGAATTATTATGATGATGACTGCAGCACAATAGACTACACAGCATTGGGATGCCATTGAAAGGGGAAAAGGGTGCACAAGTATTCCTGTAGATTCAAAGGGGCCATTTGTAAAAGCTACAGTGCAAGGCACAGGCGACATTCCTCCTTGACACAGTTATGTCCAATACATCAATTTCCCACAAGCTAGTGCCCCATATTCCCTTCTCCAGGAAAGTAAACACATCAGTGGGATTCTCTAATAGTCCAATATCTGATCCTGTACATTTTAGTATAGGTCCTAGATCTTGCATGGCTCAGCTTGTTGTCACTGATAAATATGCATAAAATATGTTGGGAATGGATTTGCTGAAACATTTGCATGCAAATCTAGATTGTTCGCCTGATGGAGTGCACTTAACATGTAATGCTGATTTTTTTTCAAAATGTTTTGTCGCTAATACTAATAAATTGTCACCTGAACTTAAGGGAATTGACCCTATGATATGGGCTATGGAAGCGAATAATGTAGGATGTATGGTAGTTGTTCCAGGGAAAGAAGGGTTAAGCCTGGTGCCGTATTACCACAAATTCCTCAGTATAAAATACCAAAGGAAAGGTTGGAAGGAATTAAGCCTGTAATGCAAGATTTTCTATTTCAAGGGATTTAAAAAAGGAACTTGTGGGGAGTCCCTGCAGCCCAATTATTCCTGTACAAAAACAAATTGATGGTAAGCCTCATGTTCCAGCACAATGGAGACAGATTATTGATCTCAGCGCAAAAGGAGAGCGTAGATTACATCCTCAGCGCATGGCGGCTATCATGAAAATACCTGTCCCCATCATACAGAAAAATGTCAAAGGGTTTTTAGGGATGATTTCATTTTGCAGGCATTGGATTGCCAATGTTTTGCATTTAACAAAACCACTGTTAGAACTAACACGGAGTTGCACTCCAGTCCCCTTGGATTGGACTGCCCCTCAGCAAGATAGTTTTTATGTTTTAAAATCTGTTTTATGTAATTCACCTTCTAAATGGCATGCCTGATTATACTAAACCATTTATGTTGTTTGTGCATGAAAAGCAAGGCTGTGCCCTATCTGTACTAACTCAACAGCCAGGGGGTAAAAACAGACCATGTGCATATTTTTCTTCTACATTGGGCCCAGTGGCAAAAGCACTACCAAATTGTTTAAGGGGTGTAGCGGCTGCAGCCATTTGCATGAAGCAAGCCGATGCCATACTATTGGGACACCAAGTTACATTGTCTGTGCCACAAGCGATTGATATTTTATTGGATAAAACTAAAACACAGCACCTGAAAAATGCCAGATTAACTAGATATGAGCGGACATTGTCTCCAAATATTGCAGTACAAAGTTGCAACACCTTGAATCCTGCCACCTTGCTACCACCACCATTGGATGAATCAAAAGTAATGTACGATTGTGTATTAATAACATAATGAAACGAAGGGACGGGTAGATTTGGCGGAAAATCCAATTTTTAAACCTGATGGTACATTGTTTGTAGATGATTTGTGTTTTAAATTGCAAAATGGTACTACAATGACAGCATATGCTATTACAACATTGAAAACCATTGTTGAGGCTTGTAGGATATCACAGCATTCAGCACAAGCAGCTGAAATTATTGCCCTTCCACATGCTTGTGAGTTACGCTCCGGGCTTGTAGTTAATATTTTTACTGACAGCCAATATGCATTTGGAGTAGCTCACAACTTTGGCCGATCATGGGCTGAGAGAGAATTTTTAACTTCACTTGGGACAAAAATAAAGCATGGTACCTTGATTTTGAAATTAGTATTTGCACGGACCCTGCCAAAGAAACTGGCTGTCATTAAAAGAAGCGCACACAAGGCCATTATAAATGATATGGGAAAAGGGAATGCTTTTGCTGACCAAATTGCTAAGGCCACTGTGCAGTCCTCTGTATCTCTTATGTATATTACACACCTGATGCAGCCAGATAATATCATATTTGACAATACCCTTGAACCAGTGCAAATCATTCAGGCTGAGGCCACACAAAGGAACGTTACAGGTTGGTAAGTAATTTGTTCTTCGAATGGATTGTGTCCTCCAACGTATTCCACATATTTGACAGACTCCCAAAGCAGTACCAGTAAATGGAGGAGGGAAAGGAATTTAGAGTACCCAATTAGATTGCAGAATAAAGAACGGCCTTCCCAAAAGCCATATCCTGACCATGGATTGTATCCAGGGAATGATGTTTTACAAAGGTGTGGATGGAAGCCCATGTAGCAGCATCACAAATATTCCTAATAGGAACACCCCGCTGGAGGGCGGTGGAAGTAGCCACGCCCCTACTGGAATGAGCTCTCAACCCTTAAGGAGGGCCTGAAGGCCCCTGTGGGCCAAAGAAAGTAAGAAAGATAAAACCACAGGAATGGAGCACTGAAAAGGATCAACATTGTGATCTCTGCACCAGTCGCAGAACTTACGCCAACGGTACAGGGATTTTGTTGTAGGCCGCCTGGCCAAAAGCAACACCTCCATCACGTCATCCGGGAGGACACAATCCTTATACCTCAACCATTCAGATACCAAGCGTGAAGGTTGAGAGTCTTGACCTCTGGATGGAGAAAGAGAAAGAGAGAGAAAGAGAGAGAGAAAGAGAGAGAGAAAGAGAAAGAAGGAGAGAGAAAGAGAAAATGGACATTTCTAGAAGGTCCGGGTACCACGCTCTCCTGGCCCAATCCGGAGCAGTGAGGATCATGTGGGAACCGAACCCCCGCAACACTTGAGGAATGACGGGGACTGGAGGAAACGCGTACAGCAGTGGGAAGGCCCAATCCACCACGAACGCGTCTCTTAAGTCTCCTCTTGGAGGAAATTCCTTTGAGCAGACTCTCTTGCACTTCCGGTTGACACTGGTGGCAGAGATCCACTTGCAGGGTTCCCCAAAGGGCGAAGATCTCCGGAGGGACTTCCTGAGCCAACTCCCACTCGTGGGAGACCGTGCTCTGCTTGCTCATAGCGTCCGCCGCTGCATTCTCGTCTCCTGCCAGATAAACTGCCGAGATTGAAATTTCCTGCTGGATGGCCCAGAACCAGAGCTGCATTGCCTCTCTGCACAACGGAAGTGACCCTACCCCCCTCACCCTCCTTTTTTGTTGAGGTAATGCATGGCTACTGTGTTGTCCGTCCTGATCAGGACACTCTTCCCACGTACAGGGGTCAGAAAAGCCTTCAGGGCTAGCCTGATGGCCCTCAGCTCTAACAAATTGATGTGTAGTCTGGACTCCGACGGAGACCAACGACCGCTGGCGGTCAAGTCATTGGCATGAGCACCCCATCCTGTGACGGAAGTATCGGTTACTACCATCACCTCCGGCCACGGTTGCCAAAACTGTTCCCCCCTCATCAGGTTCCACTTGTTAGCCCACCACAGAAGATCCTGAGAGGCCCGAGAGTGGAATCTGAGCGGATCCGACATCTTGCCGGAGAACTGCGACCACTGCATCTTGAAAGCCCACTGCAGGGATCTCATCCGCAGCCGGGCCTCTGGCACCAGAAAAATGCAGGATGCCATGAGGCCGAGCAACCTTAAGAATTCGAATGCCGGAAGACTCTGGGCATGGTGAAACTTGTCCACCATCTGCACAATGTGATGAGCCCTTACCTTGGGAGGCTAGCACCCCCAAGGACGCAAAACAGCCCTGATGTACTGGAGCTGTTGGGAAGGTGTCAGAAGCAACTTCTTGAAATTCAGGGAGAAGCCCAGCTTGTGGAGGGTATGCCAGGTGACACAGATGATCCAACACCAGCTCGGGAGAGCGCGCCCGGATCAGCCAGTCATCCAGGTAGGGGTAGACCTGAATCCCCCCTCACCCGAGGTATGCTGCCACCACCACCATTAACTTGATGAAGACCCTCAGGCGGAGGTCAATCCGAACGGCAGGACCCGAAACTGAAAATGCAAGTCGCCAGCCGCAGACCTCAGGTACTTCCTGTGCACGGGATTTCGGCACATGAAAGTAAGCATCCTTGAGGTCCAGAGACACCAACCAATCCTGAAGTTGAAGGGCCTAGAGGACTTGAGAAAGAGGGACCATCCTGAACTTGTCCTTCTTGAGAAGTTTGTTCAACCAACGCAAGTCCATGATGGGTCTCAATCCCCAGTCTTTAAAGATCAAAAAATAAGGGGAATACAATCCCTTATTCCTCACGGCTACAGGCACCAGTTCTATAGTGCCTTTCTCCAGCAGGCTCAGGATCCTCTGCGCAAGGAGCGGATCCGGAAGCTTCAAAGAGAGTTACCCCTGGTGGATTGTTGTGAGGCTGCTGAAGGAAGGGAAGGCAGTAGCTGTGGACTATGGTATCCAGAACCCACACATCTATAGTAATAGCACGCCATTCTTCGAGATGCTGAGACAGTCTGCCCCCAAACGGCGAACCATGGGACATGGCCTCATGACTGTTTGGAAGCGGCTGTGGCAGTGCCTGAAGGCAAAGAGGCAGCTGCCTGAGCGGCTTTGGCACCACGATGTCCCCGACCACCACGGGTACTCTTTCGCTGGCCCCTTTGACTGGCAGCCCCTCTCGTTCTACCAAAGGAGGAGTAGTAACGAAAGGAACCTCCCCTCCACTGCTGTCCCCTAGGACGAAAAGGAAGAGGTTGACGCACCGTGGCGCAATTTCGCTGCAGCTTTTGAGGTCTGCAACCTCTCAAGGCTCTCGTCAGCCTTGCTGCCAAACAATTGTGCGCCATCAAAGGGCATGTTGAGAAGACGGGCCTGTACATCCGGAGCAAACCCCGACTTCCGCAACCACCCAAATCTGCATATAACGGTGCTTGCAGCCATGGACCGGCTAACACTGTTGGCCATATCCAAACCCAACCGAAGGGATTGACAAATGGCATCCTTGCCGTCCTGCATGAGAGCAAGGAACCCATCCCTTTCTTCCCCCTCGGGAATATGCTCAGCCGCCAAAGAAACAATTCCACAGAGTGTAAGACAACCTTGCCAAGCCACACTTGGAGTTGGCCGATTTCAAGGCCATGCTCCCAGCAGAAAATACTTCCCGGGCCCAACCGTCGAAGCGCTTATCGTCCTTATCCGGAGGGATGGTAGGGTATGCCGGCCTGCCTCGAAGTAGCCGCGTGAACCACCAAACTCTCGGGAGTGGGGCGTGTAGATAAACAGCTGGGGTCACTATCGGAATGGCTGTATTTCTTGGTCAAAGACTTATTAACAGCCGGAAGCAGTTGCCACCCTTTCCTGCAAGGTACGATGAAATGGCAAAACAGGGTCAGAGGAGGGACCTTGATCAAAGATGTCCGTTAGATCATCCTGCACAAAGTCTTCAGGCGGACTGGACCAGCCCAGATACTCCGAGGCTCGCACCATGAGCCTCCGATAAAATGACTCTGCATGAGCCCCAGGCTCAGGTCTACCAAATTCCACTTTCTTGGAAGTGTCCAACCCACTGGCATCAGGGAGAGTCTGCCTCAACTCCTCCAACTAACTATCTCCAGAAAAATGTGGCGCTTCATCAAGTTCACCAGGGTCCTCAAACTCAGACCTTTCCTCCTCTTCATAAATATCAGCCAGAGGGAGGTGAAACCCGGGTCTGGTGACAGAAGAGGGCCTGAAGTCCAAAACTGGCCTCACAGACTTAGACTTCCTTGGAGGATCCACGATATACGGGTACTCCAAAGGCAGATTTTGAGAAAAAAATCCCCAAAAGGCGCCGATAGCGCTGAAGGCTTCGACGTCGAGAGCGTCGACAACCTTGACGTTGAGATCGCCGAAGGCTTCGGCATCGATGGCACCATGGGCTGATACGACGGCAAACCGTTGACGTCCGAATCGGACGAACACGGCAACGAACGAGTCGACGCCGTCCCCGAGCCCTCAAAAGGTTGCTGCGGTCTCAATGGAGACGAGGACCGTGACCTAGAGACATGTCTTTTTCGACTCTTCAAATCCTTGTCTGTACGCGATATCGAAGGCTCCCGATGCGAGTCGCGTCGTGGACTCGAGCCCGAAGGCGTGCAAGCCACGGTACGAGACCGATACTGGCCGGCTCTGTCAGAAGGCGCGACCGCCGGACCAATGTCCTGCGACTGGAGAAAAAAAAAAAAAATGGTAACATGAATTGTTTGAATGCCGCCTATTCCTCTGGAGTCGAGGAATTCGTAGGTCACGTAATCTTCGTCGAGGCACCATCCTCATAGGAGGATGTGGAAGCTGACCGGTGACAGCGATTCCTAGAGTGCTGGGACGAAGAGGACAAGTGGCGGGAAGCACTCCGAGACCGAGATCCCCGGGACTCCTTCCGACACGGAGAGTCGCCCCTCGAGTCGTCGGTGGAAACCCCCTTCAACTTGGACTTGGAAGACTGGGACTTAACAGGCTCAGAGCCCCTACCTAACCTGGAGCTTCCCCTTCTGCTCCCGCAAGGTCTTGGTAGTCAGCGACTGGCATTTTGAGAAGTCGTCGGTGTTGTGCGACTCGCCCAGGTACCACAAACAAATGCGGTGGGGGGTCGGTGAGCGACACATTCGACTTGCAGTCCCGGCAGGTCTTGAAGCCAGACCGCTGAGTCGGAGGGGTCACAGAGAAAGACATCGTAATGATGAACACACTAGGCATGCCGAGTCTCACAAAGTTAACACATTCGCGAAAAAAACAGAACTGAGGCTACGGGCACTGTGCGTCCTATATATAAAATCCTGTGACATCGCCCTCGACGGGGGCCCTCGAGGGAGATTGACCCAACGCCATTGTTGCAGGACGCCCTCTGCCGAAAGTGCACAGCTGTGGACATTACACGTCAAAGATGTGGAATACGTCAAAGATGTGGAATACGTTGGAGGACACAATTCATTTGAAAAGACATTTTGGCCAACTGAATTTCCTTTGAAGCATTACAGCTAGAGTTTATTCAATTGACTCCCTGTCATGGAAAAATTATATGTTAATGATAGTGTGTATGGTTAGCAAATAGGTAGAAGCATTCCCCTTAGAAGACATTACTGCATTAAGCATTGCTAAAATATTTGTAAAAAGGAGTCTTTACCCCAATTTGGACTGCCATACACTGTTTGAAGCAACAGGAATGTGCATATTGTTAAAAACTGCAATGGAAACTAGTGCACTCAGGTGTTAGATTGTTTCCTTACAAAGTAGTCATGGGCCGCCCAGCAAACGTATGGGGTGTGACAAATTTCAAGACATGTGTCATATCCACTGTTAACCGACTACTGTAAAGAGTTAGCTAAAACACCTGTATATTCTCTGGAAACAGGTTGCTGATTGGATTGTTTTACAAACACCATTGGGCTAGGACATGGTATCCAGGCAAGAGACTGGGTACCTATCGAGTATCAGGCCTGCAGCCCAGATGAAAAAGGCCATCGCAGATATGCTTACCACTCAGACAGCTGCAAAAATATTGTGGCTGCTAGTTTTTGGTGCAGGCTTCACGCGTAAAGCAAGTATAATTGTCTTTGTGACCCACACCATTGCCTGCAGTGTATGGTACTAAAATCACACCTTCTGCTGAGACATTGGACATTTGTACCATTATTATCGGGTTCCTAAGGACATTGCAGGACCAACAGAGGAACTGCGATACAACTGAGATCCAGGAAATTTTTAACTGAACTACAAACTATGAAGAAGAATCCCTTTCTGTAAGGGACAGCTTCCAGGTGGGCACGCCCACCATCTTTAATGGACTACTTGAGGGGGTGAGGTAGTAAAAGCGACATTCCAAGGAGCGATTAATCTCCATGAAACCGGTCCTAATGCAATTTCTTTTTGCTGTTTTGCTTTGCTCCATACACAAGCTATGCCAAACCACGTGTATGGCTATTTCATCCCAAAGTGGATGCATGCATATTTATGCTTCTATCTGAGAGAAAAAACAAAACAAGAGGCATTGTGCCAAGGGGTTTGTATATGCAGCACTGTTAGGATTGAGTGTTTATGTGTTAGGTAGGTTATCACTGGAATGTTATGTTGCACTATAATTGTTTAGTATAGTAATCACTGCCCCCAATGCCACCCTGTCACAGATCACAGGCAACTTCAAAATCCACAACACACATTTTATTATGCAAGAGAATGTTATTAGATATATACTGGCCAAAAAAGACTTACTTACTGACATATATTGTGATTATAGAACTCTGTTGAAAGGACTGATTGTGGAAATTATGAATAATTGCATGTCTTTTGTAAAATGAATGAACATAGATTCTCTAATTAGCTGGCTATGCACACATTTGAAGACTGCTTGCCTTGCAAGAAAAGGAAAGCCCTTTTGCGGTTTGCTGGTAAACGTGTATTCTTGGAACAGGCTCCAGGAGTAGAAATAATCAGTTAACAACTGCACCAACCGAAGCCGAGACTCTAGCTTTTGTCCACAATTAACCCGTGATTTAATAACCTGTCATGAAGCAATGTATATAAGCTGCTTGTTTTGAGAAGAACTTCAGATGTAGACCGAAGCAGGCAGCTGTCGTTCACTGTCAGCTTGAAGAGCATTTAAAAAAATAAACCGACTATGTGGCAGTTGAAATATATTCTGTGCTGGTGTTTTCCTTATGATGGACACAGGCGAGTAAGGGTGAAATGTATTGCCCACAGAACCACTTGCAGAATACATAGACAATCTTATACAACTTCTCATACAATCCACTTAAACATCTAAAATGTACTACTCATGTATTTACAATTATCAAATTGCCACGTCGACAATATACAAGATATCCTCTTCCCACTTGATGCGAGTTTTTACAAAATGATTTCCCACTGAGAGGGCAGTGACTAAACAGGTATTCGTCCCTTCTCTACAAGGGGAAGCCTTCCCCCGTGAGGCTAGGGAGGGGAGCCCACTCCGCAAGAACCTCCCTAGGGAGTTGAGGCAAGTGGGACGTCAACGGGAGAGACTCCCCCTTTGGGGACAAGTACTACTGTTCCTACGAGGAACTCCCTAAACCACCTACCATAGTCGCATACCTGGGACTGTCTGCTATAAAGAGTATTGTGGCATCTTTACATTTGGCTGAAGGCAATGGAAAAAGAAACTGATATGGAAAAAGAAAGGAAGATGTCTCTAACGAGAGACGTATATTTAACTGGGTCGAGTCAGAGCAAGGGAAGAGAAAGACTGCTATGCACAGGGGAGGCCGCCTGACATCACGCCTTGTGGAGGTGGAGCCAAAGCAGGTCGGAGCCTGTGAATTTCAATGAGACGCAGAAGGCCAGTGCGAGACACTGTAGGGCCGATGTGTAAAGCCGCAAGCGAAGATTTAAGAGGATGAAGAACTGTACGTGGTGGTAGTGGTGGTCGCTACCATGGCGAGAAGCATGAATAGGTTCAGAGCTGCAGTCCTGTGTTAGGGCACAAACCTGACAAGGAACCGAGAACAGGAAACTGACAAGCGAGAAGAGAGAGAAAGCTTACCCGAGCCAGAGTCGAGTACTGCAACCTTCCCCTGCATAGTGAGAGGTACTGGAGAAACCAGGAAAAGCAGGAGGCGGACGGGGTACCATTACATGTGTGAAGAAACTCCCCAGAGTCCTAAGTAAATATAAAGACACTAATTGGAACTGTAAAAACCAGAGAAAGCAATTAACAAATAACCTGGTGGGGAAAGACGGGTTTCATGTGAAAAGAGATATTCGTACCAGTACGGAGGATGAGATCTCACTGAAGAAACTGGTTAACAAGAAATGAGAAAAACATATAGAAGAGAGATTTAACCAACCCAGGTGGGAAGCCAACAGCGACTGGAAACAAACACTGGGAGGAAGGGAAAACACCCAATGTCTTCAGAGTTGAGGACTGGAGAAAGTCCAACCTAGAAACACATAACGAAAGAGAAGAAATAAAATTGGTACGTGAACAAGATAAAAGAGGAGACAGCCTAAGAGAATCTTTGTCAAAGAAAGCCCCAAAAGGGATCAAGATAAACCCAACTTAAGAAAACCTGAATTAACAGACTGGGAAGAGTACACAAGTGACGATAAGAGTGTGAGGAACTATGTGAAAGTAAGAAATTCTAAGAATAGGACCACAGAAAGCACGAAACCCAAGAGTATTTTTTAAGAACTACAAGAATTGATAACAGAGAATATCAAAGGAGATTAGGTTAAGAAATATCTAGACCAAAAAGAAACCTATATATGAAGAGACTATCAGAAGACAAGAGAAGACCAGGGGACGAAAACACATTCTAATGGCCTATTTAATTTATTTATATCTAGTGATACGGTCAGGTACAGTTAGTTTGAACGGAGGACATTTTTACTTGGGCTTCCTGACATCTGACGAACACCTTTAGATAGTGGAACGAATTGCAGGATTCTGTCACTTCTCCTCAGGGGGTGAGGGGGGGCGTTCCCTGTGAGGCTATGGAGGTGAGTCTGCTATCTTCCCTAGGGGTGGGCAAGCGGGATGTCACCGGGCGGACAAGTACTCCCGTTCAGATGAGGACTGCCCAAATATCTCAACAACCAAAGTTAGTGAAACCTGATGAACGAAAACAGGACGAATCACTATACACTTACTACTGTGATACTTCACTTGAGACTGATACTGAGACGAAGAAATCCAATGGAACAATAATAAACACCAGTCCAACACAAAAGACAGATAGTAGCGCAACGCAGGGGAAGCCCCTCCATAGCGTCTTAAGTATTGGAGGCGGAGACGCCAGTGAGAGAGAAACCTGGGAAGTTCAAAGCTGCTGTGGCAGGAAGAGGAGACAAAGAGAAGGTGCAGTTTCCCATGCAGGGAGGAAACCTGGACACTGTGGTGCCCAAATCGCACCAGGAAACAGAAAATCACTGGAGAGCAGAGCAAACGTATGCAGGTCTCTAGGAAGAGACATCCAGCCCCGACGACCGAAGAGGGAGTACTGGGAAACACTTCCCATGCAACAAAACCACACACGAATCGACACCGGAGAGGGCGTCGGAGAAACTCATCTGAAGTTGCCATCCTGACCCATGGAGAAGACTCCAAGAGGCGAACTACTGACCCGGCGATGGAGTCCCAACACCACAAAGTTTAAAAAGGGAGACCCGGGGATGGGCAGCAAGTATAATGAATACTATACTCATGTCAGTAAGATGTAAAGTAACCAGGAGTGAGAGCCATTTCTGGGTCCATCATACTCGTCCCAGCGAGACGCCAAGTAACCAGAAGATTGGCAATCAGCACTGGCCAATCATACTCATCCCAGTGAGATGCAAAAAGAGTCATTAATGGGTTCCTCATACCCGCGCCACTAAGAAGCAGAGTAATAAAAAGAGAGAATCATCACTAGGTTCATCATACTCGTCCAAGTGAAATGCCAAATGATATGAGGATTGAGAACTCTCAGAAGAACAAGACTACTTGAAGTACTCACGATACAAGTTGGAAGTCAGATAAAGAGGCTTTCAAGGTTATGTAATAAAGTCAGAGTGAAAGAACCTCTAGGAAAAGAAATGTCTTTAAAAGGGATTTTGAAAAGCCAAGAGAAGAGAGGTCAAGAGAATTGGAACAATCTGCTAAGGGAATTAAACTGATACAAATGATAGCCAAGAACCATCTAAAGATTCTATATTGATGGAAACTTGCTGAGAAAGCAGCACCAGGAGAAGGGAGTCATTCTCCTGGACTTTAGTTGTTTTGTATTAGTAGCAGGGTCAGAGTAGGTAAGATTTGGATGGAGGACAGACTATTACTTTTGAACTATACAACTCATTGACGTGCACCCCAGTTCGTTTTGTTATATAGAAAAACCCATAGTTTAGGGAAAGTGAGGTGGTTGTCATATTATTTAAATATAACCAACTTGAGAATGGAAAAATCTAGTCCGTCTCCTTCTGATCCTTCACAATAGGTAGGGTATTTCCCTCTAGCAATAGGTAAAGACAGGCCTTATTCTAATATCTTAATTCTTAATCTAGAAAGTCCCTAACATGTCCGACTCCTTTTGACCCACCACAAAGCCTAGAAGTGATGGAGTGGCTACTCTCGCAGAAGGAAAATAAGGGAGAAAATAAAACCTTTCTATTGACATTATTGAAAAAGATTTTCAGCAACCTTTTTCGAAACTAAATAGCATTTCGGTTCTGGACTGCCCTTGTGGGTGGGACCAGACTGACAAGCAAATGGATAGTTCTCCTTTGGTAAGGGTGCAGTGAATTAAACCGTGGTTGTAGACCCTCCTGAGTGGGAGGAATTACATAGAACAGGGTCAGGGCTCACTAAATTCACTCGCCCACTCGCCACTCACATAGTCACCTATTTTTAGGAGGGGCATGTAGCATTTAGAGTCTGTTCAACCTTGTTGGCGAACGTTCTCTGAGCACGATTGCGGTTTCACTTTTTTAAATGTCCACTTGATTGCAGAAGACAGACTGGATTGACATAGAAGATCATTCAGTACGGTACACTCCCTTTCGGCACCGCCGGTTCAGCGCTGGGATGTTTTGGCGCGGCAGTATATGCCTGCCCATCCATGCAAACGTGTGAATGAGTGTGTGGGAGTTAGAAATACAAATCTAAAGTGTTTGCCCTTCTTCCCCTCTGTAGCACCCAGGTAGACCTGCAGAGAGGCGAGGGGCGCAGGGGCAAAGTGTTTGCCCTTCCTCCCCGCTGTAGCACCCAGCTAGGCATGCAGAGAGGCGAGGGGCGCAGGGGCAAAGTGTTTGCCCTTCCTTCCCTCTGTAGCAACCAGCTAGAAGAACAAGTTACTTACCAACTGTAACGTTCTTTCAACTGGATGGTCCTCCCACGCATTCCTCATCTTGTGAGAATTCGTTTCGCCAGCTTCGCTGCATCGGAAAAAAATTTCGTCAGAGGGCGCTGTGCTCGAGGTCGTGGCGTCGAATTTCCCTCGACGGGCTCCGTACCATGTCGACGTCACCGCTGGTATAAATGGCTCGAGCCGCGCCGCGCCCGTTGACTTCAGTTCTGTTTTTTCGAGGGAATACTCGTGGAACATATAGGCGTATGCTGTGACTGATAGGCCCATCGTGAGAGGAAATTGCAACAAAGTATAAACATCGAGTCGAAAGAACGTTACAGTTGGTAAGTAACTTGTTCTTCGAATGGATTGTGTCCTCCCACGTATTCCTCATCTTGTGATAGACTCCCATAGCAGTGATCAACCTGGAGGCGGGAGTACTAGTTTTTGTTTTCATGTACAGAGTGAAGTACTGCCCTGGCAAATAAACCCTCATTTGAGGATGCGGTATCCAAACAGTAATGTTTGGTAAAAGTATGTATTGATGCCCATGTTGCAGCTGATTAACAAGGGGGGTCCTGGGAGTCCCTCTGCCAGACATTAGTCCTGGTTACGAGAGACTTACCCAGAGTCTTTAGCGCACTATCTTTCACAGAGAAGAAATATCCCAAACATATCAGTCTTTGTCCTGCCCTGGGGCAGTCCAGCACCGAAATGCTAGGCAATTCTCCTCTGAACAAGAGTACCAACAGAAACCCCAGACATGTGTTTCGGTCTGGTTGGACCTCATCAGTAGGGTGGATCTGTGCCTCTCTAAGAATAGTGAGCAAGGGGTCCACGTCTGGATTCCCCTAGTAACTTAGGGTGAGACCCAAAGATACTTGAATATGCTTGCATAGGGGAATCCAGACGTGGACCCCTTGCTCACTACTCTTAGAGAGGCACCGCTCCTCCCTACTGATGAGGTCCAACCAGACCGAAACACGTGTCTGGAGATGCTGTTGGTACTCTTGTTCAGAGGAGAATTGCCTGGCATTTCGGTGCTGGACTGCCCCAGGGCAGGACAAAGACTGATATGTTTGGGATATTTCTTCTTTGTGAAAGATAGTGAGATAAAGATCTGGGCAAGTCTCTCGTAACCAGGACTAATGTCTGGCAGAGAGACTCCCAGGACCCCCCTTGTTAATTTGCATATTGCAGCTGAGCAAATATCTTTTGCCGGAACTCCCCTCTTCAAAGCCGCAGAAGTGTCCATTCCCCTTTTGGAGTGAGCACGTAGCTCATCCGGTGGGTCTTTCCCCGCTAGTCTTTCCCCGCTACTCTGTAGCATTCCAATATAGCAAGAATAATCCAGCGGGATATGGTTTGTTTGGTCACCAATAAACCCAATTTACGACCTGTGTATCCCACAAAAAGCTGGTCGTCTTGGCGTAATTTTGTCAGTCTTGAAATGTAAAAGCTGAGGGCCCTTTTGGGGTCCAGCCTATGTAATCTCTCCTCTTCTTTTCCCAAATGAGGAGGAGGATAAAATGTTGGTAAAACAATTTTCTGCGACAAATGGAAGTCGGAAACTACTTTCGGTAAGAAAGATGGTTAAACTTTCAGAATTACTTTGTCCTTATAAAAAGTGGTATATGGAGGTTTACGAGAGAGCCTGTAGTTCACTAACCCTACGGGCTGATGTTAATGCCACCAGAAGGACAGTTTTTAATGTCAGAAGCCTCAATGGGCATGAGTGCAGAGGCTCAAATGGTATACATGTCAAGAATTTAAGAACTAGATTCAAATCCCAAGTTGGAACATGGAATGGTATTGGTGGATATACATTTGTAAGTCTTTTCAGGAATTGTATTATTAATTGTATTTTAAAATAAGAAACCTCTTCCGAGGTACGCTTAAAAATGGAAAGCGCAGCCAGGTATCCTTTAATTGTTCCCATCTGGAGCCCCAGATTGGATAGATGAAATAGGAAAGAAAGCACCACTGGTGTGCCACATTGAAAAGGGTCCACATCTCTATCTTTGCACCAGTTACTGAACTTATTCCAACAACACCGGTACAAGGATTTTGTTGCTGGCCTTCTGGTCGAAAGCAAAATCTCCATAAAGTCATCCGGAAGATCCCAATCCTTATATCTCAACCTCTCAGAAACCATGCATGAAGGTTGAGCGTGTTGACCTCTGGATGGAGAACCCGACCTTGCTCTTGCGAGAGAAGATCCTCTCTTTGTGGAAGACGTACTGGAGGGCAGATGGACATGTCCAGAAGGTCGGGGTACCACGTTCACCTGGCCCAATCCGGGGCAATTAAGATCATGGTTTTCCTGAACTTTCTCAACCTCCTGATTACTTGAGGAATCACGGGGACTGGAGGAAACGCGTACAGCAGAGGAAAATCCCAATCCACTACGAACGCGTATCCCAGAGCTCCTCTCGGAGGAAATTCCCTTGAGCAGTACTGATCGCACTTATGGTTCACTGAGGTTGCAAACAGATCCACCCGAGGGGTTCCCCAAAGGGCGAAGATCTCCAGAAGGACTTCCTGAGCTAACTCACACTCGTGGGAGACTGTACTCTGCCTGCTCAGAGCGTCCGCCGCCGCATTCTGCTCTCCGGCTAGGTGAACTGCCGATAGAGTGATTCCTTCTTGTATTGCCCAGAACTAGAGCTGCATTGCCTCTCTGCACAGAGGTAGTGATCCTACGCCTCCTCTTTTGTTGAGGTAGTACATTGCCTCTGTATTGTCCGTCATTATCAGGACGTTCTTTCCCTATACGGAGGGCAGGAAGGCTTTCAGAGCTAGCCTGATTGCCCTCAGCTCCAAAAGGTTGATGTGTAGTTTGGACTCCGATGGAGACAAACGTCCGCTGATTGTCATGATCGTTGGTGTGTGCTCCCCACCCCGCGAGTGAGGCGTCCGTCACTACTGTTATCTCCGGCCATGGTTGCCAAAAGGATTCTCCCTTGAGAATGTTGTCTTTGCAAGCCCACCATGATAGATCCTGAGCAACTGCGCTCGGGACTCGCAGAAGATCTGACATATTCCCTGAGAACTGGGACCACTGAGTTCTGAGGGCCCATTGGAGAGATCTCATTCTCAATCTGGCTTCTGGCACCAGAAAAATGCAGGATGCCATGAGGCCAAGCAACCTCAGAAAATCGAAGGCCGACAGGTGCTGGGCTTTCTAGAATTTTCTTACCATCTGCTGGATGTGGAGAGCTCTCACTTCGGGCGGCGAGGCTTTGCCCGAGGAAGTGTCCAAGACTGCTCCGATAAACTGGGGTTTTTGGGATGGTATCATGTGGGACTTCTTGAAATTGAGGGAGAAGCCCAGGTTTTGGAGGAAGTGGCAGGTGATCAACAGGTGTTCCTGAGCTTGTTCTGGGGAACGTGGACTTATTAGTCAATCGTCCAGATAGGGGTAGACGTGAATCCCCCCTCTCCTGAGACTCGCTGCCACCACTGCCATCAACTTGGTGAAAACCCTCGGAGCGGAGGTCAGCCCGAATGGCAGAACTCGAAACTGAAAGTGAGAACCGCCAACTGCGAACCTCAGGTATTTTCTGTGCTTGGGATGGATCGGCACATGAAAGAAAGCATCCTGAAAGTCCAATGATACCAACCAGTCTTGAAGCTGGAGAGCCTGAAGGATCTGAGAAAGGGTTACCATCTTGAACTTGTCCTTCCTGAGGAATTGGTTTAATTTTCTCAAGTCCAAGATGGGTCTCAATCCTCCGTCCTTTTTGGGGATGAGAAAGTAGGGGGGGAGGGGGAGAGTACCAGCCTTTGTTCCTCTCCGCTACAGGTACATGTTCTATTGCACCTTTCTCTAGCAGGGTTATAACTTCCTGCCAAAGGAGCGGGTCTGGAATCTTGGTCGAACTGGCTCCTGGTGGATGATCGTGAGGTCTTTTTAGGAAAGGAAGGCAGTAACCCTGAGCTACTGTTTCCAGTGCCCGCCATTCTTTCAGATGCTGAGAGAACCTGCCTCCCACTGGTGTTTTGTAAGATAAGACCTCAGAGAGATTTGGATGAGGCTGCAGGAGCGGCTGAGGGCATGGATGCCGTTCCTGAAGATGGCTTTGTCGTCTTTCGTCATCCACCACGAGTGACATTTCTTCTGCCCCTTTGAAAGGCTTGCCCTCTTCCTCTACTAACAGAGGAGTAGTATCGAAAAGGATGACCCCCTCCAGGAAGATGTGCACAAATAGGGTCTCTGGGGCTGTCGCATAGAGGCACTAAGGGACTTTGCTGCTGCTTTCGAGGTCTGTAGTTTTTCTAGGCTCTCATCAGCCTTACTACCAAACAGCCTCGAGCCATCAAAGGGCATGTTGAGGAGCCTGTTCTGCACATCCGGTGCGAAACCCGACTTCCTCAACCACGCAAACCTGCGTAGTACCGTGCTTGAAGCCATGGATCTACTGATACTATCAGCAGTATCCAGTTCAGACTGGAGACATTCCCCCATTGCCTCCTTACCGTCATTGACTATATTCAGGAAGCCTTCCCTTTCCTTGCCTTCCGGAATATGTTCAGCAGCCGCCGCCGAAATACATTCCCACAGGGTATGTGTGAACCTGGCCAGGGTACAGGTTACATTGGTAGATTTTAAGGCCATGCTACCCGAAGTAAAAACCTTACGAGCCCAGGCATCAACCTTTTTATCCTCCCTGTCTGGAGGTATGGTTGGGTATGCTGTCTGCCTGGATGTTTTAGCTGTCTGAACTACCAAGCTTTCTGGAGTAGGGTGTCTACTCAGGTATTCTGGATCAGAAGACGAAGTTCTGTACTATTTTGGGAGATTGTCATCTATTGCAGCAATGCTATCTGGTTTCTCCCAGTTTCTCTCTACTGTTCTCTGTAATACCTTATGAAAAGGAAGAATTGGATCTTTCCGAGGGCCTCTGACTATAATATCGGTCATGTCATCCTGTTCAAATGTAGGGGAAGCTCTTCCCCAACCCATATACTCAATCACCCTACTCATCAGATTCCTGTACACCGAGTCTGCATGGTCTGCAGGATCAGGTGCAGCAAACTCCAATTCAGGTGATGTGTCCACACCACTGGCAGAATGTAGAGTTTCAGACAGGTCTCTCATTTTAGACTGAGGATCTACCAGTTTTTCTGCAACTTGTCTAGTTCCATATTTTACTCCATGGGGAGAGATTTCCTCTTCCTCTGAACAAGATTCCTCAAAAATGGAGGACATGGATTAAAAAAAGTAAGATCTTGGTAAAGGTGTAAACCTTCTCTCTTCCTCCTCATAAGTTGTCGTTGGAATCAGAGTTTTCTTCGAGGTGGTCATCAAAGGAGTCGAAGGAATCTTCGACACATTCGAGGAAGTCTTCGACAAAGGCGTCGAAGATGAAGTAGGCTTTGACGTCGAAGTCGTCGGCGCCGAAGGCGTTGATAAAGTTGTGACCGACTTCGATAATTTTAATTTTTTATGAGGGATCAGCGAGATACTCGATCCTCGAGGGTCTCTCGACGATTTGTCAACTCAAGACTTATGGGTACTACTCGGTTTGGCCGTTGTAGTTCCCGACTTCCCTGCGTCGTCTAAAAGAGGAAACGGGGTCTGACTTTTCTGCGGTTTCTTCGAGGGAGTCGAGGCCGCATTTTCAAAGACCTGCAACATTTTCTTCCTAAAGCTCTCCCATTTAGATGGGGAATCTGATCCAGTCGGGTATCGAACCAATTCAGATGACGAATCGGATGATGACGACAGAGATCTACGTCTCCTCTTGTGCTTTTTTGAGGAAGACGATCGGGATCTCTTCGAATGCCTTTTACGGCGTTCCGATTCATTAGAGTTGGATTTTTTTGACAAGGCTTTCGAAGAGCCCTTCGACGCCTCCCGCCCCACCGCCAACTTACTTTTCCTCACGGAGGGCCTTTTCAGTCATCGATTGACAAGAACCACAGTCGCCCGTTCGGTGGTCTGAGCCCAGACACCATAAACAAATCCGATGGTCATTGGTGATGGACATCTTCGATCCACAATCACTACACTTCTTAAAACCCGTCTTAGGAGTCGAAGCAGACATTTATTCCATAGAAAATACTGAAGCGCGCCATTCACGAGTTGCGAAGCAATCGGAAAAATGGAACTGAAGGCAACGGGCGTGGCTCGAGCCATTTATACCAGCGGTGACGTCGACACGGTATGGAGCCCGTCGAGGGACATTCGACGCCACGACCTTGAGCACAGCGCCCTCTGCCGGAAAAAAAATTCCGATGCAGCGAAGCTGGCGAAACAAATTATCACAAGATGAGGAATACGTGGGACGACACAATCCATTCGAAGAGACTGAACAGAAAGATTTCATAAAGAAGCGCGAGAATGAGTGACGGACGAGTGAACGTAGAAAGAATAAGTAATTGGTGGCTCGAATAGCGCAGGCGTCAAGCTACTGCTTCTTTCATCAATCCCGGAGCAGGACAACCGGCTCCTGCGCCGAACCGGCCGCGCCGAAATGTCCTGCTCCGAATTCAGTACAAAGACAAATGCAAAATCATATTAGGTAGACCCCAAATCTTTATTTGAGCAGTGACTTGAGGGTGGGATTTAAAAAAAACTCTGGTACACAGAATGCTTCTTGCCCTGGACAGAGTTAAATGCCTGTGAAGCAATGGATCAAAATCAGCTGAGCACTATTGACCGTTTTGCCTTGTGACGGTTTTCAGCTGAAGGAGAGGAATAGAGAGTGAGAGGGGTCAGGTATTTAGGGGGCTACTGAATGTCTACACTGCCTGTGTAATTATATTTTTGGAGTTGAATAAAGTATTTGTGCAAGTTCAGACTCTCAAAAACTGTTTTGAGGGTGAAGTGGACTAGAAGCTCAGATGTTACCTTTTATCAGCTTCTTTCACAGAGAACTAGACTAGCAGTTCTCATAAATGGAAGCTTTGCTTCTTAAGAGCATACACACTCATGCTGCTCAAGTGTCAGCAAAGCAACTTTATCTTATACTGTTGGTACAGTGCAGGCATCTGCATTTTAAGGTCCCCTTTCATACAGTGATGGATGGCATGCCAACATCAGCATTGGCTGGATGTGGCTGCAGGCCACTTCAAAGCAGATAGCATATCCCCATTCACAAGTGTCCAAAATATTTGCCACCATCTATAGTTGGATACTATTTCTCTTTTCCCCACCCCTTCTTGTTTACAGTTTGACTCCTGCTCTACCGTCTATTCCCAGAATACAACTGTCCCCTCTGTCCTTGCTCGGACGCTAGCTTCCCATGCTCACTGTATCCCCTCTGTCTAATCCCAGTTACGCTCTTTCCTTGTGCTCTCTCCTCCTCGCTCTCTCTCCTACACGTATATTCTCAATCTCTTATCTCTTATCTCTCTATTGCTCTAGCCGTTACTCCATCGCCCCTCTCCCACCAATCAGACTGTCTTCACTTTCCCTTCCCAACTACACCCCTCTATGTACTTTTTATCCCATGCCCCTTCACCCTTATCTAGCACGGATAGATCCTGAAAGAGGGGATAGCGTTAGAGTGGACTGCTTCCACTTACTCTATGCTTCCTTTCCCGCTCCATCCACTTTCCCTTTGTCCACACCCACTCTCTTCTCCCTCTCTGTTCACTCATTCTCCTTCAGTGCCTACCTCCCCTCATCACCTTTCTGTCAATTCACGGTCCTTGTTCTCTGTACTCATCTCTCCTCTGCTTTACTTTAAGTTCCTCTGCACAAAGATATATCTATGCACGTATCGATATGGACTGGCAGCATTGCTTATTAGCAGCCCCTGCAAGCAGGTAGCCTTGAACAAGATATGCCCTGATAAATTCACATTGCCGCAAACTACCAGACCCTATATGCATTGCTGCACATTGAGAGCCCCTGTAAACTTGCACCTCAGAGTTTAGAGCTTTGCTGCTGCTTCAGACACAGTCATATGCATTTGCCCCTTACCTAACTGGTAGCCCTGACAATAGAACCAACCCCCCCACAAACAGGTAGCTGAGGATATTAACCTTGGTGAATTGGCTGCCAAGGACATAAGCAGCTCCGATAAACTGGATGTGTGCATTAGCAGTCCCTAAAACAGGGTACCAGCCCATTAGAACACCATGCAAACTGGCAACTATCTATCTTCGCACATGTAAAATGGCAGCCCTACAAATTGACTGTCCACATTAGTCCACATTAAGACACATTGGGACTCCACAAGGACATGCATATGTCCAT